>NC_066621.1:145448938-146048938 GCF_025201925.1 Gopherus flavomarginatus
AGTCTACATCTAGACCAGTAAAGGTCCTGAAGTCCTCTTGGTATTTGCTGCTACAACTCTGTTATCTTTACACCGTATTTTAAACATTTTAATAACTTGGTTGAAATTTCAAGAGGCAGGGGAGGGCAGAGACTGTACACTCCAGCTGAAGAATATTCCAGCCATGTCAATAATGCCTATCTAGAAAGAATAGGGTTCCTTCAGCAGAATTGATTAGTTAAAATTCCCCATAAGTAGTTATGAATTACAGCAGAGTGAACTCTCATTCTGCATCAAACCATTTGATGAGAACACTTGAGCTGTTTTCTGTTACAAATGGGCAACAATTGTGAGAGAAATGTTAGATGGTGATACATCTGTGAAGACACCTACATAATAAAGCATGCTGTTTGTTCTTTATAATTGTTTGGCTGTTAGATAAAATCACACGCAGTAGCATACCATGCTACACACTGCACAAATCCTTTGGCAGCACATACTTCCCTAAAATATGAAACTAAGTGATCTATAACTCTACCACTAGACTTGGATATGTGACTTTAAAAAAAAAATCCGTATCAGCCTCTCATCTCTGACCAGTATGTAATATTTTTCCACAGAACCCCTAATGTAGTTGAAGTCGATGTACTTAGATCTACTTACTGCGGTGCTCCCCCATCGATTCCGCCTGCATCTCTCGCTCCGGTGGAGTACCGGAGTTGACGGGAAAGCGCTTGGTGGTCGATTTATTGCATCTTCACTAGATGCGATAAATTGACTCCTGCTGGATCGGTTGCTCCAGAGGTAAGCGTAGACATGGCCTAAGAGAGCAATTATTCAATATTTTTTTTGATCCTACTCAGAAGTGTATAATCTCATGCCTTATTTACTGCAACATTCAAACTCTGCATTGGATATGGAATTATTAATTTTCTTACGGTTTTTTTCTCTGGTACTCATCACTAGTATCTGATAATGCTTCACAAACATGAATTAATTTCTTCACAATATCCATTGAAGTAAGGTGATATGTATTTATTATCCCCATTTTACACATGGGGAGTGAAGTCCAAAATTGTCAAGGATGATAAAAGTTTTATAGGCCTTGATATGATCAGGCCACAGGTCCTACTGAGTTGCAGCTGAGAATACTAAGCACTTCTGCAACTCAATCCCCCGGTATCTCATATTGGGTACACAGAAAATGCCTGTACACCTGTGGAAAATTTTGGTTTATGTGACTTGCCCAGAATCTCTCAGCTAGCATGATAGAGGGAAGGATAGAATCCAGTTATCCAGAGTGGTGGTGAAGGCAGCTGAAACAACACTTTCATTTTTCTTCTTTGAATCCCCTGCCTCATTTGCTGCATAACTTCCTACTTCTGTAATAGATGAGGTAGGGGTCCTACAGATAAGTCTCCTTCATTATACAATCCTGGTTCATTCCCTGAGTACTGTCCATCCTGTGCATTGAATGAGATGGGGTCTGTCACACCACTTCAGTTATCCTTCACCAACATTGTGTTTTATTGTGGTGGTCAAGCCATAGCTCTACTTACTTAATTGGTTTCAATGCACACACATTGGTGGGGAGTTGAGTCTCAGGCTGTCAGCTCCTGACTCAGTACATACTTTCCAAAGGACCCTGTAACAGTATGACCATGTAATTAAAGACTGTCATAATGCCTAAGCAAAAGGGGGCCAAATTAACTTTGTGGAGGCAACCTTAATTCTGGCATTTCCTCACTTTTGACTGTTCAATTTTGCAACCTTAACATTCTTTTTGAACAAATTTCCTAAGTTTTAAAGAAAGCAAACTGAAAAAAACAGAAGCCATATTGACCATCACATGGGTCATGAGTAGAATTGGAATCTTTAGACCCGCCCAGCACAGACCTCTTGCCACGTGAGCTGACTAACTGTAGCAGTAGTAGGCTGTTGTCCTCTGTGACCTAGCCAGTAGAGGTTGATGAAAGACATACTTCCTTGGTCTGTTTCACAGCTATTTGCTACACATAAAGAGGAATGATGATTCTCAGGAATTCAGAGTTCAATTCAAAGTTCAGGAAGAGAGTGTTTTCTGGTGGTTATTGATCATTTTATATCCTGTGTTCCCAGTGTCAAAAACTGAGGTGAGGTTGAATTAAGCTAATCATTTACTGTTTCCATGTGTCAGATGTAGAGAAAGTAACACTAATGAATCATCCGAGTAAGAGGGGGTTAGGTTTTAAAATGACACGATGAACCTTATCAGCAATTTATCTTTAAGAATTTAGTTTTAATCTTAGATTTTTATTTTGTCATTTGACTTCCAGCGTATAGCACTTGCAGTTAATTTTTGGGGCCCATATTCAAGAAACATTCCTGTCCACAAAATCACTTAAGCACCTGTTTAATTTGAACTCAATAGAGCTCAGACACAAGTGCTTTCATGAACTGAGTCCTATAATTGGATATATACATTATATTGCAACAGAGATATCATGGAAGCTAATTAAGTGACATGGCATTGTAATGCATTAGCCTTCAATTTTTTTAAACATTAGTTTGATCACCAGGAAAACCAATTCTTCAGGGACAGTTTTCCATATCGCTAAACATAACTTGAAGTCTTCTCAAAAGATGAATACTGGAATAGCTTGGATGCACTGTGGTGCTGTCAAAACAACATGACCCAGATCCTCAAAGGTATTTGAGGATCTCGGCCCATGTAAAATTTTGTCCAGGAACTGCATGTGCTTTTTGGTTCTAGCCAATGCTGTCAGTATCTCTTTCAGTGACACTAAAATGCACTAAACTAAATCATATGCAATGTCTGGTTATTACTATGCTGTCATTGTTTGAATGACTGTAGGCATAGTTTAGAGTTTGGGGTTCAGTTACTACTTGGAATAAACTCTTATTTGTAAATATTTGGGGGAGATCTATATTTTATTTTTGTTTTACTTAGATTGTATTTTATTGTAATCTGCTGTTGCTTCTGCTTGGTTCTGTAGTGAAGTACTATAGGATCTCAGCTACCCGAACACTAGAATCATTCATATAATTGGGAGTCAATTTAAAGAAAAATATGTAACAAAATGTTCAATAAAGGCTCCTCTTCTTCATCATTTGCTGAAACCATTCATGGTTTATTTTTTATTTGGCCTTAGCAGCACTTTCTATTGACATGCAAAGTCTTAAAGTTTTCTTTTATACTTCTGTAGTGTCTGTAATTGTGAACACCCATCTCCTTCCCTCATACAGCCAGAACTATCACACTCTTCTTGTTTCCAGATCTGTCCATTATTGCCAAAATCTCCTGCACAGCTTTTCAACAAGACTTAATAAATACAAAGGAATAAGTGCCTTATAATTGGTAAGCAATTAACAAATTGGCAAAGTGACCTCATAAAGTCATAGATTCTAAGGCCCGAAAGGAACATTACTGTTGTCTGCTCTGACCTTCTGTATAACACAGGCCAAAGAGCTTCCCAAAAATAATCCTTAGTGTGTATTTTTTAGAAAAACATCCACTCTTGATTTAAAAATTGGCAGTGATGGAGAATCTGCCACGATCCTTTGGAAACTGTTCTGATGGTTAATTACTCTTACCCTTAAACATTTGCATCTTATTTCCAGTCTGAATTTGTCTAGCTTCAACTTCCAGCCACTGGATTGTGTTATAACTTTCTCTGTTAGATTGAAGAGCCCATTATTAAATATTTTTTCTTTATGTAAATATTTGTAGATTGTAATCAAGTTACCCCCTCAATGTTTTCTTTGTTAGACTCAAGGAGATCAATCTATTTAGCTCTATAAGGTTTGTTTTCTAATCTATTAATCATTCTTGTGGCTCTTCCCTGAATGCTCTCCAATTTATAAACATCCTTTTTGAATTGTATGTTCTAGACTGGACACAGTTTTACAGCAGTGGTCTCACCAGTGCCAACTACAGAGCTAAAATAACCTCTCTACTTCTACTCAGAATTCCCCAGTTTATGCATCCCGGGATTGGATTAGTACTTTTGGCCATAGTGTCACACTTGGAGCTGATGTTCAGCTGATTATCCAACACAACCCCCAAATCGTTTTCAGAGTCAGTGCTTCCTAGAATAGAGTCCCCCATCCTGTAAGTATGGCCTACACTCTTTGTTCCTAGATGTACACATTTATATTTACCCTATTAAAACACACGTAGTTTGCTTGTGCCTGGTTTACCAAGCAATCCGGATCACTCTATCAGTCCCCTGTCCTCTTCATTATTTATCACTCCCACTAATAAACTAAAATTGGCAAATTGTTTGCTAGACAGGGCGATATGGTGGCTGTTCCTCAGATAGGCAGGTTCAGAAACTGGTGATTTTGGATAATCGGAGAACCTAATCTAATAAGCATATGATTATGTCTGTTGCTATGGAAATTAGCATTGTGATTTTCTTCCAGGATCTGAAAGGACGAACAGATGGGTTATGAAAGCACTAATACGTCTTCAATAAACACATGTCTGTTACTAGCAAACCTGATAAAAATTCTGCAAAACTTGTATTAGGTAAGTGGATTTGTTTTAGTTTATGCAGTTTCCACAGTTAGTGTATTGTGTGCACCAACCCCAGAGGGAGAATAATGGATTTAAGACAAAATTAGTTGAGCAGCTGAACAGATAGGGTGCATATTACATAATTGCATTATGTTTTGGGAACTTGGCCCAAAATGCTAGTACGATATTAATTTGGGAAGGGGTGGTATCTCAGCATGACATCTGTTGTAGAGTCTGGTGTGGACTTTGACACTTGCTGGATGTTTGAAGTGCAAACACAGGTGTGTGTTGTGTGACAAATGACTTCTGTGTTTAGAGACAGCAACACCTGTTCTCAATTTGGAATCGTTGTCTTGATACTCTCAACCCTAAATGTTCACAAATCTGATTCAGGCCCTCCAAAAAGCATGAGATTAGCTTAAAAATCATGAAATTAAAAAAAAAAATGTTGGGCTGTTTATTTGCATTCCAGTTTCCTAACTTGATATACTGAGCTCATGTTTTCAAGCTTTGTGTCCCAACAATGAGGGCCAGAAACTTACTTGTTTAATGAAAGCTGAGATTCTCATGTAATCACTTGATTCCAAGAATTGAGTCTCTAACAAAAACAATAAATATGGTGAGATTCGTGATGAAATTGTGAGAGATGGCAGCGCTGTTGTCAGAAATGTTTAAGACTTCTTTTAAGTCTTCACTGTAATCGCAAAAACAGAAGATAATTTTTCATTTACCAAATACAGTAATGTGTGCTAGTAAGACAGTGAGGGGAATTAGAATTGCATGATTGTCCAAAGGTAGTTCACATTTTCTTGTAATGATTAGATAATTCTTCATTACTTCTATCAAATTACTTCTTTACAAGCTTTGATTCTCTAGTTCAGGGGTTGGCAACCTTTCAGAAGTGGGGTGCCGAGTCTTCATTTATTCACTCTAAGGTTTCACGTGTCAGTAATACACTTTAACGTTTTTAGAAGGTCTCTTTCTATAAGTCTATAATATATAACTAAACTATTGTTATATGTAAAGTAAATAAATTTTTTTAAACGTTTAAGAAGCTTCATTTGAAAATAAATTAAAATGCAGTGGCCCCAGGACCCGGGCAGTGTGAGTGCCACTGAAAATCAGCTCGCGTGCCGTCTTCGGCACACATGCCATAGGTTGCCTACCCCTGCTCTAGTTTCATGAAGATGGTGCTTCAAATATTCATTGACTGATGGTCAGTTAGTGACACCAAGTGGATTTATTAGGAAACAACATGTTCCATTGATGAGACATTCTGAGACATCTGTTCGCACATGTAATGAAGGCATCGGTAGGAACTCCAGTTAAAGTTGAATTGAGATGTACACTTAGTTCAGGACTAAAATCCTTCTGTTTCACACTTTAGTGAGTAAAATAGTCTCCAAATGTGGAAGAAGACAGTTGAATTTTCTATGTAATATTTTTAAGAAAACTTTGCAGAAAAGACGTTTAATAATGCTCTCTTTTTCAAATTTTGCCCTGACAATTTTGAAGGCTTTTGGGGGTGGGAGAGGCAGGGGAAAGGCGCCATTCCAGGAGGGCAGGAGGGGCACCTACCCCCCTCGCCATGTTTCATACCACATTGTAATTTTACGAACAGTACACATATCTAAAATGTGACGTTTGTGCAGTCACATTCTTTTTGCTGATTTTCTGAGCCTGTTCCTACATATCCCATAATCCACAGCCACCACCTCTTGGTGCTCTTCACTTCAGCGGGAAGTTTATTAGCTCACGGTGTCAATTCTGTTGAAACAGTCCTGTGTCTACACACACACTGGTGGAGGTTGGAAGAATTCTGCTTTTTTAGACATTGTGTTCCGTCCTCTCTGGTAAGTTTGGTTTGTTGTTTGTTTTTTTAAATGATGTGCCATTATTTGGTCTCTTATTTTACTTCAATTTTTAAAAAAATCCATTTAAGTTGCTTACATCATATTCACTTGATTCTGTAGTCCATCACTTCAGTATTCACTGAAGTTCACAGGCAGGCTTCAGGCAGAGTCTGCTTCATTTTATAACGCAATACCTTGTTTATTTGAATTACATAAAAGAGTAAAAGTAAGTTTAAACTCTCTGAACTCATAATGTTCCTATGTTCTAACTCAAGTTCTTACAAAGTAAACACTTGTTGCCCTGACAGCCTGAAAACACACACAATAAAAGGCCAGGGATTAAAAAAAAATTATTATTATAGTTTTTAACTAGTTTAGGGGATTTTGTTGTTGTCACTTCTTGGTACTTCCTGTCAAAATGTGCAATGCAGATATATTCTCTGTAATTTTATTCTTTCAAAGTTTAAGGATTACAGTACTGTTTTTAGGTTTTTTTTACTGGTCTCTATATTTGAGAGAGAAAATTATGCTTAAATTTAATTCTTTGAGCAGTGAGTTCTAAAATGTCTAACCTTCCCTGGCTGGAATAATTATCATTACTTTTATTACCATCTTCTGCGTTGTCATTCATTATTTAAAGTGGTACAATCAAATAGTAGTAGCCTTCTAGAATGTAAACTTAGCTTGTACTCACCTTAGCAGTGCCAATTTCAAGAAAAAAATAAATAAAGCAACTATTTAATATCGATGAGTGTCATTGACATTAGCGAAATATCTAAGTTTAGACATTGTGCAGATGAAGGTTGCATATTTTCAGATTGTATTTTTAATTATATCTGTAAAATAACTTAACATTTGAAAGAAATAAATACGGTTCCAAGTCTGATACAAATAGTAACGATGGAGTCAGGTGTTAGTGAGTCATGTTCATGATTGTGACTGGTAAATGTAAATGCCAAAATAAAAAGAAAAATAAATCCCTGTTCTTAATAAAAGAGAAAATAATACTTAATTGTGTATGTTAAAATTAAGTAAAGACATTTTTAGTGGAGTGAAAAACAATTGACTAAAATAGAGTAGATCAGAGGTTCCCAGACTGTGAATTGGGACCCCAAAGTGGGTCACAACTCCATTTTAATGGGGTCCAGGGCCGAAGCCTGAGCCCCACCACTCAGGGCCGAAGCCAAAGCCTGAGAGCTTTAGCCCTGGGCAGCGGGGCTCAGGTTATAGGCCCCCTACCTGGAGTTGAAGCCCTTGGGCTTCAGCGCTCCCCCCCGCCCCCAACTGCACAGGATGGTGGGGCTCGAGCTTTGGGCCCCTGCGTCCTGGGTAGTGGAGCTCAGGTGGGCTCAGGCTTTGGTCCCCCTTCCTGGGGTTGTGTAGTAATTGTTATTGTCAGTAATGGGTTGCAGTGCAATGAAGTTTGAGAACCATTGGAGTAGATAAAGGCAATAACACAGAGTGTGTCTGTTAGGCTACGTCCAGACTACCCGCCGTATCGGCGGGTTAAAATCGATTGCTCGGGGATCGATATATCGCGTCTCATCTAGACATGATATATCAATCCCCGAGCGCGCTTATATCGATTCCGGAACTCCATCAACCCCAACAGAGTTCCGGAATCGACAGGGAGAGCCGCGAACATCGATCCCCCGCGGGGAGGACGGGTGAGTAATCCGATCTTAGATATTCGACTTCAGCTACGTTATTCACGTAGCTGAAGTTGCGTATCTAAGATCGATTTCCCCCCGTAATGTGGACCAGCCCTTACAGAGAGAGAGCCAGTTATTGCTTCAGTGTGCGATAGCCTATTAGCTGATGCATACCTCCATGTAGAGTTCCTTGTTGAATTCTGTGTATATAGGCAGATGTCTCCTTTAATTTTATATTTTGATCAGGGTATCTAGTGGTGTTAAGCAGACAGCTATCCTGCTTATACAGCTTCTGATTTGACTGACCATTTTTTCCTTTGGTTTCTTTGGTTTCATTTTGCAGAATGATTTCTCTTCACCACTAATACACTCCCTAACATCTGATTCACTTGTGCTCCCATAAACCAAATCAGAGTAGGAAGTAGCAATAATTTCCAAGCCTTCCATGTAATAGTAAAAAAAAAAAAAAAAACTTTTATTTTTGTTTCATATGTTTTTGTTTCATTAGTTGCACAAGTATTCACTGCCTCATTGAAAAGCATTGCTGTGTTGCCTTTAAATAATATTTAATTTAATACAAATATAGTAATAAAATAAAATCTACACTATTCTTATTATATTTGATTTTTATGTTTAAAAGTTCATTTTTTTTTAATTCCCGTGTACAATGGCATCTGTACCAGCACAGCAGAGGAATATTTTATCATTTTTTTTAAAAGAAAGGCCCCTGACCATGAAAACTGTGACAATAAAGAACTATCCTTGAAAATGAACTGTGCAAATGCTTCCTCAAGTAACATTGTCCTCCAGACAATACAGAAAAAACAAACAGGATAATGGTCCTTGTGGCAGTATATCAATGGCCAGCAACTACACATCTAAGGATTTCCCGTATGCTCTGACATTACCATCGGGGACAGAAAGTTTTATTAAACAGAGTTTACCTGTTCATGACAGGAAAAACATCATCTCCACAGCTTATTTAATTGCACAAAGAGGAACTAAGGTGGATTCATGTCCTACAAATGGTGGACGTTTCAACTGTAGTTGGTTTTCTTCGTACCCCTTTATTGAATACTCAGTTGTAGAGGATTCTGTTTTTTGCTTTCCATGCCATCAGTTTGCTACTCAAAGCACAATTGGACCAGGAGAACAGTTCAACAACAGTACATTCGTTGAGCATAGCTTTAACTAATGGGAAGATTTTCATAGTTTTTTAAAACAATATGCATTCAGTTCCAGGCATACGGCAGTTTTCATTTCATGGCAAAACTAGTTGAAACTTAGGATCAGTGGTTTGAAAAGTGTTGCAGATCAACTTGTTTCCAGTTGTCAGGCTGCCATAGCTGAAAACTGCCAGCATGTTGAAACACTCTTAAAGGTATCCATGGTCTTCATGGTAAAGCTTTTCCAGGGCATGATGAAATACATAACTCTAGCAATCATGGCAATTTCATGGAAATTCTTGAGCTGGTTGCTTCCACTCAGCCCAGCCTTTTGAATAGACTAAGAAGCAAGTATTGACACTATGATCCAGTGTGCCTGGGGCAGGCGTTACTAGAAATGCCAAGGTCAGGGCAGGCTGCAAAAGGGAGAGCAGATAATCCCAAGACTGGTGGGTAACCCTGAAGTTAAACTCCCCAGCCAGTCACAAATTAATCCCCCACACTGGTTATTGAGAAGCTGAAAAAGGAAATACAGAGCCCCCTTTATTGCATTCCAGTTCTCTCGCTCTCAGTCAGCACACAGGTCCAGTACAGTGAGAAACTATTTAAACTCTGCTCACATATACAAAATGTTCTTCTGACCTCAAATGGTCAGCCATGTTACCAGGTCAGTATAGGTTTGGATCTTACTCAAAATACCACACTGCCAGATAATCCTTTAATATCTAAAACTAAAGATTTATTATAAAGAAAAAAGAACAAGAAGAAAGATGTTAAATGGTAAAGCAGTCACATACATGAACTTTGAATCTTTGTATGTATCAGGCTCCTAGGAGTATTGATGAGTTTACTGGCTTGAAAGTCCCTCTGGACCACATTCACAGCTTGGATGGGTCATTCAGTCCTTTGTTCAGAGCTTTGTTTGAACAAAGGTTACTCCAGAGGTAAGAAGCAGGACTGAAGACAAAATGGAGAAGATGCAGCTGCCTTTTGTAGTCTTTTAATAGAATATCAAGGTTGGAAGGAACCTCAGGAGGTCTAGTCCAACCCCCTGCTCAAGGTCCCCAGACAGATTTTTATCCCAGTTCCCTAAATGGCCCCCTCAAGGATTAAACTCACAACCCTGGATTTAGCAGGCCAATGCTCAAACCACTGTGCTATCCCTCCCCCCCATGTGGCTTGTGCGTCCTTTGCTCCAAACACAAGCTGCCCAGCACCTGGCCTGGAAGCCTTAGAGTTCTATCCATAGGCAGGCCCCTGCATGCCTTGCTGAGTCATAAGCTGTAGCCCTTGACCCTTTCAATGGGTTAATTGTACAGTTGATGTTTCTTGATGAGCCGTCAAGCAGGCTAGGCAGTGCTGATGCCAGACTGTCTAGGGGTGTCACCCAGAAGCATAGCATAGGTTTGAAATACAGACATATGTACATATCTATGACTTGTAATACAAAGGTGATACAAACATATGAACAAGATTATTATACATTTTTGCAGATATCTTACATGGCATATCTGGCACAACTCATTGCAATTTTACAATATTGGTATTCATAATATCCTAAAATGTCCTCCAAATTCCATATAGTGTCACAGACACTGTACCTCTCACCAGTACCAGAATGATTTAATACATTCTGCAGCAGAAGCCCTGAGAGAGCATCACTGAAGAGGTTGGACAAGTCAAGTATTTTTCTGTCCTTGTTGATGAAACTAACGATGCATCAAAAAAAAAAAGAACTCTCTCTCCTTTTATGCTACTATCGAAAAGGAATCATTCAGGAATGAGTTCTGGGCTGCTTCCACATGGAAAATCTAAGGGCTTGTCTACATCAGAAAGTTGCAGCGCTGGTGAGGGAGTTACAGCGCTGCAACTTAGGAGGTGTACACATCTGCAGGGCACCACCAGCGCTGCAACTCCCTGTTTGCAGCGCTGGCCGTACTCCCGTTTTGTCTCGGGTGTAGAGGATCCAGCGCTGGTGATCCAGCGCTGGTAATCAAGTATAGACACTTACCAGCGCTTTTCTTGACCTCCGTGGAATAAGCAGGTATCCCAGCATACCTGAGGAAGCCTCTGGTAATCAAGCTGGTCTCCTTCCCCGGCTTGCTCTCGCGTTCCCCGAACCCCGAGCAAGCAGGTCTCCTTCCCTGCGGTTTGCAGGGTGGTTCCGGGAACGCGAGAGCAAACCGGGGAAGGAGACCAGCTTCGCCGCGGTTTGCTCTCGCGTTCCGCGAACCACCCTGCAAACCGCAGGGAAGGAGACCTGCTTGCTCGGGTTCGGGGAACGCGAGAGCAAACCGGGGAAGGAGACCAGCTTCGCCGCGGTTTGCTCTCGCGTTCCGCGAACCACCCTGCAAACCGCAGGGAAGGAGACCTGCTTGCTCGGGTTCGGGGAACGCGAGAGCAAACCGGGGAAGGAGACCAGCTTCGCCGCGGTTTGCTCTCGCGTTCCGCGAACCACCCTGCAAACCGCAGGGAAGGAGACCTGCTTGCTCGGCGGTTCGGGGAACGCAAGAGCAAACCGGGGAAGGAGACCAGCTTCGCCGCGGTTTGCTCTCGCGTTCCGCGAACCACCCTGCAAACCGCAGGGAAGGAGACCTGCTTGCTCGGCGGTTCGGGGAACGCGAGAGCAAACCGGGGAAGGAGACCAGCTTCGCCGCGGTTTGCTCTCGCGTTCCCCGAACAAGCAGGTCTCCTTCCCTGCGGTTTGCACGGTGGTTCGCGGAACGCGAGAGCAAACCGCGGCGAAGCTGGTCTCCTTTCCCGGTTTCCTCTCGCGTTCCCCGAACCCGAGCAAGCAGGTCTCCTTCCCTGCGGTTTGCAGGGTGGTTCGCGGAACGCGAGAGCAAACCGCGGCGAAGCTGGTCTCCTTTCCCGGTTTGCTCTCGCGTTCCCCGAAACCCCTTGAAGCCGCCCAACAGCGCTGCAGTGTGGCCACATCTAACACCACTTGCAGCGCTGGTTGCTGTAAGTGTGGCCACTCTGCAGCGCTGGCCCTATACAGCTGTACTAATACAGCTGTAACAACCAGCGCTGCAAAATTTTAGATGTAGACATGGCCTAAATGTTGAATATGTTTAAAAATGATTATTGAAGAACTACAGCATTAGAAGCTTGATATTAATTATATTGTTGTTCAGTGCTATGATGGAGCTTCTATCTGGGTGAGCATTTAACAGGAGTACAAGCTCAAATTCAGGAAAGGATTATGCCTGCCCTTTATGTGCACTGCCATGCTCGCAGGCTTAATCTTGTCATTGTAGATACATATTGCAGCATCACCCAGTATCAGGAAGTCTTTGCATTTGCCAAGGAACTGTACGTCTTCTTTAGCAGTAGTTACAAGCACCATGAACTGTTTAAGGCACAGCAGGAGCTAGGCCAGAAGGTACTTGAGCTAGGTACAGTACGTGAGACTCACTGGTCATAGCAGTGTGACTCCCTCTGAAAAATGCATGCAAGTTATGGCACTGTAGTGGAAACAGTGGAAGCAATTTCAGTTCAGAGAGCTGATGGACCATCAGTTAGCTCTGCGAAGGGCTTGATGGTAAGGCTAAGGAGCTATCCCTTTCTGTTAAATCTCTTGGTTTTGGAAAGAATATTCAAAATTTTGAATAGTGCTTTAGAAGAATTGCAGAATAAAAAATTGTATTTATCAAGTGCCATGGAATTAGTAGCAAGCAATGTTACTATTCTTCAATAAATAAGAACATCTGAAAGCAAATGGAAAGAACTATGTGATGAAGCTGAGATCATTGCCAAGGAACTTGAAATTGCTAGTCTGGGTCAGGCAGTTGGAACTGATCAGCACAGCAATACAAAAAAATGGCAAGAAGATCTAACAAAGTATCCTCCAATCTGGCCTTGTTGTTTGTTTCTAGTACACTGAGTCAGTCATTGACACATGATGTTCCCAAGAGCACTCAAAAACTATAAAATCTGATTTCTACTATCCTGTTCTGGACAGAATTGTTGCTGAGCTTGATAGAGGATTCACCTTCAACTCCAGTTTACTTTCTGCACTAACGGCTTGTGACCCAAAAAGTGAAAATGTTCTTGATTATGAGAAATTGACAATAATTGCAGATCAGTATGGATCAACAGGCATCAATTTTTGTGATCTGGATGCAGAAGTTGAAGTTGCCAAGAAGCACATTGCACCAATAAAATTGACTTCAATTTCTGAATTCTGGAATTTTCTCAGTGACATTCCAATGGGTTACCAGTCTTTTCTGTCTAGTGTAGATATTGTGTTGAGCCTTCCAGTCTCTACAGTATCATGTGAAAGGTTCTTCTCAGTGCTCAAGAAAGTAAAGGACTATTTAAGATCCACAATGGGAGATGAATGCTTAAGTGACTTGGTAATTTTAGTCTGTGAATGTGAAGCTTCAGAACACCTGGATATCAACAAGGCCATTAACAATTTTTCCAAGATGAGGCCATGCCATTATCCATTATATTAGCTCATATCTGGAGTGGTATTGATTGTTTTTAATAATTTATTTACCTTTAAACATTCCTGGAATAAATTGTCTCATTCTCCTATTCATAATTTGAACATAAGACATTAAAAAAAATTGCAGGGGCAAGCAGAGTTTATTTATTTTTATTTATCTCCACTAAAGATAGAATACAAAGTGTCAAACTTGTGTTTCTGAGATCTGTGTTAAGGCTCCAGAACTGATACCTCAAGGCTTGGGATTGGGAACATTTGCTAAATTTACCTAAAATATGGTTTTAATTGGTGTTTATGTATAGTTGGTGTTTATGTATGTATATTTTTCTTTCTTTATATAGGAATTAGATAATTTCTAAATTATCTGCAAAAAAGCTAGTTTTCGGGTGTCTAAGTAACCCCTGAAATCATGGTTAAATTCACACCCCACCCCCCAAATCTGAAGTGGCATCCCAGGAGGCAAGGGATCCTCTAGCTAAATAACTTGTGTGTGTGTGTGTGTGTGTGTGTGTGTGTATATATATATATATATATATATATATATACACACACACACACACACACATACATACACACACACACCCCTACCTTAGACACATACTGCTTTTGAAATCATAATTTAGTCAGTTATTCTCCACATTCATCATAAACAATTTGATCTCTGCCAAAAAGAGACAGTAGAATTGTTCAAATCTGTCAGCTGTTTCCCAACTTGACAGCCTCCTTCATAGCTAGATTTGTTGGCCCAAATTGCTGTAACCACCTCTTCTCCTGGACACACTCATTATTAGAGACTGAAGTAGTGGGAGGGGGCTAGTGAAAAGGAGGGGTTTCAGCTAAACTGTGCTGACAAAACAAGGTTGCACCTTCATTAAAAAAAAAAAGAGGGCACGGTCTGGATTTGACAAGCCTTTTGTGGTTTTCCATTGCCAGAAATCTGCTGCACTCATCTGTAGATGAATCACAATGGAACTCATGTTGCCAAACATTGTGTAGCTCAGCAGTTTTGGGAACAAGGAGGAAGTTTAATGCATCTTTTGCAGGAGATGGGGAAAGAGTTGGAATGTGGGGGAGCATGGAGGTGTGTAGCACTTGTTACGACTTGCCAGGGAGAAGAGTCTCTGTGTTGCTAATCATAGTAGTCTATTGGGCAGAGAAGGCAGGAAAAGCATTAATCCTTATCTGCACTTTTGCTTCTCCTGTACGAAGCCCCACTCACCGCATTACCTTTATTCTGCCTATGGCTAAGGATGGCGCTGTACCTGAGCTCCTCAAACTCCCATATCACCTTATACCCTGCTCCTGCTTACATACTTACAACTTGAAATCGCTGCTACCCTGGGACATTGCCACACAACCTCACTGCTGCCTTCCCCATTCCCAAGCCGCTACTTTCTCTTTCGCCACTAAGGCCTTGTCTACACTACAAAGTTGCAGCGCTGGTGAGGGGGTTACAGCGCTGCAACTTAGGATGTGTACACACCTGCAGGGCATTACCAGCGCTGCAACTCCTTGTTTGCAGCGCTGGCCGTACACCCGGTCGTGCCTCGGGTGTAGAGGATCCAGCGCTGGATCACCAGCGCTGGTCATCAGGTGTAGACACTCACCAGCGTTTTTGTTGACCTCCGTGGAATAAGCAGGTATCCCCGCGGTGTGCTCTGGCGTTCCCCGACCCCCCCTCCAAGCAGGTCTCCTTCCCCGCGGTTTGCTCTGGCGTTCCCCGACCCCCCCTCCAAGCAGGTATCCAGCCCCGCGGTGTGCTCTGACGTTCCCCGACCCCCCCTCCAAGCAGGTCTCCTTCCCCGCGGTTTGCTCTGGCGTTCCCCGACCCCCCCTCCAAGCAGGTCTCCTTCCCCGCGGTGTGCTCTGGCGTTCCCCGACCCCCCCTCCAAGCAGGTCTCCTTCCCCGCGGTGTGCTCTGGCGTTCCCCGACCCCCCCTCCAAGCAGGTCTCCTTCCCCGTGGTGTGCAACAGCGCTGCAGCATGGCCACATCTAACACCACTTGCAGCGCTGGTTGCTGTAAGTGTGGCCACTCTGCAGTGCTGGCCCTATACAGCTGTACTAATACAGCTGTAACAACCAGCGCTGCAAAATTGTAGATGTAGACATACCCTAAGATTACTACCTATGCTGTGTTGTGTGCTACCTCCCCGTCCTCCCCACGCACACTTAAAGAAAACTAAAAGGGAATTCACAACACACAACTCTTACTAACTTAGTCAATCTAATAAATAATAGTAATAACTAATGAATTTCCAGTCAACACGATAAGTAAAATAAACCCAGACTCTTTAACTGTGTGACGAATTTCCTTTCACTTTTAATACAAATCCACTTGCATTCAGTTGGTCAAAATATACTCAGATTCTGTCCTTGGAGATTATTATTTTATTGAAAGATACAATGTCAGTTTGAAAGTGTGTAATGTGTTATTCGGACCTTAAAAAATTTTGAGGTCATAATTATGATTCATACATTTTAAAGCCAGAAGGGGATTCCCGTGATCTTCTAATCTAATCTCCTTCATAACACAGACCATAGAATGTCACCAATAATTCCTGGATCAAGCCCATAATTTCTGGCTAAGTTGCAGAATATGTTATGCAGGACATCCAATCTTGATGTAAAGACTTCAAAGGATGGATAATCCATGACATCCCTAGAAAAGCTGTTCCAATGATTAATTATCCTTATGTTAAAATTTTTAACCTTATTTCTAGTCTGAATTTGTCTAGCTTCAGCTTCCAGAGATTAGATTTTTGTTATGCTTTTGTCCACTAAAAAATCTTCTACTGTTAGAAATTTTGTCCATGTAGGTATTTACAGACTTCGATGACATCATCTCTTAACCGTCTATAGGATAAACCAAGTAAACTCCTTAAATCTCTCACTATAAGACAGGTTTTCCAGATATCAGATAATTGAACGTGCATGTTTGAGTGAGATTTTTGTGTGTGTATAATGCATATAATATGTCATATGTTCCAGATAAAGGAATGGGGATACCTGTTAACGTCATCTATTCATTCTAAATTGCCAACTGAAATTATTTTAGTAGATTAAGAGCTGTAATAGGTTGCTCTTACTGCTGTAGTACTCCTCTGGCATCAGGGCACTATATTGCAGGGGACTTTGCCTCTTGTATCTCTGTCCCACCCCCCTCTCCCCCATGTGACCACTTTCTTGGCCCCACAGTGGCCTGTCTGTGTCTTTTCCCAACAGTCTTTATCTGGGTGTTTTGTGGCCTAGCCCTCCGGCCAAGTGACATAAAAGTTCACTCCTCTTCCAGGGGTAATAAGAGTCCAACTATGAGTCCAGCTAATAATTCTTCTGTCCCTCTTAGGCCTCTCTGAATTATCTTCTGCTTTTGCCTATACTGCTAGATCCTGCAGAATTTCTCCTAAGCTGTTTTTTCTCCAGCACGTTTTCCCCCAGGGACTTTGGCAGTTTACCTCAGGGATTTCTCTGTTCTTTGCAGGCCTGTCTTGCTCCCTTTGATTCTTTTCCAGCCTAATTTTCCCAGGCCTTTCTCAAAGAGGGAACTCTTCTTGTTCCTGTCTCCTGGGTCTTCTCCCTGACTGAATTCAGCTGTTTAAATAATCCTCTCTCTGATTCTCCACAGCTGGGGTTGGTCATTCTGACTAAACTCCATCAGACCCAGCCAGGATTACTAATTACCACTACATTTCTAGATCACCAGTGAGACTGAGAGATACTGGTGACAAGGCCCAAATTTGCAAGCTCTCCATGTGCAGAACTCCCACTTAATATCTGAAGAGTTTGAAGGTTAAGGCTTCAACCGATTCTGTGTCATGTAATATGATTTTGTGAACTGAGCATTTACCGCTATAGAGAATATTAAATATATCCTTCCACAAGACCCCACAGGATTTAGATAGTTCTGGGGACTTTTTGACCTAATCCTCACCCTTCAAGTAGCTATTCAACCATACTTCATGCAGTACCTCATTTGAGGAGATCTATTGCAGCACTTTAGCTTCACATAGAAGGGCTAGATGCCACTGATGTTTAAGCTTCTTGTTTTGTGCCATTTTCTTCTTGTCGTCCAGATCAGACTGTCAGAAAACCGAGGAGATTTGTGTGGACAGTTAGGAGGAAGCCGTCATTTGGGATTCAGAACTTCAGTGGCTATGTGTAGAGGAGAATGGCTCACCAGAGCCTTAATTATTTGACCTGTAGGTGGAGTGCTGCTGACTTTTACCATGTTTTGGAATTTGATGGGCTCCCTGGGAATTTGTGTGCAGACTAGGATCATGAGTTGTTTGGTTACTAGAGAATTTTCACCACTGCCTTAGTGAGGTAATAGTGTATCCAAAGCAGTGGCTGCATTGTGGTCTCTTCTGTATCGATATGTAATCCAGGCTCTAGGTTCAAGGTGTGACCAGCTGTGTAGGTTGATCAGAGGTGCCCTATGAAAGTCCTGGGAAAACAACTGAGGAAATTTTTGTTTCCTTATTAATAGGGATAAGTAAGTGTTTACTCTTAAAAAATGGTATTGTGACTAAGGCACTGACATTGGTGTAGTGTTACAAAAATGATAGCTTGAATAAAAATATATTTTTCAGAATACGAAGTTGGAGTAGTAATACCACATCTGCAGAGGAGGAGGAGGATAATTCAGATTAATTTCTCATCAGTTTTCTCAATGGAAGCTGTAAACAGTAGGAACAAATTTTAAGCTTATGGTTGCATGAAAAGCAAAGCATCCAGAAAATGCTGTAACCATGGGTTTAAAAGAATGAGCTTTGGTACCGCAAAGCATATGTACACTAAATTATTGGTGTAGTATTTAGCATATGTATTGCTAAATTAAGCATATGTATGCTAAATTATTGGTGTGAAGACCCGCTAAGTCAATGGCAAAGCACTGTCCTGTTGACTCTGGTACTGCAGCTTCCTGAGAAGAGTAAGGTAAGTTGGCAGGAGAGCATCTCCCATCGACACAGAGTGTTGTAGACACTGTGGTAAATTGACGTAAGCTACGTCAACTTCAGTTACGTTATTCACATAACTGAAGTAGCGGAACTTAGGTTGACTTAGTGTGGTAATATAGACAAGGCCTATGATTTGAGCATCTCATTTCCTGGAGTTCTAACTGTTCCTCCTAGTGGCTGCTCCAGCTAGCAAGGCTGTCTCCACAACTCTTTAAGTAAAGAGAGGCAGAGCTCCTTCCTGGTCAGTCAGCCCTGAACTGAGCCAGGCTGTCTCCTTTTGTTCCTCCAGGCTTGGCAGTGGCCATAGCCTTGCCCAGCTATACCTAGCTGAGCTAAAAGGTTCTCCTTAACTCCTCCTTTATTGGTATGGAGCTCCTCTGACCCATCACAGGAAGTGACTCACATTTGCCATGTGGCTTACATAATGAACAGTGCTCCATTCCCAGCTTTGCCACTGACTGGACTTACTAATACTTCCTACATAAGGAACAGTGTGAAGTAAGCAAATATCATTATTCTCATTTAAAAATGAGGATTATAATCCAATTTGAAAACAGCAGCTGCCTAAAGTTATACAGTAAGTCATATGAAAACCAGGATTAGCAAATAGATTTTCAAGATCATGGCCCATGGCAAATCCACACTGCCACCCAGTCAAATAACTTAATCTCTCTGTTTTGCACATCTATAAAATGGCAATGTTTCTAGAATCATAGAAATGTGGGATTGGAAGAGACTTTGATAGGTCATCAAGTTCAGTTACCTGCACTGAGGCAGGACTAAGTATTATCTAGACCAATGGTCCCCAACCTTTTTGTGTGGCGGGTGCCGGATGACCAGCCACCAAGGAGCATGGTTGCCGGACAAACAGCCATTGAAATGCTGCCGAGAAGCGGCATCATCAAGAGGCATTGCCGCTGATTTGTTCACATCTTTCCACAGTGTGGTACCAGAACTGGACATAGTACTCAAGTTGAGTCCTTATCAGTGCTGAGTAGAGTGGAAGAATTACTTCATATTTTGCTTGTAACCCTCCTGCTAATATATCCCAGAATGATGTTGCAAAACAAGTGAACAGTATTACAGTGTTGACTCATTTAGTTTTGATCCACTGTAATCCCCCAGATCATTCTTCTGCATTACTCCTTCCTAGGTAGTCATTTCCAGGTTTGTAGTTGTGCAGTTGATTGTTCCTTCCTAAGTCTAGTACTTTGCATTTGTCCTTATTAAATTTCATCCTGTTTTATTCAGACCATTTCTCCAGTTTGTCCAGATCATTTGAATTTTAATCCTATCCTCCTAAGCACTTGCAACCCCTCACAGCTTGGTATCCTCTGAAAACTTTAAATGTACTCTCTTTGCTATTATCCAAATCATTTATGAAGATGTTGAATAGAACCAGATACAGGACAGATCCTTGTGGGACCCTACTCAATATGCCCCTCCAGCTTGATTGTGAACCACTGATAACTACTTTCTGAGTACGCTTTTCCAACCAATTGTGCAACCACCTTATAGGAGGTTCATCTAAGCTATATTTCCCTAGTTTGCTTAAGAGGTCATGTGAAATAGTGTCAAAAGTCTTACTAAAGTCAAGATATATTACATATACTACTTCCCTTCTACCCACAAGGCTTGTTACCATGTCAAAAAAGGATATTAGGTTGGGTTGACACATGTTCTGGGCTGTTGACTGTTATTTATTACCTTATTTTCATCTAGGTACTTACAGATTGTTTGTTTGTTTGATTATTTACTCCTTTATCTTCCCAGGTACCAAAGTTAAGCTGACTTGTCTGTGATTCCATCAGTTGTCCTTATTCACCTTTTTCTTGATAGGTACTATAGTTGCCCTTTTCTAGTCCTCTTCGATCTCTTCTGTTCTCCACATGTTCTTAAAGATAATCAATCGCTAATGGCTCATAGATTTCTTCTGCCGGTTCCTGAAGTATTCTAGGATGCAGTTCATCAGGCCCAGTTGATATGAAGACATCTAACTTGTCTAAGTAATTCTTAACTTGTTCTTTTTCTATTTTAGCTTCAAATCCTATCCCATTTAGACTGATGTTCACTATGTTTAGTTGTCCAATTGCTGCTAATTTTTTGGGTGTAAACTAAAGCAAAAAGGCATTTAACACTTTGGCCATTGTTGCATTTAGAATTTTCTGTTGCATAGCCCTCCGGAGCCAAATGCACAGCTGGCACTCTACTTAATGGCAATATCATTCTTAAATATTTAAAATTTTCTGAATTAAAACTTCCTTTGGTTATTTAAGCAGTATTGCAATCACTTAATATTTATTGCAGTCACTTAATATGGATCTGGCCTAATAGTCTGAATTTTGTTCTATGTGTGTGTCTCATGTAGTCTTATTAGGGAGAGCAATCCTTTCATGTGCTGCTTTGTGATTCCATTTGCTGCTATTAACTGTCCTTTTCTAACTCATGTTTTTATATCAGTAGGTCTCCAACTTGTGCTTCACCTCCTGTCCAGTTTCCCTTCCCTGTACTTCTTCTCTGTTAATTTTCCTGCTCAGTTATAATGTAAATAGAGATGGCCAGAATTAGAATGGTGAATTTGGGCCAGGCTATATATTTGAATTTTCTTCATCCATGCCTATATGTACAATATTTGTTTCACATCAAATCCAAAATTAGAATGGAATATGTACCCCAGTCTGGATGCAGCCAAAATTCAAATGAACAACTGACTTTCTAAAACTTCCATCTTTCTTTGGAGCAAAGTTGCTCTAGAACAAATTGGTGCTGACTAACCCAAAACTTTATCTAAATTTAATCCAGATGCAAACATCATTTTCTTGGTCCATCTCTGTGAATCCTGTATAGTGATGAAGAAAAAACGTCATATTCTCTATTGATGGGAATGTTTCTAAGCAACAAGATTAGGGTACAAAACTGTTTTCGTTCCCTTCTTGTGTAGAATAATAGACTTTAAGGCCAGACGGGATCATCTTGTCTGACCTCTTGCACCTTGCAGGTCACAGAACCCCACTCCTGTAACAGAGCTATAACCCACTCCTGTAATAGAGCTATAACCTCTGGCTGAGTTACTGAAGTCCTCAGCATGATTTGAAGACTTCAGGTGAACAGAGAATCCACCATTTACAATAGTTTAAACCTGAAAGTGCACCCTGCTGCAGAGGTAGTCTTCTTTCCCGCTAGTTCTCATTGAGCCTCTAGTTCAGGGTTTTTCACCCAGTGGGTCGGGACCCAAAATTGGGTCACCAGAATGTTTCAAAGGGTTATGTGTCAGCTCCTGTGGCTCCTATCTCATGCTCCAGGCGCTGCAACCTTTGGGGTCCCAGTGCCGCCACTCAGGTTTGCCCCAGCCATTATTAGAATCATAGAATATCAAGGTTGGAAGGGACCTCAGGAGGTCATCTAGTCCAACCCCTTGCTCAAAGCAGGACTAATCTCCTGTCAGATTTTTACCCCAGTTCCCTAAATGGACCCCTCAAGGATTGAACTCACAACCCTGGGTTTAGCAGGCCAATGATGACAGGAGTCCAGGTAGACCAAATTTGAGTGTCACTGCAACCCCATGAACCAGGTCATGACGTCACTCAACAGATTTGGTCCAGTCAGTGGGCTGGGGCCAAACCTGAGTGGCACTACACCACCAGAGGTCGCAATGCCTGGAGCAGAGAGCCAAGTGTAGCCAGCCCCACAGCACAGGAGCTGCCACTGTGGGGTGAGTGCCAGGCAAGACCCAAGGTCCCCAGGGGGCAAGATCCAACCAAAACTACCCCAGAGCCTCTACCTCCGGACTATTTTCTGGATCATGACAGGCCATAAACATTTACAAATGGGTCCTAAATCCAAAAAGGTTGAGAACCACTGCCTGTACTAAGCCTTTGTGACTTTCTCCTTGATGCTCTTCTGGTTGTCTGATTTACATTTTTCCTTTTCCTGCCCCTGGTACCTAAGCCTACTTCCCTGCTCCTTTTGCCTATCCCTTAGCCTTTACTGTTGTTCTTGGGCCGGATCATACTCCTAAGACACATGTTGTGAGGAAGTAGAGATGGAATTGGACTTGCTGAATGACAAAGGTTTATATTTTCTCCTCCACTCCCACATTATTTGTCTGTCTCTCCCTTCTGCCCATTAGGAGTAATAATTTTCTCTCATGTACAGTTAAAAAATCTCCCTAGATTCATTTTTACTGCCATTGACATGCCACTTGGAACTTAGACCTAGCTGATTTGTTTGGAAGGAAAAAACAAATGTCTGGGCTGGATTCATCATTGTGATTACCTGTTTGCTGCACAAGCCATACAATTAATTGCCTCTTGCATGTTCTCTCTGTCTCATCTTTGCACTTTCCACACAGCCCCTTATGCCTGAAATTCCCTCTCTGCCTGATATGCCATACCTCTACCCTCTTCACCTCAAGTCTCTCCTTAAAACATATTTCCAGTAAGCCTGTGTCTCTGTAGTTCTTACCTCAGTAAGATTAACAAAATCAATTGCAGTATTTACAAATAGCACAAACTCTCAAAGCACATACTTATGTTTACCTCTGTTCCTTGTTTTTTGTTACATCTTACCCCCATCCTAAATCTTGTTGGCTGTTTAATTTGTAAGTTTGGAGCTGGAACCCTTTCTTCAGTTGTTTGTAAAGCATGTTGGCACCCCTTTGTGTACAAGGAATTGTAATATACTGAGTAATAGTCTACTTGTCCTTCCTTTTACTGATTAGTAGACTTGGCTGATTTACCTTGTTTTCCTCACTGGCGCTGATGATATGGGAGGTTCCAGAAAGCATTATGCTGTGAGTAAAAATGGAGCATATTGTGCAAATGCTAATGTGTTCTCCTAAACCAATGCTGTGCTTGGTGTTTGCACTGTAAAATGCAAACCACACATTTGCTGCGGCTGTGTGGACTGCTTTACATTGGCCAGTGATTGCTTGTTCATTTTCATTTTTTTTCTTTAATGTCTAATAATTGTGAAAGGGAGTGAGTGAGGATTTATTTTCATTGCTGAGAATGGGAAAGAACTGAGCATGATTCCACATGCAGTTGTTCAAACCACTTGCCATGTTTGGTTTTTGACCTGCAGTGAGCAGGCTGCCAAATCTGTAGGTTGTTTTCATTTTTAATAAATGCTTCTATTCGCCTATTGATAAGTTACTCTTACATACTGATTAAACCTTTCTAAGACAAACAGCTCATTTTTCCCACTTTCCACTGTGTATTTCAGAGAGGTGATTTAATTTGTATACATTGTTGCACTGACGTTCCTTTTTGGGAGCAAGGGAAGAACTGCGGAATCTTACAACTCCCATGAGCCATTCTAAAAAGAGACAGAATCTACTTTATGAATCACCGGGTTATTTTTTGAAAACCTTGTTGGATTAAAATGACTCATTGATCTGTCTTCTTTAGCTGGGGAAATGCTGTTTATAACTATCATGCCAACCATAGAACATTACAATATATGCTCTGATAACACTACATATTAGCCCTGCAAAATTGACAGATATTTTTTGTTTCTTTAGAATTCTAATTTACCTAACCCAGACACTTGGCTCCCTTGAGTCTTTAAAAATGTAAGGGAAAATCAGAAGCAAACTCCACCATAAATCAGAAATAAACAGCTATCCTATACATCAAAAAGATATCACCCTCTCCTCCTCCCTTCCAGTATTCCCCTTCAGGGGACTATTCCATCCTCTCTCTACTCTCCCCTGCCCCCAAAAGCTTTTCATCGTACCCCCAAGGGCCACAGATTTAGGTTGTTTCAGATTGGTATGTGTAAAAGCTTGAAAGTTGGCATGTTTTCACAGAAAGTGCCCTGCAAAAAACTGCTTCTCTCTCAATCAAGGAAGCTGCAACTTGGATGCCTCTGCTGATCTCAGTTGTTGCAGTATGGCATAAGGGTGTGGGTCTCTCAGGTGAGCAGACCCCAGGCCATTTAATAGGGCTTTATAGGTCAAAATTAATACCTTAAAGTGTTCCCAGAAACCCAGAGCCAGCCTGTGAAGATAATGAAGCACTGGTGAAATGTACTTAAAGTGAGATACTCTGCTTAAAAAGTAGGCTGCTGAATTCTGTACTCGCTTCAGCTTCTGAATGGATGTAAGAGTTAACTTCAAGTAGGGAACACTTTGTAACAGTCTGATAGTGAGTTGACAAAGCCATAGATAAGTGGCCAAGTCCACATCCAAAATACAAGGTCACAACTTCTTGGTTAGCCAAAAATAAAACTGCTGTAACTTGATCACTTTAACAATAACTGGGAATTCAATCAGATTCTGAGGTAGGAAATACAAGTTACAAATGGTGGCCAAATCCCTTCAGTCAGATCTTCCATTTGCTCTCCTCAGTTAATCAACGTTGCCTGTGTCTTTACTAAACGTTGGTGTTCCATCTCACCCAGTCACTGGAAAAGGCATTCTTCCACACCGCCTGAGTTGGAAGAGAGAGAAGCATAAAGCTGGGTTTCATCCTGCAGGCAGGACAACCAGTGCTTCCTTGTTCTCCTTCTAATGGCCTTGTATTCAATCCAGAACCCTGCATGAGAGTATACTGGGTGAAGAGGGGTAATTGCCCAAGACTACATCTAGGATTTCCCTGGAGATAGGAACAAAGCTGTAGAAGCACAGCCCTGTCTGCTCCCTGCACGGTTTGCACTTTGTAATCAACTGCGTCAAAGACAGTTCACTTTATAATACTGGCTTGGACACTTGTTTCTCATTGATCACCACAGATAGTCATTATGCATACCCATATTCACAGCAGTCAAGGATCTCTGACGTAACTGGATACTGTGAGGGCTGTTATAACACAACTTTTCAATAATCTTACCTACAAAGGGAAGATTAGATACAGAGCAGTGATTAGCCATATTGTCACGGTCAAAACATGGCGTCCTGAACATAGCCCATACTCGTGCTTTCTAAAGAGAAGCTGGCAGCTGCCATCTTTATGGGAAGCACTGTTGTATTAATATAGATGGAATAAACGGGCCAGAGATGTTAACATAACCCAGTCACTGTCCAACTTTAAACAGTGCTAAATATGGTTCATGGTTTGGTATACAGAGACCTCAGACTACTTAGCACCATGGCAAACACCATTTAAAATCCTTTACCCTTGTATTAAGAGAGACTGAAAAGAAGTAAAAACAGTTAAAGCATTTGAAATGTAAAATATTAAGTAAGGCTTTCATTTTTACAACATCCCCTGTTCCTGTTTGCTGGAGAGAGTTTTTTGAAGGAACCCCTCCTCCCCAACCCCCTTGTTTGACAGTCTCTTAGATGGTGTCAAAGACGGTAATAATTGTCCTATTGGGGAAAAGAGAAGAACTTAGCGGAGATGGCCTGGAGCTGCTGTTGCTGCTGCTGCTGATGGTAAAGTCTGATCTTGTTTTGTCTCAGGTGGTGGTTTGGATTCAGAGAATTAGTGGCACAGCTTAGCCTCCAAATCCATACACAGTATGACCCTGGCGCTTCAATGCATAAACAGCGTCCATAGCAGTAACAGTCTTCCGCTTCGCATGCTCGATGTAAGTAACGGCATCTCGGATCACGTTCTCCAGAAACACTTTCAGCACCCCGCGAGTCTCCTCGTAAATGAGCCCTGAAATACGCTTCACTCCCCCACGACGAGCCAAACGGCAAATAGCGGGTTTCGTAATGCCCTGGATATTATCCCTGAACACCTTCCTATGACGCTTAACGCCTTCTTTCTCGAGACCCTTGCCTCCCTTACCACGACCAGACATATTTGCTAGTTACAAACAAAGCTGTGTGTTTGGATTCAGTGGAGCCGGTAGAAGTGGTGATGTTATCTGGGTACCTGTCTCTGGCCCAGTCTGATCAGGACATCACTTAACATTAGCATGAAGAAGATCTGGTGTCCCAGGTGTCCCAAAGTCTTTCTTCAAGTATCCAGAAAGGGAGTGATGGGAAGAACAGCTCTCCCCCTCATTATTTTATCCATCAGTTAGGCCTAATATCCGACACACCAATTTTGGTCAATTAATTTCTGATTCCACATCTCTCCCTCTGCACCCTCTTTTTTTTATTTTATTTTTTTATTTTTATTTTAAACCAAGCATGATTTCAACACAGTCCTTGAATTATATCAGTGTTTCCTATTATGTTTGGACTAAATTAGTCTCTTTGTCTGGTTCTCATGCACCTGTTTGCTTTCAGTAAAGAATGTTATAATTTTTACAACTGAGCTTACAATTATGGTAAATTTGTTGGCCCAGTTATTACAACGGCACTTACAATCACTCAGTACTGGGCCCTGTACTTCCCTACTAACTTCCACCTGCAAGAAGGACATGGATCTAATGCATTGGTTGTATCATGAGGTTTTGCTAGTCCTTCCAAGAGCTCTACTGGTTAAAATTCAAGTAGTGATGATATAGCATTTGTTTTCCCCAAGATATTGGCCTGCTTCCACAGAAATGAAAAATTTGGTCCAAATTGACAATGTATAGGGAATATTTTTTTCTACTTGGTGTTCTCAGTACAAGATGAGGCTTTTATATATATAAATTCTAGAGATAGATGATGAAGGTGTAAATCAGGAATTAATAAATTAGTCTTTCCCCTTTACTTAATTGGAGAGGCTTTCAGCATTATAAATAAAAATGAAACCACCTGTGCCATATTTCTTTGTAATGGTTGTGAGCTCTGTTTACGAGCCTTGTAGGTTTGGGGAGTGAGCAACCAGATTAAACAATAAGACTGATCCACCCAGTATGTTGCTGTGTGCGTTCGTGGGGTTGGTCAACCAGCTGCATATTTTGAAAACCATAATGGTGCCAGTAAAGATGTAAACAAACGACAAACTGGAGAGAGTCCAGAGAAGAAGGACAAAAATGATAAAAGGCTTAGAAAATGTGACTTGTGAGGAAAGGTTGAAAGAATTGGGCATGTTTAGTCTAGAGAAGAGAAGGTTGAGGGGGGACATCATGGCCTTGAAATATATAAAAGCCTATTGTAAAGAGGACTGTGATCATTTGTTCTCCAAGTCCACCAAGGGTGTGGCAAGAATTAATCATCTTAGTTTGCAGCAAGGGAGAGTAGGTTAGATATTAGGAAAAATGTGCTAACCATAAGAATAGTTAAGCACTGGAACAGGTTACCAAGGAAAGTTGTGGAATCCCTGTCATTGGAGGTTTTTAAGAGCAGGTTGGAAAAACACCTGTCAGAGATGGTCTAGGACAGAGGTCGGCAACCTTTCAGAAGTGGTGTGCCAAGTCTTCATTTATTCACTCTAATTTAAGGTTTCGCGTGCCAGTGATACATTTTAATGTTTTTAGAAAGTCTCTTTCTATAAGTCTATAATATATAACTAAACTGTTGTTGTATGTAAAGTAAGTAAGGTTTTAAAAATGTTTAAGAAGCTTCATTTAAAATTAAATTAAAATGCAGAGCCCCCTGACTGGTGGCCAGGACCCAGGCAGTGTGAGTGCCACTGAAAATCAGCTTGCATGCTGCCTTCGGCACACGTGCCATAGGTTGCCTACCCCTAGTCTAGGATTAGTTAGAATCATAGAATATCAGGGTTGGAAGGGACCTAGCCCAACCCCCTGCTCAAAGCAGGACCAATCCCCAACTAAATAATTCCAGCCAGGGCTTTGTCAAGCCTGAACTTAAAAACCTCTAAGGAAGGAGATTCCAGCAGTCCCATAGGTAACCCATTCCAGTGCTTCACCACCCTCCTAGTGAAAAAGTTTTCCCTAATATCTAACCTAAACCTACCCCACTGCAACTTGAGACCATTACTCCTTGTTCTGTCATCTGGTACCGCTGAGAGCAGTCTAGATCCATCCTCTTTGGAACCCCCTTTCCGGTAGTTGAAAGCAGCTATCAAATCCCCCCTCATTCTTCTCTTCTGTAGACTAAACAATCCTGGTTCCCTCAGCCTCTCCTCATAAGTCATGTGCCCCAGCCCCCTAAACATTTTTGTTGCCCTCCGCTGGACTCTTTCCAATTTTTCCACATCCTTCTTGTAGTGTGGGGTCCAAAACTTGACACAGTACTCTAGATGAGGCCTCACCAATGCCAAATCGAGGGGAACAATCATGTCCCTCGATCTGCTGGCAGTGCTCCTACTTATACAGCCCAAAATACCATTAGCCTTCTTGGCAACAAGGGCACACAATTGACTCATATCCAGCTTCTTGTCCACTGTAACCCCTAGGTCTTTTTCTGCAGAACTGCTGCCTAGCCATTTGGTCCCTAGTCTGTAACAGTGAATGGGATTCTTCCATCCTAAGTGCAGGACTCTGCACTTGTCCTTGTTGAACTTCATCAGGTTTCTTTTGGCCCAATCCTCTAATTTGTCTAGGTCCCTCTGTATCCTGTCCCTACCTTCCAGTGTATCTACCACGCCTCCCAGTTTAGTGTCGTCTGCAAATCTGCTGAGAGTACAGTCCACGCCATCCTCCAGATCATTAATGAAGATATTGAACAAAATCGGCCCCAGGACTGACTCTTGGGGCACACCGCATGATACCAGCTGCCAACTAGATATGGAGCCATTGATCACTACCCATTGGGCCCGACGATTGAGCCAGCTTTCTATTCACCTTATAGTCCATTCATCCAGACCATACTTCTTTAACTTGCTGGCAAGAATACTGTGGGAGACCATATCAAGAGCTTTGCTAAAGTCAAGGAATAACATGTCCACTGCTTTCCCCTCATCCTCAGAGCCAGTTATCTCACCATAGAAGGCAGTTAGGTTAGTCAGGCATAACTTGCCCTTGGTGAACCATGCTGACTGTTCCTGATCACTTTCCTCTCCTCTAAGTGCTTCAAAATTGATTCCTTGAGGACCTGCTCCATGATTTTTCCAGGGACTGAGGTAACGCTGACTGACCTGTAGTTCCCCAGATCCTTCTCCTTCGCTTTTTTAAAGATGGGCACTACATTAGCCTTTTTCCAGTCATCCGGGACCTCCCCCAATCCTCACGCGTTTTCATAGATAATGTCCAATGGCTCTGCAATCACATCCACTAACTCCTTTAGCACCCTCGGATGCAGTTCATCCGGCCCCATGGACTTGTGCTTGTCCAGCTTTTTAAAATAGTCCTGAACCACTTCTTTCTCCACAGAGGGCTGGTCACCTCCTCCCCATACTGTGCTGCCCAGTGGAGCAGTCTGGAAGCTGACCTTGTTCATGAAGACAGAGGCAAAAAAAGCATTGAGTAAATTACCTTTTTCCACGTCTTCTATCACCAGGTTGCCTTCCCCATTCAGTAAAGGGCCCACACTTTCCCTGACCACCTTCTTGTTGCTAACATACCTTCATCCTGCCTCAGTGCAGGGGAATGGACTAGATGACTTCTTGAGGTCCCTTCCATCCCCACATTTCTACAATTCAGATAAAAAACACTTTATAAAAAAAATTACAAATTACAACAGTTGGAAATTTCCTTTCATGTTAATTTTAAACCTAATTTACAAACTGTGCACCCTCTTTTCCAAGGATAGCACCTGGTTGCTAATCTCATAGGTGCTTTACTGTATCTAAGATCAAAACATTAGTAAACCTGTTGAAACAGTAGCAAAGTTGTGGCAGGCTTGGCAGATGGAGGGTGTGCTAACACTGCATCACAGACTATAATCTTGAGTACATAGCATCATTTGCCTTATATAGTCTTGTAAATGGCATCATTCCAACAGTTAGTTATCTTCTGTTTTGCTTGGAAGATCATTATTTCCTATTTATCTCATAAATTTAACACACATCCTATTCCTCCTATTTAAACTCTCCCACCAAAATACAACAGTGACTTCCCTTTCTGAAAAGGAAGGGCTGGCAGCTACACCCTGAAGTTAGCATGAATTGTTTATGTAACCTTCGATCAGGAATTCATAATAGACTAAAGTATTTTTCACCAGACAAAGATTTTGTTGCATATTAGTATAACAGGTTTTGGTGACATGCTAGCTGTCAAGTGCAGCATAAACCCCTTTCAGCCATTTCATTGAAAATAGAATTGAAAGACCATACCCCCTCACCTTCCAGTACATATAAATTACATCTCTCTGGAAAACATGAAAACATTTCCCCCCAGTATTTCAGAGCAACTGCAACTGTAAAATTTGGAGTAAACAACTAGAAGAGCCCCCAGGCCATTCTGTTTTCTAGAGAACCCCAATATGTTAAGTTGAAGTAGGAACTTGCAGACTGTGCACACTGTAGGCTATAATTTGACATTTCCCTGTGTTAGTAAAATTTTTGACACACAAGATGAGTGTTGCAGAAATTGCACATGGAATAATATATTTTATCAAAGTCAGTAATATTAAACAATCACAGGTTACTTTCCAAATGGCTGATATTTGTCAGGAGAATGTCTGTCTGAGTTTACTTGACCTTTCTGGTCTAAAAAGGTTTGATTATTTTGAGGTCGAAATTTAAGTCAGCATGGAAAATTACCTCTTTCTTACAAACAGAATCTGGCTGGGACCCACTATATACATGTTCTGCAATCATCACAGTTCAGAGATTACCCCAGGTTCTGCAGACCCCTTCCCTCCTGTGTCCACAGGCAGGCACAAATTTGGAAATACTCCTTTAAAACATAAGTTTCTGTTGTAATTCTTCAGTGATCTTGATTAAATATGCCATGATCCATTTCTACTTTCCAATACTAATAAAATTATTCATGTTTTTCCCTTAATTAAAAAAAAAAGCAGATCACAGATTTATCTGAGCATTGTTAAATAATTAAGCCACTTTTTTTCCCTCTCAAAACTATAGTTTGTGTCTTTTGTCTTTTTTTTAATCCATTGCCTCATCTTTGAAGTACTGTTATAAAACTATCTGGTGAGTATTTTTCACTCTATTAGTATGTCAAGGAAGAGGAAGGACATAATTATTTTTGAAAAAGCACTATCTAGGTAGGTATAGCTTAACGAACCCAGAGTAAGTTGCAGTCCCTGCTCTGAAGAACTTACAGTCTACTGAACAGTGCTTATGAACTGACTGGTGTTTATGTAATTGCATTGCTGAACACTTTCCTAATCTGGAAGACCTATCCAGAAAGGTTTGGAAGAAGTAAACTGTGATGATTAAGCTTGTGCACACCATTGTGCCAGACAGAATATTGTACTTTCTCTGGGGAGAAAGAGAGTTTCCACAGGATGTCTGCATTTCGTAGCAAAAAATGCACTTGCAGATGTATTCTGTAGGGTTGCTTTGATGTAGAATATTAACCTGGGGACCTTATTGTCACAGGATATTACTGAAGCAAATAGTTTTGTGAGATTATTTGTCATTTGGGAATTAAGCTTTTGTGAGTGTAAGTGTGTACTTAAACTGATGTTTGGTGTGAATTTGGTCCTGATTGTTTCACCATAAGATGAATATTTTACACATTATGAACACCTCCCCACCCCCAAACTATCTGTTTCCAAGCACTACACACAAACCCGTAACAATATAAACTCCAGATATATTATAGAACATTCTATGGTAACCCATGTTAGCTAATAATTTTTTTTTCATGGAAATTTTAAAAGGTTTAACTAAAACAAGTAATATAGCCCTCCCTTGCTCTCCCTTGTAATCCATGCACACACTTCCCTCCTGACAGTCATTCCCTTTCCTCTGCACAAATCCCCCGCCCATGCAAAATGGTCAGTTAACACAAGTAGTTGCTGTCTTTTGGGTCTTCAAAAGCTGCGAGTGAAGTCTGTGGGAGTTATTGTAATAATGTTTTACACTCAATTTACAGTGGCATAAATATCTATACAAGATGAAGGGCACTGGAGGGAGAATTGGGCACATAGAACTTGGTATATGGTTTTTCAATTAGATAATTTTTTATTGAAATTATTGCTGATTTCTATTTAAAAAGAAAAGCTCAATCCATCCTGTAAACTTTGCCAGTCACATGGTCTGACTTCTGTTAAGTTTCCGTAACCAAAGGAAATTTCAGAAACTTTTGTTCCTTTATAATGGCCAAAGTCTGTAAAAGGACAGAAACTTAGAAATGGGGCATTATGGCACATTATCTCAAGTTAAAGGCTGTGTTAAGTTTTCTGATTCAGAATTGGCATCAACCCTCTACTGCAGTTGCACAATTTCTTACTACTTTATAGTGTAGAAAACAGGATATGCTTGGTAAAAAGAGATCTCCTGTAGGGCACCTCATATATTTTAGAATAGGATTTTTTTCATGTTAGGAAATTATTTTTTTATGTGTAATCTGCACATTTTAGGACCTGTACACTTTACTGAAATATCTTAGATTTACAGGACAGTTCAATAATGTCACAGAAAAAGTTGCATCTGAATGTAAGGTTTTTATCCACAGTGTATTAAGTGCTTTGTACAATCTATTTTAAAAATGGTTTGATATAGGTCATTCACCATTGATCTTCAGTGACATTTCCACAATCTAAAAGCTGTTCTCTGTTGCTCAGTTTCATCCCATGACTCCTAATTTATCCTACCTTGGATTACTTTAAACAAAAATGTACTGTAGTGTTCATTGTATTTTAATTCTTTATTTTATCCTTTGCACTAAGGGCCAGATGTACAAATATATTTAGGTGTGTAAAAATGCAGATAAAGCCTCATGGGATTTAGGAAAGCACCGAAGCAGGTTAAGTGCCTAATTCCCATTAACTAGGTACCAATGGGAGTTAGGCATCTACCCTGTTTAAGCTTTTCTGTTAACTCCACAGGGCACGTATATTGCCATCCTTAGGCAAATCTGACCCCAGCTGACAATCATACTTCCAAGTAGCATTTCAGGTAATATTAATATAGCTCCGCAAGTTAGGGTGTTGACTCGAGTGTCTTTTCACTTGTCAAGAACATTGCTTTCCTACTTAGGAGTATTATTAAGCAAATTTGGCTAGAACAACTTGCAGATGATTCACAAAGAGAACAATTGTTCAAGATTTTATAGGCTTAGTTTAAATACTTATCTTAAAACACTTTTTACCAAAATGGTTTCCTGATGGAGCAGGCTGCTGTATTCATACTTACTTCTGTTTTGTCCTCTTGCGTATGTATCAAATGCCAGTAGTTGTGGTGTAAGAATAATTTAAACCTACTTTTATGAGTGAGATCTGTTGTGAAAGATGCTGTTTCGGAGATTTGTAAGAGCTGGAATTTCTGCATAACTGAAACTTGTTTAATTCAAATAATATATTTGGGATTTGATGTATTGCAGATTCCTACCAGCTTTGGGTACAGTCTTTCTGACAACCACTATGGAGAAGATTGAAGAACAGTTTGCTAATCTGTGCATAGCAAAACGTTGTGCACTAACTGAAGACTCCACTTACTTACTGGATATAGATGTTTCAAAATCTGTTCTAGCAGAAAGCAACCACTTAGTTGCTGTTTCATGTTCCAATAAATCAATTAAAGTATATGATAGAGAAACATTACACTTGCTAAGGGAGTATAGTGGCCATCCTGGGTTACTTAATGGAGTCAGATTTGCTCATACAAGTGAGAATATGTTGTTTTCAGCATGCAGTGATGGCACAATAAAATGTTGGGATACTCGCTTAGCTACTCAGAAAACTATACAATTATTCAGTGGTTATCCTTCAAATGTTTTCATCAGCTTTGACATTAATTGCAGTGATCTTATAGTTTGTGCTGGGACAGAAAAAGTTGAAGACACATTCATGGTGTTTTGGGATGCAAGAAGTAATACAAACTATGCATGCACTGCTAAAGAGCCCTTAGGAACCTATTCAGAGACTCACGATGATGATATCACTAAAATATGCTTCCATCCTAACAAACCCAATTTGGTAGTGTCTGGATCAACTGACGGATTGGTTAATGTGTTTGATATTAACAAGGAAAATGAAGATGATGCTTTGATTGCAACTTGTAATTCAAATTCATCAGTAAGTTTTATTGGTTGGTCTGGGAAAGATTATAAACAGGTATATTGCATGACTCATACGGAAGGCTTTTGTTGGTGGGATCTTACTCAAATAGATAGTGAGGAACCAATGACATTGTTGCAGATTCCAGATGTCAGAGAAGTAGTCTTCACTGAAAATAGCAACTTAAACTATCTGATAGGTGGCTTGTACCATGAAAAGGCAGACAAATTGTTTGTTGTCGGTGGAACAGCTATGGGAAACATTCACCTAATAAACTGTGGCATTGATGGACTGAGCCTTGCGGGCACCCTTCATGGAGGGCATTCTGCTACAGTTCGCTCATTCTACTGGAACATGACAGATGAATCTTTGTTGACTGGTGGAGAGGATGCACAGCTGTTGCTATGGAAACCTGGAGCTATGGAAAGGTCCCTTGTAAAGAAGGCATCTATGAAAATTGTTTCCTCTGTTCAGCAGCGAGTGAGAGTTCACAGAAACTCTCTCAAAAGCAAGAAAAAGTAAAATTATGAAAAGGGGACTCTTAAATTTGTAGAGTTATTCACTGTTCCGAGCAATATATTTGGGGTGATGATTTATTAGCACTATGTGGCAAATATAATTTAGTATGTAAATTTTACCTAGAAATAACCCTCACTTTATCATGTGAATAACTTTTTTAAAAAAAGCAACTGATACTTATTAAAAGGGTAAACATTTACTTTGTATTCATTGAACGAAGTATGTCTTTAAATATTGTATATTTTTATATCATTGATTATATCAAATAAAAAATATTGGCACAGAGATCTTGGATTAGAATAAAAGCCTGCAACTTATATACTTTATATTATTGCCCACAGTGAAATGTTTTGGACATATTTTAAAAGATTTCAGATTTGTAGCCATCTTTTTCTTACAGATAATTTAATGAATGAAATTGCTAAATATATTAAAGACTTAGTTCTACTTACTAATTCTTAGAGGAAGTACTTATTGATGAAATAGAGAAAGGGTGTTGTTTTGCATGATTATCTCACTGTTTAATTACAAGTATATAAACAGTAGTTCACAAAACACACTTTATAGCAGGTGTGTGTGTTTGTCCTAGAAAATAGTAATACTTACTATATCTGAAGTACCTGTAGCCTTTTTTAGGCTTATGAAAAGTGTTTATAATTGACAATATTTGGGTGTTTTGATTAGAAAAAAAATCTCCAATCTAATGAAAATTGCAAGCTACCCCACGCTATCCTGGTAATATATCTTAATACTGACCTGGAAGACTTATAAAGACTAAGGAGGTATGTCAGTCTCAGTGGGTCATAGAAATTGATGCACATGATCTCCCGAATGCTCCATCTAGTCCACTACCTATTTTTGACATGCCATCCCACATGCCTCATAGGAAGATTCAGAAAAACTTTCAGAATATAGTTATGGAATAACCTGCCTATAGAGAGTTTCTTTTTAACCCCCTTTAGCTTCTGCCCTGCAATATATGCACATTAAGTAACTAGGCTCTTTACAGCACAAATACTACTCTCTGGACACCTCTCTAGGAGCAGTGAAGCAATGAGCAGGGCCGCCCAGAGGATTCCGGGGGCCTGGGATTCCGGGAGGTCCACCAGAGCCGTGCAGGCAGGGGGCCCCCCACGCGGCAAAATGTCTAGAGCTGGCCCTGTTCGGTGGCGGGGGGCTCTTTGTTCTGGGACCCGCCGCCGAAGTGCCCCGAAGACCCGCGGCGGAGGCCCCCCGTCGGCGAATTACCGCCGAAGCGGGACCCGCTGCCAAAGTGCAGCCCGCTTTTCGGCAGTAATTCGGTGGCAGGGGGCCCCCGCCGCGGGTCTTTGGGGCACTTCGGCGGCAGGTCCCTGAATGGAAGGGCCCCCCGCTGCCAAATTACCGCCGAAGACCGGGTTGCACTTCGGCGGCAGGTCCCGCTTCTGCGGTAATGCAATGGCGGGGGGTCCTTCCGCCCCGGAGTGAAAGGACTCCCCCGCCAGCGAAGACCAGGAGCGGAAGAAGCTCCGGGGCCCGGCCCCGCAAGAGTTTTCTGGTGCCCTCGAGCGAGTGAAGGACCCCGCTCCAGGTGCCCCGAAAAACTCTCGTGGGGGCCCCTGCAGAGCCCGGGGCCTGGGCCAAATTGCCCCTCTTGCCCCCCCCTCTGGGCGGCCCTGGCAATGAGATTTCAGGAATCTCACCAAACTGCTGTTGGGTGGTGTAAAAATTACCTTGTACCTCCTAAGGTGTTTGTCTCATTCTGCTGCACTGGCACTTTTGAACCTCTGTGCCTCTGACTCTGAAAGTTGCCTTTATTGTATTCTGCCCTCCCTAAGGTTGTAGTAACATTCATATCAAATGTATCAGTAAGTAATTACTCTAGATTTAACAGATAAGGACTATGCTTCAGTGAAGCGTAAACAAATGTAAGAATTGGTATTTTACAGGATAGAGAGAGCATGGAAATCAAAATGATTGTAAATTTAATACATAAGTACTTTGACAATATTTACAGACTGCATCTAAACTTGAAAATACCCTGTAGTTTGAAGTAAAAATGGTGTTTAATTCACTATGCATCATGGGTAATTTATTTTCAGCTGTACCACAATGTGTGGTTACTAGATGTTACAAACATACCTGGATTAATTTCCTGTGGAAATGAGTCCTCTCCAAATACACATGCATCAAGTTTCCTTCTCAGGGGATATTTAGCTTTATGCTCACTTCATATCTGTCCTTTGGTCATGATGAAGATGTGATTACATTGCATTTATTAGCACTAACTGTTCATTTGAAGGACACTTTCAACATCAATATCATGCTTCTTTCTGCTAGTAGTTTCCCCCACCATTTACCCATCCTGGATGGCTTGTTAGCCAAGGGCTCAGCTTTTTATTTGGACAGTTACTATGCAGACAGTTGCCTGAGTTGGCATTTGTTGTTAATATCTTTCTATGAGTTTTACACAGCTTTGGAATGACTCATCTGGTGGCAAGTGGGAGGAGGAGGCACAGCCAGCACACGCTGTGTCACAGCTTTGAACCGCCTCTGGACACTGCAGAATGGAGGGGAGCAGTCCAGACATAACAGAATTGTGGTAGTTGCTGCTACCAAAATGGAAAAGTTCTTACCTGATCATTTCAGGTAATGAAATGTAGGTTTCTGTATGCCTAAATGTAGGTTCCTACCAGAACACCTGTTTTCCCATTTAACGGTCACTGTCCCATTCCAGTGGCTCCCTACTAACATACACTTTTTGAAACTAATTTATCATTAGTATCAGTTTCTTAATGTATCCACTGGTTTTTAGAAATACATTTTGTACTTCATTTAAATGGCTTTCTTCTGACACATTCCTTAATATCAGAGGGGTAGCCGTGTTAGTCTGGATCTGTAAAAGCAGCAGAGTCCTGTGGCCTTATAGACTAACAGACGTATTGGAGCATGAGCTTTTGTGGGTGAATACCCACTTCGTCGGAAAGCTCATGCTCCAATACGTCTGTTAGTCTATAAGGTGCCACAGGACTCTTCGCTATTCCTTAATATGAATTTTAGTGGTGATTCTTACAAGATACCAATAATTAAAATTTCTGAAGAAGTCAAAATTTTATACTTTAAAAAGGGATACGAATACTTTCAAAATTGTTCTTGAAATGGGGTTAATGTTAATGCAACTAACCTGTGCTCTATTTATTAGCTAGTCTAATCTGTAAGAGCAGAGTAAAGTATTTCAGAGTCATTTTCCCACCCTGCATTGCCTAAGAACAATAGTTAACTTGAGAATATTTTCAGAGTCTAGAAAATATTCCTCATCAGAATTGGAATTCTTTTAAAGCAAGTCAAATGTTAAGGCTGGATCACTTGACATTGTTTGTTTTAGTTTATGCAGAAGCCCTAGCATTAGTCTAGCTTCTTATTTTGATTATTTTTCTGGTTCCAAGAAAAGACGTGTAAGCAATGGTTTACTCCACTGTAATCATAAACACTTGAGAGAGAACTGTGGCAGTGACAAAATTATGCAGGTAAAAGCCACAATGGAAGTGAATATATTTCACTTTAGCTCTGTGCTACAAACTACAGTCCTGCTTTTTTTAAAAAAAAAGTCTGTCTACTGTATGATATAAATCTCAAAAAATAATTCTGTTTTCAAAATTCCACTGAAATATTTTTATTTTCTTACAGTTGTCAGTTACTGAGAAAATACGCTTTTTCTGGAGTTAAAACTCCCCACTGGATGAAGCTAAATTAAATATTGCTAATGTTTTCAAGATAATAAGGATTTTTCAACAAATGGTACTTTAGCCTCATTTTGTGTTGTCTAACTGAACAGGATGTGATTTCCCTCTGGGTGGCTCTGAAATTGGAAAGTTCAGTACTGGTATTGATCTGTGCTGTTAAGTAAACCTCAGAAGCTTGTAGTGGTATGGACATATGTGAATATGGAGATATGCCTCTGCCAGATTCACTAAAGTTAGGAGGTTCCCATTGGGATAGGGATGATACCGTCAAAGCTAGGATCTCCATCTGGAATTCTGTCGTCTTCATCCGCTTCATCAGGTTGAGGATGGCTCTGACTCAACAAATAGGTTGAACAACAAATAGGTGGAGTAGAATCCTGAAAACCTTTTTTCTAAGGGAACTCCTTCCATTGTTCCTATGTCCATGAGCTGGGAGATCTCATTCCAGATCAGTTTGTGCTGGGCAGAATCACTATATAAAGGAGTCTGGATGAAGAAGGGATGGAGTGAAGCCTGTGGTTTGCTCACTTGTAACCCACGGGGCTAGCCTGCTATATTATATTTGTTTTTCTCTATTGGCTTGATCGATTATATTATTTTGGCTTATATTTTTGTATTGAGTAATTTCAGCAGACATTATTTCATTATATATGGCTGTAATGCAGAAAACCTATAGGCTTGTATCCTGTAAGATTAGCTAGAGCAAGTTATTGTAAATGGATTAACCTTTGGCATAGATAAATGGCCTACAGGTTACCCTTTTTGATTTTGGGGAATGGAATGTGTTTACTAAAATTCTGGGATACCAGTAACCACAAGGTACATCACAAGAACATGGAAGTAACGGTTCAGGCAAAGGTGATAGTTTCAAGAATGAGATAATTGGCATTAATATGTATAGATGTTATTAAAATGTAAGAATATACTAGCCTATAGAGTAAGTGTACCCTAAGATTTATGTGGCTGAGGAAATAAGATTTGGACATGGAAGATGGGCACTGACATGAATATTTAGGATAGTGCCAAGACCCTATTAGAGGGTAAACCAACATATGGAGCTACCTTCTTTTAGCTTCAAGTTCTCTTTTGTTTAGCTGTTAGCTCAGTTTTTGCAATATAGCTGAGTTACTCAACACTTGACCCTGATCTTGAGACTGAGGAACCTGGACCATCGGTCTCAGTTGGCATGTCATAGACGAGGCTGGTCCTTTGTCTCCCACTACCAGGTCCCCAAAGAAGGGTGTGAATATGCTAATCTAAGTAGCTGTTGTAAGGGATGGTACCAGAAGTCCCTATAGAACCGTATTACTTCTTTTTTATTGTGGTTTGAAACTTTGAAAACTTTTTCCTTTATTTTAATAAATCTCTCTAAAGCTTGGCTTTGTCCTCAGTGTGAATGTCCTTGCACACCCCGAGGGTCTGTACGAAGTATTGAACTCTCTACATTCTCTAATTCTGTAGCCTGATTTTGGAATAAGAAGCTAATTATCTTCTGGTCAAATCATTGGCAAGCCTATAATAAGCCAGCCCTCTAAAATTCAAGTTAACACTTATCCACATGTCTGTGGTCCACATGGACCATTCCTCCGAAAAGTGGAAAATTCTGTCATCTACAGTCAGGTCTGGGCAGAGGTACATTTGCTTGTTGTCACAGAATCATAGAAGTGTAAGACTGGAAGGGATCTCAAGCAGCCATCTAGTCCAGTCTCTTGCACTCAAGGCAAGACTATGTAACAACTAGACCATTCCTGACAGGTGTTTGTCTAACCTATTCTTAAAAACCTCCAATGATGGAGATTCCACAACCTCCCTAGGCAATGTATTCCAGTGCTTAACTACCCTGACAATTAGGATGTTTTTCCTAATGCCCAACCTAAACCTCCCTTGCTACAATTTCAGCCCATTGCTTCTTGACCTATCCTCAGAGGTTAACAAGAACAATTGTTCACTCTTCTTCTTGTAACAACCTTTTACGTATCTGAAGACTGTTAAGATGCGCCCTCCCCCCCCAATCTTCTCTTCTTCAGACTAAACAAACCCAACTTTTTCAATCTTTCCAAATAGGTCGTGTTTTCTAGACCTTTAATTACTTTTGTTGCTCTCCTCTGGACTTTTGCCAATTGTCCACATCTTTCCTGAAATGTGGCACCGTGAACTGGACACAATACTCCATTTGAGACTTTATCAGCACGGAGAAGAGCGGATGAATCACTTCTCATGTCTTTCTTTCAACACTCCTGCTAATACATCCCAGAATATTTGCCTTTTTTTTTTGGCAACAGTGTTGCCCTGTTGATTCACATTTAGCTTGTCATCCATTATAACCTCCAGATCCCACTTCTGCAGTACACCTTCCTAGGCAGTCATTTCCCAGTTTTGTATGTGTGCAGTTGATTGTTCCTTCCTAATTGGTGTACATTGCATTTGTCCTTAATGAATTTCATTCCATTTACTTCAGACCATTTTTTCAGTTTGTCCAGATCATTTTGAATTTTAATCCTGTCCTCCAAAGCACTTGCAACCCCTCCCCGCTTGGTATCATCTGCAAACTTTAGAAGTGTACTGACTATGCCAGCGTTTCTCAAACTGGGGTCCATGGGAAGAGTGGGGACATGGCACGCTCAAGGGAGGGATCATGTCTGGGGCTGCTGGTCCCACTGATCAACTTCTCCTGTTCCCTCCCAGTGCTCCAGCTGTTTTCTGGTGTATAGGAGGCACTGGGAGGGTGGGGTAGGGGGAGGAGAAGGAATGAGGCACATTGGGAGGGGGATGGGAAGAAGAGGGGCAGGGGTGGGGGAAGGGACGGGGTGGGGGCAGAATCTGGGGCTGAGTGTGGGAGACTTGGGGGTCCATGAAAAAATTTAAATCAAAATGGGGGTCCTCGGGTTGCTAAAGTTTGAGAACCGCTGCTCGATGCCATTATCTAAATCACTGATAAAGATATTGAACAGAACCGGACCCAGGACCGATCCCTGCAGGACTCTGCTTGCTGTGCCCTTCCAGCTTGACTGTGAACCACTGATTACTCTCTGGGAACAGTCTTCCAACCAGTTATGCCCCACCTCACAGTAGCTCCATCTAGGTTGTATTTCCTTAGTTTGTTTATGAGAAGGCCATGTGAGATGGTATCAAAAGCCTTATTAAAGTCAAGATATACCACATCTGCTGTTTCCCCACTATCCACAAGGCTTGTTCCACTGTCAAAAAAGGCTATTAGGTTGGTTTGACATGATTTGTTCTTGACAAATACATGCTGACTATTACTTATCACTAAGGCTGAGATTTTGTCATGGATATTTTTAGTCAAAGTCACAGACAGGTCACAGGCAAAACAGAAAAATTCACAGAAGCCGTGACCTGTCCCTAACTTTTACTAAAACTATCCCTGACAAAATGGGGATCTGTGGATTGCCACACTACTTCAAGTGGGGCAGCTATAGGGACATGGGGCTGCCTGTAGCAGCTGGAGGCTGCAGGGTACCCCTGCTGCCTGCAGCTCCGGATGTCCCCTGCTGCCTGCAGCTCCGGATGTCCCCTGCTGCTTGTGGGAGCTGAGCGCTCTGGGGTTCCCCACCACCCACAGAAGCCAGGAGCTTGGGTTCCTCTGCAGCAGCCCAGAGCTGCCCACCACCCCCAGCGACCGCAGTGGCCAGGAGCTCGAGGTTTCCCAGCCATCCCTGGTGGCCTGGAACTCGGGTTCCCCTGCCACCACCTGCTGGGAGTTTGGGGTTCCCCTGCAGTGCTGTCCCTAGTGGCAGGGAGCTTGGGGTTCTCTGCCACCACCCTCCAAGACCTAGGGGGGTCCCCTGCTGTGGCTGCAGGAAGCTGGGGGAAGTACCCAGCAGTTCCTGACCACCATAGGTTTAAGTCACAGAGGCCACTGGAAGTCACAGATTCCGTGACTTCTACGACCTCTGTGACTAAATTGCAGCCTTACCTTATCTTCTAGGTGTTTGCAAATTGATTGCTTGATTATTTGCCCATTATCTTTCCCCTACTGAAGTTAAGCTGATTAGTCTGTAATTCCCTGGGTTGTCTTTATTTCTCTTTTTCTAGATTAACAAGATATATTTGCCCTTTTGCAGTCTTCTGGCATCTTTCCCCTCTTCCATGAGTTTTGAAGATAATCGCTAATGGCTCAGATATCTCCTCAGTCAGCTCCTTGAGTATTCTAGGATGTTTTTGATCAGGCCCTGGCGCAGGGGTTGGCAACCTTTCAGAAGTGGTGTGCCGAGTCTTCATGTATTCACTCTAATTTAAGGTTTCGCATGCCAGTAATACATTTTAATATTTTTAGAAGATCTTTCTATGTCTATACTATATAACTGAACTATTGTATGTAAAGTAAATAAGGTTTTTAAAATGTTTAAGAAACTTCATTTAAAATTAAATTAAAATGCAGAGCCCCCCAGACTGGTGTCCAGGACCCGGGCAGTGTGAGTGCCACTGAAAATCAGCTCGCATGCTGCCTTTGGCATGCGTGCCATAGGTTGCCTACTCCTGCCCTGCGACTTGAAGACATATAAGAACACATGAACGTAAGAATGTCCATACTGGGTCAGACCAAAGGTCCATCCAGCCTAGTATCCTGTCTACCAACAGTGACCAATGCCAGGTGTCCCAGAGGGAGTGAACCTAACAGGTAATGATCAAGTGATCACTATCCTGCCATCCATTTCCACCCTCTGACAAACAGAGGCTAAGAACACCATTGCTTACCCGTTATGGCTAATAGTCATTAATGGACTTAACCTCCATGAATGTATCTAGTTCTCTTTTAAACCCTGTTATAGTCCCAGCCTTCAAAACCTCCTCAGGCAAGGAGTTCCATAGGTTGACTGTGCGCTGTGTGAAGAAGAACTTCCTTTTATTTGTTTTAAACCTGCTGCCCATTAATTTCATTTGGTGGCCCCTAGTTCTTATATTATGGGAACAAGTAAATAACTTTTCCTTATTCACTTTCTCCACACCATTCATGATTTTATATACCTCTATCATATCCCCCCTTAGTCTTCTTTTTTCCAAGCTGAAAAGTCCTAACCTATTTAATCTCTCCTCATATGGGACCGTTCCAAACTCTTAATCATTTTAGTTGCCGTTCTCTGAAACTTTTCTAATGCCAGCATATCTTTTTGGAGATGAGGGACCACATCTGTATGCAGCATTCAAGATGTGGGCGTATCATGGATTTATATAAGGGCAATAAGATATTTTCTGTCTTATTCGCTATCCTTTTTTTAAATGATTCCTAACATCCTGTTTGCTTTTTTATCTGCCACTGCACACTGCATGGACAGCTTCAGAGAACTATCCACGATGACTCCAAGATCTTTTTCCTGATTAGTTGTAGCTAAATTAGCCTGCATCATATTGTATGTATAGTTGGGGTTATTTTTTCCAATATGCATTACTTTACATTTATCCACATTAAATTTCATTTGCCATTTTGTTGACCAATCACTTAATTTTGTGAGATCTTTTTGAAGTTTTTCACAGTCTGCTTTGGTCTTAACTATCTTGAGCAGTTTAGTATCATCTGCAAACTTTGCCACCTCACTGTTTACCCCTTTCTCCAGACCATTTATGAATAAGTTGAATAGGACTGGTCCTAGGACTGACCCTTGGGGAACACCACTAGTTACCCGTCTCCATTCTGAAAATTTACCATTTATTCCTACCCTTTGTTCCCTGTCTTTTAACTAGTTCTCAATCCATGAAAGGATCTTCCCTCTTATTCCATGACAATTTAATTTACCTAAGAGCCTTTGGTGAGGGACCTTGTGAAAGGCTTTCTTGAAATCTAAGTACACTATGTCCACTGAATCCCCCTTGTCCACATGTTTGTTGCCCCTTCAAAGAACACTAGTAGATTAGTAAGACACAATTTCCCTTTACAGAAACCATGTTGACTTTTTCCCAACAATTTATGTTCTTCTATGTGTCTGACAATTTTATTTTTTACTATTGTTTCAACTAATTTGCCCGGTACTGATGTTAGACTTACTGGTCTGTAATTGCCGGCTTCACCTCTAGAGCCCTTTTTAAATATTGGCATTTAATTAGCTATCTTCCAGTCATGGGGTACAGAAGCCATTTTAAAGGACAGGTTACAAACTATAGTTAATAGTTCTGCAATTTCACATTTGAGTTCTTTCAGAACTCTTGAGTGAATGCCATCTGGTCCTGGTGATTTGTTACTGTTAAGTTTATCAATTAATTCCAAAACCTCCTCTAGTGACACTTCAATCTGTGACAGTTCCTCAGATTTGTCACCTACAAAGGATGGCTCAGGTTTGGGAATTTCCCTAACATCCTCAGCTGTGAAGACTGAAGCAAAGAATTAATTTAGTTTCTCTGCAATGACTTCATTGTCTTTAAGCGCTCCTTTTGTATCTCAATCATCAAGGGGCCCCACTGGTTGTTTAGCAGTCTTCCTGCTTCTGATATACTTAAAAAACATTTTGTTATTACCTTTTGAGTTTTTGGCTAGCTGTTCTTCAAACTCTTTTTTGGCTTTTCTTATTACAGTTTTACACTTAATTTGGCAGTGTTTATGCTCCTTTCCATTTACCTCACTAGGATTTGACTTCCACTTTTTAAAACTTGTCTTAAGTAATTTGTAACTTGTTCTTTTCCTATTTTAGCCAGAGATCCTACCTCATTTTCACTGGCATTCACTATATTAGACTTCCAATCACTACTAAACTTTTTGGTGAAAACTGAAACAAAATAGTTGTTTAGGATTTCTGGCATTTCCACAATTTCTGTTATTGTCTTTCTCCCTTCCCTATCCTGTCCTTGGTCTTCCTCTTGCTTTTCATGTACTTGTATAATATTTTCTTGTTACCCTCAATATCTCTAGCTAGTTTAATTTTGTCTTTACACACTTGTGGTGTTTGTTAATATTCATCATTTGTAATTTGACTAGTTTCCACTTTCTGTAGGACTCTATTTTGAGTTTCAGAGCACTGAAGATCTCCTGGTTAAGCTAGAGTGGCCTCTTACCATACTTCCCATCTTTCTTATGTAGTGGGATAGTTTTCTGGGCTCTTGAGAGCTGTGGGACCAGCTCTGGGCTTTCTGCTCAAGCCTCAGTTCCAAGATTTGCCCTTGATGTATCTAGTATCTTTTCTCTGGTACTTCTGTGAAGAGGATGGGTGAAAGGAGAGTGGCTGCCAGAAAGTGGGCTTATACTCCCTTCTTGGAGAGATGGGAGGGCCTGCTTTAATTTTGCAGAGTTTTCTGCCACTATCTTATATAACTTTTCTCCAAAGAGGAAAGATTCTGTGAATTAGAGGAACATAGTCTTGCTTGGAATGAGTGTCTATCTTCTGGGGGCAAAGTCATATATCATATATGCCTCCTGGCTGCTGAGCTGCATGCCATAGCCCCAGGTAAGAATCTTATTGTGTCCACTACAGCGTCAGCCAAGAATGCTGTTGCCAGGGAAATTTCCTTAAGTATGCAGCTGATGTGTGGGTGATCTCTGTCCTTATTTGTTTCTTGCATCTGTGGTCGTGCTTGTTAATACGTTTATCTCTTATCAGGTTTTTCCAGTTCCTCTCTGATCACATCCTCAAAGGAGTGCTGAAGAATTGCTGCCTTTGGGAAGGATTTTGAGGAAAGGTGTTTGTTTGGGGGCTCATCTGCAAGAGCCTGCTCAGGTTGGATCTGGATGGTGACCACAATCTTTTTGCAGATGACCTCAAACTTCTCGAGGGGGATATAATATTGTTGCATTTTTTTCAAGTCCTGCTCAGATTTGGATCCTGAAAGTTCTCCTTTCTCAACAGAGGAGGTGAAGTTTGAGTCAGAGGACAAGTACCTTTGGGATTGTTTTGCACTTTTTCTTTTCTTTCTTTTTTCTTTTTTTTACTTTTTGGCATGCTTTGCAGTTGTTACTGTCTGGATGTGGCCAGAGCACAGTTTTCTGTGGCTTGCCTTGTGCAGAGCTTGGAACCCTCTAGAAACTTCTTTCTGAGTCCTCCCCTTCAAGGTCCCACTCCTCTTGAGTGGGGATGGAGTCTCATTATCAGAGGCCTAGTCTACACTACGCGTTTAAACCGATTTTAGCAGCGTTAAACCGATTTAACTCCGCACCCGTCCACACTACGAGGCCCTTTATATCAATATAAAGGGCTCTTTACATCGGTTTCTGTACTCCTCCCCGATGAGAGGAGTAGCACTAAAATTGGTATTACCATATCCGATTAGGGTTAGTGTGACCGCAAATCGACGGTATTGGCCTCCGGGTGGTATCCCACAGTGCACCACTGTGACTGCTCTGGACAGCAGTATGAACTCGGATGCACTGGCCAGGTATACAGGAAAAGCCCCGCGAACTTTTGAATTTCATTTCCTGTTTGGCCAGCGTGGAGCTCTGATCAGCACAGGTGACCACACAGAGCTCATCAGCACAGGTAGCAATGCAGTCTCCTGAGAATCGAAAAAGAGCTCCAGCATGGACCGCACGGGAGGTACTGGATCTGATGGCTATATGGGGAGAGGATTCAGTGCTAACAGAACTCCGTTCCAAAAGACGAAATGAAAAAATATTTGAAAAAATTTCCAAGGCTATGATGGAAAAAGGCCACACCAGGGACTCAGTGCAGTGCAGAGTGAAAGTTAAGAAGCTCAGACAAGCCTACCAGAAAACCAAAGAAGCAAACGGAAGGTCCGGGTCAGGGCCGAAAATATGCCGCCTTTAAGCTGAGCTGCATGCAATTTTAGGGGGCTGCGCCACCACTACCCCACCCCTGTCCATGGATTCCGAGGTGGGGGTTGTAATCTCAACCATGGCTGAGGATTCTGCGGAGGGGGAAGATGAGGAGGAGGAGGAGGAAGAGGAGGACGACCTTGCAGCAAACACACAGCACTCCGTTAGCCCCAACAGCCAGGAGCTTTTTGTGACCCAGACGGAATTACCCTCCCTGCCCTCCCAAGCCACTAGCCCAGACAGTGAAGCCATGGAAGCGACCTCTGGTGAGTGTACCTTTGTAAATATAAAACATGGTTTAAAAGCAAGCGTTTTTTAATGATTGATTTGCCATGAGGGCTTGGGATGCATTCGCGGCCACTAAAGTTACTGGAAAAGTTTGTTAACATGTCTGGGGATGGAGCGGAAATCCTCCAGGGACATCTCCATGAAGCGCTCCTAGAGGTACTCCAAAAGCCTTTGCAGAAGGTTTCTGGGCAAGGCAGCCTTGTTCCGTCCACCATGGTAGGACACTTTACCATGCCATGCATGTAGCAAGTAATCGGGTATCATTGCATGACAAAGCATAGCTGCGTATGGTCCCGGTGATTGCTGGCATTCAAGAAACATCCGTTCTTTATCTCGCTCTGTTATCCTCAGCAGAGTGATATCGTTCATGGTAACCTGGTTGAAATTCAGGAATTTAATTAAGGGGACAGAGATGGCCATTTTCCTACTGGGCTGTTGCTTAAAAGAAATCCTTCCTTGCACGTAGCCAAGCGGGGGGGAGGGGAGGAAGGCTAGCGCTGAGCTTTTTTGCGTTTGGCTAGCAGGAATCTTCCCAGCTACCAGCCACGCAGTGGGGGGCGGAAAGGGGGGTGATTAGCAGTGATCTTCCATGATACCAGCCATGCAGTGGGGGGAGGGGTAAAGCAATCATCCTAGAGAATTGGATGCGGGAGGGGGTTGGCTTCTGCTGCTGCATGTTAACAGGAAAGAAGCATCAGAGGGCACTGTGTATATGAAGGCTGGAGAAGCCGAAAGACAATGGCTTACCATGGCCGCATGCAAGCTGAATTCTGATGCCCGGACCTGCATCTGTGAGATCTGTAACACCAGAGCCGCAGGCACTCAATATTAAGATGCAAAATGCGACACTGTAGTGAAATCACATGTGCTATGCAAGGTGAATAGTGTTGTTCACTGTGAAAGAGTATAACCATTGTTCTGTAAAATGTATCTTTTTAAATACTTCTCTCCCTTTTTTCCCTCCCTCATGCAGCTGCACATTTTTCAAGTCTCCCTACTCCATCCCGAAGGCTATCTCAGATAAGGCGGAGGAAAAAGAAGACGCGAGACGAAATGTTCTCGGAAATCATGGAAGTAACCCGCAATGAAAGAGCTTATCTGAATGAGTGGAAGGACTTGGTAGCAAAGTACAGGAAAGATGCCAGTGAACGTGAGGACAGGAGGGACCAATGTGAGGATAGGAGGGACGAACGTGAGGATAGGAGGGATGCTCGAGATGAGAGGTGGCGGCAGGAAAATCAGAGGTGTAGGCAGGAAGATCAGCGGCGGCAGGATGCAATGCTGGAGCTGCTGCATGATCGAACTGATATCCTCCGACGTCTAGTGGAGCTTCAGGAAGAGCAGCGGGGTCACATAGTGCTGCTGCAGCCCCTGTGTAACCACCCTCAGCACTCACCATGTTTCATATCTTCCTCACCCAGATGTGTAAGAACGTGTGGGGGAAGGCTTCGTGCACCCGTCCACTCCACCCCTGTGGACAGTCCAACCAAAAGGCTGTCATTACATTGAAATGTGTTTAATGGCCTTTTCCTTCCCTCCTATCCTCCTCCCAAACCACACCTGGGATACCTTGTCAGTTCTCTCCCTCTTTTTATAATGACTTTTTAATAATGAATACATGATTTTTAAACGATAGTGACTTTATTTCCTTAAGCAAGCTGTAATCGAAGGGGGAGGGTGGGTTGCTTACAGGGAAGGAGTCAATAAAGGGGGGGGTTCATGAAGGGGGAAACAAACACAGCAGTCACACCGTACCCTGGCCTGTGATGAAACTAGTTTTCAAAGCTTCTCTGATGCGCACCGCTTCCTGGTGTGCTCTTCTAATCGCCCTGGTGTCTGGCTGCATGTAATCAGCGGCCAGGTGATTTGCCTCAGCCTCCCACCCCACCATAAAGGTCTTCCCCTTACTCTCACAGAGACTGTGGAGCACACAGCAAGCAGCAATAACAAAGGGGACATTGGTTTGGCTGAGGTCTGAGCGAGTCAGTAATGTGCCCCAGCGCGCCTTTAAACGGCCAAATGCACATTCTACCACCATCCTGCACTTGCTCAGCCTGTAGTTGAACAGCTCCTGACCACTGTCTAGGCTGCCTGTGTATGGCTTCATGAGCCATTGCATCAAGGAATAGGCTGGGTCACCCAGGATAACTATAGGCATTTCAACATCTCTAACTGTTATTTTCTGGTCTGGGAAGTAATTCCCTTGCTGCAGCAGTTTAAACAGAGCAGTGCTTCTGAAGATGCGAGCGTCATGAACCCTTCCTGGCCATCCCACGTGGATGTTGGTGAAACGTCCCTTGTGATCCACCAGTGCTTGCAGCACCATTGAAAAGTACCCCTTGCGGTTTATGTACTGGGTGCCCTGGTGCTCCGGTGCCAAGATAGGGATATGGGTTCCATCTATCGCCCCCCCCCCACAGTTAGGGAATCCCATTGCAGCAAAGCCATCCACTATGACCTGCACGTTTCCTAGAGTCACAACCTTTCGTAGCAGCAGCTTAATGATTGCTTTGGCTACTTGCATCACAGCAGTCCCCACAGTAGATTTTCCCACTCCAAATTGATTCCCAACTGACCGGTAGCTGTCTGGCGTTGCAAGCTTCCAGAGGGCTATTGCCACTCGCTTCTCCACTGTGAGGGATGCTCTCATCTTGGTATTATGGCGTTTCAGGGCAGGGGAAAGCAAATCACAAAGTTCCATGAAAGTGCCCTTACGCATGCGAAAGTTTCGCAGCCACTGGGAATCATTCCAAACCCGCAAAACTATGCGGTCCCACCAGTCTGTGCTTGTTTCCCGGGCCGAAAATCGGCATTCAATGGCTAGAACCTGCCCCATTACCAGCAGGATCTCCAAAGTGCAGGGGCCCGCGGTTTGAGATAATTCTATGTCCATGTCCTCATCACTCTCGTTGCCGCGCTGCCGTAGCCACCGCCGCCTCCTCGCCTGGCTCTGCAGGTCCCGGTTCAGCATAGACTGCACAAGAATGCGTGAGGTGTTTACAAGGTCCACGATTGCGGTATTGATCTGAGCAGGGTCCATGCTTGCTGTGCTATGGCGTTTGCACAGTTCACCCAGGAAAAAAGGCACAAAATGGTTGTCTGCTGCTTTCACGAAGGGAGGGGTGAGGCTGTACCCAGAACCACCCGCGACAATGATTTTTGCCCCATCAGGCACTGGGATCTCAACCCAGAATTCCAAGGGGCGGGGGAGACTGCGGGAACTATGGGATAGCTACTCACAGTGCAACGCTCCAGAAATCGATGCTAGCCTTGGACCATGGACGCACACCATTGAATTAATGTGGTTAGTGTGGCTGCATGCACTCGACTTTATACAATCTGTTTTACAAAACCAGTTTATGTAAAATTGGAATAATCCTGTAGTGTAGACGTACCCAGAGTTCCCTGACTTTAATTGGGATGGAGGGGAGCTGGATATGAGCCCTGGAGAGGAAAGCTTCTAGAATTCATTGGAAAGATGACTCTTGTGGAAGGACACAACAAGGTCAGACTGAGGGATGAAGGTCTCATGAATTCTCCAGAGAATGAGGAGTGAGATAGTCCCTTGCTATAAAGTACACTATTTCCCCCAATACTTTCACTTCTGGACATGTGTTTGTGCCAAGCAGAGTGTGATAAGTACACTTATACAAACACACTCACATCCGTTGTGCCTGCAAATATCGTACTACCACATGCAAATCTGATCAATTATGTGAGCAAATGATCCCAAATGAGGTCTGAAGCAGTTACATGTGGGTGACTCTTATGAAAATCAGAGACTTAAAATACTCACCAGGTGTTTTTAAAACGTAGGGGTGGGGAGAGAGCCTTGTCTTCAGTTCTTTGATTCTTGGATGATGACAGATTGAAGTGCTCGCCTGCACTAAATTCCAGAGAATTGAGGATTGATGCATGGTACTCTTGAGAATGCAGTGACCTGAGGGGATCAAACTATGTAACCCTTATTGGTACAATGAATTTTTCCACATCAGAAACCATGAAACCGTAGATAGTCAGTAAGTTGCTTGCAAATGGTCAGTTGCTATGCACCATACTGTGTGTTTGTTGCAAATTATGTTTTAGAATCTCTAGGAAACACTCTGCTCAACAGGACATAGAAAATAAAATTACTCTACAGTCAGACAGTCTGAGATTTGATTTGTTTAAGTTTAACAGAGATCTCTACTTCAAAACAGGGCCTGAGCTAAATCTGATGTCATGTTAAATTGCTGCTTTTATTAATTAGCTGAAAGAACAATAAATCCTATGGCAGTGAAAGGTCCATAAAGTCATTTTGAAATAAGATTATTCAGTGATATAAACAGGCTATTAGCAATTATAAGGCCAGATCTCACAAACCTTATGGGAATATTCATTGCTCATTAAAACAGTCCTATTGAAGTCAAAGGTACATTGACTTAATTGGGACTACCTGTGAGAGTAAGGATTGCTCATGTAAATGCTGCTGATCAGGCCCTTGATATCTGCAGTGTTGAATGCTATAGCTAAAGATGGGAAGAGATTTCCATTCTAAATCTCTTCAATTGCTCATGAGCCTCAGGGCAGGACTACACTACGGGGTTAAGTTGACCTAAGTTACGCAACTTCAGCTACGTGAATAACATAGCTGGAGCTGATGTACCTTAGGGTGACTTATTGCGGTGTCTACACTGCATTGGGTCGACGGGAGAAACTCTCCCATTGACTTATCTTATGTTTCTCGTTCTGGTGGAATACCAAAGTCGACGGGAGAGCGATCGGCGGTTGATTTAGCGGGTCTTCACTAGACCCACTAAATTGACCCCCCAGTGGATTGATCGTGGCAGTATCGATCCATCAGTAAATGGAGACAAGCCCTTAGTAACTAAAATCTGGTCGGGCCTAATTGACCAACTACCAGACTGTTTATTGATCAGAAATGCCAGTGGAAAATACTTGCTTGAATTCAACTTTCTTTTGTCAGAAGATCACAGAATGGTCCTTATGAGGGAATACTTTTTGATAGTACACCAATAACGAGGAGGTACCGAATCTCTTAAGATTGTCAGTCTGCCTGCATGTATATTGAATTAAACTGATTGCTGTGTTATAATTTGAATTCTTACAGTTAATGTGTTCAAAATGAATTTGGCCTAATTGCTGAAGGGCGTACAAAGAGTATTATGGCAATAAAGGAATGGTGGTGGTCTTCCTGTAATTAAAATCTTTTTGAAAGCTCAGGCCATTATGTATTATTTTGTTTAGCATTTATTTAGCCAGAGTGCCTGCATGCTGATACCGAGCCATAACTCTGTGGTCATTCATCAGCTATGCCAATCCTTGCACTCTGGTGTGTGTGATGATAGTGTGGCTATTCTTCATTGACCTCCTCTACTGATACCTCAATTTGGGACAGTTCCTCAGATTTACCACCTAAAAAGAATGGCGAAGGTGTGGGAATCGACTTCATATCCTCAGCTGTGAAGACGGATGCAAATAATTAATTTAGCTTTTCCATAATGCCTGCCTGCCTTGAATGCTCCTTTAGCAACTCAATCATCCAGCGGCCCTACCGATGGTTTGGCAGGCTTCCTGCTTCTGATGTATTTTTAATTTTTTTTTTGCTGTTTTTGTGTCTTTTGCTAGTTGCTCTTCATATTCTTTTTTGACCTGCCTAATTATACTTTTTACACTTGACTTGTCAGAGTTTATTCTACTATTTTCCTCAGTAGGATCTGACTTCCAATTTTTAAAGGATGTCTGTTTGCCCTCTGTTGTGGTTGTTCTGGTTCAGGAGACAATGCAGACCAGTGAGGGGTTTTCACCACTTGCCCTGCAACTCTGGGTGCCTTACAATGCCTTGCTTCTGTAGCTCCCAGCCTGGGATGTTCTCAGTCTGTAAGAAGCATGCAAGTCACACCCTGAGTGTCTGTATTCTTGACAGCCCTTGTTTAGCAGCTCTGATCTGAGGAGTAGGGTTGCCAACCCTCCTGGTTTCGTCATGAGTCTCCTGGAATCATGCTCTATCTCCCGGAGACTACTTCAGCCAAGCCTTAAAATTTTGGGTGCTAAGAGTCTGATGTACTGGGACTAAGGCAGGCTTCCTGCCTGCTGTAGCCCTGCTCCCAGAAGCGGCTGGCACTGTCCCTGCAGCCCCTGGGGGAAAGGCAGGGGGTCTCCGTGTGCTGCCCCTCCCCTGAGCACTGACTCCGCAGCTCCTATTGGCTGTGAACTGCGCCTAAATGGGAGATGTGGGGCAGTGCCTGTGGGCAGCAGTGCGCAGAGACCCCTTGGTCCCCCTGCTTAGGAGCTGCGGCCACAGGGATGTGCTGGTCACTTTCAGGAGCCACCCAAGGTAAGTGCCGACCCCCTCTTGCAACCCAACCCCCTTCCCCAGCCTAGAGCCTGCACCCCACACCCAAATTCCCTCCCAGAGCCCACCCCCTGCACCCAAATTCCCTCCTAGAGCCTGCACTTTGCAACACCTCCTGCACCCAACCCCCTGCCCCAGCCGAGCCTGCACCCAAATACCCGCCAAGCCCAGCCTAACACCCCTTCCTACACCCTGACTCCCTCCCAGAGCCCACACCCGGCACCCCTTTCAGTACTCCAACCCTCTGCCACAGCCCAGAGCCCGCACCCAAACTCCCTCCCAGAGCCCACAGCCCCTCGCATCGCAGCCCCCTGCCCCAGCCTGGTGAAATTGAGGAAAGGAGAGGGAGAGTGAGTGATGGAGGGAGGGAGGGATGGATGGAGTGAGCAGGGGTGGGGCCTTGGAGAAGGGTGGCATGGGATGGGACTTGGAGAAGGGGTGAGCTGGGGGCAGGGCAAGGGTCTTTGGATCTGCACAATTAGACAGGAGCCTGTCTACAGCCCCACTCTGGCCTTGGTTACAAGCAGCCAGATGACCCAAACACAATTCCAGTCCTGAATTTCCTCAAAACCATGTTCCTTGAAGAGTCCAGACCTCAGCTGGACAGTTCAGTGAAATAAGAAGATTCGTTGCTCCTGTAAAGAGACAAAACCACATCACAACTTTTTAACTTAACTGAGGTAAATGCAGTCTTCCATTTAAACACAACAATGAACTGAAGCTCAGCAGTTTCTCTTTGAAGTCTGGTCCTAACATTTTTTTTGCTGCAGGATGGCCACCTTAAGGTCTGCTATAGTGTGGCCAGGGAGGTTGAAGTGTTCTCCTACAGGTTTTTGTATATTTAAGGTGGCCATCCTGCAGCAAAAAAACGTTAGGACCAGACTTCAAAGAGAAACTGCTGAGCTTCAGTTCATCTGCAAATTTGACACCATCAGCTCAGGATTAAACAAAGACTGTGAATGGCTTGCCAACTACAAAACCAGTTTCTCCTCCCTTGGTTTTCACACCTCAACTGCTAGAACAGGGCCTCATCCTCCCTGATTGAACTAACCTCATTATCTCTAGCTTGCTTGCATATATATACCTGCCCCTGGAAATTTCCACTACATGCATCTGACAAAGTGGGTATTCACCCACGAAAGCTCAGGCTCCAAAACGTCTGTTAGTCTATAAGGTGCCACAGGACTCTTTGCTGCTTTTACAGATCCAGACTAACACAGCTACCCCTCTGATACTTGACACCATGCAAGGCACTGCATTTAGCTGTATAGAGTGGAAATCCATCAACCTTATGAAGAAACTTGCACAAAAACAGACTGATATCATCTTCCTTTCCAATGCAAACGGACGGACATCATACCAAATGGACTAAAGGTAAAAAATCCACTGCTATCTACATACTACACAGACCACAGTGAGAGATTATGCCATACTCTATCAAAGAAACTGAGGAACCACCTGATCAGCATCCTATACAGCAAACAGGAAAACATCAAAAAAGAGCTCTCCAACTTGGAGACTCGCATTAATAACCAAACTTGCATACAAACGGACTTCACTAAAATAAGACAGGAGATTTACATTATTCACTTCACCTCTCTACAAAGGAAAAAGGTCTGTAAGCTGTCTAAACTCCTACCTGCCTCATGGGGCCACAACTGTGGTACCCCTAACCCACCCAGCAATATCGTCAATCTATCCAACTACACATTCAGCCCAGAAGAAAATCTGTCATATCTCAGGGACTCTCTTTCTGCCCTGCCACCCCCACCAACATGATACAGTTCTGCGGCGATCTGGAAGCCTACTTTTGCCGTCTCTGACTCAAAACAATACTTTCAGGACAACACTGAACAGCGCACTGATACACAGGTACCCTCCCACCAACAGCACAAGAAGAAGAACTCCACATGGACTCCTCCCGAGGGTCGAAATGACAGTCTGGACCTACACATTTGAATGCTTCTGCCGACGTGCACAGGCAGAAATTGTGGAAAAACAACATCACTTGCCTCATAACCTAAGTCGTGCAGAACGCAACGCCATCCACGGCTTCAGAAACCACCCTGACATTATCATCAAAGAGGCTGATAAAGGAGGTGCTGTTGTCATCATGAACAGGTCTGACTACCAAAAGGAAGCTGCCAGGCAACTCTCCAATACCAAATTCTACAGGCCACTTCCCTCAGATCCCACTGAGGAATACACTAAGAAACTGCACCATCTACTCAGGACACTCCCTACACCAACACTGGAACAAATCAACATGCCCTTAGAGCCCCGACCAGGGTTATTCTATCTACTACCCAAGATCCACAAACCCGGAAATCCTGGACGCCCCATCATCTCGGGCATTGGCACTCTCCCTGAAGGACTGTCTGGATATGTGGACTCTCTACTCAGACCCTATGCCACCAGCACTCCCAGCTATGTCCGTTACACCACTGATTTCCTGAGGAAACTACAATGCATTGGTGACCTTCCAGAAAACACCATCCTAGCCACCATGGATGTAGAGGCTCTTTACACAAACATCCCACACACAGATGGATTACAAGCTGTCAGGAACAGTATCCCTGATGATGCCACAGCACAACTGGCTGCTGAGCTCTGTGCCTTTATCCTCACACACAACTATTTCAAATTTGATGACAATATATATCTCCAGATCAGTAGCACCGCTATGGGCACCCGCATGGCCCCACAATATGCCAATATTTTTATGGCCGACCTGGAACAACACTTCCTCAGCTCTCGTCCACTCACGCCCCTTCTCTACCTACGTTACATTGATGACATCTTCATCATCTGGACCCATGGGAAGGAGACTCTGGAAAAATTCCACCACGATTTCAACAGCTTCCACCCCACCATCAACCTCAGCCTGGACCAATCTACACGGGAGGTCCACTTCCTAGACACCACGGTGCAAATAAGTGATGGTCACATTAACACCACTCTATACCGAAAACCTACCAACTGCTATGCCTACCTTCATGCCTCCAGCTTCCATCCTGGGCACATCACACGATCCATTGTCCACAGCCAAGCACTGAGGTACAACCGCATCTGCTCTAACCCCTCAGACAGAGACCAACACCTACAAAATCTCCACCAAGCATTCTCAAAACTACAATACCCGCACGAGAAAATAAGGAAACAAATCAACAGAGCCAGACGTGTACCCAGAAGGCTCCTACTGCAAGACAAACCCAAGAAAGAAACCAACAGGACTTCACTGGCCATCACATACAGTCCCCAGCTAAAACCCCTCCAACGCATCCTCAGGGATCTACAACTCATCCTGGACAATGATCCCACTTTCACAGGCCTTGGGTGGCAGGCCAGTCATCGAATACTACCTGCTGATCTGGTAGGTAGTATAGACATACCCTTAGTCTGCCACTCTCCCGGGTCAAGAGATCTGGGAAAGACTGAATACTGACAGGTAGATGGGTAGACATTTGTAGTAGACTTGGAAGCTAGAATTGCCTTGGCCATTTGATGGTAACAACAAGGATGACTTGTGCCCTGTCCAGTCTGATCTTCCTTAGAATCTGAAGTAGTAGTGGAATGGGAGGGAAGACATAGCTTAAGTGATCTGTCTAAGGCAGTAGGAGAGCATCGCCACGGAAGTACTGTCCTTGAGCTCCCCTGGAGCAGTATATGTTGCACTTCTTGTTTTCCTCTGAGGCAAACAGGTCTCAAGCAGGGTTCCCCACTCACTGAAAATGCTGCTCACCACTGAACTGACCATTGAGAAAGAGGCACTAGCTGTGAAGTAGCTAGTGGAGGCCTTGTGTTATTAGTTACTGGGGAACCCCTTCCAGCTAATTACAGACCACATGCCCCGCCACTGGCTCAATAACATGAAAGAATCAACGCCTGGACCATGTGTTGGTACCTCTTCCTACAGCTGTACGGTTTCCGTGTCTTTCGCCGACTGGGTTTAAGCCAATGCAGATTTCGAGGTGGGGTAGGGAGGAGGAGAAGGAAGGACACTAACAGGTGGCCTCTTGAGGGGGAGGGTGTGTGATGGGGTGTACTTGCCCCGCACTGGAGTGGAAGGTGCTAAGGCTGCACTCTTAGCAGCGGAAGCCATGCTCCCTCGACCCTGATGGGCATGCTCCAACTGCTGCTGCAGTATAAAAGGGAGCAGCCTAGCTCAGTCTGGGCTGACTGCTGAGGAGGAAGGATGTACCTTGCTGGCTCCAGCCAAGGAGCAGCTAGGATTCTGGATCATGGGAGCAGGAGACGCCGAGGCCCAGGCAGGCACCCAGGTGTCTGTGGATGCCCCTGGGAGATTGCAGTCATCGCTTGAGGAGCCCAGAGACTCTGAAGACACTCTGACTTCAACTACAGGAGTCATGGTAGGAAGTAGCCCAGGAAAGGACTAGCGAGTGTCCCTGCAGCAGTCGGCGTGTTGCAGGCAGATTCCCTGTCAACTTAGTGGTGACAGGGCCCTGGGCTGGGACCCAGTGAAGTAGGGAGGGCATGGGCTCCCTACCTCAGCTGCCCGCTTTGGGAGGTGGCCCATCAATCCCTCTCCTATTGACTCTGGCCATTGGGCAGTGCTCTAGCCTCAACTTCCAGCCACTGGATTGTGTTACACCTTTCTCAGCTAAACTGAAGAGCCCATTATTAAATATTTATTCCCCATGTAGATACTTACAGACTGTAATCAAGTCATCCCTTAACCTTGTCTTTGCTGAGCTAAGCTTTGGGAAGAGATGAGGTCCACCCGACCAAGAAGGGGAAGAGCACCTTTGTGCACGCTAATAATGAGGAGGGCCTTAACCTAGGTTCAAATAGGGCAGGGGACAAAAGCCCACAGATAAGCATAAAAAAAAGGTGACCTCAACAGATTGCTGGATGTTGTGGGGGTAGACATAGACATTTACAATAGGGTCAAAGGAGCAACAAAAGGGAAATAAATGGGGGAATCTGCTCAGCATCTCAGATGTCGACACATAAATGCAATGACTATAGGGAATAAACAGTAAGAACTATAAGTATTAGTCCATAAGCGAAATTATAACTTAACTGGCATCACAGACACTTGGTGGGATATGGCTCTTAAATGGAATATTGGTGTAGAGGGAAATGGCTTGCTCAGGAATGACAGGTAGGGTAAATCAAGAATATATGCAATTGTTCTGAGGTCCAGCAGGAGGTAGGGGGCAGATTAGTTGAAAGTCTCTGGATAAAGATAAGAGGGCTAAAAAAATAGGGTGATTTCCTGATAGGGTCTACCATATAAACCATCAAATCAGGAAGGGGAGGTAGATGAGGCATTTCTAGAACAAAACAGAAATATCCAAAACAGAAGACTTGGTAGTAATGGGAGACTTTAACCACCCGGACTTCCGCTGGAAAAATAACACAGCAAAACACCAAATTTCCAATAAGTTCTTGGCATGTATTTTTGTTCCAGAAAGTGGAGGAAGCAACCAGGGGGATAGGCATTTTAGAGTTGATTCTGACCAACAGGGAGCAACTGGTAGCAAATCTAAAACTGGAAGGCAATTTAGATGAAAGTGATCATGAAATGACAGATTTCATGATTCTAAGAAAAGAGGGAAATGAGAGCAACAGAATAAGTATAACGGACTTCAAAAAAGCAGACTTTAACCAACTCAGAGAACTGGTAGGTAAGGTTCCATGGGGAAGAAAACCTCTGTTCAGGAAAGCTGGCAGTTTCTCAGGTAGACATTATTAAAGAAACAACTGCAAACTATCCTGATGATGCAAAGGAAAGACAGAACAGATAGTAAGATTCCAACATGGCTCCATCAGGAGCTCTTTAATGACCTGAAAATAAAAAGGAATCCTACAAAAAGTGAAAACATGGACAAATTACTAAGGAGGAGTACACAAAAATAGAACAAAAATGTAGTTACAAAATCAGAAAGGCTAAGGCACAAAATGAGCTACACCCAGCAAGGGACATAAAATGCAGGAAAATATCTATCTTTAAAAAGGGGAACAAAGAGGATCTGGGGAATTGTAGACTAGTTTTATACAGAATTCTGGAGACCAGAATTATAGACATTTTTTTTAAAGTTAAAAAACCCTCAGAAACTTCATAATATTTTGGAAATGAAAGTTCCACACTTGCAGCATGTAGTTCATAATCATAAAAGCTATACAGATAAAATTAACTTTTAGGATTGAGGAATATGCAAAACTTACTTCTGTGATTCTACTGAAATGATCCATGTCTCTTATAAATTTTAGCATTAGGCACAATCTATGATATACTAAAAGTATGGAGAGTTAACAGAAGTAAAAACTTTTCACCCCTCTTGCTAGCAAAGCATAAGAATGCTCAAATCCTTACAACTGTGTTCACAGCTCAGACACTAAAACTACTATGGAAGATTCTTCTTCCATCTCACAGCTTTCTGGATGGACAGACGCACACACACACACACATATACATGCCTCTTCCAAATCTCTCTCCAGTATTGCCATAGGTAGCTTTTGAAGTTCAGTTTATCCAACCCATGTATAAAATATGGCACATGAATTTTTGGCCTGTCCAGACTCAGCAGCATAGCATAGGAAACAGGTTTGGATAGATGACCTCTGGAGAGCATGGAACCATGTGTTTGGGAAAGGAAGATATGGAAAAAGCATGCCCCTCCCCCTCCGCTTTTTTTTTGCACCTGCAACTTCTAGTGTGTTCAGCATCTTGCAGGATTAGGTCCTATCTCAGCAAATGAGGCTTCCCACTGGGAAGTGGCAGTAAAATGAGTGTTCCTTGAGGGAGACTAGGGCCATCCTGCTTCAGGGTGGTTGCACGTGTGTGTGTTAGATGATCTCTTGAGGTTCCTTGCAGCTCCTACAGTTCTATGATTCTGTGTAGAAATTAAAATGATTGGCTTTTTTAGAAAAGTTTTAAAAATTCTGTTTATGCACTTGTATTTATTTAGTGGTCTACCAACCACTTTAGTGTGACGTTAAGCATTTTCTTCAGTAAAAAAATGTCTCCACACTAAATTGACATATCCTTTTATTCACTGAGTGTTTTGATTATCGAGGAAAGAAATTACTCCTGGCCATTTTGGCAGACACATTCCCTTTAGCGTGGCTGCTACAAACCTAATAACTCTGTATAGATTCATGAAATATTTTAACATTTCTAAATATGTTAATACAAGTCACACTTGGAGTAAGTGAGTGAGAAAATGCAGATGAAGGTACACAGAAGCAAGACTGTGCTTGTTGCTATTGTAAGCTATGTACAAAGAAGCAGAAGTAAGAAGACAGGTTCATGTTTCATTTTATTGAAGCTTGACAAAACCATGGAAGCCCTCCACCCCCAGGTCAGTTTGGGTCAATAGGAGTTTAACTATGTTTTATTTCACGCGTTAAAGCCAATGACAACCCTTGAAAAATAGTCCTCTTAGAAACAATGGATTAGTACTGAAAGGCTGTGATGGCCTATGACACCCATTAAAGGAAGTCTGGAGAGAGATTCTGCAGTAGATATTAGTGGCAATGAGGAAAACCTAAAGTTCCTACATATGCAAACATATGTAGGTTCTCTATTTTTTTAAAACTTAACTCCTGAAACAAGCAAAACATTGAGTACTTCTGCTACTTCCAAAAACCGATAAACAAATGCCTCAGTCCTGCAAAGTTACATCGGCGGTATCAGCAAAGAAAATACTTATTTTGGGGGACAGTTGTGGGAGAATATCTGTAGATAATCAGAGACCTCAATGTGTAGGACTCTGAAATAGTTTGGAGAACTACTGCGCTTACAATTTCCTGTACGCTTGCTGCTGTGTAAAACTGTCCCTGAATTTTGTTCTGAAATAAAATGTTTCTGGTGATTTTTGTGGTGGGTGCACCAGCCTTTGAAAGGTTGTCATGGGTAAAATCTGTGAGCTTCACCCACTAGCACACCACCATTACACCCCACCCACCCGGACAGCTGTGCCCAAGGGGCATTCATCTATCGAGATGGGTGGTGGTGTTCCTCAGCACTCTGTAGAATTCTGTCTTCCACTACCACACACCAACTTTGAACCTTGTTTATGTTCAGTGCCTGGTGAAATAGATTTTTTCAGTCCTATCCTAGTAGCAAAGGGGCCTTCTTAGAAGTAAAAAGAGTTGGGGAAGATTGGCATAAAGACTGAAGACCCCACAATGACACACAAACACCCTTTATTCACCTGAGATATTGAAACAATTACAAGTTCTTCTACAGCAAATTTGGAACATTATAATATTCTAATTTAGTAAATACTTTTATTGAACCTAAGTGACATATCTAATTAGTGGACCTTTCCTTTAAACTGCTGACTGAAAAGAAAAAAAACCTCCCCAAAACCAACTATAACTAGATTTGGGGTTTACCCATAATTGACAATTACACAACTTATTTTTTTCTTCTTATAGCTTTCTGTAGGTTTGTGCTGTAGACTAGGACACAGCACCAGAAGACGGAATCTATGAGTATATTTACACTGCCAAATAGTTATGAATACACGCCCTAAGAATTCTTCCTTTCACTTCTTCCTTTCATCTCTATTTTACAATTGTTATTTCATTCCTCTTTCTTTAAATGTTGGGGTCTGGCATCTTCTAGGGAAGGAAACAAACAATAACAGCTGATAACACTAACCCGCTGCAGCCTGTAAATTCCTACTTACCGTGAGCTCTGCACATAGCAACATAGTCTGTATTGGTAACCTAGAACTGTGCACAACAAACCCAACCTTACGGCTAACTCAGTGTCATTTTGCTACATATTTTAATGTGCTTTAATACTATGTCCCATATAAAGATTAAGTTTATATCATTCCGAATTCCTATATTTTACTGTATTGGATGCGTAGACACAGATTTCAGTAATCTCATCGTGTATTTAACAGGGGTTTCTGTGGAACACCACTAGATGCCAATATTCTTGGTAAAATGGTAACAGTTCAAGGATTTAGGCACCTGATCCTGCCACCCTTATGCAGGCAAATAGTCTACTGTGTTCAGTGACAGAAGAACTACTCCTATGAGCAAGGTCCCATAATTGTCCTTTTTTCCTTACACAGGTCACAAATGTTGCAAAAAATAGGGTTCATTACATATTAGAGCATAGAAGCATTTTGTGTTTATACGTGCCCACCTACTATGGAATGAAATACTTGTAGAACTGTTTTATTCAAATTTTATTTCTATTTACACATATTTCAATAGCCGGAGGCTGCTCTAATTTAGGCCAGGGCTCACATTGGCCCCTGGGCAGCCCCAGGATTAAAGGAGATGGAGAGGGGTCATAACACCACCTTTGCCCCCTACCTTTCAGAAGGGCTGAATTTAGGTTAGGCACATTTGAAAGTTGAGTCCTAAATGTGTAATTTCTAAATACAAAATCAACAGCTTGAGCCTTCCTTCAGATCGTGACAGGGCTGCGTGCACAGTCAGCTGCCAATATTCCAAGTACCACAGCAGTGAATGCCACCATTCAGAGAGCAGAACACTGTTCTTCAGTTATGAAACAATCATACAAAATTCAAAGTCCCGAATACATCTCTGAGTGTTTGATCAACCTTTCCTATTCGCTATAAGCTTTAGATATTCCACTCCAAATACAGCTAACTGAAAACATCAAGAAATGTGGAGTGTTTGCTCCACAAATGGAGTGATTTGGACAGTGTCCATTTACTGCTTCTCCCATGGATTGGCAAAACCAATAATACTCAGCAACTGGCATGTTCAAAGCACTACAAACATCAGCTATTGAATTCTAACAGCAGTCCTATGAGGTAAACTCGTACTGTTACCCTGTGTTAGAGGGGAAACTAAGCAGAGAGATGAAGAGATTTTCTCAAGGTCACACAATAAGTCAGTGGTGAATGAGGATTAGAAATTAAGAGTGAAATCTGGCCCCCCTGAAGTCAATAGGACTTTTGCTACTGGGGCCCAGGTTTTACCCAAAGCCTTCTTAACTCTAAAACCTCTCCTCATTTCTCCAGCCATGTGGTTATTCCTAAATTATTATATAAAATACATGCAACTTTTAAAAGTTTAACATGATTACTTGGTTTGGCAACATTGCCCAATGTGGAACCACATGATGCATCAAATCCAAAGTGGCAGCAATCCACCATCGTATGAAAATACTAACATAAAGAAGGGATTTTTCTTTAAAAGAGTGAGAAAGAAGGGAGAACAGTTTCTTAAGTGGATGTTACTTTTCTTCACTTGCCTGTTGCCAGTCCAGCTCCATGGATTTGTTTTACCTGCCTCTTCTAAGAGAGCACTTCAAGGCCACTAGTATTCCAGAAAGTTTCAAATCTTCCCAGAGCAATGAAAAATAGTAACTTCTAAAGTAAGGCCATGTCTACATTGCATATAGCTGCTGCAGTTTGTTCATCGCTATGTGCATGCATATTTGGCGCCTTGTGTCAGTGGGGCATGTACTCACCAGGAGTGCTGGTAATGATGCAGAGTGCAGTGCACAATGGTTAGGTATGCAACTTGTCATCATCCAGTGCTCTGTCTTTTGGGATGTTTTGGCAATGCGTGATGAGGCTGAAATGAGTTGTGCAGCATTGACTGGGAGCATGGAGTCAACTTCCCAGTTTGCAACTGTCTCCTTCCCATAATGTTATCTATATCCCATAATTTTCACACCTTTTTTTCAAAATCCCAAACCTGCATGACCCTCCTTACTGTCCATCATCTATGACAGAAGCAGGGAGCCTGCACAGCTCTGCACTATTGGCATGAGTGTTGCAAGCACAAGATGCGTGATCCTGGAGTATGTGCAGAGGAATGGGAACCATGATGATTCCTTGAAGGACAGCCTGCTGAGGGATATAGTGAAAACCAATTCAAAGTTGTTGGTGGAATTCACTAAGCAGCTGCAGATGGTGAGGTGCCATTTCTGGGCCCAAGAATAAAGCACTGACTGGTGGAATCAAATCATCATGCAGGTTTGAGATGAAGTGCAGTGGCTGTAGAACTTTTGGATGCACAAGGTCATGTTCCTGGATCTGTGTGCCAACCTCACCACAGACCTCCAGCCCAAGGACCCCAAAATTAAAGGTGCACTGACAAATAAGTGGTAATAGCACTGTGGAAATCTGCAATGCCAAAGAATCCATTTGGAGTCGGGAAATCCATCGCAGGGGCCATTATCATGCAAGTGTGCCGGGCCATTAATCGCCTCCTGATATGCAGGATTGTAACTCTTGGCAATGGGCAGGACATAGTGGATGGATTTTCAACCATGGGTGTTCCTGAAATGCGGGGAGAGTGATAGATGGCATGTGTGTCCATATTTTGGCATCAGACCACTTGCCATAGACCACATCAACATAAAAGGCTACTTTTCTGTAGTTATGCAAGCGCTGGTGGCTCACCAGGGATGCTTCAGCGACATCAGTGTAGGCATGACACCCACATCTTTAAGAACACAGGACTGTTCAGAAAACTGCGAGCAGGGACTCTCTTTCCCAACTGGCATATTACCATTGGCAATGTTGAAAGGCCAGTACTGACAACGGGGAACTAGGTCTACCCCTTGCTCATGAAGTTGTAAACTGGGCACCTTAACAGCACCAAGGGAGCACTTCAACTACCGGCTCAGCGGGTGCAGAATGACAGTTGAATGTGCCTTTGGTCATTTGAAGGCACACTGGCATTTTTTACTCACAAGACTGGAATTTTGTTTGTGAATGATCTTGTGTTATGTGACACCATGTAGTAACAGGTAAATGGTCACTTTCAGAACTGTTGAGCACCAGCCAGCATATGGTATGAAATGACAAAGATTAATTATGTTTCAAATAATAGAATTTTATTCTGTAACAAAATCAGTGCAAACCCCGACCCCACCATTTAAAAATGAATGCATTAAAATGTAATAAATTAGGAGAATAGAACTTATGAAGGGGAAAGAACACTCATCTCCATTTCAGCTATATATATATATATATATATATATACATACACACACCACTGTAAACCAGGCCCCAAGTGAATAATAATCATTTATAAACTCAATTTCTTACTTCTACTTTGCAACTCTATGAAACTGTGCATCTGAGACTCTCAAGGTGCCTTTCAAACACTAAGGCCCAGGTTCTCTTAAGGTATTTAGGCTCCTAACTTCCATCGATTTCAATGGACATTATGAATCTAACTACCTCTGAGTATCTGGGGCTAACTAATTAGCTCACACAACATCTTTGTTTGGAGGGAAATATTAGCCTTGTTTTAAAGATCGCTTAAGCAACGTGCCTGAAGTGGCACAGAATCTCTGTGGCAGAGCCAGGAACAGATACCAGCTCCCCTGCGTCCTTGGCCTATGCTTTAGTCACAGTTTATTTCTCTTTTCAACTTGCAAGACGCATCTGACCTGGCCTAAAACTGGGAGAAACTACATGATGTTATCTTTCTCTAGTGTTCTCTTACACTGTCCCAGAATAATGGGAATTGATTAGCTCATGTATCTCCTGAAAACTGATGGAAATATGTAACCGCACCGGTAGAGGCTTGCCACACCTTCAAGCAAAAGAGTAAAAAAGTTAATGCAACTGAAAATTGAGACTTTATAGAAAGATATTAACACTCAAGTTATTTTGGAATGTGCTAGAATTCTACTATGACCATTACAGAAGCATTCCTGTAATCCTATGTTTGAAGCATAATTATCAACCTGAAATATAGTGGAATTTATTGTAAGCAACCACCCAAAAGAACAACACAGATCAAGTACCCAACTGAGGTGGTCTTCAATTAAAGGTTAAACACTATAGCACTGCAAACTCTGGGGAAATGTTAGAAAGCTGGGCTGTTCACTGGAGATTGTCCTTAGCACAGGTTACAGTGAATTAATAGGTACTGAATAGTTCTTAGTGTAGTCTTTCTAAACTACCTAGTAGGAGTTAACTTTAAATCAACATAAGAATGGCCATACTGGGTCAGACCAAAGGTCCATCCAACCCAGTATCCTGCCTACCAACAGTGACCAATGTCAGGTGTCCCAGAGGGAGTGAACCTAACGATCAACTGATCTTGCTCCTGCCATCCATCTCCACCTTCTGACAAACAGAGGCTAGGGACACCATTCCTCACCCATCTTGGCTAACAGCCATTAGTGGACTTAACCTCCATGAATTTATCTAGTTCTCTTTTAAATCCTGGTATAGTCCTAGCCTTCACAACCTCCTCAGACAAGGAGTTCCACAGGTTGACTGTGCGAAGAACTTCCTTTTGTTTTAAACCTGCTGCCCATTAATTTAATTTGGTAGTCCTTAGTTCTTATATTATGGGAACAAGTAAATAACTTTTCCTTATTCACTTTCTCCACACCACTCATGATTTTATATACCTCTATCATATCTCCTCTTTTCCAAGCTGAAAAGTCCTAGCCTCTTTAATCTCTCCCCATATGGGACCCAATCCAAACCCCTAATTATTTTAGTTGCCCTTCTCTGAACCTTTTCTAATGCCAGCATATCTTTTTGGAGGTAAGACCACATCTGTACACAGTATTCAAGATGTGGGCATACCATGGATTTATATAAGGGCAATAAGATATTCTCCATCTTATTCTCTATCCTTTTTTTTAATGATTCCTAACATCCTGTTTGCTTTTTTGACTGCCGCTACACACTGCGTGGACATCTTCAGAGAACTATCCACGATGACTCCAAGATCTCTTTCCTGATTAGTTGTAGCTAAATTAGCCCTCATCATATTGTATGTATAGTTGGGGTTATTTTTTCCAATGTGCATTACTTTACATTTATCCACATTAAATTTCATTTGCCATTTTGTTGCCCAATCACTTAGTTTTGTGAGATCTTTTTGAAGTTCTTCACAGTCTGCTTTGATCTTAACTATCCTGAGCAGTTTAGTATCATCTGCAAACTTTGCCACCTCACTGTTTACCCCTTTCTCCAGACCATTTATGAATAAGTTGAATAGGATTGGTCCTAGGATTGACTCTTGGGGAACACCACTAGTTACCCGTCTCCATTCTGAAAATTTACCATTTATTCCTACCCATTGTTCCCTGTCTTTTAACCAGCTCTCAATCCATGAAAGGATCTTTCCTCTTATTCTATGACAACTTAATTTACGTAACAGCCTTTGGTGAGGGACTTGGGAAAGGCTTTCTTTAAATCTAAGTACACTATGTCTACTGGATCCCCCTTGTCCACGTTTGTTGACCCCTTCAAAGAACTCTAATAGATTAGTAAGACATGATTTCCCTTTACAGAAACCATGTCGACTTTTGCCCAACAATTCATGTCTGAGCTGTAAGCACTCCATAAGGGCTTTTAAGCCACCACTTATTATGCGTAGTTCCTTTTTTATTCTTTGGAGGAGAGTAAATAAATTAAAAGGAATGTTCTGGCTATAAACAACACCGTTGGTAGTGTGGCTGATCCTCAGCAGACACTTTGTAGAGAGAGACTGAGCTGGGATATTTGCATAACTCTCTGCATCCCCACCCTAAGAACAGCAGCCTAAAAGGCTGACCACATTTTAAAAATATAACACCTGCCTGAAACAGGAATCTTTAGGGCAATCAGATACAATAGTGATGAGCACAGTATAAAAGCCTAGATTGACTGGAGAAGGGCTGTAATCGGTTTGCTATGACAAGTCACGTGCAAATATAGGACAACTAGCGTAACAAGTATACACAACCCCCAAATGGCCAAACGGTTGACAACTTCTCAGCAACTACCACAGCATCACATTTAAACACTTCCAATATAACCACCGCTGGTTTCAATTTCTCTTCATGAACTTACCTTGCTACATCATGCACTCACCATGCAAATCTAGGAGAGCTGTGATTTTAGTGAGATTTTCCACAAAACACTGAAATTCCCATAATCAGACATTTAGTTTAATAATTCTATAATAGGACACTCATCCTCTCCGGTACCCCAAATCCTAGGCTCTCTTTAATTTAGGGATTTCTTTAATTCAAGCATTATTTATGTGAAACTATTACTAAAACCATCTGCTTTTTGAATTAATGTATTATTTTGACCCTTAGAAATGCTGGCATTCAAATTAGATCTAAATTTTAAGAGACAATGGGCTTGATTCAGGTGACTTGTAGTCAGTGCTGGAGCTGCAGTTCTATTGGTGAAAATGGTATAACAAGTTATACCATCTTGATGCTCTAGTAGTTTTTACAACAGAAATGCACAACTGTAAACAGGAGTTCTGTCCTTTGAGTAAGACAAGGAGCCAAAGGAATACCGACACCTTGCAGACACACACCCATGTACCTGTTATGTCTCCACAGCAGCAGGTTGTAGAGGTATAGAATCATAGAACCATAGGGTTAGAAGGCACCGCAAGAGTCATCTAGTCTAAACCCATACCAAGATGCAGGATTTGTTGTGTCTAAACCGTCCAAGACAGATGACTATCCAGCCTCTTTTTGAAAATCTCCAGTGAAGAAGCTTCCACGACCTCCCGAGGTGGTCTATTCCATTGTCCTACTGTTCTTACAGTTAGGAGGTTTTTCCTGAGATTTAATCTAATCTGCTATGCTGTAGTTGGGACCCATTGCCTCTTGTCCTGCCCTCTGTGGCAAGAGAGAACAACCTTTCTCCATCTTTTTTATGGCAGCCTTTCAAGTATTTGAAGACCACTATCATGTTTCCCCTTAATCTTCTCTTTTCCACTCTAAACATACCCAGTTCCTTCAGCCTTTGCTCACATGACTCGCATTCCATCCCTTTGATCATCTTTGTCACTCACCTCTGGATCCTTTCCAGTTTATCTACATCCTTTCTATACATTGATGACCAAAACTAGACACACTACTCCAGTTGAGGCCTAACCAGCACTGAATAGAGTGGTACTATCACCTCCTGTGACTTGCCTCTATGCCTGTTAAAACAACCCATAATTGCATTTGCTTTTTTTGCAAGAGCGTCACATTGCTGACTCATGTTGAGGCTGTGATCCACCACAACTCCCACATCCTTCTTAGCAGTGCTGCTGCCAAGCCAGTTATCCCCCATTCTGTATTTGTGCATTTGTTTTTTCTTCCCTAAGTGTGTGTCTGTCGAATTTCATTTTGTTGTCTAGAACTCAGTTCTCCAATTTATCAAGATCCCTTTGAATTTTAGGTCTATCCCCCAAAAGTGTTTGCAACCCCCTCCCGCTTCATGTCATCTGCAAATTTGATGAGTATGCTCTCTATTCCTACATCCAGGTCATTAATAAAGATGTTAAATAACACTGGACCCAAAACAGATCCTTGTGGAACTCCATTTGAGACCTCCTTCCAATCTGACATTCCATTAATAGCTACTTTTTGTCTGCAATTGTTTAACCAATTATATATCCATATATCCACTTAATGATAGTTCCGCCAAGCCTGCATTTTTTCAGCTCACTTAGCAGAATGTCATGTGGGACTATGTCAAAAGCCTTGCTAAAGTCCAGGTATATTATGTCCACTGCATTCCCCCATCCACCAAACCAGTTACCTTGTCAAAGAAGGAAATCAGCTGGTTTGGCATGATTTGGTCTTAGTAAATCCATGCTGACTGCTAGAGATTACCCCTTCATCTTCCAGGTATTCGCAAATTGAATGTTTTATACCTTGCTCTAATAGTTTACTAGGTATCGAGGTTTGGCTGACTGCTCTATAGTTCCCTGGCTCCTCCTCTATTCCCTTTTTAAAGATGGGCACTACATGTTAGTCCTTCTCCATCTTCTGGGACCTCTACTGTCATCCATGAGTTTGAAAATATGATTGCTAGAGGCTCTGAGATTTCTTCAGTTAATTCCTTCAGCATCCTGGGGTGAACAGCATCAGGCCCTCTTGACTTGAATTCACTCAAATTTGTCAGAAGATCTCTGACAATTTACTTATCTTGATTGGCATCCCTTCCCCTTTATTGTCTATGGTGACTTCACTAGTCATCCAGCCACATTATTTTTTGTGAGAAGACTGAAGCAAAGTCGGCCCCGAGGAGCTCTGCCTTCCTATCATCTTCTGTTACCAGCTCACCTTGTGTGGATCCACTGCTCAATGGACCATCCCTGATCTTTCTTTTTTGTCTAAAGGCTTGGCTATACTTGAGAGTTACAGTGCTGGTGGTGGCTTTACAGCGCTGTAACTTATTCCCCGTCCACACTGGCAAGGCACATACAGCCCTATATCTCCCTGGCTACAGCGCTGCATGTACTCCACCTCGACGAGAGGAATAAAGAGAACAGTGCTGCTCTTGCAGCACTGGGGTGCCAGTGTAAATAGTGATTAATCTTACTACGCTGTAACTGACCTCCGGAACCTTCCCATAATGCTTTTAAGTGAAGATAACACTCTTTGTTTTGTTGTGAACTCTCTGCTTATCTGAAAAACAAACACAGCTACTGTTTGCAGTGAATGAGCAGAGGCAGGGGGATCCCTTTGGAATGTCCACAGCTAGTGTTTGCCTGAGGAGAGAAGCAGCACTGCGGGCGCGGGGGAGTCCGTTTTGGAACAGTTGCTTATCTGGTCTGTGAGGAAAAAAACAAAGAAGGCTATTTGCATTTAGTGAGAGAAGGGTGGGGGAAAGGATCAGAACTTACACGCCAGGGAGCTGACAGAGTGTCAGCTCCAAAAAATCCACTCCCTCTGTCTCACCCACACTCCCTGTCACACTCCACCCCCCCATTTTGAAAAGCACGTTGCAGCCACTTGAAAGCTGGGATAGCTGCTCATAATGCACCACTCCCTACACCGCTGCAAATGCGGCAAATGTGGCCACACTGCAGCACTGGTTGCTGTCAGTGTAGGCACACTGCAGTGCTTTCCCTACACAGCTGTACAAAGACAGCTTTAACTCCCAGCACTGTACAGCTGCAAGTGTAGCCAAACCCTGACATATTTGTAGAACCTCTTTTTGTTTCTAACATTTCTTGTCAACTGTAACTCAAGAATTGTAATCCCTGAACTGCTGTTGGGGAAATCTGGAGAATACCACAAGGAGCTGCCTAAGAAAAGAGGTGCAAAAGGTACATAGGAAAATGCTGAAATAAATGTGCACAGGAAAAACGCTCCTCTGAAAAAGGTGTCACTCCTATGACACAGCCACAGGAAAATTCTCTGGTGGATCCTGCTTTCCCTTTCCCTCCAGTCCTGCAGTTTTTTATTCTCTCTGGCAGAGTGATCCATAACTGTTTGCAGCAGGTCGTCTTTGCTTTTTCGCGGCTTCTTCCGCAGGTTTTGGAGTCTCTGAGCTGCTGTTAACACGGGCAGCTGAGAACTCAAGATCGCTTGTGGAAAGGAAAAAAAGGCTACAGTTAACAGAGGCAGCATTGTTTATATCTCAGACAGTTATTCCCAGACAGTGAAGGAGTTTACAGTCTTCACTTTAGCATAATTTTCCCATACCACAGAGAGTGCACATAACCCACAGGAGCCCCGAAATGGTGAGTAAGGGGCACTGATTGCTTCAGGGCTGTGCAGGGGTTTCTGTGCATTATGGAAAGCAAACTGCTGCAGGGGGCACCTACAGTGAACACACTTCCAACATTTTCCACAGGAGTTAATCCTGAAGCTATCTCGCTGCTGCGGGTCACTTGGGAAGAGTGGGAGGGTCTTCTACAGCAATGCGGATTCCGCCCTGGCCCCTGTGCAGCTTGCCTGTGTGCAGCAATGGTCCCCCCACCCCTCGTGGCACAGTGGCGTGGACGCGTTAGCCTGACTGGGACAAGGACCACAGTGGCTCTCCCTATAAACTTGCGGAAGTGCATTGCCCCCGCTCTGGCTGAATCTTCTGAAGAGATTACTGAGGCCAATTACCGCGACATGACAGACCACATCAATGGGCTATTCCACATCTAGGCATGCATGCATGCAGCCCTAATGCTCCCTCCTCTCCCGAAACATTTCCATCCAGAAAATAAAAGCCGCTTACCGGGAACCCGCTCCTCTGCTTGTCCTTCACCAAGTACCGGCTGCTGCGACTGGCTGCCTTCCTCCTGGCTTGAGAAGAGCTCCTGGCTGCATGCCTCCTGGGAGTCTCCCCCAACCCCAGTACCCTCACTCATGGTTTCCTCCTCCCCCCCCGCCTCCACCTGCCCCCCCTGCTCTGAAGTGTCCATCGTGGTCCTCGGATTGGCGGTGGGGTCACCCCCAAGTATCGCATCCAGCTCTTTGTAAAAATGGCAGGTCGTGGGGGCAGCACCAGAGCAGTGGTTTCTCTCACAGGCTTTGCAATAGGCACTCCGTAGCTCCTTCACTTTAATCCTGCACTGCACCGCGTCCCGGTCATGGCCCCCTTCCAGCATGGCCCTTGATATCTGCCCATAGGTATCGTAATTCCTACAGCTGGAGCACAGCTGTGACTGTACAGCTTCCTCCCAGCAAACACTGATAAGGTCCAGCAACTTGCCATTGCTCCATGCTGGGGCTCGTTTGGCACGTGGAGGCATGGTCACCTGGAAAGATTCATTGATTACACTCCACACCTGGCTGAGCAAACAGGAAGGGGATTTTAAAAATTCCTGGGGCATTTAAAGGGCAAGTCACTGGAGGCCAGGACAGTAGAGTTTGAACTGATGAGAAGAGTGGCTGAGCAGGCATTCTGCGATACCTCCGAATACCTCTGGAGGCCAATAACAGCGTTTTTGGTGGCCACACTGGCCGAGCAGCACAGCATCACCAGCGCTGCAGTCGTTATTCCCTAGGCAGAGGAGGAGTACAGCCAGCGCTGTATCCAGGGAGATACAGCGCTGTATGTGCCTTGCAAGTGTGGACGGTGAGTAAGTTGCAGCGCTCTAAAGCCACCACCAGCACTGCAACTCTCCAGTGTAGCCAAGGCCTCAGCCTCTTTTGCTAACCCAGCCTCTTTTGGCTCAGTCACGCCCCTTTCCTTTCAGTTTACAGAACAGGCAAACATAACTGCAACTGCCTTGCATGCTCTGACATCTGGGAATAAATTTCCTGAAGTCCTGAGATAAAGAACAAGGAAAGGTAGAGCTCTTCAAGCTGGGTTTTCTTTCCTCCTCTCAGAAATCTGATGACTGGGACACAAACTCATCGTGGTTCTTAAACTGACTAGATACTGGTCTTTGGAAAAGCAAGCAGATCTAACAAAAATCTTGTCATAGCAGGGAGACGGGAGGTGGTCTTTTTCTCGCCACTGCTATTTCAAGTGATGATAGAATTTGGCTGATATCACTTCAAACAGGAGCAGAGCCTGGATCTGGACATCAGAAGGGTTAGCGGCAGTGTAAATAGCAGGTGGAGAGGACGAAAAGTAGGAAATTGAAGAAAGTGTGAGCAGGGTTATTCAGGGTTAAAAGTTAATAGAAAGTAATAATAGTTAAAAGTTAATAGAAAGTAAGCTAAGAATGGCTAGGGGACAAGAGAGACCAGGATCACACAAGACTCAGAAACATGATTACAACAAACAGTTATTTAATCAGGACAATGGAACATTCAATTATCTGGTTCATTCAGTAACCACATGTATTTAACTGACAGAAGGACACAGTTTCATGGAATGCATTGAACATTTTTTCTGCAGGCAGACAGACCAATCTACTTTGATGGAGCCCCAATTTTAGAGGATGAATGGGCAAAGGAAACAACCACTCTGGCCAGAGAAAAACAAAATGGGTTTCAGACTGGACAATAACATTGTTTCTCTCTTGCTAGAAGACTTGGTGAGTTGCTGCCAAGGCTCAGGAGGCTGGAGCCTCTACTTCATCTCACTTCTAATAAAATGTCATCCACAATATTGTCTTGGAATTTTTGGTTTACAGTGAATTTCCTAGAGATCTTTTGCTCCTCCCCTTAATTTAGCTAATTCTTATCTGCAAATCCTATTTTTAATTAATTCTTGCATTATTTCTCTCTCAATATGTTCCTTTTGATCCTCTCTGTCTTCGTCTAGTATCAGCTACCAATAAAGCTGTCAATGCAAACTTTCACCAAGGCAGCTGGATTTCCTTATAACCACCCTTGCTGTGTGTCAGATACAGGTAACTCTTTAAATCAAAGCATGGGGACTTGATAAAGCTGACAGTTATGCACTAAGAGCATCCCCCCCTCGAGTATTGACTACAATCCCCAAAATGTTGTTCCAGCATGAACCAGATATGGTATAAAACCTGGGATAAACTCTCTTCTTTGGTTATTACAGTAATCAGGATTTTACTCTGAATGTGGTTGTTGGATTTCCCCTTGTGTGGCTTTTTAAAGTTGACATTACTACATTTTTATTTCCCTATGTGCCTGAAAGACAGGTTACCAGCAATTAGGTGGCTAATGGCCCAGTTGTGCATTACCTATGTAATATATATCACCATGAAAAATCATTTGTGTGTAACGGGTGTCTGCAAAATGTAAGGGGATGCTTTGTGAGCGTTCTTGGATCTGCCAGGGACTAAGTCTACCCTGTTACAGACACACAGTACATTACATCAGGATACCATCTTCATGGCTAGCTTCTTCATGTGTAAGGAGAAACAAGAACATGTGGGGCACATGCTCTGAATTTGCAAGAAAAGCTGGGAACAAAGAAGGTAGGATGTTGCAAGCTTGGGAGATCCAGATAAAATGGTGAGTAATTCATTACTAGTCTAAGGGAACATGTCTTTCAGACATGGTAAAAATATGAAAATATGCTCGTTGGTGTAATGGCTGCTGGTTGTTGGTTTTTAAGATGAGAATAAAGGCAGCTAGGCCCTTTGAGAAGCTTCAGACAGGAAATGAGGCACTAATCTCAAGAGAATGGTTTTGTTTGAGGATGGTAACAACAAGACTGCGTACGATCTTGGTAAATGATGCATTGATTTCAGAGCTGAAAGAGAGACTTTATATGAAAGAAATCAATGAAATGAGATCTCACCTTGTTTCATTTGCAACAGACACACAATCACAGTGATAAAGTAAGGGAGAATGTAACATGTGACACATGCGGCAGCAATCTTTTCCCATCCTGCTTTTCACCCACTGAGCAGAACCATTTGGGTGGTGTCCTTTACACAGGAGAAGGGATGGAATGTTTGAACTGGAGGTTCAGGGGCAGTTGGGGAATGACAGTTGGAGAAGATAGGGCCAGAGGAAAGACCAGCATACCCCTAAGAAGACAGAGAAAACAGGCAGGCAGGGGACGTAACAGGAAGTTGTAACTTATGAGAGAAGAAGCGTGGCAGGGGCAGGAAAGCAAATTAGAAATAAAAAAGGGATTAGGCAAAAGAAGAAATCAACCGAACCAGACAGAAAGTGAGAGCAGAGAAAGTGTTAGTGAAAGACAGACATCCACCCAAAAAAGTGAGCTAGTGTCTGCCTATTGCACTGCACTGACTGTAGGAATAGACTTCTAAGGACCCATAGACAGAGAAATTAGGGATTGGGTCCCATGCTGTTAGCCATGGCTCTGACTTTCAAATTCCCATACCATCTTCAGAGCTGGGATCACATTTTTTGAGAGCATTGCTGAAGTTACCACCTGGTTCTCCATTCTCCCACTGTTGGCTCAGGTACAGGAGCTCCATACAGAACCCAAACAAGTATAAGACTCACCTTTAAAGTGTGGCAACATGCAAACTATAAATTATGGTTCTACAATTAAATATTAAAACAAAAGTTGGATGTGCCATTCGCCAAAACAAATCTAACAACGAAGTCAGAAGCAAAAGTCATCCTGATTGTAAGCAAGCAGATTAAATACAACGGTCTTGCGCCAGGACTGAATTTGGTTCAAGAGGACTTATGCTAAAATAACACTCCTCGACTCTGGTGCACTTAATTTATTTTAGAGTAGTTTAGTTATTCTGAAGCACTATTTCACTGCTTGTTCACTTTTGACAATTTCTGTGGCCTGATTCGTCTGTTCAGATGGCATGACTTGTTCCTGCAAAACATTTTCTGGTCTTTTTCCTGTTGGGAGGAATAATTAGTTGTCTGGGGACATAAGGGCTTTCTAATTCCAATATTAGTAAGCAGGAAAATGTCTGAACAATTCCCATGGCACTAATGAGAATCTTCCCCTCAGTGTATAGATGCTTTATAGCAGTGGTTCTCAACCTTTCCAGATTATTGTACCCCTTTAAGGCATTGCATTTATGTTGTGCACCCCAAGTTTAATCTAACATAAAATTTACTTGCTTACAAAATCAGACAAAAATACAAAAATGTCACAGCCTAAGTTCCCTCTAAGCTGTGTGGCCGCGCAACTGCCTATTAAGCCCCAGCGCTGACCTGCTACGGCGCCAGCCTGCCCCAAACTTGCTGCAGCCAGCTGGGGAGAGGATCCCCTACCTCAGCCTGGCCCAGCCCCACTGGAGCTGCTGAGGCTAGCCAGGGAGAGGCGCCTCTCCTCTGACCCCAAACTGCTGTGGTGAGAGAGGGCTGGGGGGAGTCCTCTCTCCCCAGGGCAGCCTGCACCCCAAACCCCTCACCCCCAGCCCAGAGTCCACCCCTCCGCATCCCAACCCTCTGCCCCAGCCCTGTACCCCCTCCTGCATTCCAAACCCCTCATCCCCAGTCCCACCCTAGAGCCCACATCCTGAACCTCTCCTCCCAAGCCTCACCCCAGAGCTTGCCTCTCCCAGACAGAGCCCTCATCCCCCCACACCTCAACCCTCTGCCCCTTCCCACACTCCAAACCCCGCAGCCCCACCCCCACCCCATGCATTTTGTTATGTACACCACCTCCATATTGGTGCACATAACAAAATTCATCCCGCACATGCATGTAAAAAATTAGAGGGAACACTGGTCACAGCACACTATTACTGAAAAATTGCTCACTCTCTCATTTTTTCTGTATGAAATTTTAGTTTGTACAGACTTAGCTTGTGCTTTTTACGTAGCCTGTTGTAAAACCAGGCAAATATCTAGATGAGTTGATGTACTGCATTGAATACCTCTGTGTATCCCCAAGGGTAACGTACCCCTGGTTGAGAACCACTACTTTATAGAGCATTATATAACTCTCAGTATGGACACACAAACCAGATGAAGTAGCCAAATAAAACTGTTTACTACCAAACAGAGCAAGACTTCCACAATGTTATCCATTCAGTGACCTTGTCTTTGGTAAAAGTTTTTAGATAAAGTTTACAGAGGGTTCTTCCCTTGTGCCAATCCGGGAAGGCAGCACTGGGCAGTGTGGCTTCCCTTTTCACATATTTAATTCATATTCTGTACCACAGACAGGTCCATGAACCCTAGATAGTGGATATTTAGTCATGCTTTGGAACTTCTAGGCAGACCAAATCTGGGAGTAATTGTTGCAGAGTAGGCTTTGCCCACCAGTATTGTTTTAGCACTATAGATGTTGAGCTGGACAGACCATTCTCCACAGAGCATTAGTGCCTATTGAAAACAAAACAAATGACCTTCGAAAATTTCTTTTAAAATCTGTTTTAAAGGCTTATAGTTGAACTTTCCTGAAAAAAAAAAATTAATTGGGCTCACATTGTGCAGCACGAATTGAACAGTGCAGTTATAGAGAACACCTCTCTCTATCATGACAACCTGGGATGTTTGAGATGACAGTCCTTCACCTTGTTCACTTAAGATAGGGATATATCAGTGGAGGAGTGCTACAGTCCAATAGAGTGCTTTTTCTGCCCCTAAACCTTTAGGGCACATTGAAAGGTTTATATATGAATACAGGCTTTTCCTTGAAGATGTTGCGGGTTCTCAGCTTTACTTGGTGCTGCTTATTTGGTAGCTTTTATTCTTGCTAACTATACATTTGTGAATTTTTAGGATTTTCTATATTGCTGCCTAGACACCAGAATATGTAATTTCTTGGAAATACAGATTTCACAAAATGTAAATCAAGCATTAAATGAAAAAAAGTTGCTGTGTCCCTTTAACATGACAACAGCTGTTCATGAGGGTGCAGACAAATCTCCCTGCACATTTGAGGACAAGATTCGTATTTCTCTTAAAGGAATACAAGAACTCATAGGACATGACCAGGAAAGAAAAGAAAAAATCTGTAAGAAAAAGGAAAGAAGAGTTGTGGAAAATCTGCTGGCCAGAAGACAAAGAAAAAGTAAGTCTCATTTATACATTGTTAGGTCTCCTGATTTTGAGATGCTCATCACCACATCAGACTGATAAATATTACAAAAAACAGTATAAACATGCTGGTAGCAGTCAAAATGGAAATAGCGAGTCCTTGTACAGCAATTTTTTAGTTATATGGAATACATAATTTAAATGTGATTTATTCATTTTCTAATATAAATATTATTAGATTACATAAACTTAACTTCTATAAAATAGTCTCATGACCTTCCTCTCTTGCTGTCTGCAGAGATGTGGATTGCAGTAGCCCTTCTATCACTAGGAACTTAGTTTAAGAATAATAACCTCTTATATACTGCCTTTCATCTGTAGATATCAAAGTACTTTACACAAAGGAGGTAAATATTATCCCCATTTAACAGATGAGAAAATTAAAGCATAGACAGGTTTAGTAACTTGCCTGTGGTCCCCAGCAGGCTAGTGGTCAATGTCTCCTGAGCCTCACTCCAGTGCTCTATACATGATCCAAATAGCATGGAGGACACTGAATTTGGATAACGCAGAGAATTTTAATTAATAGACATGGAGGGACATAACTATGTGAAACTCTCTGTTAACTGAAATAGTGAAGTCCTTCCCTCTATTAGAGGCTTGCACCGGTGTAACAAAAACTGATCTAGTTATACTGGTGCAAACCCCTAGAATAGATTCACTTAAACCAATTTAGCTTAATACCATACATTACTACAGTAAGGTAAATTGGTTGAAGTGGATTTAAAGTGATTTAAGTGTATCTGTATTAGGGGTTTGCTCCTCTGTAACTAAATGTTTTATAGTTCCATCAATAAAAGTTTTCTAATGTAGTTAAGATCTAAAGTCTATATTGTAGGGTTTTTTTTAAATAAAAGTTTTCTGGGGACATGACAAGCTAGGTAGTTTGCTACCTTTTTGTCCCATTACAGGAAATGACAATTGCTTGGTTGTCCACCTGTATAGCAATGAGAAGAATGAAGCTTTAAATATTTCATGGCTCTCACACTAAGTCAGTTTCCTAGCAAGGAAGCTGGCAATCAGCTCCTCAACTCTTCCTGTATTTAGTGTGGCACTACTGTATACTCCTTGATTATTGGGGAGACAATTATAAAGAACAAATGGGATGAGGGAAGACAAACGGAAAATGAGGCAAAGAACATCTATGTGGTCTTAATACTAGTAGCTACCCTGATTTTCAGTACGTTACCCATGCTTACGAACTACAAACATGTACTTTTTAGTAACTCACAAAAAAAAAATTAATTCACTCTTAAATAGTTCAAAGAGCAACTTTTTCAAAAAATACCTGTTAGAGGAGCAAGTGAAGGTGGGAGAGGGAGGATGACTACCTATATATATTAACAGTTGTTATAGCATTATACTCCCAGCCACTGTCTTGTGAAGTCAGTAAGGTTTGACCTTACTTTGTCATAGAATATCAGGGTTGGAAGGGACCTCAGGAAGTCATCTAGTCCAACCCCCTTCTCAAAGTAGGACCAATCCCCAACTAAATCATCCCAGCCAGGGCTTTGTCAAGCCTGACCTTAAAAACCTCTAAGGAAGGAGATTCCACCACCTCCCTAGGTAACCCATTCCAGTGCTTCACCACCCTCCTGGTGAAAAAGTTTTTCCTAATATCCAACCTAAACCTCCCCCACTGCAACTTGAGACCATCACTCCTTGTTCTGTGAGAACAAGGAATAATTTTGTCAAAATCATGGGGGAAATATTGCATTATATTTATAACATGAGACATATATATTTAACTATAATATGAAAGTTATTAGCTATTATTAAAAATACTCACTTTGTTGCACACATATATTTGTACCCATTAAAAAAACCCAATCCTTAGAAAACCCCAAGCTGACTGCGCTGGGAAGCCCAAGTGCCCTGTACCATAAGATGTGGAGGGCTGGCATAAATCTTATAACTTGGAGAATTCAGCAAATGTCTTCCCCATTTTTATTTTCACAATGGCGGGGGGAGGGAGGATGTTAAACAATACTTTTTAAAAGCAGTTTTATTTCTTCAGTTACAGGATATAAATTCACATTTATTCAGCACCTTTCCCTGCAGTCCTTGTCACGTACCCGGGTATGGTGTGACACTACACAGACCACAGGGAGAACAGCTGGGCAGCTCAGCTCACCCCACCGCCACACACGTGTGAGGCAGCGACGCCACAGGGGGAGTGGAGAGACGGAGGCAGAACATATTTATCCCGGCTGGACTACACGGTTCATGGCCCTCCCCTGCAGAGCGGGGCTCGGCCAGCAGCGCCTCCCCGCAGAAGGGCTGTGGAGCGCCCCGGGCTCTGTCGGGGAGGGCTCCGCTTTACCTTGCAGGCAGCCCCTCCTCGCTCGGCCGGGTGCGGGGGCCGGCGGGCCTTGCCCTTTCCGAAGGGGGGGTCTCTTTTCGGGGCGCGCCTTCCAGCACATAGGCCTGGGTGCCAGCTCCGCAGCAGGGCATGGGTCTCCCCGAGCTGCACGGCCGGGCGGGCAGCGCTACCCGGTCCGAGGCCTTGCTGGCGGCCTGCTCCCTGGGCAGGGAGAGTGGGCGAGGAGCCCAGTGGAGCACCGCCAGCCCCTGGGCGGGGAGGGAGAGCCCAGCTCCTCCTTCCTGGGCGCCGCCTGGCTCAGCGGCAGCGCCCGGTGTGCACCGCAGCCCCCGTCCCGTTCTGTACCTCTGCCGGCGGCGGCGCTCCCACATCCCGGCGGCGGGCGCCAATGAGGCGGCGCGCCCCGGCGGCGGCAGGCTGAGTGGGCGTGTGCGGGGGGCGGGCTGTGGGCGGCGGCGGCAGTAGCAGGGTTGGTTGTGTGTGTGCCATGGCCGGAGCCCAGTGAGAGTGGCTGACAATAGGAGCCAGCGAGCCTGAGCGCGACCCCGACACAGCCGGGACCCCTAGCTTCCCAGCCAGCCACCGGCAGAGGAGGCCATCAGCGCCAGCCGCCGCGCCCGCCCGCCCGCTCTACCGCGGCTCCTCTCCGCTCGGCCCGCGCTCGGCCGCCTCTCCGCAGGCCCCTCCGCCGGGAATGTGAGTGAGGCAGCAGCCATCGCAGGCTGGGGCCCGCGCCGAGCGCACGGGACTGAGCGGAGCCCGAGCAGCCGCCTGCCCCTGAACCCGCCGCCAACGCCGCCCTGCGCTGAGGAGGCCGCCGCCGCCGCCGCCGAGGCCTACAGGCTCCTGCAGCTGCAGGGACCCAGCCCGGCGCGCACAACGCTCCGGCCGCTGCCGCCAAGCCCAGCTCACTCCGCCTTCTCCTCCTCGGCTCCGAATTCTCTGCCAGGAGGGGCAAGGTAACTTCACCCCCAGCCCCGAGCGGGCAGCCACCCGGCCGCGGCGCGGGGGAAGGGCTGTGGGGGGAGCGGGAGGATCGGGGGGCGCTAGAGAAGATGGGGACCACGGGGCGGGGGTGGGAAAGGACAGAGTCCAGCTGGGCTCCTTATCCCCTGGTGGATGGAAATGACATCCCACAACACCCGTCAGAATGCAGCTAATTACACCCCTGCTTTCGCGGAGTGCTTAGTGGAGGCGCTTGCAGTGACATCCATCGGTATTTTCACATTCACTCGCGTTTCCTCGTATTGTCCCCAGCGGTGACAGTGTCTAGTGTATGTCGCTGTGCATTTACCAAAATATTTAAAAATTTCCCGTGTTATAAATAAACACTTTCGTATTGAGAAAGCTATAGCTATAAATGCAGTTATCCAGCGCTTGTGCTGCACTCGATAAATAACCTCATTCCCCCACACATGGAAATAGTGTTTTTCAGTGCATTTAAATGATCATTTAGGGATGTGAAAAAGGGATCAGTGTTTAATGTAATGTTGTAAAGGCTGGATGTAGTCTTGTTGAATTAGAATTAGAGTTTAATAATTTATAAATGAGGTGAGAGAAACTGTTAATAAATTTACAGCAGAGAAGTGTGGGTAAAGTGTGTTGCTGACAGAATGATCCTGCAATTTGAATGATCTGTTGTAATATTTGTCCCTTAATGTTGTTAGCAATTCCATTTTGAGACTGTACAAACATTTCTGGATAAATGGTTAGATTTTTCAATAGTTACACCAGTGATAAGGAGATGAAAACATTTTTTTTTAATGAGGCAAAATAGGACTAACAAATCTAGAATCTAAGTGTCATTTTTTGTTGATGTTTCCAGAATCCTGCTGACGTAACAGGTAACTTTTTGTGTTTGTATATTTTGAGGGACTCTTCTTCTCTACCCTTACTTAGGAATCACAGATTGGTTTGTTGAGGTGAAAGTATATATCCATTTCTCCATATAGTTTGTCTGACTTTCCCATGAATCTTGAATAGGGCCTTGATGCCATGGGTGATGTTGGCATCTGTTACAGTTGGTAAATAACATCTGTTTCAAGTATAGAAGTGTGTTGCTCATAGTCTATTAAATGTAGGATGTATTATTTGGGATAATAATGAAGCCACACCTGAGGAAAAATTAAGTTGGTACAATAAGAATTGTTTTTAGATGATGCCAGCTTCACTGTCCAATATCAATGGATTCCTCTTGGTTCCTTTAAGAAGTTATGTATTTTATATTTTCAATAGACTTTATGTCTGTGTGTGTGTATATATACACACATAAATGAAACCCTCTCAACTTAAATATGTGGAAAATTAATAGCTCTCATTTTTCTAAACATACATAATTTAAAAAAATCATACTTATAAAGTATTTTGCATAATAAGAAAAATCCAAATAATGTTGATTTAAATTATTTATGAATCGGATCAGTCCCCAAATATTTTAACAAAATGAGGACTTCAAGCTGCACTGCAGGTTGCAAAATCATCTCCCATCAGCAATAGTAGTCCTTTTGGATAATTGGAATCAGTGGACATTGTGCTCTCAGGACCTACCAAAAACATGCTCTGAGGCCCTGATCCTGCAAACATTAGTCAAGTTAAATGTGTGTAAATGTGAGTAGCCCCACTGATTAAAGTTGAACACCTGTAAGTGTTTGCTGGATCTGGGGCTAAATCTTTTTTCTTAAATCTGTTCTTTCCACTTCACTGAGAAAATGTGGTATAACTTTTTTGACTGAGAAGGTAAGCCTGGTAAAAATCAAGAATTTGGTTGTTGAATTAACCATTTTAGTATTTTCTTTTAATCTTCCAGAAGTAGCCTGGAATATGCTCCAGAAATATTAGAATGTGAAAAAGGAATTTGCAAAGAGATTTACAATATGAAAGCTGGATATTTCTAGAGTGGAGAATAAATAAGTGACAAGTTACAGGATTATCTACACTTAAAAGGTAGCAGTGGTGCAGCTGCATCATTACAGCATGCACTGTAGAGCTTCAGCGAAGATGATACCTACACTGATGGGAGGGCATCTCCTGTCAGAGTAGGTACTCCACCTTAACATAGCTACCGCCTCTCTGGAACAGGTGAGCCAGGACCCCCTTTGACATAGCACTGTCTACTCGAGAGTTAGGTCAGTATAACTGCATCCTCATGGAGGTGGATTTTCCACACCCCGAGGGATGTAGTCACACCAGCATAACTTGCTAGTGTAGACCAAACCTAAGTCTATCAAGTCTAGTGAACTTTCTTTGGTTTTAAAGCATAGCAGTATATTTTAATGAACTTAATGTTTCCACAAAACACACACCTTTCTTTATGGATAGTAAACTGAATTTTATTTCTGTTTTTAATTGTCCTAGAAAATAGTTGCGACTTTAGTATTAAAATTTTTATTATTTTTGAGCGCCTAGAAGTGTGCATGGTGCTTTGTGAAAACAAGTAAAAGATATTTTGTGACCCAAAAAACTTGTGATCTAAGGTTTTGATCCTGCAGACAGGTCTACACAGGCATACTCCTGGACCTCTGTCGAGTTCTAGAGACATAAGCTGATCTCGGTGGATACACAGGTGTCTACATGTGGATCTGATCGCAGAATCAGTGCCTAAATTCAGACATGATGTAGAAAGTGAGGACCATAGACGAAATGGAGAGGATGGACAATAATTACAATAGTACCATGAAGCTACACCTCTACCCCGATATAACGCGACCCTATATAACATGAATTTGGATATAACACGGTAAAGCAGTACTCCGGCAGATCAAAGCAAGTTTGATATAACGCGGTTTCACCTATAATGTGGTAAGATTTTTTTGCCTCCCGAAGACAGCATTATATAGGGGTAGAGGTGTACTTCATAAGATCTATATGTAAATTGATGGACCATCTCTCTTTGATGTCAGAAGTGAGTTTTTAGGAGAGATGTGAATGAGGAGAAGGAGGTGTCTCTTGACAAACTCGTTTAATCTTTACCTGTTTTCATCCACTGGGAATGTATTTATAATGTTTGTTTCCCTTCAGTAGGGATATGTCCGCAGCACCAACCACTCCTCCGTCAGTGGATAAAGTAGACGGATTTTCTCGGAAGTCCGTCAGAAAAGCCAGACAGAAGAGGTCACAAAGCTCCTCCCAGTTTAGGTCTCAGGGCAAGCCTATTGAATTAACTCCTCTGCCTCTTCTAAAAGGTAAGGCTCAAGACCAGTTATATGATTAAAACATTTTTATTTTACAACAGACATCTAAATTCTGATAAAAAGTATTGTTGTAACAGAAATTTGAGGGGGAATTTGGCCTGTGAGTGAGAAACAGTTCATGCCGTACAAGGATTTATTAAGCTAAAAAAATTGGCATCAGTTAATATATTTAAAATGAAAACTTGCATCTGTGAATGGATATGTGTTTACTGTTTGCCATAGTTGTGGAAGTTCTGAATGCTAATACTAACAGAACCATTGCTGGCAGTCTGAAGGCATACAAGCTTTTTGCACATATTTTAGGTTATCAACCTTTAACATTTAATCCAATGTGGCAATAGTTTTTAAATGAGATGATTCATTAGCAGGTGTGAACAATATTAATTTAGCATTGAATTCTCTGATCTGCCAAGCACTTTCTGCGGGGAGCTAAGTGCTCTCAACTCCCACTGATTTTTAGTACAAGTCTGGGGGGCAGCGCAGTTTTTAGAATTATGTCCTTGCAGGGAAAAGGACCAGTGTATTTTTCATTTTCTCATTCATTCAGCCTTCCAAAACTGTTTTTGAAGAGGTTTATGTGGTCAAATGCAGATTTCTACATTTTATCATTCTTTTTGTTTACAAATGAAGAAAATAAGTACAGTTAACTAAAGTTAATATTAGAGTTGGTCATTGTGGTAGTTGATATTGGAGTTCATAATTCTGGACATTGTCAAGGGTTAGTAGGTTTAGGCCTATCACCTTTGTTTTGTTTTGCAGATATGTACATTTCCCACATCCCTTCTCTCTACCTGTCTGATACTTTTGTAATTAGTCAAAGTATTTAAAATATGTAAAGGACCTGCTCTGACCAGAATCCTTCCACCCTGTTTGCTCACAAGAATGCAGTAGACACATGAAAAATACACACATATATATGCATCTATCAATTGAGAGAAAAACAGGTTGCCTGAATTCTTGTTAGTGGATTACTCAATGGAGTTGTCATTTATTTAACATGTCGGAGAACCTTTTTTTGTGGAGCTTCTAGGGTTTTTAACATCAGGAGCCAAATAACTTTTTTAAAATAGTATTTGAATGGCAGGTTAAATTTTCGGCCTGTCATCCTTGACACTTTCCTTTTGAAATACCTACGGCTCTGGTTCATAAAGAGGGACAATTTGCCCTTTGGTTAAAATGACTAAAATTTGGAAATTAAATAGATATACATTTTATATAAAAAGAACAAACTGTTGCTGCTACTGTTATTTCTTATTTGTATTGCAGTGGTTCCTTGTGATTCATTCAAAGAACGCACTAGGTACTTTATGCACATATAACAAAAATTTGGTCTCTACTATCTAAGGCCCCAGCCCTGCAAACACTTACTCATGGTAGTCAAGTTTAGAATGTGTAAGTGTTTGCAGGGTTGGGTCCTAACTGTAACTGCAAGAGACTGTGTGTGAATCTGACAAACATAGAGCATTAAGTATTGGTGAGAGAATTACGATTAGTGTAATAAGCAGTAGTAACAGTGCCCTGTCTTACAAACTGAAGATTTGATCTTGTAAGTTATTTCTCATTGATTTGATGGGGAAGCCTTCATGCTGACACAAGGGTCCACCTGTGATGATTCATTTGTGGGATTTGGGCCTAATACTGCAGCTTCAGATAGGTTATATCCCTATTGAAGGGACACCATCAACTAAAATTCACACTTTTGCTAGAATATACTTTATTTATTATTGTTACCAGTAATACCCAATATTACTAAACCTGAAAGGAGTGAAAAATATGAATACATATTTAACTTTTACTTACCATGTGCATTGCCAACCCTTCATGTATAGTCAGTTTCACCATTTCCCTTGGATAGGCTGTTAGGTCCCAATTCTGCAAACTGTTTGTCTTGTCTTTAACTTGAAACACAAGGGTAATTCCATGGACTTCAGTAAATTTCCCATTGACTTAATAATTTCCCCTTTTGTTTGTATAGTTCTCTCGAATAGGAATAAGAACATTAATAAGAGCAGGTGATTTAAGATATTGGTAGATTTTATGGATTCCTGTGTTGCAGGGGTGGCCAAACTTAGTAACTCTCTGAGCCACATATGACAATCTTCAGAAGTTCGAGAGCCGGGGCACGCCTGCTGGGAGTTGCTGGGGGAGCTGCTGCTTTTTCTGATGCCTGTCCATGAAGAGTTACTACCTGGGAGCTGCAGAGAAGAGCCACTGAGGGATAGGCTCTGACTCCGTGGGTGCTGGAGCACCAATGGGGAAAAAAATGGTGGGAGCTCAGCACCCCCGTGGATCAGCTCCTCTCCCTCCCCCAGCGCCTCCCAAGGGGGCGTGATTCAAGCTGTCGGGGTGGGGGACCTTTAAATTGTGCCCTCCCATTCTCAGCAGGCACCAATCATCTGTGGCAGAAGCCCCTAGCCCCACCAGCCTGCTGTAGGGAAGAAGCCCAAGCTCCCTCTCCCCTGCCCCGCTCTGATAAGTGGAGAATTGGTGGGTGTTGGGGGCTCCGCGAGCCGCACTTTTACTGTAAAAGAGCTGCAGGCGGCTCATGAGCCACAGTTTGACCACCTTGATAGTATAGTGTGAGTTCTGACTACCTTGGAGGCTGCCTTCTTGCCCTTTAAAAGGGGCTGTTGAGATCGTCAGAGCTGATAGTCCACTAGATTTGAGAGCTTGTGGGAGAGCAGTCTCGATGGAGAGACCTCATCTCAGGGATTTATGTTCCCATCTCAATCCAGTAGTCCAGCAACACAGCTTTAATTTGTTGATCTTCAAGTCTTGTCTGTTTAATCATGAAAGAATTGGTTTTGCTTGTGTGGTGTGTGATTTTTTTGTTTGTTTGTGTGGTTTTTGTTTGGAGGTTATTTTGTTTTAATTAACATTGGGTTGCCTCACACATTGTGTTGGTCTTATTGTAAACATATCTAGAAGTAGATCAATATGGGTGCAAGCTACAAAGGAGAAGTTGGTGAGAAGAAGGTAGAAAAATATACTGTATATATATTTTAAATATCAAGCACTGAAACCTAACCAAAATGCTGCTAGACTTTCCAGACTCTTTCCAGTGCTGCCTTATACTCGAATGTGCGCTTAAGAATGCGCCAAGTGGTGTACACTGAAATTGGATAGGAAAAGAATGTAGTGCACACTGTTTTTTCTGTCATTAAAAATGTGTCTAGTTTCATCAAGTAAAGCAATTAATTTCTCAGGGAAGATGAGGTACGTGACAAGTGTGAAGTTTTAAATTCAAACTAATTTGTATTACCAGGACACATTTAAAGTACTTCAGGAATAAACACCCCCCCCCCAGCCCATTCCATATTCTTTGATACGTTAGTAAAATTCTGTTTGCCTGCTCTTTGTTTTTCCAAGGGCAGATCTACACTTAAAATGCTATAGTGGCACTGCTGTAGCACTTTGGGGAAGATGCTACTACACTGACAGGAGAGCTTTTCCTATTGGTGTAGTTAATCCACCTCCATGAGAGGCGGTAGCTGTGTCAGTAAGAGAAGCTCTTTCATTGACATAGTGCTGTCTACACCATGGATTAGGTCAGTATAACTGCCTCACCCAGGGGTGTGGATTTTTCACACCCCTGAATGACGTAGTTATACCGATGAAAATTTATTGTGTAGACTTGGCCTAAAACTATTTCACATTTAGGCTGACAACAAGAACTTTCAGTTCAAAGATTAATTTTAATTTTGGAAAAGTTTTACTTTGCCCAAAACAGAGGGAAAGTCCGTCACCAATCACAATAGCTTTGCTACTGCAATATTATGAAATTTATTAAGGTTCTAATACATTTATCAGATTGTTTAATACCATGGAAACTATTTCTGTAACAGCAAAAAGGAAGCACTGTATACTGAAAACGGAACATTTTGTTTCATGTTCTGTTATATATATGATTTATTGTATTGTTTTCTTTACAGGTGAAGTTTTATTATGATCTTCTTATAAAAGGCTATCTTTAGGCTAAGTGCTGAAGGTGTTACTGAGGCAAAAATCCCAACAAGTTCAATGGGAGTTTTGCCTGGGTAAGGACTGTGGGATGTGGTTTTGGTTTTTCCAAGTATAACGACATTTGATCTCTTCTTTGTCTTATCGTAAGAATATTATTTATCTACCCTCATTATTATGTCATAATCCCTAATCCTGCAACAATCACATGTATATATTATTATTATTATTATAGTGAAAAACTTAGCTCTTACCTTAGTATTTCTGTTGATTTCATTGGGAATGGATTACTTTGCATTTATATGGTAATTTTCACTTTAGTTACTTGGAATGCTTTACAAATGTCAATACCTTAATAAGTGCCTAAGCAAGATACTTATTTCTAATGTACGGGTGGAGAAACTGGGGACACAGTGATTCAGTTACTTTCCCCGAGATCACACAGTGCAGTAGTGGCACAATTGGGAATAGAGCCAGAACTCCTGACTTACAGTCCTGTGATCTCTCCATTAGACAATCTTCTTGTATAATCGTAAATATTTGGGATTTAGTTGTGCTTTTCATCTTCAAATGCTAACTAAGATACCAGTCCTGCAATTGAATCTGCATATGTAGAACCTTGGGACCCTTTCAGAGGCTCATTGACTTCAGTGGCCTGCTTGTGGGCGGAAGGGTCCATCTACATCAAGAGGTGGACAAACTACGGCCTGTGGGCCACATCTGGCCCGCAGGACCCTCTTGCCCGGCCCCCTGAGCTTCTGCCCTGGGAGGCTAGTCCCTGGCCCCTCCCCTGCACTTCCTCCTTCCCCCGCTATTGGTGCAATGCTCTGGGTGGCGGGCTGCGAGCTCTTGCCATGGAGCGCAGCTGCAGAGCCCGGGCTGTAGTGCCACCAGCCACTGGTGCCTCAGGCAGCGCGGTAAGGAGGCGGGAACTGGGGGGAGTTTGGATACAAGGCAAGGGAGTTCGGGGTGGTGGTCAGGGAGCAGGGGTGTGGATAGGCATCGGGGTGGTCAGGAGATGGGGAAGGGGGGGGGTTGAATGTGTGCAAAGGTCCCGGGGGGCAGTGAGGAAGGAGGGGGGTTTTGGAAGGAGTGATGGGGGACAGTCGGGGCAGGGGTTCTGGGGGCAGTCAGGGAGGAAGGGGTGTATGAATGGGGCAGGAGTCCTGGGAGGGGCAGTCAGGAATGAGAGGAGGGGTTGAATGGGGCGGCGGGGGCAATCAGATGGGGGGGGTTCCAGGGACGGTCAGGGGACAGGGAGTGGAGGTGTGTGTGGATGGGGCAGAGATCGCGGGAGGGGGTCATCGGGGTGAGAAGGAGGGGGCAGGGGCCGGGCCATGCCTGCCTCTTTGGGGAGGCACAGCCTCCCCATACAATTTCCAGAACCCGATGTGGCCCTCAGGCCAAAAAGTTTGCCCACTCCGATCTACATACAAGGATTATGGCCCCAATCCTTATCTCTATGCTTTACCCCTGTGTCTTAAACTTTTACAGTTTTATCCCATGTCTTAAACTTTTACAGTTTTATTTTAAATACTTGTAAACATTACTTCATGGGTTTTCTTCAAATCTGTGGTGAAACTCCATCCATTTTCTTCCATTTTCCTGCTCTCTTGTTACTGCATGTGGATTGTTTAAATTGAATTTTTGCATTTGTATATCTGATAGTTATGGAGAGTCTGTTAAAGATGTCTTTAGCTGTCTCTAAAATTTGTGTGCTTTTGGAACATTCCATAAGTGAACTAAATTCCCTTTTTTTGAAACATTTAATATTTGTCTGTTGACTGGGTGTTCTGCTTGATCTCAAAGGCCCTATCGTTCATATCAGCCTAAAAAAATAAAGCTTTGAGGCTTCTTCCATTTTAATTTATATTCCCTTTGCTGTCATGATATCTTAGATGAAAGGCTAAAAATGGAAGTTAATTGTGAGTGATATGAAGAATTGAACATCCACAGAAATGATGTAATTTTCTTCCATATCTCTGGTAATGTTAAATGTGTGTGTAATTGTTTTCCTTTTTTTATTTTTCATTATGTATTCACAGGTAAATAGGTATAGTATAATGGGATACACTAGAAAAAGCCACTGATCCAAAACCTATCAGGAGCTCATATCTGTAAAAGTACTGGGGGTGGGGGGGGAAGACTACACACCTTTACTACCCCACCTACTTAATACTTAGTTAAAGGCAATTTACCATGGGGCAAATGCTGCTCCTTTCACTGGTTTAAGTTGCTGTGTAGTGAGGAGACTACTCATTCTGTTTTCTTCATTAGGCACTGTATTCCTTTTGAGAAGATGCTAAAAGAACGATTGCACCTTTCCTTTTTTAAAGTCATTGTTTTTTTTAGATTAAAGGTAACTCATATTCACCCAGTCTCTTCCATCAAACCTTTGTTCTTTCTTTGGCCCATTCCTTCAAAGACTTAGTTGTGTGTACTTCACATGTGAGTAGTTCAGTTGACTCCAATGGGATGTTAATAGGAGTGTTTAAAGGATTAGGGTCTTGGTGAGTGACAGGTTAATATTGATAACCTAAATATAAGCAAATGTCCCCACTTATTACTTCGTCTTTATTTTTGGGGAAGCCCTGTCCTAATTTTAGAGCAAAGATACAAGGGAACTCAATGATGGTCAGAGGGAATAACCTCTACCCTTGTTGGCTGTCTCTAGTCTGTAAAGGAATGATTGGTGATTCCAGATACAGAAAAAGGAGCATCATTTGCCCCTTGGTAAATTGCCTTTAACTAAGTATTAAGTAGGTGGGGTAGTAAAGGTGTGTAGTCTCTTCCCCCCCCCGCCCCAGTACTTTTACAGATATGAGCTCCTGATAGGTTTTGGATCAGTGGCTTTTTCTACTGTGTATACAAATTTGAAAATGTGCATGTTATCATATTTGGTTGTTTAATGAAGCAGCAGGCTTTTCAGCCTTACATAGAATGTATGAATCTCTGCCATTCTGCAGTATTCTTTGTACTATCATTGATTAGCTTTCTGTTAACGTTTGCATTGCTTGAAAAGTAATTATGATTTAATAGTCCTGTTTTTAAAAAGCCTCTTCACTTTTTTGTGCTGCGTTCTTATATTGGTATGTCTTACTATTTTTAAGTCACTATTGATTTCTTGAAAATATTGGGAAAAATTCTCCTCTCCAGTCCATGTGGTGAGTCTTAACTGTGATTTTTCTTTTTAGAATATCAAGTGTGTACATATGGAGCACTCATACTAATGTCAGTTTTGTGCATATAAGGAGCACAGTCTACTTGTGTTGGGATCTTCCTAGAGAACTGGAGAGGAGAGATGCTTTCCAAATATTTTTCAGCAAATTTAAACAGCAAGGAGAAGTAACAGGTGTGGCTGTACAACTTTATTGTTTGTGTTGCTGATTTCTTTGTGCTAGTTATTTAGTAAACATATAGGAAGAGATGGTCCCTGCCAGAAGGAGCTTGCTGTGTAATTTAACATAAGTAAGGTTATGTTTATATCACGGAGGTCATGGAAGTCAAGGAACTTCCAGAGACCTCCATGACATTCTCTGCTTCAGCCCAAGGGACTGCAGAACTCCAGAGCTAGCAGGCAGCAGGCCCCTGGCAGGGTTCCAGTGACAGGTGACAGACTCCTGAGGGGGTCCTCCTCAGGGTTCCAGTGGCGGGCGACAGCCTCGTGCTGGGGGGTGGGGAGAGAATGCCTTGGGCTACAGGCTCTTGGTGTCCCATTTTCTCTTTGGGGAAATATGGTCACTCTGCAGCTCCCAGCTGCTGTAGGAGGAGGGGGAGCCCCCTGCAGCTTCCAGCTGCCACAGGCAGAGAGGAAATCCCACAGCTTCCAGCCACCACCCCGTGGTGGGGGAAACCATGGAGCCAGCAGCAAAAGTCACAGACAGGTCGCAGCTTCCATGAACTTTTGTTTATTGCCCATGACACGTCCATGACTTTTACTAAAAACAACCATGACAAAATCTTAGCCTTAAACATAAGACATGGCCAGTGAATGTGGTGATTAGAAGAGAGGAGGAGGTAACAGCAGTAGGTTAACTTGATAATTATAAGTTAGTTTTGTGGACTGTTTGATTAATCTAAGTCTTTAAAAGTATTGAGTTGTTGTAGTTTAAAAAAAATTATTTTGGCACCTGATCTAGCTGTCGTCACTAGTTGACTGATATTTTGTAATTGGAGGGGGGTTGAGGGAGGATATCGAAGTGTAAGATGAGTATATTTCCAGTGTTAAAATATTCACTTTCAGGACTGATCTCCCAATTAGGGAATTTTAATTAAGCATTCTACTATAAAATTGTATTCAGAAAATGTCTGCTGCTGACGGTGTATGATCAGAAAGATAATTTGAAGTTGTATATTAGGTAGAGAACTGATATGTTTTCAGATTTTGATTAAAATAGTGAAATGTACATAACATTTGCATTCTTAATCCCTTATCTATTTTATGCTGTTTGTTGTAAACAGTAGTTAGATATAAATGTTATAGTTTAAGCTGTGGCAGGGAAACATAATTCTTAAATTACTCTTTTTCCATATGCTCAGGAACAGCTCACAGGATAAATCGTATCTCTTGCCTTGCAGTGTACTTAAAACTAGACTGCCTTGTAATGTATTTAAAACTAGATTTAAACCGGGAAAGTGTAAGGCACATTCTTCTGTGCCACTGAAGCCCATTTTGCCCTGGGGGAGGGGAACAACTTTAAAGGTGTCATAAAGCTTGTGGGCAAGGGTGATAAAGTACACTGTATCAGTTCTCACAGTGGAGAGATGTAAATAGTGGGGGTTTCCCAAAGATCTGTAGTGGGACCAGAGCTGTTCAACACATTCATAAACGATCTGGAAAAGGGGGTAAACAGTGAAGTATCTGGAAACACCTTTTGCAGGCGATAAAAAATTACTCAAGGTACCGGCAGTTAAGTTCAAAGCTGACTGTGAAGATTTACAAGGGGTTCACACTAAACAGAGTGACTGGGAGATGAGATGGCAGATGAAATTCAGTTTTGATAAATTCAAAGTAATGCGTATTGGAAAAAATAATCTCAGCTATACATACAAAATGGTGGGTTCTAAATTAACTGTTAGCACTCAAGAATGAGATCTTGGAGTCACTGGATAGTTCTTGCAAAACGTGCGTTCAGTGTGTGGTGGCAATCAAACAAGCTAACAGATTGTTAGGAACCGTTATGAAAGGTATAAATAATAAAACAGAAAATTTAATAATACCCCTTTATAAATCCGTGGTGTACACACACCTTGAATATTACATGCAGGAATGGTTGCCCCCTCTTAAAAAAGATATGCTAGAATTGGAAAAGATACAGAGAAGGGCAACAAAAGTGATTAGGAGTGTGGAGCAGTTTCCATATGAGGAGAGATTAAAAAGACTGGGACTTTTCAGCTTGGAAAAGAGACAATGAAATGGGAATGTGATAGAGATCTATAAAATCATGAATTGTATTGAGAAAGTGAATAGGGAAGTGTTATCTGCACCTTCACATAACACAGTAATTGGTGGGAAGGGGTCACCCATTGAAATTAATAGCCAGTAGGCTTAAAAAAAACATAAGAAAGTATTCGTTTACACAGTGCATAGTCAACCTGTGGAACTCATCACCATGGGATGTTGTAAAGGCCTAATGTATAACTAGGTTCAAAACAGAATCAGTAAGTTCATGGAGAATAGGTCCATCTATAGCTATTAGCTAAGATGGTTAGGGATACAATTCCATGCTCTGCATGTCCCTAAACTTCTGATTGCCAGAAGCTGGGACTGGACGAGAAGGGGATGGATTACCTGATGATTGCCTGTTCTGTTTATTCCCTCTGAGGCACCTGACATTGGCCATTGTTGGAAGATGTCGGGCTAGATGGACCATTGGTCTGACCCAGTATGGCCTTTCTTATGTTCTAAGGCAGGGGTTCTCAAACTGTGGGGGCGGGACCCCTCAGAGGGTCGCAAGGTTATTACATGGGGGGGAGTCATGAGCTGTCAGCTTGCACCCCAAACCCCACTTTGCCTCCAGCATTTATAATGGTGTTAAATATATAAAAACATATTTTTAATTTAAAAGGAGAGGTCACGCTCAGAGGGTTGCTATGTGAAAGGGGTCACCAGTACAGAAGTTTGAGAACCACTGCATTAAAAACACCTGACAGATATGATGATGATTTTCTTTAAAACTTTTTTTTTTTGTGGGAGTATGTGTTTGAAATTTTGTCCAGGTTCTGCTGGCAAATCTTGTGGATATCTTGGAGCTGTGTGTTGAGGTCTGACAATACACCACCCACTGCCATGCAAAAGAGTGATCTCACTGCTTTGTGTCACTTCATCCTGGCCCTTTTTCTATCACTAGGGACCTCTGCCTCATTTGCGCTGTCATAGGTCAAGTTTAACCCTGGTTTGATTTCTGGATACCAGAACTGTTATATTTTCAGGTTTTAAAATACTTGTTGCAGTCTGGTTCTTTGTGTGTGTTGCTTTCAGGGTTATGCAGGTATTGTTTTGCAGGTTATATTGTATTAGAAAGGGTACTGTGGATTGGATATATATTACTGTAAAATCAACTGGTATTTGGAATAGCTTGGAAATTGGGTCAGAAATGATTCAGGGTCCTTTTATGTAGAAGCTCTAAGCATTGAATGAGAATACATAAACTTCTATTTAGTTTTCTCTAGAAATTGTTTAGATTCTCTTAGGATGTTTTTAAAATTTCTGCAATATGGTTTAGATATGTTGTGAATAATCTTTTTGTAAAGAGACCGATCTCTCCTAGAAATATTGTACAGTTTTAATTTTGAACAGTTAACTCCTGTGGTTAATATGGTAGCATATATTTTCCATTTGTTCAGTTCCATTTGTTTCCCTTTGCGAAGTTTGAAAAACCTGTTGTTACAACCAGGCAAAATGTAGCCAGTGCAGCAAACTTAATTTATTTGCTGGATGTTTTGAGGGCTACATGCTGTAGATGGGAGGCTTATTATCGGAGATATTTTCAAATGGTATTTTAGTGTTAGGCTAGTCTTTGAGGAGAAGACTTACTTTTTCAATTAGACTAGCTGGTCTATGTGGAAAACACTCCTAAATTGGAGGATTAAGACAGTTATCTTTCTCCTCTTCAATTTTCCTTGCCAGGCCCTCGCCCTCTCCTTTCTTTTTATCACTTTTCTTTTCCCCGCTCCTTTTCTGTCCTCTGTGCACCGCAGTGTTTTTGCAGCCACTAGAGGGTGCTATGTTCCCTCGCATGTGAACAATACTATGAATGCTTGGGATGGGTTGGCAGGGGTTCTCAAAACTTCATTGCATTGCAACCCACTTCCAACAACAAAAATTGCTACATGACCCCAGTATCCTGTTTTTATTCTAGCGCCTAGAATCAGGGCCGGCATTTGGGGGCGATAAGCAGGGCAGTTGCTCATGGTCCCCTTCCAGAGGGGCCAAGTGAAGCTAAGTTGCTCATGTGTTGTCTTCGGTCCCAGGTGGTGGGGCTCGGGCTTCAGCTTCTGCCCCTGGTGGCAGGGTGTCTAACAACAGCCCTGGTGACCCCATTAAAAGAAACTCACAACTCACTTTGGGACGTGATCCACAGTTTGAGAACCGCTGGGTTAGAGTGATCCTTCCAATCACAGTCAATAAAATTAGCTGCTTGAGTAAGACAAAATAGTCTGTTCTTCATCTTCCTGAGGTCCACAGATCTGTTACAGTGAGCCTTTCAGTCTGCTTGCAGCTGCTTTGAAGGCTGGACCAGATTTATCAGACCCTTTCAGGAAGGGGTTTGTCTATCCCTCTGAAGAACACGCTAGTTTCATTCTGCCTCCATGGCTTCAATTAGACAGTTCAAGACTTCTCCCTGGCAGAGCTTCTTCCCCCTTTCCTCTTTGATATAATAATTTACCCACTCATTTCTTGAGATTGTGTATTGGCAGAGGGAATAAATGCAGTGTTTCCCTGGTGCTGAGACACTGAGGTGGCTGAAGCCTCTCCTTATCCACATGAAGTGCAGAATGGTGAACAAAGCATGGAAGAGGGAAATGCAAAAACGTGTGCCTCTCCACTACTGCCGTAAATGAGTGCCTGTGTCCACTGTTGGCAGAAACTAGCCCCTTCACAGGCAATTCATTCTGGGCGGGGATCACTCCAGTTACTTCTCCAGGTCAAGGAAAGGCCCACTTGGCTGCAGAGGAGAAGGTGCAGCTGAGGACATGGTCGCTGGTTCCCACTGAGGGGAGCAGTGTCAGAAGAGTGTCCCTAATGCGTTGGGGAAGGTTGCAGGTTTGTGGCAGAGCCATAGCTGTGGAACATGGAACAACTGAACAGTTGCCTCAGATTGTGGATGGAAGACAGTGCGTGAACCAGGGAGATTGTGGTAAGGGGCCTTATAAATAGACCTGTCTGCTTCCGTATACCCTCACTTCCTTCCACTGTACCAGAGCTTCGTTTAGCCCTTATTTTTGTTTGCCCTAAACCAGATGGGGTTTCCCTTGCAGCCTGCTCCAGGATACCCACTAAAGCTGCTGGGTTTGATATAGTTCTTAGCAGGAAAAACAGACTGCAGTGAACCCCTTAATCTTAGAGTAATGAGCACGTGGGATCTTTTCTCTGAGTCAGGCCTAACCTGGGGCCCTTCTATTGTCAGGAGAAGATTTGGGCGCTTGGTTCTATCTCAGGAATAGCCAAAGGAAGTCCTGGCAAGAAAAGGCCTCTCAGAAGAAAAGAGAAGTGAAACCACTGATCATCACTTGGATTGCAAAGAGAATTTTCTCTGTACCCTTCAGACTTGGAAGAAACTAAAAATGCCCCAAGAAAACAGCCTCTGAACACGCATCCAAACTCTCAAGTTTTCCCTACTTTCAGAGAAAGTGCTGGAAAATTGGAAGCGTACATACACAGATGTGTTCCCTTGTTCTCTGTAAGTCTTGGAATCTGATTGTCACAAGCATACCAGATCCATTAAGAATACAGACGTGCCTGAGAAACAGAGACATGATGCAGCTCACTCCTTGATCTGGGACAGGGGTAGGCAACCTATGGCACATGAGCTGATTTTCAGTGGCACTCACACTGCCCGGGTCCTGGCCACCACTCTGGGGGGCTTTACATTTTAATTTAATTTTAAATGAAGCTTCTTAAACATTTTAAAAACCTTATTTACTTTACATACAACAATAGTTTAGTTATATATTATAGACTTATAGAAAGAGACCTTCTAAAAAGGTTAAAATGTATTACTGGCACGCGAAACCTTAAATCAGAGTGAATAAATGAAGACTCGGCACACCACTGCTGAAAGGTTGCTGACCCCTGATCTAGGAGAAGAGCCTTAAGACATAAAATCTCAGGGCAAACTATTCCAGATAATCTTTTTAAAAATTTTTTTTTTTTTTAAAAAGGCTGTTAGCCCCCTCCTTTTTTTCTCTCTAGATGGAAAGACATAGGAAGTTCAAGAGAGAGTGGAATGAAACAATATGCAAGTATTTCCCTTCATATTTCAAACTATGCATCCCTGTAAATACAAACATAATGAATGCTGGGCATGCATAGGGAAACAACGCTAAGCAGATTAACAAAAAGGTTTTGAAATATCTGTCAGTCTACCTATCTATACTGCTCTTTCCTCTCTCAGAAAGGCTAAAGACATTTCCTTTGTAGGAGCTTTCCTAATCAAGGATTTTACAGATAGGAGGGCTGCTGTGACCCTTCAGAAGAAATTACAAAGTGACCTCAGTTGACTTCAGAGCGTCACTGTTCTTTTGCCCAGTCGATCCTAGTATGAACAGGCATGCTTTCTAATTTAAGTACTTACATGGCCCCCATCACTGTAGTATTTGGATGTCTCATAACTTACATCCTATATTTATCCTCACAGTTAGTATTGAGACACCCAAATACTACAGTGATGGGGGCCATGTAAGTACTTAAATTAGAAAGCATGCCTGTTCATACTAGGATCGACTGGGCAAAAGAACAGTGATGCTCTGAGGTCAACTGAGGTCACTTTGTAATTTCTTCTGAAGGGTCACAGCAGCCCTCCTGTCTGTAGAATCCTTGATTAGGAAAGCTCCTACAAGTAGGGTAGTGCTGTCGTCATATATATAATTTTTTTTTTTCAGGTGAGGCACTAAGGCACCGAGAGACTAAGTGACTTGCCAGAGGTCTCTCTCAAAGTTTGTGATGAAACAGGAAACTGACCTGATTCTCCAAACAAATTTGAAAAACACTGAAATTCAAGACAGGCAGAGCTAACTTTTCTATGTTGATGGATTTGAAGAGGCTTGATTACCTGTACGTCCTATTCTCCAAACCCTTAGCAAGTTCCTCTATTTTGCGTTTGTATGGCTTTATTTCTAAAAAAAAAATCTTGCCCTTTGGAATGGTCATAGTTCCCAGGGTGTTCATAAATGTGCTTGTGGTCTTCAGACGAGAAGCCCATGTATACCTTCCCTGGATGAATTGCTAAACTGAACTCAGCCCAGAGACAAAGCATTATGGACAATCAGCATGCAGCTTAGATCCTGGTGGATAATTCTTCATTCTAAATTTAGAGAAGATCCAGATGACTTATGCCAGTTGATTTTTTTACTTCAGAATAGAGTTAGGCATTCTACATTTTAGGGAAGAGGCAAGAGGACTCTTATGGGAAATCAACGAGAGAGAGATCTCAGTACAGTCTCTTTTGCTTGTCTTAAGAACGATGGTATCACATTTATATACACAACAGAAAGTCCAAGCCACATGGTGTCAAGTATCAGAGGGGTAGCCGTGTTAGTCTGGATCTGTAAAAGCAGCAAAGAATCCTTTGGCACCTTACAGACTAACAGATGTTTTGGAGCATGAGCTTTCGTGGGTGAATACCACTTTGTCAGATGCATGTAGTGGAAATTTCCAGGGGCAGGTATATATATGCAGGCAAGCTAGAGATAATGAGGTAGTTCAATCAGGGAGGATGAGGCCCTGTTCTAGCAGTTGAGGTGTGAAAACCAAGGGAGGAGAAACTGGTTCTGTAGTTGGCAAGCCTTTCACAGTCTTTGTTTAATCCTGAGCTGATGGTGTCAAATTTGCAGATGAACTGAAGCTCAGCAGTTTCTCTTTGAAGTCTGGTCCTGAAGTTTTTTTGCTGCAGTATGGCCACCTTAAAGTCTGCGATAGTGTGGCCAGGGAGGTTGAAGTGTTCTCCTACAGGTTTTTGTATATTTCCATTCCAAATATCTGATTTGTGTCCGTTTATCCTTTTCCGTTGCGACTGTCCAGTTTGGCCGATGTACATAGCAGAGGGGCATTGCTGGCATATGATGGCATATATTACATTGGTGGATGTGCAGGTGAATGAACCGGTGATGGTGTGGCTGATCTGGTTAGGTCCTGTGATGGTGTCGCTGGTGTAGATATGTGAGCAGAGTTCGCATCGAGGTTTGTTGCATGGATTGGTTCCTGAGCTAGAGTTCCTATGGTGCGGTGTGCAGTTACTGGTGAGAATATGTTTCAGGTTGGCAGGTTTCCTGTGGGCAGGGACTGGCCTGCCACCCAAGGCCTGTGAAAGTGTGGTATCATTGTCCAGGATGGGTTGTAGATCCCTGAGGATGCGTTGGAGAGGTTTTAGCTGGGGACTGTATGTGATGGCCAGTGAAGTCCTGTTGGTTTCTTTCTTGGGTTTGTCTTGCAGTAGGAGGCTTCTGGGTACACGTCTGGCTCTGTTGATCTGTTTCCTTATTTCCTCGTGTGGGTATTGTAGTTTTGAGAATGCTTGGTGGAGATTTTGTAGGTGTTGGTCTCTGTCTGAGGGGTTAGAGCAGATGCGGTTGTACCTCAGTGCTTGGCTGTGGACAATGGATCGTGTGATGTGCCCAGGATGGAAGCTGGAGGCATGAAGGTAGGCATAGCGGTCGGTAGGTTTTCGGTATAGGGTGGTGTTAATGTGACCATCACTTATTTGCACCGTGGTGTCTAGGAATTGGACCTCCCGTGTAGATTGGTCGAGGCTGAGGTTGATGGTGGGGTGGTGCTGTTGAAATCGTGGTGGAATTTTTCCAGAGTCTCCTTCCCATGGGTCCAGATGATGAAGATGTCATCAATGGTAGCATAGGTAGAGAAGGGGCGTGAGCGGACGAGAGCTGAGGAAGCTTTGTTCCAGGTCAGCTATAAAAATATTGGCATATTGTGGGGCCATGCAGGTGCCCATAGCGGTGCTGCTGATCTGGAGATATATATTGTCATCAAATTTGAAATAGTTGTGTGTGAGGATAAAGGCACAGAGTTCAGCAGCCAGTTGTGCTGTAGCATCATCAGGGATACTGTTCCTGACAGCTTGTATTCCATCTGTGTGTGGGATGTTTGTGTAGAGAGCCTCTACATCCATGGTGGCTAGGATGGTGTTTTCTGGAAGGTCACCAATGCATTGTAGTTTCCTCAGGACATCAGTGGTGTCACGGAGATAACTGGGAGTTCTGGTGGCATAGGGTCTGAGTAGAAAGTCCACATATCCAGACAGTCCTTCAGGGAGAGTGCCAATGCCCGAGATGATGGGGCGTCCAGGATTTCCGGGTTTGTGGATCTTGGGTAGTAGATAGAATAACCCTGGTCGGGGCTCTAAGGGTATGTTGATTTGTTCCGATGTTGGTGTAGGGAGTGTCCTGAGTAGGTGGTGCAGTTTCTTAGTGTATTCCTCAGTGGGATCTGAGGGAAGTGGCCCGTAGAATTTGGTGTTGGAGAGTTGCCTGGCAGCCTCCTTTTGGTAGTCAGACCTGTCTATGATGACAACAGCACCTCCTTTATCAGCCTCTTTGATGGTAACGTCTGGGTGGTTTCTGGGGCTGTGGATGGCATTGCGTTCTGCACGCCTTAGGTTCTGAGGCAAGCGATGTTGTTTTTCCACAATTTCTGCCTGTGCACGTCGGCGGAAGCATTCATTGTAGAGGTCCAGACTGTCATTTCGACCCTCGGGAGGAGTCCATGTGGAGTTCTTCTTCTTGTGCTGTTAGTGAGAGGGTACCTGTGTATCAATGCGCTGTTCAGTGTTGTCCTGAAAGTATTCTTTGAGTCGGAGACGGCGAAAGTAGGCTTCCAGATCGCCGCAGAACTGTATCATGTTGGTGGGGGTGGCAGGGCAGAAAGAGAGTCCCTGAGATAGGACAGACTTTTCTTCTGGGCTGAGAGTGTAGTTGGATAGATTGACGATATTGCTGGGTGGGTTGGGGGTACCACGGTTGTGGCCCCATGAGGCAGGTAGGAGTTTAGACAGCTTACAGTCCTTTTTTCTTTGTAGAGAGGTGAAGTGAGTTGTGTAGATCTCCTGATGTTTTATTTCCTAAATTATTTTAATGTATGGAGTATTTTTATATATTTCCAGGTACGCTGCCCAGGCTATGAAACTGGTGAGGACCTTTGTTCTTTAATGCCAGGGATGCAATATATACTTCAGGGCTGGGCATGTGGCAGATATCAATAACAGAATCTCTTGTTTTCAGTGAAAGAGCTTTTGGCTCTTTGCCCATAATGCAGAGTGGAGACCTAGAATAATGCCTGCCCATCTCTGGATAAGGTGCATTTGAGAAGTTTGGCACTGGTGGATCAGTCTTTGGCCTCAAGCACCTGTGGTGCTACCATGGTGGGCTTACCCAGTTCTTTGTCTTTCAGGGAGACTGCTGGATTCTCTGTGCCTCGTTCCTTCGGAATGTTCCTTCTGGAGCCTATGGAGCAAAGGTTTGCTCACTCCTCAGTAGCCTCATATATAGCAGCTATTTCATGCAGGCCCCTGGTGCAAGTACCATGATCCATGTAAGGATTTCATTCTGTGTCTACATAGGAGTCCCTTTTCTTGGATACTGCCCTTTCCATGGCCTTATTAGCTGTGGAGTCTGAGGTAGACCTCATCCTATAGCCTTTCTCATGGATAGCTTGAAGGATTTTGACCTTCATCTCCATTTCTCTAAAACAGATTCCTTTTGAACTGAATCTATGGTCTCCATGAGGTGACATGCTGTTTGGGCTGCCAAGTTGCCACATTGTCATCCTATTTCCATTGGTAACTTTTTGAATATTGATCTTCGGTTCTTGCATGGCTTACTTTCTCTCTCACTCAGTATCAGTTTTCAGCTGTGTAGGAGGAGGCACTCAGTTTTGTAGGGTAGGACCAGATAGTCTTTGACTCATTTAGGATCAGAGCCGCAAAGTTTGTTTTATGGCTGGATTTTCTGAGGTCAGGGATTTGGTAGGTAACACTCCCTCTCCTTTAGGACATAGGTCCAAATGGATTTAACTTTTCTTTCATCAGCTGGCAGAGTGGTTCATTACCTGGCTTTCCTATTCCTTCCCACTTTTTTTCCCTCCTCACGCAGACTAAAAGAGCTAGTGTCAGGAGGCCAGATGCTGAAGCGTAAGGGACGTTTCATGCAGCTCCACCTAGCTTCTTTGTCCAGGTGCATGTGACTTTCAGATGTTGGGGAGCTGATGTAGTCAATTAGGTTGTCTTTGAATTGAAAAGTGATTGTGGGGTATGACAGCTAAGGTCTAGGCTAGCAGCCTATGTAGTGATAGGTCATATCAGTAGTGTCAGAAATCTTTTCTTTCAGCAGTAGTTATTGGGTTGGTGGTTGGTGTAAGCTCAGGAGGAAAACAACTGTAAAGGAAAGGAGGGAAGGTTGAGAAAAGAGCCCCAGCTGAGGAAAAATCAAGGGTATGAAAAGAGAGGGGTTCCTAATGTCTAAAAAGCCACAGGATGATGCTGAGAAGCTTACCATAAAATGTTATGATAGAGCAGCATCTTGCAACATTGTGTGGTGGAGAGTGGGGCTGGAAGGCACTCTCTTCCGTCTAGCATGGCCATTTCATCAACTGCTCTGTGCCCCAGTTGGCCAATCAAGAAGCCTGTTGCAGGAACCTGGATTTACCCAGTGAGAGACCTCTTCCTCTTAGAGACTGTTTCCACAGGGCAGCACAGGGATATGGCCCTCTCTCTCACTGTTTCCCTGCACTCCCTCTTGACGGGGAAAGTTGGTGTTCCTTAACATGTCTGTCAGGGTTCCCATTCTAGTGAGGCAGGTTAAGAGCATTTCTGACCCACTTTCCCCAAGCACACAACTCCTCCACTCTTAACATCCGTTTAAACCAGGGGTTCTGGGCCCCTCAGGGCATCGCAAGGTTATTAGATGAGGGGTCCCGAGCTGTCAACCTCCACCCCAAACCCCTCTTGCCTCCAGTATTTAAAATGGTGTTAAATATATTAAAAAGTGTGTTTAATTTATTAGGAGGGTCACACTCAGAGACTTGCGATGTGAAAGGAGTCACCAGTTAAAAAAGTTTGAGACCCACTGATTTAAACCTCTGAGAGAGGTGCTCTTTTATACTTCATGTCCATCGGGGCAGCTTTTGTGACAGTCGCATTCATTAGAAGCGTCACCTTGCTAACATCAAACACAAACTATTCATCTTTGCCTTTAAGGCCTTTCATGACATATTCTCACCCTACTGCCTATCTTTTATGTTCTGTCAAGGTTTTGACTCCCACTTCTGCTATGCCAATGATGCTAGCCTTCATCACTCATATGTTAAGATTTCAAACAAACAGCTTTTGCTTTCTGTCATGCCACCTCCTCTGCTTGGGAAGAGATCTCTGTAAACCTGTGTAAAGTCACCTCATTGTGATTTCAATTTCCTCCTTAAAACTCTCCTTTGCTGTGTTGCCTGCAAAAAACTTGATGCTACTTAAGCAGCTTGTATGCTGTGACTGCCTTTTACCATGCTAACTAGGATTGTTTCATTATTTCCTTATGTTCCCCTGTTTGTTTGTGTCTTCCTGCAGTCTCTTGTTTTAGGGTTAGTCTACATTAGAAGCGCTACAGCAGCACTGTAGTGCATCTAATGAAGATGCTGTACGCTGACAGGAGAAAACTCTCCTGTCGGCATAATAAAACTACATCCCTGAGAGGTGGTAGTTCTCCTGCCAACATAATTCTGTCCACCGTGGCGCTTTGGATGTGACACAGGGTATGTCTACAGTACGGGATTATTCCTATTTTACATAAACCGGTTTTGTAAAACAGATTGTATAAAGTCGAGTGCACGTAGCCACACTAAGCACATTAATTTGGCAGTGTGCGTCCATGTACCGAGACTAGTTTCGATTTCCAGAGCATTGCACTGTCGGTAGCTATCCCGTAGCTATCCCATAGTTCCCGCAGTCTCCCCCGCCCATTGGAATTCTGGGTTGAGATCCCAATGCAAAAACAGTGTCGCGGGTGATTCTGGGTATATGTCATCGTCACTCAATCCTTCCTCCGTGAAAGCAACGGCAGACAATCATTTCGCGCCCTTTTTCTCTGGATTGCCCTGGCAGACGCCATAGCACGGCAACCGTATGTGTACTGGATGCTGCTGACAGACGCGGTACTGCAGAGCTACACAGCAGCATTCGTTTGCTTTTGCAAGGTAGCAGAGACGGTTACCATCCCTATTGCACCGTCTGCCATGCCATTGTAAATTGGCGATGAGATGACGGTTATCAGTCGTTCTGTACCGTCTGCTGCTGTCATGGGTGCTCCTGGCTGGCCTCGCTGAGGTTGGCCGGGGGCGCAAGGACAAAAATGGGAATGACTCCCCGGGTCATTCCCTTCTTTATGTTTTGTCTAAAAATAGAGTCAGTCCTGCCTGGAATATGGGGCAAGTGTCCTAGAGAACCAGAGACCACAGCCCCTCCGTGTCAGAGCCCCAGAGATCCCGCAGAAATGAAGAGCGGCATGCCATTCTAGGGGGTGCCCCTGCAACAAACCCACCCGTTGCTTCCCTCCTCCCCCAACCCTCCTGGGCTACCATGGCAGTGTCCCCCCATTTGTGTGATGAAGTAAGAAAGAATGCAGGAATAAGAAACGCTGACTTTTTAGTGAGATAAAATGAGGGGGAGGAAGCCTCCAGCTGCTATCGTAGTTCAGGCAGTACAGAATCTTTTCTTTAGACATGAAGGGGCGTGGGCGAGGCTGCTGATAGAGCTCAGCCTCCAGTTGCTATGATGAAGACGGTTACCAGCCGTTCTGTACCATCTGGCGGGAATGACTGGGAGTCATTCCCATTTTTACCCAGGCGCCCCCAGCCGACCTCACTGAGGCCAGTCAGGAGCACTCACGGGCTGATGATAAAGACGTATATCAGTCATATTGTACCATCTGCCATCCGGAAGGGGATGCTGGTGTTCAGCGCTGCAGCACCCCATCTACCAGCAGCATGCAGTAGACATAGGGTGGCACTGAAAAAAAGCAAGAAATGTTTTTTTTTCCCTTTTCTTTTGGGGGGGGGTGAGAAGGGTGTAATTTGACATATACCCTGTAACACCCGGGAAAATGTTTTTGACCCTTCAGGTATTGGGACCTCAGCCAAGAATGCAAATGCTTTTCAGAGACTGCAGGGACTGTAGGATAGCTGGAGTCCTCAGTACCCCGTCCCTCCCTACAGGAGTGTCCATTTCATTCTTTGGCTTTCCATTACGCTTGTCACACAGCACTGTGCTGTGGACTCTGTCTATCATAAAGTGGAGATTTTTTCAAATGCTTTGTCATTTCGTCTTCTGTAACGGAGCTCTGATAGAATGGATTTGTCTTCCCATACAGCGATCAGATCCAGTATCTCCCATATGGTCCATGCTGGAGCTCTTTTTGGATTTGGGACTGCATCGCCAACTGCGCTGATTAGAGCTCCATGCTGGACAAACAGGAAATGAAATTCAAAAGTTTGCGGGGCTTTTCCTGTCTACTTGGCCAGTGCATACGAGTTCAGATTGCTTTCCAGAGTGGTCACAATGGTGCACTGTGGGATACCGCCCGGAGGCCAATACTGTCGATTTGCGGCCACACTAACCCTAATCCGACATGGCCAATACCGATTTCAGAGCTACTCCTCTTGTCGGGGAGGAGTACAGAAATTGGTTTAAAGAGCCCTTTATATTGATATAAAGGGCCTCGTTGTGTGGATGGGTGCAGGGTTAAATCGGTTTAACGCTGCTAAATCTGTTTTAAACGCGTAGTGTAGACCAGGCCTACATGTCCTGGCTGTGTGAAGTGGCACTTAGTAGATTTGGGAAGCTGAATACCACCATCATCCCCCACATTTGTAACTGGATGTATACTCTTTGAGCCACTTTCAGTCTGCAAAGAAAACCATGGTGCTTTATCTGCATGGAAAGCCATGTTTACTTTATGTACTACCTTGGTATAATCTGCTTTCCCGGGCAGTACTAATTTAGTGTATTTTTCATAACTTACTTTTTGTGACTATAATCCAATTTAAGGCTTTTTCATTATTCTTTTCCACCTTTCTACCGACTGCACTACCTTTCCTACTGTGGTAATTTGGTGTTTCATCAGTGTTCTCATGTACAACAGTAGAAGGTTTTTGGCTAGACCATGGCTTTTTAGACTAAACATATAGTTAATTGCAATAATTTTCTTTGTGCTGCAGCAGACAAACCATTAAAACACATTTCCCTATATACAGAAGGCTGGAAACCTGAGTTTCATTAAGTGCTCTCAACATATTAACCAAGGGCTTTAAAAAATACCTAGTTATTGTTCCTTGAGACTGTTTTGTGATTTTGAGAAAATGCAAATTCCATTATTTCAGCGTTCTTCTATTCAAGGTGTGCTCCCATGTCATATTCATTGCCCTCCATTCAAACATTACTATGAAGACAGAACTATAAATTTTCTGAGCTTCTGTGTAGTACTCATCACTATAGTACAAGAGTGCTTCACAAACAATTAATAGTCTTTTAAAAATCGCTGTGAGGTGAGGCAGTAATATTATCCCCATTTTAAAGGTAGGGAACGGAGACGCAGAGAGATTGAAGTCAAAAGTATCCACTAAGTTTGGCTGTCCAATTTGAGATGCCTAGGACTAATTTTTCAGAGAACTCAGCATTATGTAGCAATGTATATGTTCAAGCACAGCTCCCACTGACCTCAGTTGCAGTTGAGAGTGCTCAACTCTCCTACAAATTAGGCCCCAGTGTTTCCAGCTGGGCAGTAAATAAATGAAGAACACACAATTAGTGACCACCTCTGAAAAGTTTTGTTTAAGTGACTTGATTAGCATCACAGGAATTCTGTGTCCGAGGCAGGGACAGAATCTAATTCTCCAGGGCAACATTCAGCTGTCTTAACCACGAGACCCTTCTTTCACTTCCTTCAGTCACCTACCTCATGCACTTCATACCTTCCAATTTCTTCAACACAAAACTGGGGTCCTACAGATTCATACAGTTTAAGGCCAGAAGGGACTAACATCACTTAATCTGACTTCCTGTTTATCACAGATCATTACATTTAACTCAGCTATCCTTGTATTGAGCTTAACAACTTGTGTTTGACTAAAGCACGCCTTCCACAAAGGTATCCATTCTTGATATGAAGACATCAAGACACAGAGAATCTACCACTCCCCTTGGCAGTTTGTTCCAATGGTTAATCATCCTCACTGTTAAAAAACTGTGCTAATTTCTAACCTGAATTTGTCTAGCTTCAGATTCCTGCCACTGGTTTTTGTTATGCTTTTATTCATTAGGTTAAAGAGCCTTTTAGTATCTGATTTTTTTTCCCTATGAAGGTACATATACGGTGTAATCAGGTCACCTCTCAATCTTCTTTTTTGGTAAACTGAACAGATTGATCTTTTTAAATCTCTCACTGTTACGCATTTTCTCCAGCTCTCAGATAATTTTCTGAGGCTCTTCTCTGCATCAGCTCCAACTTTTAAACATCCTTTTTAAAATCTGGACACCAGAACTGTGCACAGTATTGATCTCACTGATGTTGTATACAGCAGTAAAATCACCTCCCTATGTAGGAGCTGTGAGGGGATGAAGCATGCTCAGTCGCTCAGTCTATAGGGATGTCCCATATGTAGTTCCATCACTTGTAGATATGTGGGGTTGGAGCATGCTCAGTCACTCTGTGGGGATGGTACATGTAGTCTAGTGAGCACTAGAAGCTCTGCGAGACTTAAGTATGATCTGAGATGACAGAATCATCTGTGATTTTAGCTGTTAAACTCTAGCAAGTCTCTGATAACCTGAAAAATGCAATTTTTCAAAGGTTTATAACTCAAGCAAATTTGGGCAGATTTTCACATGGATAGCAAAAAGTATATTCTGACAAAAGGCCACCCACCCCAAATTTAAAGTCCTTACTCCAAAGCCTGGGAGCATTTAAAAGAAAAAGGTCAAAAGAATTTTTTTTAACATGGGCAAAATAATATATTTTCCCCTAGTTTTGGAAACTGCTAAACCATTTTGGCTGAAATTTTCCTTAAAAAAAAAAAAAAAAAAAAATCAGCCTGAGGCAGACAAAACTGCTACATGGAGAATTTCAGCCCAAACAATTGAGGTTTGGCAAAGTTTTATAAGTAACTGAAAACAAGGTCTTATAATGGGAAGTGTCAAGAAATCTTAATAATAGGAAGAGCTGCCAACCCTGCCTATAGTCACATCTGGATTCTTGGATATAGCATAACATGCTTTACAGACTCATTTGCTATTTCTGTGCTTGCATTAGAAAAATGTTTTGCTTCATTATGCTAAAATATCTGCATGGGATTAAAGTTCTTAGCTTCACTGGCAGTCAACCACAATGAAATGGTCATGCAATTGACCTTTGTGAGTAGGTGGGACATAGGCAAGAATAGTTTTAGTGTGGATTGTATTAATGGACTCTTGCCTGTCAGTATTATAGCTCTGGCTATGATTGAAGAATAGACAGCACATAAAGTTTTATTTTTCAGTACCTAGTATATAGTACCTAGCAGACTTCAGATGCACAAAATAAAAAAAAATAAAAAAATACAAGTTTAGAAAATATCAAGAGAGACCCTAAGAAAAACTCCAACCAACCTGAAAACAAGCTAGTTCAAATGTCAAGGGCCCTCCACTGAAAATGCTTAGCCCCACAGATATACAAATCTAGAGACTGTCAGCTCAAGCATCACGTTAGATCTCAATGATCAGGATAATGCCCTGACACAGAGAGAGATTCTAAGATACCTATAAAACTGCCATAAAGGGAACTGCACCCAGAAAAAAAAACGCAGGTCCATGGTCTCTGCTTGAACTACTATTATGGACTACTATAGTGCCTCCTGCACTTGCCCTCTGTGAGGAAAGGGGCTTCTTAAATCCTTTCCTCTATTTCCAGCTATGCCAGAGCAAATGGACTGTAAAATGGCCCTAATGCACCCTGAAAAAAAAAGAAACAGTTGAGATGTAGCTCATTCTATGCATCCCTCCTGCAGCCACAATGCATGAGGAATTCTGGGAACTGGAATGATGGGGCTAGAGAATGTCTACAAACACGTTGGCTTTGCAAAAAGGAAATAAATTAGAGCATCTCTCAGTGCCACTCTAAACTTCACCAGCGACTAAACTAATCTAAGGATAGTGAAGGTGGGATGCATGTCTCCTCTCTCAGTCTTTGCATCAGTGCAAGCATAAATTTGGGGTCCAGTCCTTAGCAAACAATTCCAATGCACAACTCTTCTACTTATAGGGCTCTCACGTATAGTATTGTGAAATGGATTAAATTCTTGTCAGTCTGACTGCTACCCACAGCGCTCCCAATAGCAAAATTGTAAATTGACAAGACTGCAGATCAATTTTCATTCTTTTGGATCTTGGGAAAGATATGAGTAGCCCAGATGCACTGGAGCTATCTTCCTGTAGATATCAGAAGACAGAATTGCATTGTTTTAAATTTTGTTTGTGTTTGGAAGGTTATTTTGACAACCCTAAGGAATAGAAACTTTAATGACAGCTTAAATTCTGCAGAAGCTGATGGTACTTATCCAATACAATGTAACAAATATGAGTGATTTTTCTTCAGCTCAAGGGTGGGAGGGAGAATTATATATTTTACATATATATTTCTAACACAATATGAAAATCAAATCCCAGCCAGCAAAATTTTTGTAAGTACATATTTAAAAATCAAAATAACTCTTGTTTTGTTACTTTTTTCCCCCCCCATTTCTTCCAGTTACTAAAAGGTCTTAGGAACGCAGCTGCTTAATATTTCCAATCCATTTTGGTCCAGATAGCATCTGCCAACCTCTCAGCTACATTTAGTATCCATCTACAAATGTAGACTAGCAGACTTATCCACAGATACTTTATAATGACAGTTGAGTATCATTACCTCCATGTAATTAGTGCTTCATAGCACATGGTTTAGGAATACAGAAAGCACAGTGTGAATTTAAGCAGTGAAGCTAATACCTTGGAAGACTACTTTTGGATGTCCTTTAAGGAATGGTACAAACTCTCAAATACAAAGCTTTAGTTATTTCCTCATTTAGAAATTATATTAAAAAAAAGTTTTATAAGGAAATGTATCCTGTAGAAATTTTGTTTTTTTAATTACATAATTGTGCAAATAAGCTTTATTTCAACTTACATCTCTGCAGAATTTTGAAAAGTATACTATTACACAAATGTGTGTTATCTATTGAAATCTGTGCAGAATTATTTTCTCTCCTGAGTTTTATAATACAGAGCTAGCATTTAAAAAAATCTCTCTTTGTATTTAAGATTCCACTAGTTGTATGAATAGCAAACATTTTTAGGACAGCATGTGCCAGCTTCCCTTAGAATTTCTGATCTTTAACTTATGCTGTAAGATGAACTAGAAAACTCCTGTGGATAGCACATGAATTGTGCCCCCCAAAATAAGTTTTTAGAAGCCATATCTCCTTAACAATTATGCTGTTCTACTAGTGGTCTTCAATCAGAAATCTGTATGCTGTACATCAGTTTGTAGTTTGAATTAAGCCTATGAAAATCCTAAGAAATGTAATATCTGTCAGTTTGCTATTTGAGAAAGTGTATTAACAGATCACTAATAAATTTCCAGTACCAAACAATCTTGTGATATCAGATGAACAATGAAACTTGCCTAAAGTTTAGCAACAGATTTTATAAATTTATTTCATTTCACAACAGTCTAGGATTTCTGTCACTTACCAAAAGTGAAAACAAGTGATACATTTTTAAAAAGAATCTATGAAGTATTAATACTTTAATTACTTACTGAAAAGTCAGTCAGCTAGTAATAAAGGTATAAAGTAATATACCTAAAACTGTCCTATAGAAATCTTTATTTTAAACTAATACATTTTTTAAAAATCTTATTCCAATATTTTTAGTGTTGATTCTCTATGATGGGTGCTCTCAATTTTCTCTCAACACAGTTAATAATTACTAAATTCAAAGGAATGCATCATCCCGGTGGCACTATCAATTTTGGCCAACTTTTAGAGATAAGAGACCGTATATAGCAGCAGTGGGCAACCTACGGCCCACCAGGGTAATCTGATTGCCGGCCATGAGACATTCTGTTGACGTTGACCGTCTGCGGGCACGGCCCCCTGCAGCTCCCAGTGGCTGTGGTTTGCTGTTCATGACCAACGGGAGCCGCGGAAAGTGGAGACGATGAATCACGGCCACTGGGAGCTGCTGGTGGCCGTGCCTGTGGCCAGCCAATGTCAGCAAAATGTCTCGCAGCCTGCAATCAGATTACCCTGATGGGCCGCAGGTTGCCCACCCCTGCTATATAGACTACAGACAATTTTTATTTAAATAGAAATACAAATTTTCCTCTCCATTCTTACAGTAAATCAAAAAAGCAAACAGGCAAAACCAGGCAATCTCTGGTATGGATACACTCCACATTAGAGAGGCCAGAAATTCAAATGTGCTGAAGTTGCTCCTCTAAAAACATTAGTTCCAAGCTAGTACACAAATTTAATGTAATCATAAGTGTTCACTGTTAAAAAATTCTTATTTCATTCTTATGGTGATACCTACCACAGGTCATACTGTTTAAGAGGTCTCTGCCAGAGAATAGTACATTTTTGCCCTTTTTAGGTAAACCGTCCCAGCTCTAGTTCCACTTTATACATTCTAACTAAAAGCAGATCAGCCACCTTTCCTTAATTCCACATATCTCCCACAGAATATGATGTGTGTAACTCACTAATTTAAACAGTTGATAAATGTGTAAAATTAGCAGGTTGAGTAAAATGTTAATTCAATTTATCAAAATGTGAAATGCTGAAAAAAAAACTGATTTGTATTTAAATCTCTTCCACAATAACTAAAACATCACCCGTGTTTAAGTGCTTTACGTAACCCGGGGCTTTATTTCTTCTGTTTGAAATGAATAAAGTTCTATTGATGCTGACTAATTCCATTTCTAATCCTCAGGACCTGTATTCCTTTAAATTGTACCTATCATAATATATTCTCCCCTATCCCCAAGATGTAGTTCCGTAAAGACGAAATAGATTAAAACGTATTGAGGATTATAGATTATAGAGTTAAAAACACAGGCGTGTGGTTCAAATAGCTGAACCTACAAAAAGACATCACATTCTGTTCTCATGATGATATATAAAGATAAAACTGCAGTCTACTAGTACATATTTTACTTTGGACAACTGCATTATTTAAATATAAAACTAAGAATCAAAGTGCAAAAGCAGTACATCGAAACCAAAACAAATTTTACAGCCAATGACACAGTTTCAGTTAATATTCTCATTGTGTCAAGACAATTTCTTCTGTACCAGCATTAGAAATAAAATCTCACTGAATCTTCCATCAAAATCCTACATTTAAAATTAATTTGAATTGTTTTGGTCAGGTAGAGGCCCTGAAACTGAATACTTGCTGAAAGACTACAACAAACAGTGTAAAAATAAATGACAATGTGTCAGACTGGAAAGAGGTGATTAGTGAGGTACTTCAGGGACCAACATTAGGCCCATTCGTTAATATCTTCATTAATGATTTAAAAATAGTAAAACAGCATGTAAATGACGTTTTGAAAACCACCAGCTAATACATCTGAGAAAAATAATTCTAAGCACAGGTATTCAATAGGAGAGAAAAACCTGAAAAGCAATAATGCAGAAAAAAATTGTGAATACCAAATGAGACATGAGCTGGCAATGCAATATGGCAGCAAGAAAGCCCAACGCAATTTGGGACTACACCTCTACCTCGATACAATGCTGTCCTCGGGAGCCAAAAAAATCTTACCGCATTATATTGAACTTGCTTTGATCCACCAGAGTGCTCAGCCCTGTTCCCCCAGAGCACTGCTTTACTGCGTTATATCCAAATTTGTGTTATATCGGGTCAGAGATGTACTTACAAAGAAGTATCACGTCACAAGAACGGAGGTGAATAGAGTTCTTTTCTGTAAGGATGTAGTATGACCACACATTAAACAGTGTTCATTCAAGGGAGTTTTGTCAGAAGGATACAGACAAACTGAAGCAAGTTAAGAAAACAATAAAAATGAAAAGAGAAATATACAGCTACAGGCATATTAGACTCTTGACAAGGAGACAACTGGGTTGTGAGGGGGAATACTGCCATGCCAAAACACTACAAATATTTCAGGAGCATAAACACTAAAGAGAGAGAAAAATTACTCTAGTACAATGGTCTATAACTAACAGCAATGGAACAAAATTAAGAAAGACTATTTAGACTGAATCCTGTGGCACCTTATAGACTAACAGACGTTTTGGAGCATGAGCTTTCCTGGGTGAATGCATTCATCTGACAAAGTGGGTATTCACCCACGAAAGCTCATGCTCCAAAACGTCTGTTAGTCTATAAGGTGCCACAGGATTCTTTGCTACTTTTACAGATCCAGGCTAACACGGCCACCCCTCTGATATTTAGACTGAATATCAGAAAGACGTTCTCATATCAAGCTTTCATAGATTCCAAGGCTAGAAGGGACCATTATGTTAATCTAATCTGACCTGTATAATACAGGCCATAGAATTTACCCGAAATAATTCATTTTCAATTAGAGCACCTCTTTAAAAAAAACAAACAAAAAAACCCAATCTTGACTTAAAAATTACCCGTGATGGAGAATCCAGCATAACCTTCTGTAATTTGTTAATTAGCCCCACAGTTAAAAATTTATGCATTATTTCTGGTCTGAATTGGCTAGCTTCAACCTCCAACCATTGGATCATGTTGTACCTGTCTGCACTACAATGAAGAGCCCATTATCAAATATTCATGCCCCATGTAGAAAACTTATATACTGTGATCAAGTCACCCCTTAATTGTTTCTTTGTTAAGCTAAATAATTTGAGCTCCTTTTGTCTACCACTATAAGGCATGTTTTCCAATCCTTTAATTTGGTTCTTCTCTGACCCCTCTCCAATTTACCAACATCCTTCTTAAACTGTGGGCACCACAACTGAACATACTATTCCAGTAGCAAATTACACTAGTGCCAGATAGATGTAGAACACTCTACTCCTAATTGAGAATCCCTTTTGTATGCATCCAAGCACCACATTTGCTCTTTTGGCCACAGAGTTACACTGAGATCACGTGTTCAGCTGATTATCCATCATGACCTGCAAGTCTTTTTCAGAGTCACTGCTTCCTCAGACAGAATCATGAAATGTACGGCTGGAAGGGACCTTAAGAGGTCATGCACTCCAGCCCCTTGCTCTGAGGCAGGACCAATATACCTAGACCATCCTAGAAGGTGTTTGTCTAACCTCTTCTTAAAAACCTCCAATGACAGGGACTTCACAACCTCATGTGACAGCCTATTCCAGCACTTAACTACCCTTTATAGTTAAAAAGTTCTTCCTAATACTTAACATAAATCTCTCTTGCTGCAGATTAAGCCAATTACTTCTTGTCCTGTTAGAGTCCTGCTGTCATAACTGAACCTACCAATTTACCCTAATTGTGAGCTGGAATGTGGACAAAAGCTTAGGAAATGTTCCAATCACATATAACAGGTGAATATAGATGGGAAAAGTGGCAAAGGAGAAACAGAAAGACTGACTTAGTCAAAACAAAAAGGCCCACTGTTATAACTCAAGGACTGCATTAAGATCATGTCTCATAATTAATTTTCCTATACTACTCGTGTTTAACCAAATTTGGGGTGTTAGAAATTAGGCCTAATTGGTAGACAAAATAGAGAGAAGATGGACTATTCCGCCTAGCACTCCCATTTGAAGTCCTTAAGAGACTAGGCTTTTGAGGTAAAAATCACTTACAGACAGAGACAAAAGACTGTGCACAGGGGTCGAACCTGATGACGTCTCAAGGTCCGTTCCAGCCCTACATTTCTGTGATTCTATGAGAACAGGACAGCGCAAGCGTTACCATCACGGCTGCAACCCCCGTCTCCTAGGAACCCAGGATCCAATAAGACACCATTGTGCCTTCTTCATCCTAATCCAGGGAGATGTCCTGAACAGAATGGGCTAAAGAGAAGGACCTAGATAACATCACCACTTCCACTGGCTCCAGCTAAATTCTGAATACCAACCTGGGATGTGAGACTTTGTTTCCCCTCACACCAATGTGTCCTTTTCCATCCCTAGTTCATTTCTTGTCTTTCCTATCCCTCTCCTTTTTCCTTCTCTCAATAAGAGTCTGGCTTAGCCTGACAAAACTGTATATTTGGCAACACTACTATAAGCCTGTTACCAGAAAGGCAGCTAAAAGAGATGCCTAACTCAGTCTGATGCTGGTAAAATTTTCAGGTCTTGAGTGGCTGCTAAGATTGTGTGCTGTGCCTGTGTTTTTCCAGCAGTGAGAGTCAAAGAGAGAGAGTCTTGTTTTGTTTTCTAGGAAACAGGCTTGGACTTTAACAGCAGTAGCAATGACAGCTCCAGCCTGTCTCAATTAACTTCTATACTAGATCTTGTCTGAGCTTGGAGAAGTGAGAATACTCCCATGTTGCATGCAACACTTTTTGAGTTAGGAAAGTGTCATATATAACCTTTAGAAATTCTGAGGATGTTTTAGTATGATACCATGAGACCTAAAGAATATGTTTATTCTGATTGTTCCCCACGATCAAGTAGTTTTTCTTCTTACACATTATAGATAAGTACTTAAGGAGACGGTCATTGTTCACTAGTGTGATTTGGTGGTCTATAGCAGAAATCAACGAGTATCCCATCTTGTGCTTTATCTGTTAGGATGACAGATAAAGAGCTTTATTAGGCTATGGAATAGTTTAACAAGGGATATGAGATAAGCTTGGGTCATTTAAAACTAGGCTTGACAAAAGACTAATATTTACACTTTGTGAAATGTAGCAAAATGCTTCATTGAGTTGAAGCCTAAAAAAACCTCCCCAATGTCAAACTGCAACTTCTTAAAAAAAAAAAAACAAAAAAAAAAAACAATCTGAGGGGGAAGGGGAAATCACATAGGTATTATTATTCTATATTACAAATGTGACACTGCACCCCATATTCTTCACAGTGATAGTATGATATGATTATGGCATAATTATGATGCATTTTGTACAAGACCAGTCATGTGGGATGTCTTTGGAAAATATATGAATTGCTGAATATGATTATCCCATTTGTATGCATGTAACATTTTTGTATCTAAAGTTAGGAATACTGACTATGTGTCTGTATTTCAATCGTACTTACTCTGGATGACACCCACAACTAGCCTTTCTGGTACAACAATGAAGAAGCCAGAGAGTAATGATGGCCCATCAGCAAAGACAATGGACCCTGGAAGAAATTAACCTTCCTGTGAACATCCAGACAGCTTGTAAGTAATGGCTGTTATGACTCAGCACGTTATGCAAGAGCATGTAACCAGGCCAGGTGATTCTGGACTCCATCTTGGGATGCCAGTGTTTTTTCACAAACTGAGTTTGAGACAAAAGCGTTCCCGCCATATGCTGAAGCTGTATAAGGCAGGGAGTGACATCATCTGTTGTTCACTCTCCACACAAGAGGATTCCTGAAAGCACCTGAGGAACAAAGACTGTACTGCAGGAAGTGCTGGACCCAGGCTAACGACATATCTAGCCTGTGTATGAAAACCTGGGGATTCCAAGCTGCAAAGCAAGTGTAGCTTGTGACTTAAGAATCTGCAATCTGCTTGTACCGTCAGTCAGGTATTAATTCAAATCCTATCTTTCTAGTATGTTACGTTTACTTTGCGTTTTTGTTTATTTACTAGGTAATCTGCTTTGATCTGTTTGCTATCACTTATCACTTAAAATCTATCTTTTACAGTCAATAAACTTATTTTATGTTTTAATCTAAATCAGTAAGTTTGCAGTGAAGTGCTTGGGAATCTTAGGTAAGGGGGCTGTTGTATTTCCTCTCCACATTGAGGGAGGGCCGAACTCTATAAGCTTATGCTGTACAGTTCCCTGTGCAGTGCAAGAAGGTGTAATTTGGGGTTTATACTCCAGTGGAGGGATCCTAAACTGGGAAGTTGATGGTTATTTTGGCTATAGCCTCTCTGTTGTTGGTTCATATAATGGCTCGTCAGAGAACCTGCATGTAACTGCAGCTGGGTGTGTCCCTACCTGTGTGAATGTTGGAGGAAGTGTAGAACCGGGAGCAGGTCTGCAGCTTGTCACAGCAGCACATTGTGAGAGGGAGACAAGGCTGGTGGGTCAGAGGGCCCAGTGGTACCCCAGTTCCAGGTGGTACCCCAGGGGAAACCCGTCACAATGTACTCATGGGGTTTTTCTATAAATCTGGTTTAAACTAATTTTTAAAATCCTCGAGCGTAATATTTCTTTGAAAACCAAGAAACCGCCTTCACCTCTGCTTGTTACTACCAAGAAGGTTCAGCACATTTCACCCTTACTGAAATAATTCTAAACAATGTGAAGGATGATAAAGCACAGAGGAGTTAGATTTACAGAAGAGTTTGTGCACTCCTGTACATCCTGAGAGCTCTATGTAAATCCAGAATGTGACATAGCTTCACTTTTGAAGAACGCAATGGTTTGGATTGGAAATATAGTAACTATCTCCTGCTTCTGGGAAAGACGGTGTGGACCTCATGAAAAACAGAATCAACTTTGAGGGCTAACTTGTACACATGGAAGTGTGACTGGCAGTACAGATGCCATAAGCCTCAGACAGTGATCTTCATCACCTTTCCCTTAGAACCCCCACCAAGGTTTCTCTACCAAAATGAGGAGACATCTGTCTGGAAAGAGGAAGCTTATATACAGAAGAATCCTCTCATGAGCTTGACGGATGAGGGCAGGGCAGCTGCAGCTAATTTACTGAAATTTATATAGAACAGACCAGTTGGAATGAAGGACTGAGGGTTGGCAGAGGAAAAACTGCTCTCTGTTCCTTCAAGAGGAAACTTCAAACGATATGTACTTTTTGTTGATGTATTTTATGTTATACATTTTATTTCTGAAGCAGCTCAAGGAAACGAGGGCTTGATAGAGGAGGCTTTAATCCTGCAAAAAGAGGAGGAGTACTTTTGGCACCTTAGAGACTAACAAATTTATTTCAGCATAAGCTTTCGTGGGCTACAGCTCACTTCTTCAGATGCACAGAGTGGAACACACAGACAGAAAATATTTATACATACAGAGAAATGAAAAGGTGGAAGTACCCATACCAACTGTAAGAGTCCAATCAATTGAGATGAGCTATCGTCAGCAGGAGAAAAAAAAACTTTGAAGTGATAATCCAGATGACCCATAGAAGGTGTGAGGAGAACTTAACATGGGGAAATAGATTCAATTAGTGTAATGACCCAACCATTCCCAGTCTCTGTTTAAACCTAAGTTAATTGTATCTAATTTGCATATTAATTCAAGTTCAGCAGTCTCTCTTTGGAGTCTGTTTTTGAAGTTTTTTTGTTGCAAAATTGCCACCTTCAAGTCTGTCACTGAGTGGTTAGAGAGGTTGAAGTGTTCTCCCACTGGTTTTTGAATGTTATGATTCCAGATGTCAAAAGATTTGTGGCCGAACCGGACAGTCTCTATGCAAAAGAATAAATGGACAATGTACATGGCAGAGGGGCATTGCTGGCACATGATGATATATATCATGTTGGTAGATATGCAGGTGAACGAGCCCCTGATGGCGTGGCTGATGTGACTGTTAAAATAAATTTAAGAAGCTTCTGCTCAGAATGTTTTTTTCCCCTTTTTGTATCAAACTAGAGATTTCTGCAACTTGACTGAGAGTCTCAGAACTGCCACAGGAAGGGACGGCATTGAATCTCTACAGATTCAGCTCCAACACACTCCAGCTCCAACACACAACACACTCTAGCTCCAGATTCAGCTCCAACACACTTATTAATAATGTGTACTACAGTAGCACCTGTATCCAGAACCTCAATCCTGGATAAGAGACCCACCATGCTAGACACTGTACAAACACATAAGCAGCAAATTGCTCCTGCCCCAAAGAGCTTTCCATCCAAGCATAAGGTCGTCTGTACACTACAGTTTGTTAGTTTAACTTATGTCACTCAGGGGTGTGACTGTGGCCTGGTCTACACTACGCGTTTAAACCGAATTTAGCAGCGTTAAACCGATTTAACCCTGCACGCATCCACACAACGAGGCCCTTTATATCGCTATAAAGGGCTCTTTAAACCGGTTTCTGTACTCCTCCCCGACGAGAGAAGTAGCGCTGAAATCGGTATTGCCATGTCGGATTAGGGTTAGTGTGGCCGCAAATCGACGGTATTGGCCTCCGGGCGGTATCCCACAGTGCACCATTGTGACCACTCTGGAAAGCAGTCTGAACTCGAATGCACTGGCCAAGTAGACAGGAAAAGCCCCGCGAACTTTTGAATTTCATTTCCTGTTTGCCCAGCTTGGAGCTCTGATCAGCACGGGTGGCGATGCAGTCCCAAATCCAAAAAGAGCTCCAACATGGACCGTACGGGAGATACTGGATCTGATCGCTGTATGAGAAGACACATCTGTTCTATCAGAGCTCCATTACAGAAGACAAAGTGACAAAACATTTGAAAAAATCTCCAGTCTATGATACAGAGTCCACAGCACAGTGCTGCTTGACAAGCATAACGGAAAGCCAAAGAATGAAATGGACGCTCATGGAGGGAGGGAGGGGGTACTGAGGACTCCAGCTATCCTACAGTCCCCGCAGTCTCTGAAAAGCAATTGCATTCTTGACTGAGGTCCCAATACCTGAAGGGTCAAAAACATTTTCCGGGGTGTTTCAGGGTATATGTTGTCAAATTACACCCTTCCTCCCCCCCAAAAAAGAAAAGGGAAAAAAAAACGTTTCTTGCCTTTTTTCAATGCCATCCTATGTCTACTGCATGCTGCTGGTAGACGGGGTGCTGCAGTGCTGAACACCAGCATCCCCTTCTGGATGGCAAATGGTACAATATGACTGATATCCGTCTTCATCATCAGCCCGTGAGTGCTCCTGACTGGCCTCGGTGAGGTCGACCGGGGGCGCCTGGGTAAAAATGGGAATGACTCCTGGTCATCCCCAGAAGATGGTACAGAACGGCTGGTAACCATCTTCATCATAGCAACTGGAGGCTGAGCTCTATCAGCCCCCCCCCCCCTTCATGTCTAAAGAAAAGATTCTGTACTGCCTGAACTGCCATAGCAGCTGGAGGCTTCCTCCCCCTCATTTTATCTCACTAAAAAGTCAGTGTTGCTTATTCCTGCATTCTTTCTTACTTCATCACACAAATGGGGGGGACACTGCCACGGTAACCAGGGAGGAGGGAAGCAACAGGTGGGTTTGTTGCAGGGGCACTCCCTAGAATGGCATGCAACTCTTCATTTCTGCGGGATCTCTGGGGCTCTGACACGGAGCAGCTGTTCTCTCTGGTTCTCTAGGACACTTGCCCCATATTCCAGGCAGGACTGACTCTATTTTTAGACAAAACATGAAGAAGGGAATGACCCGGGGAGTCATTCCCATTTTTGTCCTTGCGCCCCCGGCCAACCTCAGCGAGGCCAGCCAGGAGCACCCATGACAGCAGCAGACGGTACAGAACGACTGATAACCGTCATCTCATCGCCAATTTACAATGGCATGGCAGACGGTGCAATAGGGATGGTAACCGTCTCTGCTATCTTGCAAAGGCAAACGAATGCTGCTGTGTAGCTCTGCAGTACCGCGTCTGTCAGCAGCATCCAGTGCTCATACAGTGACAGTGACAAAAGGCAAAACGGGCTCCATGGTTGCTATGCTATGGTGTCTGCCAGGGCAATCCAGGGAAAAAGGGCGCGAAATGATTGTCTGCCGTTGCTTTCATGGAGGAAGGATTGAGTTGACAACATTTACCCAGAATCACCTGCGACACTGTTTTTGCATTGGGATCTCAACCCAGAATTCCAATGGGCGGGGGAGACTGCGGGAACTATGAGATAGCTACCCACGGTGCAACGCTCTGGAAATCGACGCTAGCCTTGTTACATGGACGCACACCGCCGAATTAATGTGCTTAGTGTGGCCGTGTGCACTCGACTTTATACAATCTGTTTTACAAAACCATTTTATGTAAAATTGGAATAATCCCGTAGTGTAGACATACCCGTAGATATGTGCCAAACTATCTGTGCTTTGCTAAAGCATAGTTTTTCCGCTGACCCTGTGTTACAGTATGTAGTCACTGACTGTGGTAATGTCTGACACATCTTTTCATTAATTGCCCCAATCAGTTTCTGTGTTTTTTTTTTTTTTTCTAACAAATGGTCTTAAAACTGTAACAAACCAAGCAAATGATCACCAAAAGGTAAGTAAACAAGCCACTGTCACAAAAGTGAAAATGCAATCTTAGAGACACTGATGAGATGTTGAAAAGTCAGTGTCGTATGATTCTGCTAAGTACAAATACCTTAAGTGTTGCTTTCTAATTTTGACATACAGTTGTACTAATTGGGAGATGTGATCAGCAGTGTGCTAGCAAATCTTGACCTCTTAGGGACTTCAAATACACTTTAATATCAGTAATGAATTGCTGAGAGAGAGCTTGTTGGCATATCTTGTGACTGATGGGTCTCATTTTCTGCAAATGCAGAATTGTAACTCAGTTCTGTCTTTCTAAAAGAAAACTTTTGGAGAAATTCTGTTTTAAAAAAAGTTTTAAAAAGTAGTATGTAAAATAGGCAAAGCAAAGGAAAAACAGAATTGCTCAACGTGCCTTTTATGTAAACAATACTCTGTTTTAAAAGGTGGTCAGAGGATAAAGATTCTTTCTCATGCTTAGTTGCTATTGGTTGCATGAGGCCGTCAGCCTTGTGGCTAACAATACGTAGGCATTAATCAGTAACATCACAATTCATGTCCTATCATGTTTTGTTGCTTAATCAGCTTATTGAGCACTGCCCATGCATAAATCGATGTCAATGTAATTTAGGAATGAAATTTTACATTTGTTCACAAGTGTTATTGTGCAGTAATCAAGTGGGTAGGGATTGATCACACACACTCTCTCTCTCTCTGAAAGGACTCTATGTTTATTGTATGTTTACATCCTAAACACTTGAGTGAAGGTGGAGCTGGTAGTTCAGCATGCCAGAGAGCAGCCTTCCACTTAGGACCATGGTTGTGTTTCTTCTTTTGCTTGACGTGTAAGGAACTAGAGGAGATAGACAGAAATATAAATCTGAGTTTACGCATGAGCATCTGAAGAAAGATCAGCAATGCCATTTTTTAACTTTGAAGTACAAAATCTGTCTATATGTAAATATATTTAGAATTATTTTCTTATAATAATACTGTCATTATTGTTTATATGTGGTATTTCAAATAGAATGGAAATGTTTTATTGTAAAATATCTTATTTATAGTGGTGTGATTTTTCAGAAATCCAAGTAAGTTGGAAACGCAAGATACAATATGAAGTAAAAAGGAAGGAAAACAGCATCATTTTTGGATTTTCCCCTTAAGTCTTTGCCTTTGCTATAAAAAAAAAAAAATTGAATGAGAATTTGTTATAAATCTGTGAAGTTTGAGACTGTTTTCTCAAATGCTTGTGTAAATACTTTCTCAAATGCTTGTGTAAATTATTTGTGACTTAGGCACTATAGCTTTCTTCTTTCTAGTGTGATAGTTTTTTTGGGGGGTGGGGGGCAACCATGTGGTAAAATATTGGAGAAAGCATGAGTGTCAATAAAATGGAGAGAGGAAAAAAAATCTGGAAGAATGAAAAAAGGAAATAGGTTGGATTTACTGAAGAAGTCTTTCCATTTCCTTGTGTACATACGATGTCATCTCTCTAGCACATAGACCCTTTGAAACACAAACTATGTCTGAATTTCTAAAGTTGATACCATATTCCTGTCACTATATGCATAACAAATAATAATGTAAATAAAATGGGTGGGGAGGAAGTAGAGGCTGAATAAGACTAAAAGCATGAACAATTTTGACTGTAACGATTGCTTAATTGAAAGGAATTATTTGCCATCCTGTTTGTGTGAGTAGGGAATTGTTTTCGCTTTAGTCACTGTTGAATTATGAATGTAAATCAATATGTATGTCTTACTATTATGTCCACCTCCACCTAATGCACATATTCACAGACGGTGCAGTTCACACAAACATTGGTATATCACTTACTGCGGTACCTTAGTAAACTGAGACTGGGACAGTATCTATGCTGCTGATCCAAGGAATGTGAGTTTCCTTAAAGAGGGGAGGCAGGAAACAGTGTATGAACACTTCTTACATATTTAACTGTAGCTTCCTTCAACTTTAAAAATATTGAAGCATTGCTTCAGATTTTTTTTAATTTTTCAAAAAGTAGATAGTCATTTTGGTGTGAAATTCACACCACATTAGTTTTTATTCCATTTGAATTTTCTGTATAGTTTCCGTTTGGTGTCTCTTACTTTGTTAATAGGAATACTTTGAATATTGGCTCTATCTGAGATTCTTCTTCAAGTGCTTGCTCACGTCGATTCCATTCTAGGTGTGCACACGCCCACGTGTGAGGTCATCGGAGATTTTTGCCTTAGGGGAATCTGTAGGTATATCAGGTGCACCGGCCCTACGCCCTCTCATTTCCTTCTTACCGCCCATGGTGGTTAGTCGGAGAGTTTTATCTCTTCTGACTTTGAGCCTTAGGGCCTTGTAAATAATTGTTTACTGTAGTTGTTAAGTGTAGTTAGAAGTTAGTCCCATTGGGGACTTAGCCCCAGGCGGGGCATGCCCCAGTCCCTGGGGTTTAAGCCCTGCACAGACTGTAACAGGCCTACCATATAATCATAGAATATCAGGGTTGGAAGGGACCTCAGGAAGTCATCTAGTCCAACCCCCTGCTCAAAGCAGGACCAATCACCAACTAAATCATCCCAGCCAGGGCTTTGTCAAGCCTGACCTTAAAAACCTCTAAGGAAGGAGATTCCACTACCTCCCTAGGTAACCCATTCCAGTGCTTCACCACCCTCCTGGTGAAAAAGTTTTTCCTAATATCCAACCTAAACCTCCCCCACTGCAACTTGAGATGATTACTCCTTGTTCCGTCATCTGCTATCACTGAGAACAGTCTAGATCCATCCTCTTTGGAACCCCCTTTCAGGTAGTTGAAAGCAGCTATCAAATCCCCCCTCATTCTTCTCTTCTGTAGACTAAATAATCCCAGGTCCCTCAGCCTCTCCTCATAAGTCACGTGCCCCAGCCCTCTAATAATTTTTGTTGCCCTCTGCTTTACTCTTCTGTGCTTGCATTAGAACATTTTTTTGCTTCATTATGCTAAAATATCTATATGGGATTAAAGTTCTTAGCTTCACTGGCAGTCAACCATAATGAAATGATCATGCAGTTGACCTTTGTGAGTAGGTGGGACATGGGCAAGTGGTAGGGGACCCAAACTTGTGGCGACATTGATGCCTTCCCAAGCTCCCCTGGCATCAAGAGAGCAGAGGCCTCCACCCACATGACTGGTACCACATGTGCCACAGGAAGCAGGAAAGGCTCCCTATGAGGGAAGGCCAGTCGCCAAGACCCTCCTAAAGGAGGTCCCTTGGGATATGAAAGGAAAGGGGTTCTATTCCTGCGACTTCCTAATCCTGAAAGCAAAAGGGGGCCTCAGACTCATTCTGGACCTGCATTGCCTCAACAAGTCTCTCAGGAAGTTGAAGTTTTGCATGGTCTCCGTGGCCTCCATCATCCCCTCTCTGGATGTGGGAGACTGGTATGCTGCCCTCAACTTGAAGGATGCTTATTTCCATATTCCAAGGTCAGAGACATTTCCTCTGTTTCATAGTGGATAGACACCATTTTCAATCCATGGTGCTGCCCTTTTGCCTCTCGGCCCCAAGGTTGTTCACAAAATGTATGGTGCCAGTGGCTGCTTACCTGAGTCAGTCATCAAGATATGGTAAGACCTGGACTCCTCGATGTCTCATCAAGGGCAGGTCTCGGGAATAAGTACAGAGGAGCCTCGATCTGGTGCGTTTCATCTGCTGTGACCTGGGCCTGTTAATAAACAAGAAAAAATCCACCTTAAGGCCAGTCCAGTGAATAGAGTTCATCGGGGTGGTTCTCGACTCCCTGCGAGTCAGAGCCTTCCTTCCGTAAGCACATTTTCAGGCCATGTCAGACCTGATCTCCCATGTGAAGAACCACCTGCTCATTATGGCCCACACCTGCCTACAGTTGTTGGGCCACATGGCTGCATGTACGTATGTGGTCAGTCATGCCTGGCTCCATCTCTGGCCTCTGCAAGCGTGGCTTGCGTCGGTCTACATTCCCAACAGGCCTAAACCGAATAGTCAAGATGGCAGATCACATCTGGTCGTCCCTGGATTGGTGGTTGAATCACAAGTCGGTGTTGGAGGGAGTTTCCTTAGCCGCCATGGCCCCATTGCTGATCCAGGTCTCTGATGCTTTGGACCTGGGCTGGGGAGCCCACCTGGGCGAGCTCAGCACTGAGGGCCTCTGGTTGCGGGATGATCTGGCCTTCCATATTGATGTCAGGGAGCTCAGAGCGGTTTGCCTGGCTTGCCAGGCTTTCTTGCCCCACCTGAATAGTAAGGTAGTGCAAGCCCTGACGGACAATACCACAGCAATGTATTATATCAACAAGAAGGGCAGAGCCAGATCGTCGGCCCTTTGCCAAGAAGCTCTCCGCCTTTGGGACTTTTGTGTGCGGCATGCCATTCATCTGGTAGCCGTGCACCTATCCGGGACCAGAAACGTATTAGCAGATCACCTCAGCAGGATCTTCTCGTCTCACCACAAGTAGTCAGTATAATCTTTCAGAGGTGGGGGACATCCCGGGTGGACCTGTTCACGTCCAAGCAGAACAGGAAATGCCATGTGTTCAGTTTGATTCAGAGGATGAACAGGGGCTCCCTGTCAGACGCGTTTCTCATCCTGTCGTTGGAGGCTCTGATGTATGCCTTCCCGCCAGTGCTGTTGATTCACAGGGTCCTTGTGAAGATCAAGCAGGATAAGGTGAAGGTTATCCTAATACACCCGAGTGGGCTCACCAGCACTGGTTCGGCATGCTGCTGATCCTTTCAGAGCCACCCTGCTGCAGCTATCCTTCTGGCCAGATCTGCTGTCCCAGAACCACAGCAGCCTTCTGCATCTGAACCTGACGGGGCTATGCTTGACAGCATGGCTACTGCATGACTAAACGCAAACCAACAGGAATGCTTGGCCTGGGTTCAGCCGGGCTTGTTGGGTAGCAGGAAACCCTGCACCAGAGTGGCTTACCTGGCCAAATGGAAAAGGTTCACGTGCTGGGCCTTGGAATGGCATATCCAGGCCTCACAGGCCTTGCTTCAGGAGTTCCTGGATTATCTTCTGCACTTCAAACTTCAAGGTTTGTCCCTGTCATCGATCAGAGTCCACCTGGCCGCTATTTTTGGCTTTCCATCCTCTGTTCCAAGACAGGTTGGTCTTCGCTCACAATATGACGACCTGGTTGAAAGGTCTGGAGCATCTCTACTCGCTCATTTGTGATCCCATCCCTCCCTGGGACCTGAATCTCGTGCTGTCGAGACTCATGGGGCCCCCCCTTCCAGCCCCTGGTTTCCTGCTCTCTCCTGCTCCTTTCCTGGAAGGTTTTGTTCATGGTTGTGATAGCGTTTACCTTGCTTACTTCACAACCACCTTGTACGGTATTCTTTGAGGATAAGGTCCAGCTGGGAATGCACTTGACATTTCTGCCCAGGGTCGTTTCCCAGTTTCATACTGGCCAGGACATATACTTACCTGTCTTCTTTCCAAAGCCTCATATGTCAGATAAAGAATGCAGGCTGCATGTTCTGGATGTCAGGAAGGTGCTGGCCTTTTACATAGACAGAACAAAGCTGTTTCGTAAGTCAACGCAGCTGTTCGTTACAGTGGCAGACAGAATGAAGGGTCACCTCGTGTCTGCTCAAAGAATTTTGTCCTGGATCACTGCCTGTATCTGCTATTGCTATGAGCTGGCAAATGTGCCTCCACCAGCAATCCTGACAGCGCACTTGACCAGGGCACAGGCGTCAACAATGGCCTTCCTGGCACAGGTTCCAATCCAAGAGATCTGTAGAGCTGCTACCTGGTCGTCTGTCCACATGTTCGCATCTCATTATGCACTTACTCAGCAAGCTTGAGACGATGCTGGTTTTGGCAAAGCAGTGCTGCAAGCTGCACGACTGTGAACTCCGAGCCCACCTCTATGGACACTACGTCTGAGTCACCTAGAATGGAATCGACGCGAGCAAACACTTGAAGAAGAAAAAACGGTTACCCATCTTTTTGTCACTGTTCTTCGAGATGTGTTGCTCATGTCCATTCCATTACCTGCCCCTCTGTCGGAGTTGCCGGCAAGAAGGAACTGAGAGGGCCGGCCTGATATACTGGTGCATGAGCACGGCACTCAAGGGGGCACAACAGCCAACCCTACAGATACCACTAAGACAAAAATCTGTGACCACACACGTGGGTGCGCGTGCACCCAGAATAGAGTCGACATGGTGGGTAGCTGGGTTTTTTGGCAGTTCCTTCTAACCCTATGATTCTGTGTTTTCATTGTTGACTGATGTTGCCTAAAAAATGCCTAAAGAAGTAAATCCTGAGAAGATTTGGAAGGGTAGGGTGGCTTTGTTTTTTAAAATAATTGTTGGATTTTAAGTAACTTTTTAATTGTTGTTTACGTTATAACTGAAAGTTTTTTGTGCTGTCCACAGAAGCCTGACATAAGGAGCTAGGCTCATGAAGTGTGATTAGCAGGTAGAGTAGGGCACATGGAATGTGGAGGGAGCTAGCTATACACATACCTGATTGATGGAGGATGGGCAGATGTCCATAAAACCTTCTCTCAGGAGTCACACCTTTCTGTCTGATTTTATCTTTCAGCAGAGGAGGGTTCACGTGCAGCTGCTGACACACAATGACATCTCACCCACAGAAGCCAGCCTTCTATTGCTGGCTTTAACCTCCCTTTTATATACAACTCTTTTACCAAACTACCCTCTTGCAGCACAACCAACTTCTACATCAGATATTTACAACTCCTAGCATTGGGGTGAAAAATAATCTGGTAAATGGTTGTAGTGGCAAGACAAAGGGAGAGAAGAGTTAAGGTTGGGATGCTTGTCTGTGATATTCGGTAATTGTGGTAGTGGTAAGGTGTGTGTGCTTGAGAATAGAGGCCTTCTGTCTGTGTGAGCTGTGATTTGTGTAGCTGTGCGTGTGTGTGTGTGAGAGAGAAAGGAATTGGTATTGGTTTGTGTTGCTGTCAGTGTAATTTAAATTTTTTAGTGGGTGGGCCTGATCCTGAAATATTTTGCCTATGTGGACTTCCGCTTCTGCACAAACACACAGGCATTGAAGATCTACCCCCATCCAAACAAATATTGTTTCTGAGCTGTAAAACCCTTTGTTTTTCAGATTTGGTGGTCCACTAAATCTGCTGTGCTAATCCATAAAGTACTGTATGTTATTGAAAATAAGCCAGTACTTCCTACAGTCTGGATTAGTATTTATGTTTGGAATTACTTCCCCCCCTCATTGTTAACAATGGTGCATTCTACTCTCCTCTGGCAGCCTTATTTTCATAATATAGAATTTTTCAGTTGTGTTTGTGAATCAAACTGATCATTTAACATGTTCAGTTACTATTATTTCTTTTTATATTATCTGATGAATTCAAGCAAGAGGGAGGAAAGTTGACTTAAATTAAGGGCCTGATCCTACATTTATTGTGCACTTGAAATTCCTGCTACTTTGGGAGTTGTAGGTTCTTAGAAATGTAGGATCAGATCTAAATGTAACTGTTTTTGTTGAGCTTGGAAATGAAGTCCCAGTTCTGTGGTCCTTGCTTATGCACATTTTATTCAGATGTGAGTTTTGCATGATTGATGGATTGGACCCAGCATTTTTAAGATTGGTATTAATGTAAATAATTATTAATTGCACGTTGAACTCTTTTTTTTTTCTGTTGTTAATTCTGGCTACAGATTTTTTTTTTTGTACGTAGTAACATTAAATGGCAAGAGCTGTATTCTGCTTTAGGGTTTTCAGAGGGAGCTGCATGTTACCATGGGCAAAATTTGAATCTAAAATGTACAGTGTTGGTATTACATTTATTTCTCTTTGCTCTCAGAAGGAAAAATAAATGCTATTAATATTAATTTTTCTTTCAATAAACTTTTTGTTGACATTTTGGGACAGCTTTTGAGGTCTGTGTTATCATGCCAGGGAGTCTCTCCCCTCCTCCAAAAATCAGAAGTGGAGTAATCTCTAGAGGATTCCAGCATATGATAATTTTCATTGGTGAAATAGGAGCAAATTGGCTTTTAAAGGCAGGGTAAATTTCTAGTTTTCCAAATCTTTGATTCAAAAATTCTAAATCCAGAAGCTTTCCTAGTATTCCTCTGTTTTAAATATACATTCTCTCTATGGAAATGTTTATTGTTTAGAAAAATACACTTCTGCAGTTAAAGCACAAATGGCCATACTGGGTGAGACCAAAGGTCGGTCTAGCCCAGTATCCTGTCTTCCGACAATGACCAATGCCAGATGCCGCAGAGGGAATGAATAGAACAGATAGTCATCAAGTGATCCATCCCATCGCTTCCTAGCTTCTGTCAAACAGAGGCTAGGGACAACATCCATGTCCATCCTGGCTAATAGCATGTATTGCATCCATGTATTACAACAGTAATAAAAAAAACTGATGTTTAACTTTAAAAAGAAATCAATTCAATTGAAATTTCATATGCCACATCTCAGCCCAGCATAGAATATTTTTGGGAGGTTTGGAAAACATTAGAAAAGAAGTTTTCTATGACGCATTAAAAAAAAAAAGGCAATATTTCTGTCATTGGTTGTTTGGCTTGTTATAACTCCAAAATGGCTTCTCTTAGAGACCCCCAAATGTTTAGAGGTGGGTGGAGTTGTTTTGTTTTATATTTTAGTACCCCTCAAAAAAACAGAACAGCTTTTGATAGGGTATACCCCTGCCCCACAGTGCATTAAGAGGGGAAGAGGTTAACTAGGAGCTCATTAGAGTAATGATAAAGAAGATGGGGGAGAGCCACTGATGAGAAAAATTAAGAGAAAGTGCTTGCCCCCATGGGCTCAGGATGTGAGGCAGAACAGGGAAACTGCTACTTAAGAGACTTAGTAAGGTAAGGACAGTTGTTTTTTTTATTCCCCTGTTTAAAACAAGTTTTAAACTATTCATTGCTTGGTGTTACATAATTTTTGCACCAGGTTGGAAAAACACTCGTCTTGAGTTCCTGTACATTAGGCAAGGTAAAACAACGAACACTCATTGCCCCCAAAACAACAACAAAAGAAAAAGAAAAACAAAACATTTGTCCATAGTTGTGTGTACTGTGAAGTAGCAGGATGCAGTATTTTAGTTGGTGTCTTTCATTCCTGTTTCTTGTGACCACAGCTGTACAGAACTATATAAAGAGCTATGTCTAAAGTTATTTATATTTATTAGTATTAAGAAAATAAATGTCTTGCTAACTTGATATGTGTGGCGGGGTGATGGGGTACATGTAGGGCAGGATTAGGGATAGGGAACTGAATGGGATGGAGTTATGACACCCAGTCTTGGGTGGGGAAAATAAAAGTGCCTCGTATTTAGCAGTCAAATTAGAGCAGCATTTCTCCTTTTGGACAACGAGAAAAAGAAAGGAATTCCCTTGTCAGCAGTGTAGCAAAACAAACCAACACAAAAATGCCTGGCTCCTTAGCTTCAGGGTGATTAGTTCCAAGTTCTTTCTGGTCCACATGAGAAAGTGCAGCTCCTTCTTATCAAATGCTATGTTTTCCAATATAAATCCCATTATTATTATGGCTGCCTCTTAATGATCCACAGCTAAAGCCCCTTCCCTCCAGGTTTGGCAGCTCATGCAGTTTCTTCATGGGGTGGAACACGATCTCTTCTTTCTCTCCAGTGAAGAATTTTAATCCCTCCACTATTTAACTGGATTCAGGGTAAATACTCTGTCAAAGGGCTCTGCCTTTAATTTTAAGAAATATTTAGAAACTCTTTTAGCTATAGTCAGATAAAAAAAAATGCTCGTAAACAGCACCTATGTTGGTAAATGTATAGAAAATAATACTCTAAAAGCTATTATTATTTAAGAAAAGGTTGATTTATTTTTTAATGAGCTATTGATCTCTAGCATATTCAAAATTTCTAGACGGTGCCCGTATGTGTATTAAGTTATCTTGCTCTTTGGTTAGTAAAAGTGAGTCATATTCCTCTAAGATGCCCATTTTTCTGGTTTTTATATTTCTTAATATTTAATGATAAATATTGTTTGTTTTGAAATTATCCAAATTAATATTTGAATTTGTCCTCCTAATAGTACAATAAAGCATTACAGTGATTTTCAAATTTCTTATTTGGATTGTTCAGTTATACAATTCTGATTTGTGTTATTCGCCTTTCTCAATGGCTATTCTCCTCCAGTAATACTCACCCAACTAGTCTTTCTCGGTTGTGATCTGTTTTTCAGTTGATACCTACTCACCCTTCTGGTGTGAACCTGTGTTTCCTGATACTCAAGAGGGAAGCAGAGTTACCTCTGTAATAGATAGGAGGAAATACTCTGACACTTCAGCTTGTGTCTCCAGTAACAAGTGGTTGAGAACCACGGAGGGTTCCTGAGCCGTGTAAAACATTGCTTTGTACATTTTATGGACTTTGCTGATATTATGAAGACAGCTTGCTTATATCAAGTATGTAAGAAAGATATCTTTGTACCAAGGCCCCTCTTACAGAATTGTTTGTTTGCCTGTGTGTGTTTCCAGGAGTCCACTCTTCAGTTTTCAGATATCTTAGTTTTTACAGGTTTGTTTATACCTCTTCTAGAATGGCTCCTTGTAAGTTCACGTTTTTGTATAATAGTTCTGGATGTTTTTGTCTAGATGGTCCCTGGTAAGGAATTGTTGGTGCATGGTGAAAAATTGTGGTTGATTTTGTAGCTAAAATGATCTAATATTTTAAATTAACTGATCTATTCCTTTACAACCTTAAATATATAAAATGTTTGTTTTGGAATGTCATTACTTGAAGAAAAATAAAAATATTGATAAGAAAAGTTGTTGTAGAATATTATACAGTAGAACCCAGCTAGTTTGTATTAATGTTGAGGAAACCCATTGGGATTTACTGAATTTGGCATGCAAGCCAGTAAGGGTGAAAGTTACCTCACTTACAGAAAGCCCAAATAATCTGGTGAAGTGCATGGGAACTAGGGAGCTGAAATTCACTCATCCCTAAACCAGGCTCCATGGTATGGGATGGCATGGGATTTGCTCCATTCTATAACTGGAATAGTGTCCACAATCCTTCCATGCTATTTATGTGGGATATTAAGGCAGTGGATTAGTGTAAGTTTAGAAACCATTGCTTCCTTGCTGACCCACCCTGTCTGCACATTGGCTGATGAGACCATCTGTGCCAATGGGTGAGTGGTGTTGGGGCCACCAGCATGTGGGTCCACTGCTGTAGCCCGACTGTAGGATTTCGGTGAGGTAGAGTGCCTTGTGTGCGATCTCTGCGCCAGGCTGAACTTCAATCCAATGAAAATAATAAAATGTATAATTTTAAAAGTACTCTGCTCATACTGTATTAGTAAATGTTGTATATTTTATAAAAACAATGGAGCCTATAAATGAGACCTCCAGAACATTCTTTTTTGAATCTCTGCCGCCAAAGTTGGAAGTGCCATTTTTTGAAATGTGTAAATAACATGTGTAGATAAGTGTTCTTGGTACTGGATTATCTGGCCCTGGGGTTTCCTGAACTTCATAGTGGGCTGAAGAATGCATGTTACCCGTATTCCCACATTGAACTTAGTTCTGGATTTACTGTAGAAAACAAGAATGTGCTGTGGTATAAATGCTGCTTTGACCTGTGTACTGTAGGTGCAAAGACACTTTTGTTAAAATGGCTCTTGTAACATTATTTATATTAGTTCATCATCAGTGTATTTGGATAACCTCATTTACTGAGCAGCACATTTAGACTTACCCCTTTAAGATGTATAAACATATAATGAAATGCAGATTTTCCTGCCAGATGGGTTTCTTCTCCATTTGTTTCTCTGGGAGAGTGCACTACTGATCAGATGGTTCCTTTCCATGATTTGAACAGCTGGCTTACTGCCAGTTAGTCTGTAATGGTAAAGTCCTGTTTCCACTGATTGCAATGGCAGTACTCCCATTCACTCCAATAGGGACAGAGTTTGAACCCAAAGGTGTGTCTACATTGCAAAGGGTGGGTGGGTGGGTGTGTGTGTGTTCTGAACTTGAGTTAGCAAACTCTGGTTAAAATAGCGAAACAGTTTAGATGCTGGAGTTGAAGCCTATAGGGAACCCTGGAGTTGAACTCAAGCTGCTAACTCAAGTTAAAACCTGAGTTGCTTTGTGTTTGCTGTTGTTTTAACCCAGGTTAGCTAACTTGAATTAAAAATTTACCTCTTGTTTTTTCAGTATAGACATACCCTAAGACTTTTGCTGCAACCAAAATATGAATAATGGTGAATTCTCTGAGCGTTGTCAGTGATGTCCGCCTAACATCAGGTTGACCGTCTTTGTATAAAAGTGACTCTGCTAATGGTTAATTTGAGATGAACTGGAGAGGATGGCAGTTTTAGTGTAGCATTTGATAGCTAGAGAGAGATTTTTTTTTTTTGTCTTTGTGTATATGTAATATCTGAAAACAGCAGTTAAGTCTGGTTCGTATTTATTTAGACAGTCTTCTGGGCTCAGGCTCCTAACATCTGGGAATTTTATCAGTAATTATGACAAGGACTCTTTACTGGACTACTGTTGGTTTAGGTTTTTGAAGTTTATTCCTGAGGGAATTCTGTGCCACTGAGCAATGCAGAATCTGTGCAGAAATTAATGTTCTGCACAGAATTTCCTTTCCCCCCCAGAGAAATGGGCTTCAGAGCTACTGGCTGCCACTGGGGGCTGCTGGACCTGGCAGACCTCAGCTCTCAAATAGAAAACACCACTGAGGAGAGGAAAGGAGGGAGCTGCAGGGTTCTGCGCAGCTGCAGTTCCCAGTAGGGTGACCAGATGTCCTGATTTTATAAGGACAGTCCCGATTTTTGGGTCTTTATATAGGCTCCTATTATCCCCCTGACCCCTGTCCTGATTTTTCACATTTTCTGTCTGGTCACCCTAGTTCCCGGCATGCCCTGAAAGGAGGAGACGGTGTGTAGGAAACTCCACACAAGTCAGGGACCCAGCATCAGGCTATTTCTCCCTCTGGATCCCTGGGCTCTGGGAGTGTAGGGGGTGTGGGTGTCTGAGTTGGCAGGTGCCCCATGGCTGGATTCTGGGGGTGGGGGGAGGAGGTGTGAGTGTCGGGGCTGGGGGGGCACAGTTGGGCTCTGGCAGGGAGGGGGTGTGGTTGTCTGGGCTGGGGGGTGCCCTGTGACTGGGGGCAGAGGGTGTTGGTCTCGTCCCCTGGCTTGGCTCTGTGAGGGAGAGGGCAAAGAAACCGGAACTGGGTTGTTATAGGGGTTTCTTTAACTCTCTACTCCTGGGGAAATATTTTTTGTACCTGTATTGTTACAGACATAGTTGCTGATAGTTATTTTGAATTAAATTACCAAAATAATTGAAACTGGTGTGATTATGTAGTGTTATTTTGACAAATAAAATATGCAAAATTTTGCTGAATTTTTAAATTTTTGGCACAGAATTCCCCCAGAAGTAGAAGTTGCATCTCTTTCTACAATGAGTTGGCCCTTATTAAAGTAGTATAATAGCCCTATAATATTAATTTGATAATATGTAAATTTATCCCCATTTACTGTTTAGCAGTGCCAGCTAATGGTTCTGGTTCTGTTGCCTAGCACACAGTGGACATTAATAATACTAATCTAGGTTGTATTAGGTTTGCAATGCAAAACCCCTACTGTGTGGCTAAGAGTGATATCTGTAACTATATAATAATAGTAGGTTGGCATTTGCTGCATCTACATCTGTGTAGTTTCCAGTTAATCTGTAATAAAATAGCTTTTGAATTAATTAAATTTGGTAGAATGTTTAAATAATTAAAACATGCAGGGAAAATTGTTAACGCAACATTAGAATCTGTGTATTTAAAATATTATAGAATACTGATGTCAAATTTCATCATGACCCAGTAATACAGTTTCTGATTTGGAACAGAAACATGCTATAATGAACTTCACTACCCGTGCCTGCCAAGATGCAATGATTATGGCATATGCTTATTTTCACAGTCATGTGTGTAACTTTTACAGATAAATATACAAAGGTAGGCAGGCATGTGTGCGCAGACACACAAATGGCAGGTAAATAGGGAGTACAGCAGATGGACTTGACAGTTATTGGAAAGTTCTGTGTGAATATAATTACTAATACATACTTTAATGTCTAATACTGTATCTTTTGTATTGGGGAATAAACAAAATAAGAGTAAAGGATACTGTATAGGTTTCATTGTGTTCAGTGTACAAAAAGTAATTAAAAACTACCTAAGAAATACTATAATATCTCTCGATGCCACTGAATCTGGGAGAAATCAGCAATGATTGCAAGGAGGAAATATTATAGTTGATTTTTTTAATCACCTATACTGATATTAGGTTTGCCATCGTGGAAAAGGATATTCTCTTAACTAACAGGTGACTTTACCCAAGAGGCTTTTTCTCGCAGTGAGACCTTAAATAGTATAGTATGGGCCTTAAAGATGATCATGGACAAAGAACAGCTGATTGAAGCTGAACCTGAGGAAGATGGAGTCTATGCTGGTGGGCAGATAAAAACATTTTGAAGAGTTTGCAGCCATGGTGCAGTTTTCTATGGTTGAAAGTCTACACCCACAACTGAACAATTCAGTCCATTGCTTAGGAATGAATAGAATAGAATCAAATTTTGGTGGTGGAACTTTGTTCCAAGTGATAACTTGTTCCAGGTATGTTCCTATCCCCCACTTCCGGGAAAAAAATTTTTTGGAAAGCCTTATATTCTAAATCAGGGGTAGGCAACCTATGGCACGTGTGCCGAAGGCGGCACGCAAGCTGATTTTCAGTGGCACTCACACTGCCCAGGTCCTGGCCACAGGTCTGGGGGGCTCTGCATTTTAATTTAATTTTAAATAGAGCTTCTTAAACATTTTAAAAACCTTATTTACTTTACATACAACAATAGTTTAGTTATATATTATAGACTTATAGAAAGAGCTCTTTTAAAAACATTCAAATGTATTATTGGTACGTGAACCCTTAAATTAGAGTGAATAAATGAAGACTCGGCACACCACTTCGAAAGGGTTGCTGACCCCTGTTCTAAATGTATAAACTACCTTAAAAGTTTGCCTACACTATTGGACAGAGGAAAAATGTTTGCATAGATAGTAGCACTTGCCATCAACTGATCTTGGAATTAAAAAAAAAAATTGATTGAGGTTATATAGTCCAGATACATTGCTGAGAGAATTGTTTCAGAACCAGGAGACATTTGTTATCCATTTCATGTTATTTTCTTGTGTCTTGCAGTAGAGTAACGTGCTTAAATCTCAGCTTGAATGATTTAGGAAGTGGAAGGACAAGAATAAGAATGGGTGCATAGAAAATTTGTGACAAAAGAGGGGATCATGTTGCTTTGAAGGAGTCAGTAGTTTTGTGAATATAGGAGGAATTACTCCCATTTTGGTCTGTGCATGTGGGTGACAGTGATTCAGAATTTTTAGTGGAACCTAAAAAAATCATCATTGATGCTTAGGTAATCTTACACAGGTTGGGTTACCAAGATATAAAGTAGAGATGGTAATAGTCTCTCTAAAATTACCAGAATAAACAAACATAGGAATTAAGATTTGTCTTCAAATGTTTATAGTATTGAATGATGTTTTACTATTCTGCCTCTGATTCATTTTGTATTGGATTTGTTTTTCTATAAAATATTGTCTTTCACTTGTTATCAAACTGTAAATGAAGTTTAAAACTAAAAATGTAGAATAGGAAAGAGTGATTAATTTTTTACAGAGCATAGTGTAGTATCATATTTTTAACTCTTACTGGGTTTTTATTTTGAGGAAGAGAGTTGAAGGAAAAAATCCTCTTCTAGAATAAAAAAGGGAGGTTAATTGTTAATGGAATGCAGTCTTTTGATGGCAAGTGCTAACGAACCAGCTCAAACAGCTAGGTAAGTGCCCTATAGGAAATGAGTTGATCTCTCTCCAATTCTTAGTGGAAATAGGTGTTCACATTATAGAAAGCTTTACAGCTACCATTAAATTACCCTATTCCACTGAGCACTAAATTACTGCTTTGCGCCTCTAACCCCAATGTAGACAGTAGTAGTCTTGTATCAAAGAAAAAGGCACTGCAGCTCCCAGTACTGAAACCATTTTGTGAAGAGACAATCTAGATTTTCAGTGCTGTCAGTTCAGTTTTCACAACCATACAGATAGTTGGTTGGTTCTTATTTGTATAAACTTGATACAGGAATTTCATAAGTCTGTAGTATGGATAAAATAAATGCTGCATTTTTAATGCAATAAAAAAAAATCCTGGCAAGGGTCAAAGCCCAATACAATTTTTGCACTCTTAAAAGAGGCATACATATCTTTATAACTTGATCATGGCTTCAAGGACTAATTAATGCATCAGATATGTAAATTAGAATGTGACTTACAGTTTGCCTTTTGGCTCCATTCTGAGTGGAATGCAACTACAAAATTACTGTGATGTGTTGTGGTGATCTGAAATGATTGTCAAACATGTGCACTCAGTCAATTCACTTAATATATAAAGACAGTCACTGTGAAGTGACAGACATAGTGAAAGTGCTACCAATTTTAGACCTACTTGAGCCTTGTCTTGATAGGCATTTGTGCTCTAACAACTGTCATATCCTAGATCAACAGGCAGTTGTACTTTTTGCTGCTGTGGTTTCTAGGTATCAAACTTGCTTGACATTCCTCCCCTGCAGCTTTTATATTTTTGGCCATCTAGGGTACTGGTTTGAACATGAGCGCCCTTCCTCCCTGTTATACATGTTCCATTCCAGCTGCCAGTCCCTCTGAAACATCTTAATTGAGATATTTACTATCAAATTACAACACAAGTACTATTTGCACTTCGTACATATTTTGTTCTCAGGCAAAGTTGGAGTCTGATCCATCCATCCATTGCAGGATTAGCCACCCCTACATGAAAAAGGTGGTACGAGTATATCTCTAACAAGAGTTGAAACAGGATACTCTTGGGGGAATTCAGCGCCACTACAGATACGCAGAATTCATGTCTCAGATTTTTTTTCCACAGAAAATAAATTTCTGCTCAAGAAGTACTTCAGTTCTGCCTTTTGCCCACCAGAGGCTGCTGTCAGCATGAACACAGCTGGCTGTTCTGGAGCCATAGCAGTCTCTGGTGGGTAAAAGGGAGAACTGCAGCACTTCTATGGCATAATGTATTTTCTGGGTGTGTGTGGGGGGAATTCTGTGCGTGCCCAGTGGCGCAGAATTCCCACTGGAGTAGAAGTTCATCACAGCACCCAGCCCACGGAGCCAAGTTAGGATAGAGTGGGGTACACAGGGCTGCTGGGGAGGGGTCACAGACTGGGGTTCTGAATGGCTAGTGGGGGGGACAGACTGGGGTGCAGGCTCAGGAGCTAGTGGGGTGACAGTGTTGAGCTTGGGGATGGGGAGAGGGGCTGCAGGGACACACAGGGATGAGGGAGGGGGCTGCAGAGACCCATGGGAGGTGCAGGGATGGGGCAGATGTGCCTGACTGAATGGGAGAGGCTTGGGGTCAGCCAGGGTCTGCATGGGGGAAGCTTCTCAACTCCCTAACAATTCTGCTGCTCGTCCCCCAAAAAACCTGTTCCATACTTCTCCCACCCACATCCAACAATCCTCTAGGTTCACTCCAGGCTCCTTCCCTGTCCCTCAGCTCCTACTTTATCCCTGACTTCCCTAAGTCTTTGCACCGCTTCTGACAGGTTCAGGAAATACAGTTCTGTATTGTAATTTAAGTGAATTATTCAAAGTTCTGTACAGTAACTTCTCACTTAAAGTCGTCCCAGTTAACATCATTTCATTGTTACATTGCTGATCAATTAGAGAACATGCTCATTTAAAGTTGTGCAATACTCCCTTATAACATTGTTTGGCAGCTGCCTGCTTTGTCTACTGCTTGCAGGAAGAGCAGCCTGTTGCAGCTAGCTGGTGGGGACTTGGAACCAGGGTGGACCAGTAGCCCCCCTAAGTTCCCTATGTGGCAGCTGCCCAACAGTTCAGCTGTCCCTCCCCTCACTGCTGTGCTGCTCCTACCCTCTGTCTTGAAGCTGCTCCCCAGAGCCTCCTGCTTCCTCTGCGGGGGGTGGGGGGTGAGGAGCGGGGGGCACTAAAGTCAAGGTATCCCCCTGCCCCCTGCTCCTGCACTCCGCTTACCCCATTTTCCATAGAGCTGGGGGGGGACACAGAACAGGGCTCAGGGCAGAGGGAGTTAGAGTGGGGTCAGCATACTTAAAGGAGCAATGCGCATCTCTCTCTCTCACATGCAGTTTGTGTCTCTGCCATGCTGTCTCCCCTCCCTTCATTCGTGCTGCCTTGTAGAATGTGAGGCTACATTAACAATGAGTAAACCCTTTTGGGGAAATTGTGAGGGTTAGGTTCCCACAGAATGCCTTACTGCTAAATGATGAACTAGCAATTGGCTGGGAAATTGGATTCGCTTAACATCGTTTCACTTAAAGTGGCATTTTTCAGGAACATAACTACAACCTTAACCAAGGAGTTACTGTATTAATATGCCTAGTAAGGAATCTATTTGTCAAAAAAAATTACCATAATCTTTTTTGGGGAGGGGGGGTGGTCTGTGTTGTTACAGATATATTGCTGACAGATATTTTGAAATAAATTACCAAAATAATTGAAACTGTCATGATTATATTGTGTTATTTTAACAAATAAAATTTGCAGAATTTGGCAGAATTTTAAAATATTGTGCACAGAATTTTTAATTTTTTGGTGCAGAGTTCCCCCAGGAGTAACATTAACTCAAGACCAATACCCAGGTTGACACTGTGTCAAGTTTAAAAGTCAAGCATCAGAGCTTTAAAGACAATTTCAATATTGAAGCTTCAGGTGCAGAGACTTGATTTTGTAGAGTCAAAGATGAATCGAAACAGAACATAAATCAAAATTATCTTGGAGGCTTTAAAGAAGCATCTTGTCATCAAGTAACCACATTTTACTGGCTCGAAGAAGCTTTTAGCAGAAGTTCGGAAGACTGATAAAAGCATACAGCACTGATAAGAAAAAAATAAGTTTCATTGCAGAATAGCTGGAGCAGGAACCTCTACATTCTGGTGTGCAGCTTTTGCAAGGAACTCCTATGCTGATTTCAGTCAGGGGTCCATTTAGAAGGTTATATTAGGGATGAGGCACTGACAGTTGGAATGGCCTCTGAGATGTAGGGCAAGGAGTGATATGTGCTGAGTTACTGGTGCTTCAGAGGGCCAAAAACCCCAAAGGCAGAGATTATTCATGGCCTGTCTTGCGTTCAAGGTGCAATATACTTGATAGGAGAAACTTGTGAGATCTTCAGAGAAGTAAAATTGCAAGTCAGTAATTTTCCTTTATGATCACTAGTCTAGGACAATCGTATTGTTCTACAGCTCAGGAAGACCCAAAGCCTGATCTGGAGAAATAGAATTTGATTATTGCCTTCCATACAAATTGTTTATCTGTATTTAAAATACCTGGCTGAATCAACAGGCCTGAGCCTAAAAATTAACATCTGCTCTCAGCTTAAACTCACTATCTTCTTCAAGTAATGTCTCTATGAGTGCTCCACTGTAGGGGTGTCTGCGTCCCTGTGCTGCTGGTCGGAGAACTTTGGTAGCAGCCGCCATTCAGCCTGCACGAGGCAAACCAATGCTGTGGGTGAGGAAACCTTCCACAGTTCCTTCTCAACAGGAGTTGTCCCAGTGGGTGGCAGAGGCACTGCAGATACCATTACCAGAGACCAAGTCGCACCACAAACTAGTGAACATTTTACATTCTTCTGTCTTGTCCAGAGTAGCCCTCCCTGTTAATGAGGTACTCTTGGACCCTACCAAACTCATATGGCAGAACCCTGTGTCAGTAAGAGGGCCAACAAAAATTATTATGTGCTTGTGAAAGACACGGAATTTTTCTTCTCCGACCTACCTCCCAACTTGAAGACGGTACACGTAGTTAACTCAAAAGCCTGCGAGCACCATTTCAAATCCACTCCCTATGACAAGGACTGGAAGTGCCTGGACCTTTTTGGCAGGAAAACATACTCTTCAGCCACTCTTCAGTTCTGCATTGTGAACTATCAAGCCTTAATGCCGAAATATGATTGCCAGAGCTATTCAAAACTTAATTCCTTTATTGAGCGTGTCCCAGATTTGCACAAGGAACAATTCAAGGCCATGGTCAACAAAGACCTACTGGTGCCAAATACATCTCTCCAGTCTGCACTCTGACAGAGCGGCACATTCATCTCTGATGCCATCATGATGAGATGAGCCCTTGGCTGCACCTCTTAAGCTTCCCAAAAGAGGTTCAAACAACTGTGGAGGGATCTGCCTTTTCACGGGACAAAACTATTTGCTGAAAGGACTGAATTGTCCCTCCACACCTTAAAAGACTCCAGGGCTACTCTTTGATCCCTCGGGATCTACACACCTGGGTATAAGAGAAAGTACAGCCATCAGTTGTCATTCAAATCCTATTTGTCGCGATATCCATTTCAAAGGTCATATGAACCTCGGAGGAAGAAGTCCAGGTTCCCCAGACAGAAACCCTCGGGATCTCAATCTACTTCCTCTCAACCTTCCTCCTCAAAGCAACAGTTTTGACAAGTTGGTTGAGGTGCCCATAGACCACTCTCCTCAACACCGACTGATGTTGGAAAACCTCACCCATCTCTGTGGATGCCATCTCACCCCATTCTGCAGCCTCTGGGAATGGATAATCTCCAACAAATAGGTGCTGGAGATTATTTGAGAGGGTACTCCACGACTTTCGCCTCCCTCCTTCCCAATAAACATCCCCGACCCTCTTCAGGGACCCTTCTCCTAAGAGCCTGCTACGACAGGAGGTAAGCCATCTCTTCAACATAGGAGCCAGAGAGCCAGTGCCCAAACATCTAAGTGGTAAAGGCTTCTACTCATTCCTGATACTGAAGAAAAAGGGAGTATGGCGACCCATTCTAGACCTCAGAGTGCACAACAAATTTGTCAAGGCTCAGAAATTCAAGATGATCACATTAGCAATAATTATTCCAAGATTAGAAAAAAGAGACTGGTTCTCAGCCCTTGACCCTTCCACATTTCTATCATACCAAGTCACGGACGAGACCTCAGGTTTACACTAGGCCAAGACCACTGCCAGTACAGAATACTCCCTTTTGGCCTCTCACTGGCCCCCCAGAGTATTCTCCAATGTCTTCTCCATAGTGGCAGCCCACTTATACTCTCAGGGAATTATGATTATCCTTACCTGGACGATTGTCTTTTCAGGGCACATTCCCTTCACCAAAGCCCTATGAATCAGCCATTTATTTCAGAATCTGGGCTTTCAAATTAATGCACAAAAATTGACATTAACTCTGGTACAGAGGTTAACATTTATAGGACCTGACCTCAACTCTGTCCATGTGAGGGGGTTCCTCCCACATCACTGATTCCTCAGCCTCTTCATGCTTCTAGAGACAGCCCCCAGTTTTTGGCCAGACACTGCCTCCAGCTTCTGTTAACATTAGTTATAGCTCATGCAACACTGCACATGAGTTGCCTCCAAGGGTGGTTTGGTTTGATTTACAGACTGAACAGAGACAACATAAACAAACTGCTGTCGGTGCTCACCAAATCAAACAATCCTTAAATTGGTGGAAAGACCCAGTAAACATCTGCAGAGGAATTACATTTGTTCAGCCTTCTCTTTCGCTACCCCTGACCACTGATGCATCCCTCATAGGATGGGGCACGCACATCTCAATGATCTCACAGTGCAGGGCAAATGGTTTCCATCCAAGACATGCCGTCACATCAACCTGCTTGAACTCAGAGCAGTCAGAAGTGTGTGTGCTCACTTCCTCCTGCTGATCAGAGGCATGCACACAAAAATCATTATGGACAATATAGCCTGCATATATTACATAAACCCACAAGAAGGTGCAAGATCACCCTCCATGTGCATGAAAGCACTAAAGCTATGGAACTGCTGCATTTCCCACAATATCAACAGTCTACCTACCGGGTGTGTACAACACAACAGTGGAGAGTCTCAGCCGCAAATTCCCACATGATCATGAATGAGTGATGTATGTCGTGGAGTATCACTGAATCGTCTGACAATGGGGAACACCTGCAATAGACCTGTTTGCCACTTACCAGAACAAGAAACGTCCATAGTACTGCTCCAGAGCAGGGATTGGATTACACTCCCTGGGGGATGCTCTTCTCCTCTAATGGGACAAGGGCTGCCTTTACACCTTTCCCCCCATTCCACTGGAAATAAAAAGAGAAAAAGCGAATATCATATTGATTGCTCCCACCTGGTCCAGACACACATGGTATCCGTACCTGTCACAACTGGTGTTTTGTCCACCATGACTCTTCCAATGACTCCTTACCTTCTGTTGCAGAACAAGAGACACTCTCTCCATCCCAGCCTGTGGATACTGCAGCTCAAAGCCTGGCTCCTTTGTGGTTCAAGCACATAAAGACATCTTGCTCTGAGAAGATACAGGAAGTGTTATTACACAGGAGAAGAGTAGCTAACTGTTATACCTACCTAAAAAAGTGGACTAGATTTTGAATATGGTGCCAGCCCAAAAGCGTCACTCTGGATGCAGCCACTCTACCTGTAATCTGTTGACTCTCAAGAAATGGACTTTCTATTAGCTCACTAAAAGTCCGCTTAACAGCAATTGCGACCTTCCACCAGCAAGTAGAAGGGTACTCAGTTTTCTCCCACCTGACTACGAAGAGGGTTCTCAAAGGCAATGTGAACCTCTTTACTCAACCCAGGCTTCCCTGCACAATGGGATCTCAATCTAGTGTTAAAAGGACTGAATAAGCTGCCATTTGAACCCATGGCCGCTTGCTTTTTAACTCACCTTCCCATGAAGATGGCGTTCCTGATCGCTATAACCTTGGCAAGAAGGACAAGGAAGATGCGGGTCCAGTGGCACATATCACCTTCACAGTGTTCTTTCCTGACAAAGTCATGCTTAGACACATCCGAAGTTCACTCCCAAGGTCATTTACGCATTTCACGTGAAACAATTTATTCATCTTCCAAGCTTTTATCCCAAGCCTCATCAGGATAATAGGGAAGCCATCCTCCATATGCGCGACATGAGGAGAACCGTGGTCTTCTATATGGACAGGACAAGATTTTTTTTTAGAAAATCTCTGAGACTATTCCTCTCCATTGCAGATAGATCAAAAGGTACAGCGATTTCTGTGAGATCTGTCTCCTCGTCCATCACCTACTCCAAAGGTATCTGTATATCAGAAATCTGCAGAGCAGCTACTGAGGCATCTGCACATACCTTCACAGAACACTGTGCCGTTCTGGGGAACTCTGCTGCAGATGCCAGATTTGGTGCCACAGTGCTATCATCTATAACAGACTCAACTCCAAAGCCCCAGCCTCCAGTGGGGAGGGGCACTGCTTGGGAGTCACTTACAGTGGAGCACCCATAGGGACACTACTCGAAGAAGAGGAAGTTACTCACCTTGTGCATTAATGATGGTTCTTCGAGATGGTTTATATCTACATGAGTAATGTTGGTGCCAGTTAACCCTACATTTTTGGCTCAGAGTACCTAAACTCTGCCCAGCTTGTATAATGGTTAAATATATGTAGAGAGTGGAGTTGGGGAACAGCTTTGAAAAGGCAGCCTATTATAGATGAGTGATTACTGACTCCATAAAGCATTCAAAATATTGTCAGTTAGCTATGAAAATTAAATGAAAGTAATCAGGCAGATTACTTCTCAGAAGTGTGTGTGTGTGTGTGTGTGTGTGTGTGCGCGCGCGCACGTGTATGTGGAAGAGAGAGAGAAAAATATACATACTTCGTCGTAACTTTTGACTGAAATTCTATTTTAAAAAATATCTGTGTAAGTATGTATCTTTTTACATAACTGGTCTGCTTTCTTTATTTGGAATAAAAAGAAGGTATGCTAGATTCTATTCTTCCTTGCTTATCAATAATAAAATTGTTTTGTAAATTCCAGTTACTGGGCCAGTTGATTGGCAGGACAAATCCATTGGCAAAAATAGTGATGTAGATATATACAAATGATGGGGAAATTTGGCTTTCATAATACACCTCCACCTCAGTATAACGTGACCCGATATAATGCGGTAAAGCAGTGCTCCGGGGGTGGGGGGGTTCGCACTCCGGTGGATCAAAGCAAGTTTGATATAACGCAGTTTCACATATAACACGGTAAGATATTTTGGTTCCCGAGGACAGCGCTATATCGAGGTAGAGGTGTACTTATAACTGGTGGTGATGCACAAGAAAGAAAGGAAGAATCCATCTTGGCTTTCAGATCCCCTGAAGTTTTCAGGGCTGATAGTTGGCAAAATACCTTTTCACATGTAAGTTGAGCATGTTTAATCTGGATATCATTGAGATGCTATCGTATGGGGCAATGCCATTTTTAGAGTCACTTCAGAATAGGACTGCACTTGATTATTCAGCTATAAATAATTTTAATACTTCTGTGTAGTGCTTTATTATTTTCATAGACTTATAGTAGTCTAAATTTATTTAAATATAATAATATTTAATCTCTCTGGAAATGGGTAATCCTATGACCAAATACTTGCATAACAACAGCACCAATGTCAAAAAGCATACCATGGCTGACAAGAATCCGCATTATAAAGTAGTTTGATTCATTTGACCCAAGGAAAATATGCATTAGAGAGAAATACCTTAAAATCCCCAAAATACAATATTTCTACAGGACGTAGGTTTTAAGTAGATACAGTAATAAATGGATTGCACTAGATCTGGAATGTCTATATGGAATACACTTTGGTTTTTACTGTTAATAATCTGATACTGAAATGATTTCACCTTTTGGGGAAAGTATGTGAATAGAGAGTTCTCCTGTGTTTGGAAGGCATAAATAAGATCCGACAGCTAATGCTGGTTAAAACATTTATTCTTAATTACTAGTTCTGTTTTCCTCTTGGCTATGGAATTTGTTTTGCATTCAATTTGTGTTTTGTATTTTTTTCAAGCTTAATATATCACACAAAATTTCTAAGGTGTAAGAAAGCAATATTTATTGTTTATGCATAAGATAATTCATGTAGTGAATGTAGTGAAAGTAATAGCTGTCTTCAAAACATTTAGAGGATGAAGTTAGTACTAATGAAAACTACTTAATCTGGTAGCATTGATTTGGAGCAATCATAGTATAGGTGAGTATTTTGCAGTTTTTACTGCACATGTTCCAAACATTTCATTTGCAATCTGCAACCCTTTTGTTTGTTCTATTCGTAGGCCCCTGTTGAGTAGAGACTGCCAATCTGTCCCAGATTGTATGATGGTTTTGTAATTTTTAAAATGACTAGTGTCACCGTAACTCACTTTCATTTGTGACCTTAAGAAGGATTTGAAGCCAGCTCTCTGAAAGTGAACAGCTAGTGCACAAATTCATTCTACCCAATCCTCAAGAAGATACTTTTAAATTTGTTCATAAAATGTATGTTCTGTATCAAGAGTGTCATATTATGTAAATAGAAAAGTGTTGTTCTACAGTATATTTTATAAAGCATTGGTGTGTCCACAATAATACTATAATGTCAAATTTTGATCACCATCTTTGAACAAAGCAGCAAAGAGTCCTGTGGCACCTTATAGACCAACGGATGTATTGGATCATAAGCTTTCGTGGGTGAATACTCACTTTGTCGGGTGCATCTTTGAACAAAGACATAGTTAAATTTACAAGAATATAGTGTAAGGTAACAAAAATAACAAAGGAAAAAGGATAGATATTGGGATTATTTAGTTTGAGAAAAGCAATTAAAACCTTGCATGACTGAACTATTTAAAATATTTTAGAGTTACTATTCCAGGAGTGCTAATGAGAACTACAGAGAAGGTTGCCCAAGCATTTCTATTATAATGCACTATTTTGATTTGGTTATAACTGTGTGATTCATACTAATTTTTGTTACAGGTTACGATAATTCATAAATTTCAGTGAATTTAATTAATCTGGAAATCCGATATGAAAATATTCTCTTATGTGTTTTAAATAGCTGAAGGGGAAACTGTCAAGTTTTTCACCCCTTAAAGGTCATTTTCTTTAAAGGTTTCAACATGAGGATTCCCTCAACCACCCACCTTTCTTTTTTTTGTTTTTGGTTACTAAAAAGAAAAGCATACCTTCTGGCGTGTCTTAACATACTAGTAATGTCATGCAGCGCCCCCTCCCCCCCACACTTGATTTGTATTTATAGTGTGTTGTAGAGGGGAGGTTGTTTTACAGTAGTCTGTTAGAGCAAACATCTGTCCTTTGTGAGTACCCTGATCTTTATAACTGCAAATAAATAAAACTTGTAATATTCAGTATAACTCATTTTTGAGCTCTAAAAACTTGATAGGGTTTCTTTAGGAAAAAATAAAAACATTTCAAAATTAACTGAAAACAATGGAACTTTCACCTGTTGGGCACAAATTAAATTTGTGTTAATTCATCTCAATCTGTGTTTTATCAATTAATTATGCAAGTTAATTCTTTTTCTTTCTGGAAATTGCAACTTGACTATAGAGGAAGTGATTTCTGTTCTTGTCATGTTTTATTCTTTGACTTCCTCACCTTAACATGCTCTTTTTCAGATATTCCTTATTTCCTTGGCACAATGAAGGTATTATTAAGACAAGTTAGAATCTATTGGGTCTAATCTATCCCTTTGATTTATTATGAGATGATTATTTCTGTGTATCTTGAGAAATCTGCTACTGCTTTGATGTGCTGTAGTGATTTTTCTAAGGTATGTAGTTATGCATGCCAACATACTCCAAGTAAGTATCAATTTCTAATTCATAACTAAAAATCTGTATGTAGTTTTTACCTTATTTTTAGTGCAGATAATTAATATGTGATCAACATTTCAGTGTGGTAAACTGACGGTAATAGTAAACTGGATTTGGAGGTCCATTGGCAGAGAGAGGCTGCCTGTAAGATTATCAGCAGAGAGAAGCTGAGAGTTCCCTTGCCCCATACTATTTTGCACTGAAAGTCTTTCATCATCTCCTCTCCTCTCCAGTCCATCCCTTAGAAAGATTAAAAGATTATACAGCAGCATCTTTGGACCTCTGCTCACAGACGGCAGTCTTTTAAAGAACTGACCTTTCATGATGGAGAACTGAACTGAAGTAGTGGGAACTGGCAACACAAAATAACTTTTTAACATGGAAGATTGATTTGTTGATTTCTGCTGACCCATTTCCTCTTGTGCTGAGCACATCCTGCTTCCCAAAGTCCTTTGTTACCTTTATCCTTAGAGAGTTTTTCGTTCCCTTCCCAACAGAACTGCCAAAAGAAATTTCAAAACTGTGTTACATTCAGTTTTTTCCCAGGAATTGATCACACTTCTAATTGATTGCTTAAATGATGATTTGCTTCTTAAAGGAGGTCTAGATCAAGAAGAGTTTTCACAATTTGTGTACTGATTACAGAAAGTCTATAATGACTTAGTTTTAGTGTTTTCTGATGCAGTGTGTCTTGCATAGGATTATCTAGGTTTCTTTGTAGTTTCAGGTTTGGAAAATACAATTTATTTTCTCCCCAAGATTTCAATTGAGAGAACTTTGAATGAGATTGACAATTATTGCCTTTTTAACCCCTGATTTTAGTTTAAGGTTTCCCAGCATTGTAATTTATAGCAAGTTTAGATGAACTATGTAACATGTTCTGGGGCTTAAGCTTAGGAACCATTTTTTGTGTTAATTTTCCTTTAGACAGACATAGTGAGTGTCAATATACATAGGCGCTGACTTCCTCTCTACCAAGGGGGTGCTCAACCCCTCTCCGCCGCAGGCCTGCCCTCACTCCACCACTTCCTCCAAGCCCCCACTCATGCCCCACCTCTTCATGACCCCGCTCCACCCCGGCATCTTCTGCTGCCCATGACTGGTATCCTGGCTGCTTCTCCCTTGCCCAGAGTTCCAGCTGCTGGCCGAGACCTCATATAAAACTTGAGGGTGCTGCAGCACCTCCTGCACTCCTAGTTCCTCGCCTGTGTCAACTCCTTAATGGTTAACAGTTTAACCAATAGAATTTTAAGGTTACATGGTTACTATTTTTAAACCCTATTTATATCCCTATTGCTGGTGGATGCTAAGCACCTGCTAATTTTTTTCCGTGGGTGCTCCAGGGCTGGAGCATCTGTGGAGTCAGTGCCTATGCTAATAAAGACCCATACCCCTACCTTCCCATCCACTGTAAAACAGATACACAATTTATATAAAAATAGATGCACTCATTTACGTTTTATTGATGCAATATGCAAGTTGCAAAGAAACGTAATGAATTATAAAAAGTTTTGAAACAGATTACAGTCTAGAACGAAGCATTATATATGTTGTGGAAATAACACTGCAATACACCTAAATACAATAGATACCAACTACCCCATTTGAACCATAGCTTATGTTTTGGAAGAGATTGTTAGTGCCTATCTCAGAGAAGACTGGGTTCTAGAACCCCTCAAACACACTGTACTTAGGCAGCTACTAAAGAAGAAAGTTCTGAACTCCAGTCAGCCACCTCCCAGTCTGACTCTTGAAGTTCTTTTTTGTGAAAGGTCATCAAGAAAATGGCAACATGAAAATATAACGGATATCTAGCTCCCTGAGGCCCCTGGCCTTATTTGGTGACATTTCAGACTGGAAGTGGTACGAATGGACGTTGTTGATCTTCTTGTGCAATGGGCAGAGGCCAGATACCTTTATTGATATCCCTTGACTTGTTATCAGATTTCAGCACTTGCTGACACAGCTGTGTAACTTTATCAAGATGACTGGAATAGCTTTAAAATGGTGTTCTGCTCATTGCTTCTGGTGGTTTTTAGAAGGTGGTGATGGTTGGCTGCTCCATCTCAAAGGTTCTTATTTGTGGAGATTTGCAAGACTCCAGTCTGTCACATCTTCTGTTCAACATCTATACAGAGCCTCTAGGAATGTATTGTGTGGAATTAGATGATGATATAAATTGCAGTATCATTAGTACACTGCTGACACCTATCTGGCATCTTCTTCTTTGACTCAGGCATGGGTGTTGCAGAGCTCACTAAATGCCTAGCAGAATCTGAAATCGGGAATAAAACCATCTGCAATTCAGCTTGTCCACGACAGGGGTTATTCTGTGTAGCAAAGAGGTTGAGGATCTGATGGAATCTATAATTGCTCCATAAGCACTACACATACAGGAAGAAATTGCAGAGTGTATTGAGCTTTGCCATGTCAGATTTATATATTTTAGTGCAGAATGTCAGCCATATCGCTAATTACATATTCATTGTTTCTACAGCAATCCAATATCTTCACTGCTTTTTTTTTTTTTTTTTTTTTTTTAAGATTATACTAACAAAAAATAATGTGTAGTGGATTAGGAAGCATCTCTTATTCAGCACTTTAAAATAAAATACATTTGTGCAGTTCTTTAGTCCATTAATATGAATTTGAGCCTTTAATAATTTGTTTTGCAAGGATTTACTTTTGTAAAATTCACAAATTTTTTAAACATGAAATTAGGCATAGGTATAATTTTAATTTAAATCTTCAATTAATCTGCTTTATTCCAAAATAAACTACACTTATTAATTTCCCATGTTTTCCAACTGTTCCTTAACCTGATCAGCACTATACCCTGAAGATTAAAAAACAAAACAAAAAACATACCAGTGGGCCAAATGCTGGCCCTCCTTTATATTTGTGCATCCCTGTTTAAGAAATGTTACTATGTAAAAGATATGACTTGTATTAAGAGAAGAAAGTGTGATATAGTTGATCTTTTGCAGATTATTAAAACAGTACACGTTACAAAAGTATGGAGTGTTATACTGTTTCTAGTTGAAAGCTGAATAGAGTAAGCTTGTATGCTTTATTTGTTGCATTTCTTTGAAGATCACTAAATCCATCCTACTGTGTAAACCTCTTGAGCTAAGCTGCAGTTTCTTAAAAAAAAACAAACGAACAAAAAAACATTGAGGTGGGAGGTAAGGCGGCAGCCTTCCTCAGTTGTTTGTCATCCTTTCTGTTTAATATCAAGGTTCTGTTCTATAATTTTTCTATTATCATCATTAGCCCCTTGTGTACATGAAAATCAGATAAACTAAATTTACTAGATATTCTTTTGAAATCATGTTTAATAAGGTAACTAACCTGCCACTGTGAATAAAATAGAAACTGTCAAGAGTTTGAGCACATTTATGGTAGTGCTGTTGAGTCCATTTTTATTTCATGTAGTTTTGCTAAGCGACTGATCCAGTAAGGCTGGCAAAACAGAAAAGCAGCAAATATATACGCACTTACTTTATCAGCCAAGAATACTTGGGTGTTCAAATATAAACTATATGTAAAGGATAGCATATTCTGTTGCTTTGGCAGGATTCTATAACAGAAAAGCTTCATTGACTACTGCAAAATTACAATTGATTTTATTACAGAAAGTGTCAACATGGGAATAAAAATTAATGGGACTATGAAAATTTGTTTGGAAAGTCATAGATTTATTCGGATGGTGTTGCTGTATGGTACAGCACTTTTTTGAAATATAAAGATAGAAATATCAAGTTTTAGAACGTTCTTCCTTCTTTACAATGTTAGCTAACTGAGGCTCTGATCCTGTGAGGTGCTTAGCATCCTCAGATTCCAGTGAAGTCGGTGGTACTCGATTTCTGAGCAGCTTGCAGGATCAGGTCTTATACGTAGGTGTGTTTATACTCTCCTCTAAGTCTTGGAGAGCTGATAAATGTGACTTTTAAAAGCAAAAAATTAAATATAGTGGTACATGCGGTATCCAAGATCTCAACTACTGTATACTGATGAAATTTCTATAAAGGGTTTAATTGTTAGGTTGAGCACTGTTTTATGAAAACTGTATGGAACACTGCTTTCTTTTGAAATTGCTCTTCAAAAAGAATTCCTATTTCATATAAAAAGATGCCAGACTCACAAAGATTTCCTTTCTTGTTTCATAGACGTTCCATCTTCAGAGCAGCCTGAACTGTTCCTAAAGAAACTTCAGCAGTGCTGTGTAATTTTTGACTTCATGGACACACTATCAGACCTTAAAATGAAAGAATACAAGCGCTCCACTCTTAATGAACTGGTGGACTACATTACAATAAGCAGAGGCTGTTTGACAGAGCAGACTTACCCCGAAGTAGTTAGAATGGTGAGTTTCTTCTTTACTGTGGACACTTTAGATCCACATACAATGCCAGCTACATATTGGGGGCCAAAGTGAACCCTGGAATAAGCGGACTAAATGTGACCTTGGGTTTGTATTTTCTAGTAGACGTCACCAGAGGATACTACTTCTAAGACCAATAAAACTCAAATTTTCACTTGCAGTGAAGTGAAATCAAATTAGGACATCAAAACACGAGTGTCAAATATGTAGAAAAGTATACCCAGAGCAATTCAAATTTCAGCATTCAGAACATGAAGTAGACACAAACTCATTGTGCTTTTTTTCCTAGTGAAACAGAATGGAGTAATTTTAGAATGTTTGTCTTTATTTTTTGTAAGATAGTTTTTATCTTTAAGTCTAATAAAATCTCATCACAAAGGAACTTTGTCACTTTTGCCATGTAACTGAGCATTGAAAAGTGATGCATAGGATCAACATTAAAATTGCAGTGCTTTGCTCTTTAGATTCATAGCAACTACAATTAAGAGGTCACCAGGAGTTCCCAATGGTAGTGGTAATCTTATTAATAAATTATTAGCTAACACAAGTACCTTCAACATCAGTGCTGAACGACCACCAGATAGCATAAAGTGAAGAACATTCATTGCAAGCTTTAAGATAGATATGATAAAATCTTACTAAATTGCCACCTGAAGCAAAAGACAGATATTCAGAAATAGATTTTGTGGTGTTGGTTCTATACTGGTATTATGTGATCATTGAATCTGGTAATAGACACACACTCGTGGAGAACTATGATTAAATTTAATTTGCAGCATGCATCCACCTTTTTTTGTTACACGCAAGTTGTACACAAATACATACCTACTCTAGTGATTATCTGAATTATGTAGAAGTATATGTTTTATACCATTGGAATATGTATTTGTGTGTGTGTGATTTGTGTTATGTGTATTTCATATATATGAAATATACAAAAAAACTGCATTAAAAGAATGCTAAGGTTTCGTATGGAAACTTAATCCTGGCATTTGCTAACATCTGAGTACTTGTTTTTGCTACATTCACATTGTTAATGCACCTTTTTATGTAATTATAAAAATGCATTGCATGGGCAACGCTAATTTGGCCTTCTTATGCATGTGCATTATGTTACAATCTAGAATTATATGATCACATACTGTTTTTTTTCACAGGACCCCTGCCTTATTCAGTACACAGGAGGGATGGTGCTTACTCAGTGAACAGAAGCTATTCAATATCATGTTTTATCCTCATTGTTCCATGTGTGGCCCCATGCCTTATTTACTGTATACTATTCAAACCCTGCTATGAATATAGAATTATTAATTTTCTCCTGGGTGTTTCTGTGGTGCTCATCCCTGTAGTATCAGAGTGCTTCACAAACATTAATTAATTTATCTTCATAAAACTGCTGTGAGGCCAGGAGGTGGTATTCCCTTTTCAGAAATGACAAACTGAGACAGAGAGATTAAGGTCAAAAGTATCCAGTAATTTTGGATGCCCAAGGCTTGACTTTTTTCAGAGAACTTAGCATTTTTTATCATTTTTATTTGCTCAGAGCAGAGTTTTCATTGACTTCAGTTGCAGCTGAGAGTGCTCATCACTTCTGCAAATCAGGCAAGTGCAAGTTGGGCATTCAGAAAGTCAGTGATCACTTGTGAAAAGTTTAGTTTAAGTGATGTCCCCAGCATCACATAGGAATTCTTTGGCAAAGGCAGGAATCGAATCCAGTTCCTCGGGGCAGCATTCAGCTGCCTTAACTATGAAAAGATTCTTTCTTTTCTTGCAGTTCCCTTCCTCACTTACTGTACACCTTCCAATTTCTACAACAAATGAAGAAAGGGGTCCTACAGACCAGTGGTTCTCAACCTTTCCAGACCACTGTACCCCTTTCAGGAGTCTGTTTTGCCTCACATAATCCAAGTTTCACCTAATTGAAAAATGACTTGCTTACAAAATTAGACATAAAAATACAAAAGTACCAAAGCACACTATTACTGAAAAAGTGCTTACTTTTGCATTTTTACCATATAATTATAAAATAAATCGATTGGAATATAAATATTGTACTTACATTTCAGTGTATAGTATATAGAACAGTATAAAAGTCATTGTATGAAATTCTTATTTGTACTGACTTCGCTAATGCTTTTTATGTAGCCTGGTGTAAAACTAGGCAAATTATCTAGATTAGTTGATGTACCGCCAGGTAGACCTCTGCATACACCCCCGGGGTATGTGTACCCCTATTTGACAACCTCTGCTGTCAACCACAGCTTCCTTTTCTGTGCAGATTCAGTCCCTGAGCTTGGTTCATCCTGTGCACTGAAGGGAGGGTGGGGTACCTGTAGGAAAAAACAATTGTCTTCCATGTAATTAAAGGCTATGATAATAAAGGCATACACACAAGGGGAGCAAATTAAGATTTTACAGGCAATCACAATTCTATCATTTCCTATCTTCTGAGTACTTGATTTTAACGTTCTTTTAAAGGTAGCTTTTTGTATGTGATATTTTTAAACAAAAAACCTGAAAAAACAAATTTAATCACGTTGAACCATGTCTGAATCACGTGGAAGTTGAGCATTAGGAACTTTATATCCACAGCACTGGCTTCTGCCTCTTGGCATCAGGGACTAACTGATTGCAGTACTGGGTTTTCATTTTCTGCTGTCGACTGGCATGTCCTTGTCTGAGTCCCAGTCTTCATCCTTACCCTCAGCTCCATGTCCCAGATCTAACTGCTCGCTTCTCTGCATTCTGGTCAAGCTAGTTCCTCCTCCTGCTCACTGCTTGGATGCCAACAGGGAACATTGTGACCACAGGAGTAACAGTCTTTGTTCCTATGCCTGGTATTACAGCAGTTCTTGGCTGCCAGGAGGAGGAAATGCAGTGAAAGTCCTGCTTAGTCCCTGCATGCTCAGTGAAGACAATTTTTGAGGTATCTAGCTGCAAAACTGGCTCATAATTTGGCCGAATTTGGGCAGATTTTCATAGGGACAACAAAAATTCACACCGTTGGCAACAGGACAACCCTTTTGCCAAATTTCAGGTCCCTTCTCCAAAACATGGAGGTGCTATAGCTTCTCAATAAAATGGTTATAAAAATATTTTAACATGGGCAAATCAACATTTTTTCCCATACTCCTGCATCAGAATTGTTTTTGTTGAAATTTTCAAAGAAACCTCAGCCTAAGGAAGATGCGTGGCTTGGAAAATTTCAGCCCAAATGGTTAAAGTATGGCAAAGTTATAAGCGAAAGAAAACAAGATCTTATGTTGGAAAGTGTCAGGTATTGCTACCTACGCCAGCTATAAAGTGCACACACACTTTGCAGATGTATTCTGTGTAAGTGTTATGCATGATGATGTGGCATAGAGTATAAAGGTTTTTAAAACATGCTTGGGTCATGTTGCTCATGAGTGTTGAATCCATGAGTGAATTATGCAGGTCATCCCAAATGAGTGCTAACAAATATTTTTTGCTATACCACACCAGCATGTATTTCATATATGCTACATATTTTACAGGAAAGCTATCTTAGACATGTAGTGTTTTTTTTCATCACTTTGCCAGCAAAAACCAAACTCCCTTTGTACCATGAATCCAGCTGTACAAGCCTTAGAGGAGGAGACAATCCCTCAACATTACCTAAAATAGATGTTTAGTGCACAGTGTTTCCCCTTGGCTAAGCAGTAGTCAATTTTGGAACCTTGCAGCAGGTCACTTTCAGTTGCCGGAGAAAAATTGATGATGTGAAGTCAGGTATAGTATAACTTGTTTATTTACAATATGTATATGAGTCCTGTTATTCTTAAACTGAGATAGATCTAACTGTGTGAAGGCAGCTTTGTACGCCCATTCAGTGACCATGAACAGCCACAAGGAACAGCTGCTTTTGTGCATGTTCCTCCAGGTCTCCAGCTATCCTCCCAACTGCCATTGATCTTCCCTTTCTGGCTGACCTGTCATGATCCAGTCAGGAGCCAGGAGAACAGCAGCAGATTCACCCTTAGTAAATTCATCACACTGCTCTGTGTTGACTGCGCAGCACATTCATCACAATAATATTTTGATGTTAAGGTATGATATCTTAAGACCTACCAAAACTAAACATAAATGCTATTTGGAAAACTTGGTGAAGTATTCTCTTTACTGTGATGTCTAGCATTCATTTCTAGCACTTTTGGGTTGCAGCATACCCATCCAGGAAAGAATATTGGCCATCCTGGCCTTTGGGCCAGTGTAATCTTGTGTGGGAGGGGTGGAATTCGATATCTGGAGGGGATGGGAAGGGAATCAATGTTAAGACTGATTTTTTTAAAAAAAGGAGAAGCAAGGAGAGGATAAAAAAAGCACCTCTTTGAGCTGAAGGTTTGACATGCTAGTTGTCGTACAGAGGAATAGTGGTTAAAGTGCTGGTCACTTGCTGCTAGTCTTGATTATCTGGAGGCATCTGACTTTAAAATTATATTATATATGGAAAAGCTTTTTAGGTCATTTATAGTTTTCTAAAATGCACTAGTTGTAATTTTTCTCTGCCTATAAAACCTGAAAAGTTGATTTATGATACTAAGGCAGCCTGGCTTTATAGATAAAGTGATATAAAATCCATTACTAATAATATTATTTTAAAACTCTCTTGAAAATGTTTCTAATTTTTTTTGGTAGAATACATGTTGCTAGTGGTATGGTATAAAGGTTTTATGGGCACTCATTTGGGATGATCAGCATAGCTTACTCATGGATCTGCGGCCTGCAACTCATGCAGTTCATGGTATTTAAAACTTAATGCTGTGGTCCAATATTCTGTATGTTCTCTCTCGCTCTCGTTTTTGTGTTTGTGTTCGCTCCCACCCCCTTTACGTTTATCAGTCTGTTTTTTAACCAACCTGCTTTGCTTGTTTTAACTTTCGAAGCTATGCTAACTTTTGGAATTTGTATTGATGGGGAAAAAGTCTTATTAGTGGTCACCTGACATATGAGGCCTTATAGGAATTATCAGTATCACTTCCAGTAGAAGAATAACGGGCACTTGTGCTAATGGAAATCGGAGGATTTATTCAGAAGGAGTGTATTGTACAAAGCCCGCTTCCCCTGTAGTTTTTGGTGTGTCATTTAGTGAGCATTTTACATCCTTTAGATTTCAGCTGGTCTGAAGAAAAAGGCCGTTACCACTTAAAACAGTGTATGCAAAAGAAAATGTCAGAGATAACAGTTTTATGGACAAAATAATATGGCACTTAATCTGAAATAATTTACCACTGTCTGAACAAAATTTGCAAGCTTAGAATAAAGTAATGATGGTGATTTTGCTCTTAGATTAAGCACTGTTAGTTGAATAAAATGAATGTTTGTATTAGCTGTGCATTATCCTGCAGTGTGCTTGTAGGGCTTTTTATGCTTTCAAAAGCTTAACATGTAGATTGAGAAACTGACTGTTTCTATTAAAAAAGGCAGATGGGTGGGAAAAATGACTTTTGGTTAAATTTAAATCCTTGAATGAATTTCTGTGGTAGGTGCCCATTCTTTCCTTTGCAGATTATAAACCTCCCTCTCCAAACATTTGCTGTAGTGTTTATGCTTTAACCCAGGGTAACTAACACGCTACATTTTATTGACTGGATAATGAAACTCAGTTGTGATACATAACTTTCAGAAAAATGTTCCTTTACTACCTGACTCTTAAATGCAAAATTTGACCATAGTGCACTAGGTGTCTTCCTGAACTTTTCTATCATTACAAATTAAGTGCAATGAAAAAATTAACCTGCATAGGCAAAATTAGACTCAAATCAGGTCTATTCTGGCAGTCCTGGTCAAAAGGCGGCTGAACAGCACAGGGACAGGCAGGAATCTGTTGTAAATAACGAAGTCAAACATCAGATAAATTATCAGAGGGGTAGCCATGTTAGTCTGGATCTGTAAAAGCAGCAAAGAATCCTGTGGCACCTTATAGACTAACAGACGTTTTGGAGCATGAGCTTTCGTGGGTGAATACCCACTTCGTCAGATGCATGTGCATGCATCTGACGAAGTGGGTATTCACCCACGAAAGCTCATCCTCCAAAACGTCTGTTAGTCTATAAGGTGCCACAGGATTCTTTGCTGCTTTTATCAGAGAAATTATCGCTTACCAAACAATACATCCAAAGAACCAGATGCTGATCTCTGTTCCCGTGGTATGAATCTGGAATGATTTAATTGACTTCATTCTGGGTTTACACTTGCGGAAAGAGATCAGAGTCTGGTTCAGCTAATGTAACAGAAATGAGAGACCTAATAGATAAAGCTAATCCTGGTTAAAGCTAATATCAAACACCTGGTATACAAGGCAAACAAAGCCAAACAAGGCAGTTGTTGAGGAATCCTTTTTAAGTGAAGGCGCTAGCAGTCATACTTACCATAATTGTGAATTTCTTCATTTTCATTAGCTTTGCTTATGATTAGTAGTGGACCCTGGCCTCAAAATCCAGATCCGATTTCAAATGTTCCCAAGTTTAAAGGCTGGTTGAATCAGCAGATGTACTGCAAATCTGTACCTCTTTAGTATTAACATTTTTAAAAATAACTTGTTTTGTGTGTTTTCTCTGTAGTTTTTTTGGGGAAAAAATCAGATTAGATTTACACAATATCAAGTTTAAATAAAATAAATAAAATAATAGAATTTTCCAATAATGAATAGTGACAAATTTTGGCTAAAATATTTATCTTAACGTCATTTGAGAAGGTTTGTGACAAGTTACGAAATATCAAGGTGCCAGAGTCATTGCCTGAAAGATTGCAGTGCTAAAATTACAAGAGTACACAAAGAGTGTTTTGAAACCACCTAAGAACTCTGTATTCTTGAACTCCATTTTTGAGTTTTTCTTTTCAGGAATAAAATGTTACTGCAGAGCTAGGATCCTCTGAACCTAATAATGAATTTGTAATGGAAGTCCCCAGATAGCTTTAACTAACTGCAAAGTTACCCAAGGCATTTATGAGATATTGAAATTTACAGAAGATGTAGCTATAAAATATGAATTTGAAGAAGTAATTTTAAATTTCTGCTTGAGGATTGTCAGGTGATACTGGCAGTAGAAGCAAGAACAGAAAAGAAAAGAAAACAATGTGTTCACACTGAACCTAACCCTTTCACACATTTTATTTGTTTTAAATATAATTGACAGCAAACTGATTAGTTGGATGCCAATTACTCAGTACTTGTTAAAGAAGCATCCTCAGCTTGAAATCCAGTTGTTTTCAGACAATGGATTATAAGTAGTTTCAGCTACTACACTTGCCCCGGGAGTTTTCCTACCAATTTTTGTGGTTTTAGAATAAGATTTGCTTATTTTTAGAATGTTTTTTTTTCCTGACTCATATTTGTGTGGGTTATTTGCTCAGCCCAAGAAACTGATTATACCGGAGAAATGATTTTCCTGATTATACAGGAGAAATTATGAAACTGACTATGTACAGCTTTTAAATGAGCAAAGTAAATAAACTGGAAAAACAAATTAGAAAAAAATGTTGTGCTTCTTTGAGTAATGGTCCCTATTGTATTCTACTGTGACTTACACGTGTGTACTGTGTGCCTGAGCCAGAGAATTTGAAAGTAGTGTCCATTGGTCCGCACATGCACCCGGGTCCACCTTGCATCTCTGACCGAGGGAATAAAAGGTGGTACAGACTAATCATCTCTTCAGTTTCTTCTCACCACCAGGTTGGAATCTAGAGTGTCCGCAGCTTTGACTTCATCCAGTTTGGGTACCAGACTATGCCCAGTACGCTGGGCTTCAGACTGAGTTTCCTGACCATGATCCTTCTCAGTCAGTGATGACCACCAATGATGCCTGTACTGCCTTGGGGAAGCTCACATTGCGGCAAGTGTATGCCTATCTCATTCCTCAGCTGTATTCAAGAAGGGCGGGATCTTTGTCTCCATAAATGCCTCATGGAGAAGGCGATGAGGCCCCAATCGGACCCAGGCTGGCTAAACCCAGCCCCCATACATTCACTTGATTCAGCAAGGAGTGCACTTCCTGCTGCGAAATGCAACTCTGATACGGTAGAATCCATCCTCACAGGCCTCATAGCAGGGCCTTGTTGGGAAGCTAGGAAGCACTCTCATAAGCATGAGATTAAGTGTTCCTTTAAGTTCACTTCAAAGGAGTTGGACTTGACTGTAAGCAAGCCTACCAGCTCAGTCCGAGAGGACTTAGGATGTTTTAAGTCCTAGAGACACAACAAGGAAGCCCACAAGCATTGGACTACATCAGTTCCAAACTGTGTCCTGTCAGTACTGTCATCCCCGACTCCAAACCCTGGGATCCATCTACACTGATGAAGACCAATCACTGCCAACTCTGGATACCACCCTTCTCACCAACTCTGGATACCACCCTTCTCACCAGCTCTGGATACCACCCTTCTCACCAGCTCTGGATACCACCCTTCTCACCAACTCTGGATACCACCCTTCTCACCAGCTCTGATGACCTGGACAAGCAGAGTCCCCCTCACACTGGAGAGGTCTGAATGTGTTGCCACCCCACAAGATGTCTTCACCCTCCCAGATCCAGAATCCTCTCCTCCATTGGGACCCTCTGTTTCCCAGGATATAATATCTTTTCAGAGAGAACCAGTTATGCAGTGGAGCCTGTTAAGCTCCCGTATGCAGAATACGCCTCCCCTCCAATGGAGCTGGACTCAGCCTTCTGCTCAGGAGATTCAGAGCCATTGGCTGAATTGCTCTTCCCTTACCATACTTATCCTCCACCACCTAAAAGACCTGCACAGGTTCAGGATTAACCTCTGCTTCATCTAGCTTAGAGCTGCTGGTACCACATGCCTATCAGCCCCTCTTACTGGCCATGTTGGGGGCCTTGGTATCTAGTTGATCCCATCTGCTAGGGAGTCACCCATTGCCTCCCCTCTAAGGGGATGCTCAGGTCTACTTCGAGATCCGACAGAGGAGGAAGAATAGTATGCTCTGGTTCTGCCAGAACCAGCAAGATTGCCATCATCATTTCCAGATGAAACAGTGACTTTTGCACCCCCTCATCACCATGACTTCAGGTGGTTCCAGGACCTTCTCCACGGAGTTGCTGGAAAGCTTCAGATTCTCCTTGAGGTGGTCCAGGACTCCTAGCACAAACTGTTAGCCAACCTGCACACCTCTGGAACTAACAGGGCTCCAGCGGGATTTAAAGGGCCTGGGGCTCCCCACTGCAGCCGGAGCCCCAGACCCTTTAAAGCGCCACCGGAGCCCCACTGCTACTGCGCTATACGCGAACCCATGTTATATCGGGTCACGTTATAGCGGGGTAGAAGTGTATATGCTGATCGTTCCCCAGCTGTACCCAAGAAGGTGGGAACTTTTGTCTCCACAAATACTTCATAGAGAAGGTCAAGAGGCCCCAATCGGACCCAGGCTGGGGAACCTCCCTGTACATCCGCTTGATTCAGCAAAGAGTGCTCTTCCTGCTCCAAAGTGTAACTCTGTGATGCTACATCTTCCGTCTTCATTGGGAGTCTGCATAAATATAGAAAAATCTGTTCTCACCCTTACATAAACTCTGGACTTCATCATGACAATCCTAAATTCTATCACTGCAAAGGCATACCTGCCCATGGACAGGTTCCAGACCATGAACAATATCATAGTTCATGGCACAAGTAGCCCTCGAGTACCGCTCAAAAGACATCTGTCCCTACTCAGTCACATAGCTTTCTTGATCACATAGCAGGCATTTCTTTCAAATTCTCTAGCTCAAGGCACATGGTGCACATGCTTAACCCACAGTGGAATATGGATGGGACCACATATCTCAAAGAAACTCCTGTTACAGGTAAGTAACCAGCTCTTAGAGTTACTGTAACTTTAATTGTTACAATTAGGGCTGTCACGATTAATAACGCAATTAAAATTAATGGTGCTGTTAAATAACAATAGAATACAATTCATTTTAAATATTTTTGGATGTTTACTACATTTTCAAATACACCTCTACCCCACATAACGTGACCCGATATAACACGGGTTCACGTATAGCGTGGTAGCAGCGGGGCTCTGGCTGCTGCGGGGAGCCCCGGAGCTCTAGAGCCCTGCCGCCCCTACCCCGATATAATGGAGTTTCAGCTATAACACGGTAGGGATTTTTGGCTCCCCACGACTGCGTTATAGCGGGGTAGAGGTGTATATTAATTTCAGTTACAACACAGAATACGAAGTGTACGGTGCTGACTTATATTTATTTTTATTACAAATATTTGCACTGTAAAAAAATATACTTTTCAGTTCATCTCATACAAGTTCTCTAGTGCAATCTCTTTATCATGAAAGTTGAACTTACAAATGTAGAATTATGTACAAAAAAACTGCATTCAAAAATAAAACAATGTAAAACTTTAGAGCCTACAAGTCCACTCAATCCTACTTCTTGGGCAGCCAGTCACTCAGAGAAACAAGGTTGGTTACAATTTGCAGGAGATAATGCTGTCTGTTTGTTGTTTACAGTGTCACCTGAAAGTGAGAACAGGCATTTGCATGACACTGTTGTAGCTGGTGTTCCAAGATATTTACATGCCATATGTGCTAAAGATTTATATGTTCCTTCATGCTTCAATCACCATTGCAGAGGACGTGCTTCCATGCTGATGATGGGTTCTGCTTGATAACGATCCAAAGCAGTGCAAACTGATGCATGTTAATTTTCATCATCTGAGTCAGAGGCCACCAGTAGAAGGTTGATTTTCTTTTTCGGTGGTTTGGGTTCTGTAATTTCCGTATCAGTGTGTTGCACTTTTGAGACTTCTAAAAGCATGCTCCATACCTCATCCCTTTCAGATTTTGGATGGCACTTCAGATTCTTAAACCTTGGGTCGAGTGCTGTAGCTATTTTTAGAAATCTCACATCGGTACCTTCTTTACCTTTTGTCAAATCTGCTGTGAAAATGTTCTTAAAATGAACATGTGCTGGGTCATCATCCAAGACTGCTATAACATGAAGTATATACAGAATGCGAGTAAAGCAGGTCAGGAGACATACAGTTCTACCCCCCAGGAGTTCAGTCATAAATTTAATTGACGCATTATTTTTTTAATGAGCATCATCAGCATGTCCTCTGGAATCGTGGCCGAAGCATGAAGGGGCATACAAATGTTTAAGATACCTGGGATGTAAATACCTTGCGGTGCTAGCTACAAAAGTGCCATGCGAACGCCTGTTCTCATTTTCAGGTGATCTTGTAAATAAGAAGCAGTCAGCAATATCTCCCATCACTGTAAACTAACTTGTTTGTCTTAGCGATTGGCAGAATAAGAAGTAGGACTGAGTGGACTTGTAGGCTCTAAAGTTTTACAGTGTTTTGGTTTTGAGTGCAGTTATGTAACCAAAAAAAAATCTGCATTTGTAAGTTACACTTTCACGATAAAGAGATTGCATTTCAGTACTTGTATGAGGTGAATTGAAAAATACTGTTTCTTTTGTTTATCATTTTTACAGTGCATATATTTGTAATAAAAATAATATAAAGTGAGCACTATGCACTTCGTATTCTGTTATAATTTAAATCAATATTGAAAATTGTAGAAAAACATCAAATATGTAATACATTTCAGTTGGTATTCTATTGTTATAAGTAGAATTAATCACGATTAATTTTTTTGAGTTAACTGCGATTAATTGACAGCCCTAGTTACAATTGTAGCTAAAAAAATGAAGTATGATTTTGAAGTCCATGGTAGTTCTTTAAATGTTTAAATGCTTATAGTTTGTATATTTATGCAAGTGTAATGAGAATCTTCCTTTTTTCAGTATTTTTATTTCACTTTTTCAAGTGTACAGAATTGAACTGAAGTATTTCTTTTCCTTCAGCTATTTGCAGTTTGAAATATGTCTTGTGATATCACCTAATTTCTCGAGATCGTGCAACTCCAAACTTCGTCACTTTACCTTGTGCCAGTTGCACAGCAGGTAGCAAGGTGTTTCATCACTCAGTCATAATAGTGAAAAAATAAAATAGTAAAGTTTGAAAAGTGTAGTTATTTGTGTGAACTGATGCAAACATTATGAAAAGGTTCGCAATCTGTTAAGTACTGCGGCTCTTTCCCATCAAGTTATGGGCTTATCCAGTCAGAATGGCTTCAGATATTTGTAATACGTATGCACAAGTTACTGTGTACGTGCTATATTTATATATTTGGGGGGAGTCTATCTCCCATTTACAACAGGGGATGATGAGAGAAGATGTAAATTCACCAGTCACTAATGGGAGAATTTAGACTCCTATATGTTTCTACTGCAGTGACAATATATTTAAAGATCTGTTTGGTTTACTTAGTCCAAACTCCCTTTTCATTTCAGAATAAAGTTTGGCATGTACCCAATTCAGAAAAAAAGTAGTACGAAGTATTGAAATAAATTGAAATTGAGCTCAGTCTGACATTTTTAGTTACAGCCAGGTACAAGCAATACTTTTGGGGGGAACTTGGGACACTATATGCCATGCTCTAGTTTGGTGGGGGAGGGGAGACTTGACTTGAAAAGGTTATTGTGGCTTTTGTTTTGTTTGTTTGTTTTTTTGGGGGGGGGTGTTTTGTGGGCATTCAGCCCTAACCTCAGACAGGTTCTGTTTGGTATTTAAAAAGTAATTTCAGTTACAAATATCTTGGTAAAATCTTGCAACATATTGCCTATTAATATATATTTGGAGTTACATTGAAGTGGTTGATTGGTAGAGCTGGTCAATATTTTGTCAATTTCTGAATTAGAAAAAAAATCAGGAAAAATTTTTATTTGAAATTTACTCCCCTCACTTTTTTTTTCTAAATTAGAGTTGGTTGGAATTTAAAAAGAAAAAAAATGATTGTGGTGAGGAATCTTGGAAAAAGTTTTGAAACAGATTTTCCCTTTTGTTCCCCATGCATCTCTACTTTGAAGCCATTCTACTGTATTGTCAAAGATCTATATCTCAGCAGCTCCAGACTAATGAACAGGCTGTGAATTGATGCATACATGTAAATGAACCATTACACTGTGTTTATGATTCATGCAGTAGTAGTCTTCATTCTTTCAGTTGCCTGCATTTCAATCCTTTGCGTGATACTTAGAAGAAGTACAGTGTGTTCCAAGGATTGGCGCACTTCATTGATTTTAAAAATGAGGTGCCTACTGTAACAGTTCACGTTATCTTTTTAGACTTATAATTACTTGTGGACATCAGTTTAATGACAATTGGAACTCTTCACCATCAGGATAACTTGTCTGTCTGTTTTCTTGACCAAGTCATCTAAATGTTGCCTCTATTTATAACATCAACTTCTTCATTCCTAATGTGGACAAGAAAAATTAAAGGAAACTACACATCTTTTTCAGTTGTGGTTGTACCTTTTACTTCAACTTACTCTTATCTACTCTCTTTCTTGCATGCACAAATGGATTTGGATGCATTTTATGCACGTGGCACTCGGCCTTTACTTGGATTTTACAGTATATGCTTATTCAAAAATAATTTTGCTTTTGTAATAAGCTTACAGTATTCAGGTGCCAGTGTTGGCCTTTAACTAGTTGTGGCTAAAACCTTTTTCTCCCATTTCTTGCTCCAGCAATCAGCACAGATAAATGCATCAGTATTTGTTTTCCTTTTTAAAAGGTCCAGGCCCTGTATGCGTAGGACTTACACTTATTTCATTTCCTACAGATCAGACCCTTTTGATTCTTAAATATAGTGCTTTCTCTTTTAACTTACTGTAGCAGGGTGGACTTCTGCTCTGGGAGAGAAGGGGTTAAAACAGCCCTGGCAAGGGGCTGTAGCTGGAGCCAGAAGCCTGGGCTGATGATGGGAGTGGCTGCAGCTGGGGGCCACGCCCCAAACTGAGCCACAAGGCTGTATAAGAAGGCTAGGGGAGCAAGAAGCAAAGGAGTCTCTCTCTGACTGGAGAGAGAGACAGGCCTGGCTGCTTGGGAACTCACCCAGGGGACCTAGAGGAAGGCAGGGCTGGGGAAAAGCCTTAGGAGCTGAGAAGCCCTAGGCCAGCAACTCCCCAGGCTGCAGGGTGTAATTCTAGGCCTGCAAGGTACTGGGCTTGCAGAGGGGCAGCCGGAGGGTGGGTAAAGGCAGCCAGGCCAAAACCCCTTTGTCTATGATGAGTGGCTGATACTGCAGTCTGCCCCAGGGCTTGGGGGCTAAACAATGAATGGGAAGCAGTGAATAGTGAGGCAAGTGGGGATAGTGGGGTGGGGTTCCCCTGGGAGGGGAGAGACCCAGTTAAAGGGGCACCGGGGTCCAGGAGGGGCCCGGGGCCAGCAGAGGATAGGTGGATCACCGGCCTGCAGAGGGCGCTCCGTAGCTGGAATCCAGCTAATTACCCGAAGTAACCAGCAGGAGGCACTGCGGGGGCGAGGCCACACGTTTACACGTACCATTATTTTTAACAAGTTGACACTTGCTGTTTACTGGTAGTGGGAAGATATGTGCACTCAGTCTTGCCCAGTCTCTTTTCCAGTTGCTAGTTAATTTTAGAGTTGCAAGATAGGTTACTTGTCTTTCAAGAATGTGATTTCAGCACCCAAATAGTTGGTTTATGCCCTCAAACTCTGCCCATTGCTTGTCTTCATCTCATCAAGTACTAAAGAACAATAAGACAGTGAGCCCCCATTTTTTCCGGTAACCCTGTTTATGGCTTCCATGTACTTGAAATAGGTTGTAATTTTTCAGTACGAGCGTTGCATACAATATTTAGAACTGTGCAGATGCTTTGTTAACAGTGGGTCAATAAGTACTTTCCCAGTGATGTGGTATGTTGCCCACAAATGTGGGTTTGTAATGGAAATAGTGGCATAACTATAGTGATACTAGATAACACCGCTATAATAAGTTTGTGAATAATAATTAAATGATTCCATCTTGACATGCAACTTTGAATGAATGAATGAATTGCTTTGACTCGATATGTAAGGTTTGACATGTGTGATCATGTTTTGAACAATAAAGAAGAATGCAGCTATCTTGAAGAGTTCTTGATCACTCTTTGGAAACCTAGCATCATTCGGTATAACTAAAATGAGATCTTAATTTAAGTAAAATTAGTTGGACATTAACTATCCCATGATCCCTGAAATTTAAATTACTTTGCCTTTAACAATAGTATGTTAATAAGGAAATGCTGTTGTGTCAGAACTGAGAGAGTTTGTTGATTCAATGTCTGTATGGAAATCCTTTTAAAAAAAAAAAAACGTAGTTATCCAAAGAAAGGGCAGCTGATATGTCTAAATACGTTGTATAATTTTTTAGCTTAACATAAGACTGGCCATACTGGGTCAGACAAATCATCCATCTTGCGTAGTATCCTGTCTTCCAGCTGTGGTTGATGCCAGATGCTTCAGAGGGAGTGAACAGATGAGGGCAATTTATCGAGTGACCCATCCCCTGTCGTTCAGTCCCAGCTTCTAGTAGTTAGAGCAGTGATGGGCAACCCATTTATGATCCAGATGAGACTGGAAACTGTGTCATGGAGGATCTTGTAAGTGAACAGTACCAAATTGAACTTAAAAAACAATAACCTCTGTATCCCCCAAAAATAAACCCCTCAAAATCCCCAAAGCTCACATGGAGAATGACTCATGATAAATGCTAGTAACCAGTTAGCAAGTATACATTGAATCCAATATCTGCTGTCACATAACAGGGTGCAGGCTACTAATGGCCACATCTGTCAATGTTGAATGCCATGTGACAGGAAGCAAAGATTTGTGTATATCATGAAAGCTGCAGTAAAAGTCACTGTGCTTCACTATTACTGTAGCTAAACACACCCTCTTGTGGTGAGAAGAAGGAAGTCCAGTCATAACCCATCTGTTTCCTCTGTTCCACACTTTCATTCACTGATTGCTTTATTAATCCTTCTCCCTCAGTTGTTACTGATGTTCCTTTTTTCTTCTCTTTGTTCTGTTTACAATGAGTGTCCCACGCTGTCTTGCACTGTTTCAGCCTTCCTGCTTTTTTCCTTGTTCCACTTTCTTTTCTTTTTTCGTAGTTAAATCTTTTACTAGTACTAATTGTAATCTGAAGTGCACTTGATGCTGCCTTTAACAACGTATTGATTGTTTTTATGCTTTTGACATTAAAGTAACTCTGCATGTTAAATTACCAATATGCTGAAAATATAACTTGCAGATCTGCTTTTGAAACTTTCTTCTGACTTATCACAGGTCACTGAATTACAAGAGTAAAAAGCTAGGTACAGAGACAAGAATGTTCAAGAAAGATTCATTGTGTATCTCACAACCTTCAGCAAAACCTCTGCTTAGTTTAACCAGAGAGGATAAAGGGGATCAGTGTGAGTCATGTATAGACTGGATCAGGACATAACATGCTGCTATTTTCACCTATTTGATAACCCAGTTAGGTCTGGGATGAACACCAGAGAAGAGGGAAAAGATTGCAATTTATCCTAGCTGTTGTGCAAAGCTTTCACCACATTCAGTAGTGTAATTAACCTAGAAAAGCTGCCTCAGTAAGCCAAGCAGTCTCAGCAAAGCACTTCTAATTAGGTTTAAGTAGAACAAAACCTCCATGAACTAAAATATGTGATAAGTGACAAGCAAATAGTATTTATTGCTCCCAATTTGTGCCAAATATACAACTTAGTACTAAGTGTGCAGAGACACTAGAAACTATGCCAAATGAGGCTCCCTGATACATCCCACTAATATTCTCTCTGTGAAGGAAAATAACAAGGTTATATGGAAACCCTCATATTTTTACATCTGCTTATAGCGCATTCCTATTGATTCTAAATACCCATGCCCTAGACCTTTCAGATTACTGCCCTTTGTTTGAATTTTGCTCAGCTGGGCTAGGAGTAAGGAGATGAAGGGCTCTTCAAGGGAGAAACAGGCAATCAGTGAAATGGCAGCCTGTGAGGTGCTCTTGGAACTCCATTATGAAGAAGGGACAAAGTTTTTTAAGGAAGAGGAGACCGTGGCAGGCAACAAGTTCATTAGGTTACTTAGTACTGCACAATTTCTAATGTGAATTAAGCAAAAGAAGTGCTGCCAGTCTCACACCCGTAGCGGATATATAGAGTATACATAAACAAAGTTCTGGTGCCTGGAAATGACTACTATTTCAGAAACAGCTCTTAATTTTCTTTTCTTTTGCTTTTTAGGTATCTTGCAATATATTTAGAACTCTCCCACCCAGTGACAGCAATGAATTTGATCCAGAAGAAGATGAACCCACCCTTGAGGCATCATGGCCACATTTACAGGTATTAAAATTATTAAATATAATCTGAGAACAAATCTGTATCACAGCTTGATATGTGTGATGTTTCCCTACACCGTTTGAATTGGTTCATAAGATATAGAAATCATTGTTATACCTTCCTAACACTGCTCTTTGCTACAGCTGGAGTACCTATGAAGATAAAAGAGCCTTTGTAATGTTTTCAGGACCTTCCTGATCAAGTCAGGGACTTAAATTCAGCTCAGGACTGAGAGTGGCCCATATTTTCCTATTTTCCTTCACTGCATTAAAAAAAATATTGTGGAGAATTGCACCTGTTCTACACTTGTACACAGTACTTCTTAGCAGCTTCTGCAGGAGCAGGGGAATGAAACTAATGTGATCTTAGTCAGTTTCACTCTGCTGGGCCATTAGAAAATTGCTACTATGCAGAAGAAGCATACATGAGCCCTTGTTGCTAGTCAGGAGGATGAGGGAGAATATAAATGTTAGTCTGCTTCCCTTTTCCCTCCTAACAATGTATAGCCTTGTCTTCAAGAATTCATAGCAGAGCAGAGCATACTCTCTCTGCTATACATCCTCCTTGTGGGATGTATAGGTATGCCGTCAAATATCAATGCCAAATATATTTAATGTACAGGAAAACAAACTCATTTCACAGAGAGGGTCAGAAGCTTCAGAAGCTTCTGGACCAAATTAACCACTGGCAGAAGTAATTATACGTTCCATTGATATCAAAGGGGCTATGTCCATTTATGTCACAGGTAAATTGGGTTCTCCTCTCTCCAGTTTAGAACAGGTCAGAGCCCGAACACCAGAGAGAGAGAGAGGAATCTGGGAGTTGCTATGAGTACAAGGGTATGATTGATCTCTACCTAGAGTAAGGAACTGGTTTGAAACTTTTATGCAGGGCTCCAACTCTGCCTATGAGAGATTTGATAAATCACAAAATATTCTCATCCCAGAACTTAGAAACTGTCTCCTTTCTCTGTTTATACTTAAAATCTCACAAAAATACTATAGTATATTAAATCCTTTGGGATGGTGGGCGCTGTACAAACGCAGAACAAAAAGACAATTCTGGCCATAAAGAGTTTACAATCTAAGTATAAGTCAAGACAACAGATGGGTACAGACAGATGGCAGAGTACAAGGAAACAATGAGACAATATTGGTCAGCATGATAGGGAGGGGAGCGGCTATAGATTTACTTAGAAAATAGATGGTTTACACAGTAAAATTAACCTCACTGCTTGTCAGGGAGTTGATAGAAGTGCTTTCCTGTTGACCTACTGTTGAAGTATATAGAGTTCTTGCACTTTTCCTTACTTCTGACCTCCCAGTTGTTTCCTTCAAGAAGAAATCACTAACTCTCAATAAGGCAAAGCAGCCACAGTATCATGTTATAGGGGAGTTTGCATGGAAAAGCTGTAGATTCCTTTAAAATTCATTTTTAGCTTGCCTTTTTCTCTCAACACCAGTATTTATCCTTTCAAAAACTGGAAGGGAGCACATTTTAAAATGGTTGGTCTCCTAGGAAAGGTGTGATAGGGAGAATTGACAGCAGTCTATAACTCATCTATCTACTCATAGCTGCTTTTCTAAGAGAGCTAGGTAATATCTGTTACACTTTGCTTCCTTCTGCCTTGTTACATGCTGCTTATATACTATCTGAATGGGTCTGGTCAGTTGCAGTCCCTTCTGAATTATATAGGCAGATATGGACTTTTGTGAAAGCAGTATCTCTAGTCCAGGGCTAATTCTCCTCAGCAAGTTGGATCTCATTCTGCATTAGTCTGCAGTGTTTCAATCTGTAGCAGAATGCTGCAGTGAACAGTTTCTAATTACAATTAAATGTTTCCATACTGTTTCATCAACCCTCTCAAAATCATAATGGCTTTATTTTGTATGATTTCAGGAGTCCAGAGAACAGTGAGAATGTGCTTGCCAATTGCTCCAGAAAGCTGTACAACTCAATGAACAAGCATTACAAGATGATAATGCCTGTTCTTAGTGGGAATCAAGATGAAATTCCTCTGACTTAGGGTCAAATGATCAAGATTAACATGTTATGATTATGTAATTAATTCTAGCTCTAAACAAACACCTTAATAAATTTAAAAAAAAAATATCCATAAGGTCTTTCAAAACACAGGCATTTTCTATTCTAGTGCATTAGGAAAAAAAGCTGGGAAACTTTACAAATAAAAATAAAATAAAATCATAGAATAAACTGTGATTTTGTTTCTTGCAGCTTGTATATGAGTTTTTCATACGATTTTTGGAAAGCCAAGAATTCCAACCTAGCATTGCCAAAAAGTACATAGATCAGAAATTTGTATTACAGGTAAGCAGGCTCATTTTCTTTAAAACTGTCAGCATGCTTTTGATACTTAATATTAATGATTTTTTTTTTATTCCTAAAACCAGTTTATTCGAAAGTAAAATGTGTAACTCTTTCACCTTTCCATAATAACGGATAAGTGGGTAACAATAAAAGAGATTCAGACCAGCAGAGGGAGGAATATCGATCCATCACAGAAGTTCAGACTAGGTGATCCACAATGATGCCTTCTGACACTGGAGTGAGACTGTCTAGCCATCATTTAATTTTGTCTCTACATTTTATTTTGTTAACTCACTTAAGAAATTTGACTTACAAGTTGCATAACGCAATTGAAATTGTGGCAGTTTAAAATAAAAGTTTGGCCATAGACTTTGATACATAGTATTTATAGATTATAAAAAAAAATCTATTAAATAGAGATTGTTTGTTTTATGCCTGAAATTTGACTGGCTTTAAAATTGTTAAAATATCACTTTTAAAATATGGAAATATTTTCTCATTCTGGCTCAATAGCTGTTTGAGAGCTGACAGAAAGGACAAAAGTTCATTAAGAAAACTCATTCCTAGAGCTGCACTGAAAACACTGATGCTGTGGTGGTCGTGGTGGAAATAAATCTAAAGGCCATGTTAAGTTTAAGGTCTGTTAGAAGCACAGGAAGGGAAGTATCAATAATGGGCGGAAAAAAACTTGCATTCTTCAACAATTTAGTTCTATCTTAGTCATGTGGTTGCCACCAGCATGACTCAACTGAGGAGGCCATCAGTCCTGCCAGTGGTAGCCAGTCTGGAGTTCTGCACCTAGTTCTTTGTCTTCCTAGTGTGCAGGCTGGCTTCCCTGTGCATTCTGAGGAACTAGGTTTCTTCCACACCTCAGCAAAGCTTTGCATAATATGGGAAGGTAAAGAAAACTTTGTCCAGGAAGAGGACCCGAAAGTACCCTACTTTGCCTCTTCCCTACAACTTTCAGCAGTGGGTCCATTTGTCTTTCGTGCTTCTCTCCAATACCATGGACTTGTGTGGAATCTCTGAATACAACCAGAAAGAGAACCTCTAGGAGGACCAAGAGTTAGATAGGAGTCATGCTAGAAGTGATAGGAGATACTTTGCCTTTCCCAGGATCTCTTTCCCACACATCTTCTTGAGAAAGTCTTTTCATCCATGATGAACAGCCTAGTAAGGATTCTCCGAAAAAGCTTCCCAAGAGAGCCCTTTCTTTCCCTAACCCCCGCAATAGTCTCTTCCACCCTAGGGCCAAAAAAAAGCATAATTCTTCATTTTGCCTCCTTCCTTTTAGGTAGAGGGGTCTCCTGGAGAGGATGGAGAATAATTGCTGCTGTGTTGAAGTCCCATCCCCATTCATTAGCAAACTCTAAGGTCACTCTGAAAGACTAGGGGGTGGGGGTATTTTAAATCATATATTGCTACAAAACTTGAATATCTCTTCAGAAATTCACAAAGGAGGAGGTGAGGCTCTGCTTTCTTTTCTCCGAAGTAGGGCCTCAGAATTGATTCTGCCTTTCGGATAATGATGAAGGAAATGTGGTGAGTCTCTCTTGATTTTTATGCCCATCTTGCCAAAGAACCTTAGAATCTGTATTCTTCACCCAGACTTCCATGTATGATCTCTCACCTAAAGGTAGATTCAGCAGTGGCTTCCTAACCTAAGCTAATACACCTGCCTAGGGAAGCCAGTATCTCCATGTTGACTGATCAGCAAGGTGGAAGAGGTGGCTAAACAATGATTTCAGTTGAAGGTGACTCTGATCACTACTGCAGCCTATGGCTCATCTGCCTAGACTGGCCATTCTGTGCCTCGTGGAGATCCAAGAAGACAAAGTTGCTTGCTTCAAGGCTTTCTTTAGGGGATATTTGGTATGAGACTACTGTTCACTTCTTTTCCTTTCAGACCTAGCCAAATCATTGTGGAGAGAATCCTGGTGCCCTACTCTCCATTTTAGAGAAACATTGCTTCTGTACTCTTGTTATATGTTTCTACCCTTACTCAGCATGCTAGATATGCTTATCCCTCATGTTTCTTCCTCAGGACACTCACCTTTGTCATCCTTTCATAATGTTGCACTAGTGTATGAATGTGGATCAAAAGAAGGATTTTGGCATCTGGTCATCCATAATGGTATACCAAATGAAAGAGTGGTAACTATTAGGAGAGGGAATTTTAAAACGAGAAATAGTACACATTTAAATGTGTATGAGACAGTATATCACAATGCCTGTTGAGAATCAGATTATTCTTGCCTTGTGGTTTAGGTGATAGACTTCTTAAAAATAGCTGTGTACCTTTTTTTAGATAGAATGAGTATTAATTCAAATGAATGTTTTGTCTAAATCACAAGTTAAGCCTCAATTTGTAAAAAGTAAATTTCGGATTTAAAATTGACTGGCCTGTTAAAGCCATATTGCACTTGCAATCGTATATTTAAGGTCAGTTTAGTTTTAGAATTATAACTTTATAAGGATTTGTTAGGTTGCTGTAAGACATTTATACTAGACAGCAACTGAAACTTTTATAAAATTCAACCTGTTCAATGAATATTGTTCCATGGTAATTTTCACCTATGACATTCTTTTACTTATGTTTTCATTGTTGAATTTGTTTTTAAAATTTGAGAAACTTTAATGAAGTTATTCCTAGTGAGGAATGGCTTTAATTTCAGAATGAGAAAAATACCAGTCACTTTTTATATGTACTTATTTACAAACCTAATGCTGTGTCATTGGATGTTTAGAGTTTAACATTTCATTTCGAAAGATGTCTTACATCTATTCTGGAATGTAAGGCAGAGCTTGCTAAGAGACATAACAATTAAGTATCCCCTACCCATATGTTCTGCTCTAGGTGTCTCTTTAGCAATTTGTACTTCACATTTCTAGTTATAATTAATATAAAGGTATCATAATAATCATGTAAAAGCAGCAAAGAATCCTGTGGCACCTTATAGACTAACAGACGTTTTGGAGCATGAGCTTTCGTGGGTGAATACCCACTTCGTCAGATGCATGTCACGAAAGCTCATGCTCCAAAACGTCTGTTAGTCTATAAGGTGCCACAGGATTCTTTGCTGCTTTTAGAGATCCAGACTAACACGGCTACCCCTCTGATAATAATCATGCAAATTATGGAAATCATTCAACCTGTCCTTAAAAATAACCCTTTGTTATTTTGTTAAAACCTAAAGACAAATTGGATATCATATATCAGAACATGTCTTTTTACTATGTTTTGAGCCCTGTAATTGAAATTGATACTGACAAGCGTAAACAATGTTTCCCAAAGGGATCTGTGCAATAAAACTGAAAATCTAAACATTTTGCCTGTACAACCAATTCACAGTCAAAAAGTTAAAATCCTGTTGTATCTGCAACATTTCCTGCTATTTTCTATCTTAGGTGAAATTCAGAATTTTTTGGAATGGAAGGCAGTTATTTATGTATGTGTAATTTGGTGGGTTTTTTTTTTCTTTTAGGGCAGAACTAATTCAACATAGTGATTTTGTGTATAACCTCTCTAGCACAGCTGACAAAACTCATAATTTCCCTCATGAAATTGCCATTTCATATCCTTCACTGCAGGGAATACTGTATTAATCATCACAAGCTATGGAACTATCCAAAGCAGTAAAACAGTTAGGAAGCTCACATGCATCTGTCACAGACTTGAATGTTCTAAACCACAGGTCTTGAACATGTACCTATCTTCACTCTCTTTTATACCCTGAATTGTGCAAGGAGAATGCTGTGATTGTTGTAGAAAAGAAAATGTGCAATATGTGGATGCAGAATAAATAGTGAAACAACTGCCATAGAGATAAGAGAAGTTACAGTAAAACAGCCTAAGCCCATAAGGGTGTTCAGGACTATGATGGCAATAATGCAACAAGGGTAAAACTCACCTGTGCAGGAGACAGAATTTTTGCAGGGGCTAGTCTAAGACTGTGGAACAAACTCCCACAAATTAAAGACTGTCACAGACCTCACCACCTTTCATTCTAACTGCAAGAGGCACTCCTTCTCTTATGTAAACACAGAGCAAAAAACTCTGCCAAAACATACTAGTACTCTGCAAGTATAGTTTTCCCCTTGAGGAAAGGATGAAACAGAGAATGAACCTCATGTGACAATTGTTAGTCATTTTTTATAATGCGCTAGTGGAAGGCACTCAGATATTACAGTGATGATGGCAGTACAAGAACCTACGTAGTATAGAATTGAATGAAATCAGAGCAAGTACAAGAGTCTGGGGTCATGGGGAATCTGCAATATTGAACACATACCACTAAGGTTATCGGGGGAAAAAATATTATTTTACTGCTTATGCAGTCCACCTTTCCAGCTGGATGTGACTACGAAATGGGGCCTGTGACATACTATTTTCCACTCATCTGAAATCTGATCATTAGAATTGATGATTCAGATTGCCCTAATTTCTACAGGTAAGAGCTTTGATACATACAGTGTTTGCCTTGTAAAAGAGAGCAATGTTATTTTTAAATTGTTAGAACCTTCCATCACTATGAGAGAAATGTCAGATTACAAATCTGGGGGGCGGAGGGTGTTCTTTATAAAAGGCAGTCCATATCAAATATATAAACTAAAAATCAAGATATTATCTTAAAAAGACACCTAATTGAAATCTGATAAGATTGGCTGACCTGTTGTTGACCTTTGATTGTAAAAATTGTTTAAAGTTGTGATTTTTGTGTGTGTGTAGCATGGGGGTTATATTCAGCTATTTATAATGATCGAGTATGCCAGACTTTAATATTTTAGTTCCTTAGGAACATGTAAATTAATGGTGAGTCATCCCATTACAAGCATCTGTCATATAAGACCCCAATCCTGCAAAGATAGTTGCAGGTTGATCCCTCTGCAGAGCCCTATTGATGTTTGGTCTCTGTCCAGGCAAAGTGATCTGCACGTATGCATCTCTTTACAGAATTAGAGCCTTGAATTACAAGTATTATGTGATCAGGGTCCAGATTTTTAAAGGTATTTAGGCATTACTTGCACTCATGTTGCAAAGCCAAACTGATTTAGGAGCCTGAATATCACGTTCAAAAGTGATTTTGGCACTTAGAAGCCAAAATTCCATTAATAGTTGATGGGATTTGGACTCCTAAGTGCCTAATTCATTTAAGAAAATGAGATTTAGGCTCCTAAATCAGTTAGACGTTGCAATGCTGAGTGAAGCAATTCTAAAATACCTTTAAAAATCTGGGCCCAAGTAACTAATGTTTTTATATTAAAGGGACAGTTAATAAGGACAGTACCGTCAAACACAAGTAACTATTCAGTAAATCTAAGGCAATTTGAATTTGTTTTCTACCATCCAACTTAATGTTTTGTTTCCACTGGTAGCTTTTGATTAACAGACACAGCTCTTTGGAGAACAGTCTTTGTAGTTCGTACAAATGGGAGACAACTCCTCCTAGTTGTCAACAATACACTGCTTTATTTATTTTTTGTCACTTTGAGATTTCCTTATTTATTTTTTTTTATTTCACTCCAAATCCTGTCTATTACGGTCAGAGCAGATTATTTCAACTGCCAAGGCTCTAAATATTTGCTTTCTTCTGGAAGCCTTGCCTACCTTCTGTGTGTTTTGAATAGTCATATTGAATTATTTTTCTTTTCACTTTATTGCTTACCTTGGTCGGTCCCCCCCATCCACTTTGTTTTGACAATACACTGTTGTTGTGTTGTAGCTTCCACTATCTGCTTAAATATGTCTTCTTAAACATAAGAACATTATACACCTGAAGTCAGAGTTTAATGTTTTTGGCCACTCGTAATACGATTGTGCTGTTTTTTCCTTCTAAGTATATACAGTAACATGCCCTAAAACCATATGTTAATTAATATTCTCTGAACAGCTGAAAAGAATCTGTTTAAACTGTGATTTTCCTTTTCCTTTTTTAGAGAACTTTTGAAAGTGTCTGCAATTTCTTGTGGCTGACTAAAGTCAGGAGCCCAATTATACAGTTTCTTTAACTATTTTTAGATTACTATTTTCTATAGTGTAAATATTACATTTTATTAGATTTTTCCCTCCACTAACTATACATTGTCTTTAACACTTCTATATCTGCATATATTTTTTATTATTCTAGTTATTGTTGTTCAGATCAAAGGTGGTGATATGACATTTTAGACACAATTAAGAAAAACATGGTCCCAGCAACAAGGAGCATGCCATAGGTGCACTGGGAAACAAAAATCTTTGATTTGTGAGAGATCACCAGTTTTATTGGTATTCCCCATATTAAGCACTGAGGTTATCTCTCAACCCAATAGACTGTAGAATCAAAGAAATATTTTAAGTGCAGCCACTGTGAAATCAACATAAGATAAAGTATACATACAGAACCGTAAACTGTGGGTGGTGGGAGTGATGCGTATAGGAGAGATGATGGAATCAATAGGGAAAGGGAAGCTCTTCCTTAGAGGATAATATTTAAAACCCCTGACCAAACATTGGTCAAACTGTTTGTTTAAAAGTTTTGAAATTGAATTAAAAATAGAAAAAACAGCTTGAGAGAGTTGGTAGTGTTCATAAAACACAAGTGGGCTCAAAAGTCATGCATTACATATATGTACCATGTATGCCTGTCTCAGTTCAGGCCCTTAAAAATTTTGGGCATTAAATTGACATGACTGTGTTAATGAATTGGTATTCATATTTTGCAACTAAGCTCTTTTTTACCATCTCTGGAATGTCACCAGTCCAAGTCCTCTGCTTAACAAGAAAGAATTGGAATAATTGATAAACGTTTTCATATATTTACAGGCTTGACTGTGGCAACTTGAGTTATAAACACTCCACAGTACATTTTCTACAGAGTGCATTGGCTGGTATTCACACAGTTGACTGAATACCTCATCTCTGTGTTGACTCCTTTCAAGTTTAATTAGCTCCTTTTCAGTTTCTGTATTTGTCAAAAGTTTTATTTTAATATATTTAGATTTTAATTCTTTTAATACAGAGTTTTATTGTGTATTTATTTTATTTTTGTTAAGAATGAAGGCAACAAATTTGTGTGGCAGTTGTGTGCCCTCACACATATGCAGTCTAGCTCATCATATGTAAACTGTGTAAGATTTTTAAAATAAAGCCAATTCACATTTCTTATTAGTCATCTGATTCTTAAATTGTTTTTTTACAACAGCTTTTGGAGCTGTTTGACAGTGAAGACCCTCGAGAACGGGACTACCTAAAAACAGTCTTACACAGAATTTATGGCAAGTTTCTTGGTCTTAGAGCATTTATCCGAAAACAGATTAACAATATTTTTCTACGGTAAGTTTTTGGGGCAAAGTTGTTGGGTTATAAATGTTTTAAGAAACTAAATATTTATTTATTTATTTATTTATTTATTTTTAACTTTATTTGGTAGGTTTGTTTATGAAACTGAACACTTCAATGGTGTAGCTGAACTACTGGAAATATTAGGAAGGTAAATTCATCTTTATATAATAATCCATCTCAGACAGCTATGCTGAAAATTTCAGGAGTCAATGGAAAATATAACCCTAAGCTCTGATCCTGAAAACAGACCTGTGCACATGCTTAACTTTAAGCACAGATTAAGTCTTAGCATGCCTCTTTGCAAAGAGGATTTGTGTGCACATTACAAAGTACAATTTTTTTCTTACATTGTTCGTTGTGCACTCATTTTGACTTGTACATTGCAAATTTTGTTTGAGCACACTAAACAGTTATTAGTGTGTTGGTTTCAGTGGGTTGCTAGTCAGTCTAATTGTAGTTCAACAGTCAGTTCCCAAAGAGCATCTTAAACTCATTAATTTACCAACCAAATAGGCACGATCATACATATTAGGCAACAAAACTATATGACTGATCACATAGTTATTCTCATGTCATTGCTATATAGTAGTTATGCTCTGACTAGAATGAACTGTACCTTGAACAGTAGCTAGTGCAAACGTTCAGCACATAGTAGGATAATACCTGCAGTCTGTCGTCTTGTGTAATTACTTTGATAAAAACTACTTGTTCAGACCACAAGTAAATTTTCTGTGATGTCGCTAATCAATGTTTCTTTTCTTATTTCTAGTATTATCAATGGTTTTGCTTTACCTCTTAAAGCTGAGCATAAACAGTTTCTGGTGAAGGTGCTGATTCCTTTACATACTGTCAGGAGTTTATCACTCTTCCATGCACAGGTAGAAATTATAAAAAACATTTTCTGCTTGGTTAAAACAGAACAGTATGCTTGATTGCTTTGGAAATCTTTTGCTTAGCCAAAAAAAATCTTCTGGAAAAAAAAAAAAAAAAAAAACAAAACCCTGCAGAAAACTTTTGTCATATGGAATAAAAATGAAACAGATAAGTATTTGGTAGACTTAATACATTCTGTAGAATAAATCTGGTGGAATTTATAGATAGATAGATATCTGGGTTTCAGATAACCTTTGTCTACCTGTAAGATATTGTCTAGCACTGAAACTCTGGAGGCTTTCCTCCAGACTCACAATCTTTCTTCCCCTCTAATGAGCCTATCTTCTCCACTCATCCTGATTCTGCAGCCAGAGGTCTCAGTTGTTTTTGATTCTTGCACTGTCATCTGTCTAGTCTTTCTATCTTGGTAATTCTTTACACACTCACCCTCTTTGCACTTCGGCTCTAAATTGATCCTAATTTCTGCACTCTGGCCTTGGTTTCTTAGTCTTTTGTGCCAGTTTTTGGCTGTGTTGGCTCATCTCATGTAAGTCGTCATTATGCTGATGCTGCTAAAAGTGTAAAAGAAACACATTCACAGAACAATGAGCCTTTCACAATGTTGCTTACATGAGTACAGTTGGAACCCATAAAGTTCAAATGGTTTCAAAATGTACTTGGACATATTCTTTCTTCACTTTTCGTTTGTTTGTTTGTTCTTTGCTGTTGACTGTGGCTTGGATGCAGTTTCAAATTCCCCTGACTCACAGTTTAAAATAGGATTTACGATTTAGAATAATATGCATAATGAACTGTTCTGATTCCTTGTTCTTTTTAATACTAAACATGTCTTTTGAGTTCTCAGTAAAAACGTCATAATTTCATGTGTATATATTTTTTCCCCTTCACAGCTGGCATATTGTATAGTACAGTTTCTGGAGAAAGATCCTTCACTCACAGAGCCAGTAAATATTTCTTTGGTTGTTTTTTTATATCTTAAACATCCAGTTTTCCCAGCTGTGAAATTGTAAAATTTAATGTAAAATTTGCTTTCTCATTTGTAATTCAGGTCATTAGAGGTTTAATGAAATTCTGGCCGAAAACCTGCAGTCAGAAAGAGGTAAGTTCTATGTTGCTGTTAAGACTTTAATAAAGGGGTTTGATAGTTCTACAGATAAATGTTAAAGATACTTTTCTCCCAGGAACATCTAAAGAGTTTCAGGTAAATAATATAGACAATTCTTAAATGCTATTGTAGATTTTGGTGTCTGTTTAGCTCCTACAGGTGATTATCTGTCTTCAGACTGTCCTGTGTTGGACATAATTTTGACAATAAAGAGAGGTGTCAAGCTGATGATAGTCATCAGCTCTTTTGGCAAGTTAAGCATTATATTGTAGTATGCCAATATAAGTGTTCTTTCACGAGGGAGTGACTCTTCATATGAAGAGAGCAAAAGTGAATGTTGTGGATTTATACGGAAAAATTCTATTACAAGTTGCAACAGTTTGTGTCAAGCCTACATTTTCAGAGTTGGGCTAGAGGTATTTTAGCTTCTAATGTAGATTGGCAATTAGTTGCATGATTACCTGATTTTGCAAATCTGAGTTTACACACTGATGTTTATGGGCATAACATGAGCATCTTTGTTTTGTCCCAAAAGACAAGCAATTAAAGATGGATCCTTTAATTAGCAGGGAAAAATCCTGGCCCATTGAAAATGAGAGCTTTGCCATGGTGTTCACTGGGACCAGAAATTCACCGCAGGTACCCAGTGTCATCTGTACATTCCTTAGGGCAAAGACCATGCATTATAATCTGTAAATAGAACACTAAGCATGTGTTGTTGTTCAGCAAATAATAATAGATCAGAGGCAAGATCCAGGAACTACTAAATATAGAATTAGTCACTCAGTTTGGGATTTAATACTATGAGATGCTGAGAATGGAAGCTAATAGAAGTTGAGGATGTTCAACACCTTGCAGGTCAAATGCGTTTTTTTTTTTTTTAAACCATGATTCGAATGTAGTCTTGTCTTCTCCCTCTTGCTTATGTTCACTCTCCCACTTAGCAGCCATTATTATTTCACAAATCCTTCAGCACTTCAGAGTCATTTGAACCTCTCTGTTCCTAGAGGAACAAATATGTCATATGGATGTGTAAGGTGTGTGCAGGATTAGGGCCTAAATCGGAGGGGTTGAGGGGGCTGTTATAGCGCTTGTAACCTACAGAAACATACCTATTGCTGTATGAATACAACTATGATTAGCTCTAAGTTCATTGCAAATTAGCTGCAGAAATTGGTTCCTGTTGTTTAATTGTGTTTAGTCTTAGAGTACAAAATTTTGAAAACTTGTTCTCTAATTTTGCACCTGCTGTTAATTGTGGGGGCAAATCCTGAAATTTAGATATCTTAACTATCTGACTTCATCAGTAAATAAAGTGGGTGACTACATTCTGTTGTTTGTGCCTGTAGAATTAGAGGATGGGTTGAGACCTGTTTGGAAACTTAGTCGATAAATTGCAAATACAAGAGTTGAGGAGTTCTGAATTTAACAATTAGTTGTGTCTAGGTCATGTTCCTTGGGGAGCTGGAGGAGATCTTGGATGTGATTGAACCGTCACAATTTGTCAAAATTCAGGAACCTTTATTTAAACAAATTGCCAAGTGTGTTTCAAGTCCTCACTTTCAGGTCAGTAATACAAGTACCTTTTTTTAAAAACAGGAATATAATTTCTAAAATCTTGGGAATATACAAAACAGATGCCTAAATGCTGAGTTTGCATTGTGCTGATTAGAACATACTATTTATATATCCATGGACGGGTTTGTTACAGTAGCAGTCCCTACACTCAGGAAAGATTGAAATAGAAAAAAGGTGAGACTCCAAGGGTGAGATCTTAGAGTCCATTCACATAACAGCACAAAACTTGCATCTCAAGGTAAAGGAGGGCTAAGGTGGGTTGAGGGAAAGGGCATGTTAGAGGCAGGGTGACAGGATGCAGTGCTTCAGTGATTCTAAGCAGTGATCCTTACCTGTCGGGGTAGGCATGGAGGCTGCTGCAACTCAGAGAGCCCTCAGGGCAGTCTGAATTATCCCAGCAGCTGCTCTAGCCCCTAGAGTAGCCTAGAATCAGGAGGGTGCAATCCTAGCTTAAAGCCACCTTAGCCCAACCCCCTCTTGCCCTGGGCTTCAATCCTGCCAAATGTTGAGCACCTCTTGTGAGATACTCCATACTTTTGGCTCCCTTTGATTTCTCTGGCAGACAAGGATTTGAAGCAAGCCTCAGCAGGTACTCTGCACTTACCCTGGGTTCAGGTCACATGACTCTGACCATAAAAGTGATCCAAATAGATTTTAGTTCATACGTAACCTTTCACCAAATAAGAAATTACAATGAAATCAGACACTGAATACACACATTAATTTTAACATTAATCATGTTTTAAATTTATTTTATATTTACCTTAAAAGACCACCTTACATTAAAACAAGTTATGCCCTGGATAAAATAGAGATTTCATTGAGAAAGTAATGATAACCCATTGATTGGCTCTGATGCTATTTGTTTTGTGGCATATTTTCTGTAAAATATAGCAAATTTATAGATAACGGATTTTTTGCTAATGGGTTTTGTTCCTCCCTCCCCATCAAAGGTGGCAGAAAGGGCGCTGTATTATTGGAATAATGAATATATCATGAGTTTGATAGAAGAGAACTCCAACGTTATACTTCCCGTCATGTTTTCCAGTCTTTATAGGATTTCCAAAGAACACTGGAATCCGTAAGTTTTGGCATTCTCTTTCATCTGTCCACTTGCTGAAACCTATATATTCAACCCTGGAATTCCAGATAAAGAAAACATGAAATAGCACCAAATTCAGACTTGATGTAAACAGATGCCACTCTATTAAAGCCAATGGGATTTAAACCAGAGCTGAATTTGGCTCAGAATATTGTTAAATTATCTGACATGCACAAAATCTGAACTCTGTAAAAAAGCAGCAGTGCAGATTGTTTTATTTCCAAAATATGTTAAGGCAGCTAATGTAATATTTTTTAAATTTTTGTATTTTTTTCATCATAAATACAAAAACAATAGAAATAAAATATTGCATAATTACCAAGAAAAAATGTCATGTACCAACGTTTCTAATGCTCTGTCAATACATTTCTATAAACTGGTTTACGTGATAAGTCTAACTGTAAATTGGCCTGGACATACCCCTTGATCTTAAGACATCTCTGTAGATACATAATAATATTTTGAGTGGTGTCGTATAATCAGTGGCAGCAGCATTTTTGTAAACAGTAGCCGGTGCACACACATTTCAGTAGATTATGTTTAGAAGTGTATTCAAAGACAATGACAGCTATTAAGTCGGTATTAATCAACAGTTAGCTCACAACGAGATCCAAGTTATTTGCTAATATAGAGAACCTAAATTCTCAAACTCCACTGCTGCTGTACACTATTAAAAAAAGACATGTTCATCTTGACATGATCAAGATGATGTACCTGTCCTATTTATCTGGTTTTTGTGTGTGTATGTGTTTTTTACAATAGTCTAGGGCGGTGGTTTTCAAAGTTCAGGTTGCAAGGCACTGAGTCGCATTGCTCAGCACCCAGGGACCCTGGCAGCTGGCTAGTAAGAACTAGTAGTCTCTACCTGTTCTGACACCACGCTGTGCCCTGGAAGTGGCCAGCAGCAGGTCCAGCCAATGGGAATTGCGGGGATGGTGCTTGCAGGCAGGAGCCGTGTGGAGCTGCTTGTGTGCCTCTGCCCAGGAGCTGGACCTGCTGCTGGTCGCCTCCGGGGCGCAGTGTGGTCAGTGGTGCCAGGATAGGCTGGAAGCCTGCCTCTGCATCCCAGCTGCGCCGCTGACCAGGAGCTGCTGGACATAAGCCCACACCCCAATCCCCTGCCCCTGCCCCAGCCCTGAGCCCCCTCCTGTACCCCAACCCCCCCAGCCCAGAACCCGTACCTCCAGTCCAGAGTCCTGACCCCCTCCCACACCCCAACCCCTTGCCCCAGCCCTGAACCCCCCTCCCACACCTGAAACCCCTCATCCCTCACTCTGTTGGGTCATGGGCATCAACAGTTTTCTTCAACTGGGTTGCCAGAAAGAGTTTGAAAACCACTGGTCTAGGGAAACATGTAATTAGATGTACAGTTATAATAAGATGTCACCCATTTACTACCTGGGTTGGTGGATAGCATTTAGTAATCACATCACAAAATGTAATGCTCAGATCATTTTTAGCATGCACGCTGCACTCTTGTACTGTGAAAATTTGTGATAAAGTAAAATTTTGTTTCTTAGAATTCTTCCTCAAAGATTTTTTCTTTTTCCAATGGACTTGTTTTCTTTTTACATGTACTAAAGTGAAATGATCATGAAACGTACAAATCCAAGGGAATCTTTCACATATCTCATACTTGGGTTCTTTACTTTGAGATATTCATACTTTATTCAAAGCATCTATTGAACCTTTTTTCTGTGCATCCTTCACATTTGATGTTTAGATTTTAATTACTTCTGCTAGAATAACAATTCTGATCATTGGATTACATTCAGAATTGCTGCACTGCATGGTGAAATATCTGCAGTTGTATGTGCTAGCTGTCTGTTACCTGTAACAGGTGGGGATTTGTTCTCTCCATTTAAACGATAAAAAATGATGAGAGCTTGATTCTCACTTCACATAAGTATGTTAATTAGGAGTAACTTCTCTGAAGTCAAAGAAGTTACATCACTATAACTAGTAGGAGATTAGAATCAGGTTCAGCAGTTCCAAGAAGAAAGTTCAGGAAAGTGTGTAAATTATTTTTGTTCATATTCAATTTCAACTGAAACTAATAGATTCCTTATCTTTTTTGTATTTCACAGGGCTATTGTGGCTTTAGTCTACAATGTGTTGAAGGCATTTATGGAAATGAACAGCACCATGTTTGACGAGCTGACAGCCACTTACAAGTCAGATCGTCAGCGGTAACTTTTTAAAGCTTTTTTGTCAGCTGTGCATAAGGCCTGCTGTTTAATTTTTTCCTCACATTTTGCTGTGATTGCATAATTTCACACATAATTGATTGCAATGCCTCATTTTTTTCTGCATGCTCATTAGCCTTCTCCTTGCAAGATGCCAGATAATATCATGAATAGGTGGTTGTTTTCTCCCCTATGAAATACAGTACCCGTTGCGTAGCTTGTGGATCTACATTCCTCACAGAACTCCTTTTGGCACCACATTCCAAAAGACTTAAATGTATCAAGATTTTCAGTAATAAAAGAACAAGGGTTTAAAGATATCACTTCGCTTAAAGGCTTCCAAAAGGGTGGAGGTTGGACATGAGGGGTTTCCTCAACACGTGACTCACCATAAGACCCATCCTACTTATCCTGCATGTGGTCTTAAGCCTAAGTGGCACCTTTCAGCCCTTTCAGTTTTTCCTTTTTCACGGATCTTGATATAGCTGAGTCCTTTAGAGTGCAGGATCCAGTAGATGCACCATTCATACAATCATTAGTTGCACCCTAGTAAAATGTTTTTTTGTCTATTTTCCTTAATCTTCATTCTCCAATTATAGTGCATCGTCTTTTGTCTAAAATTTCAGCTTATCCAAAGCGGCAGGTGAAAAAAATGAGGAAACTTCGGGAACTCCGAGCAGTTTGCGACTTCGTTTAAGTCATGCCTTTTGTGTGACTCGGGGTTCCCACAAGCAAAGTGAAGGGTACTGTATGTCATCAAACCTTGTTAGGTTAGTATAGCCTCTGAAGTCTTTTGGAGGCCATGATACTGTTGAATTATGTGACCAGGTTCATAGTTCACCTTCCTTTTGATAAGCTTTGCTTTTATATGTAATAAAATACAATGTTTTATACATTTAAAAATCTGCTTTGATGGGTTAGATGGTGCACTGGATTAATGACTGCACTAACATGTTATTTCTGGAGTCCTGGGTTTAAACCTGAGCCAAATCATAGGTGACTTGATGGTTTTTGTTGAGGCCCTGGTAGACAAGGTTCAGTCTGTCAGACTAGCTGACATCATCACTGTACAGTTTGTAGTGTGTGCAACACAGAATCCTAGGACTAGGGGTCTGATACAGGAAGGTTCTGAGAAGCCTCAGCTACTACTGAAATCGATGAATGCTGGAGGGACTTTTTATCTCATGAGGCATTCAGAGTTTCACAGGATCAGACCCTGCCATAGCATATATGTTGCAGGTAATGACTGTGTGGAAGAGCTTTCTTAGCACTTGCTTACATAACCTCTACTTTATCTAGGGCTGATGCTGATCTTTTAAATACATTTATTTATAAATTATTATTTTAATATGTATACTGAAATGTAAAAAATGGGATAACTTCAAATATTAAACCATGTTTAATATTAACAATTAAACAATCACCATTTGCTGAGATAAAGACTTCTTAGGGTTCTGTGGACAAACATGGGCAAGTATTCAAACATCTTTTCCATAGGAGATTAGATTTTCGTTTACTAAGTGCTGGTGCAAAATTCATTAGTATTTGGAAGGAGTGTTGTAGGTAGAAGTGGTAAATAGTTCAGTAAGAACTTGATAATGGGAACCCTCAGAATGAAATTCTGGTGTAAGAACACACATTTCAAAGGGCACAGTCCAGTTGACTTCAGTGGTATTACTCACAGGATCAGGGCCTAGGAATAGAAATAAATTATAATAGACTTACTTTGGGTTCCCCAGTAGAACAAAGTTTACAAAAATAAGACTGATGTGTAGCCAGGTTATTTAGAATTTGTTAGGGCTAAAGTTTTCAGTGTCAATGAATAATAATAGATCAAACATAGGTGAACTAATGAGGTAACCTACTTAAATATTTTAGAAAGAAAAGATATATGATACAGTGATTAGATAATATAATGATAAATTTCTGGTAAGTGTATTCATCATTTCTTATATTTAGTTTTGAATATTTTTCAGTAGCTATGTGTAATGAAAGTAGAAATTATGGATGAAAACAAATGTTTGTTTCTAACCAAGAATGGTGTTAAAAGATACGGTCAAATGACAGGCTGCATACATTTAGTCAAAAAGCAAAGTGAGATGAATTTCCCAGGTAGCAAGTTGTACCAGCATAAAGCTTCTAAATCAGTGGAATAGTTTAAGAAACTTTGCAGTGTGACAAGTTGGGAATCTAGATATCAGTACCCTAGAAGCCATGATGTTTATATTCCCATTGGACCTGATCCTGCAAGGTGAGTTAAGCAAAAATTGAAAGCTCTCCCCAACTTGTAGCATCAAGACCATACGTATTCCATGTGTTGTAGTTGTTATCAGAACACATTGACTTAATTTTATACTTATTTAAAAGCAATTACAACATTATGTCCCCACATTGTAGCATAAGGACCATATTAACTCCAAATAACTAGTGACAAAGAGATAAAACTCAGAGAATAAACACATTAAGAAAGTTCTAGTTTAGTTTTTTAATTTTTGTTGGGTTTCCCCTGAAACCTCTTCCACTCAGTTCCCCAAGAACTCAGTTGAACTACAATCTTGTCACTCTGATTCCTTTATTAATTAGGCAGTGCAATCTGTTGGTAAAGCAAACATTGCACAGATTATTTTGTATTGATTCAGTAGGAATAAAGACAAATGCATTGAATGAGGGTCAGATCCTGTAACTGAATTCACACTAGGTGCACTGGGATGGAGCATTGCTGAAGTTAATCTGGCCTTGTTTGAGAGAATAGGCTAGGGTTAACTTTAATGAAAGCAAGAGAGACCCTAATATCCTTCTTTAAACAAACAAATAAACTTGAAATTGTGAAATAGAACTTGGCCAAAAAGTATATATTAATCTGAAATGTAATATATTTGCTCCATAAAATATTTTAATATAATTCTAATATGAACGAGCTATTTTTGCTCTACTGTAAAAGTAACATAAGTAAAGATATTTTTAACTGTTTTTTATTATACCCCATCATCTGTTTCTTAGTTTTGTTCAGCATTTTTGATGTAGATAAACTAAAATTTGGAGTAAAAAATGTGTACTGAAAATAAATATACATTAGGGAAAAATGCACGTGCATTAGAAAAATTATTGCTCATAGCTTATATCAAATAAGTATTTTTGGATAGGTACTTTTAAAGCTTCCTTTGCTATTAACACTTCATTTTATTTTATCTGCTAGTGAGAAGAAGAAAGAGAAGGAACGTGAAGAACTGTGGAAAAAACTGGAGGATTTGGAGTTAAAGAGAGGTCTTAGACGTGATGGAATAATTCCAACTTAACAAAAGAAACAAAGCAGCATTATTAACCTGTGGAGTCACACATTTATGTAGTAGAAGATGGAGCAACAGTTTTCTGTATTGTGCAACTTTACAGTAGATTTCACATTTGTTTCATTATTACAACAGCACTGTATATAACTGTCTCTAAGTAAAGGAAAAAATAAGGACTTTTCTCCAAAGTTTGGACAGCAGATGAACTCCTCAGAACTTTGCAACATAATCATTGTTTTGACCCTTCTTTAAATCCAGTCTTCAAAGATCTGTTGATGAAAATTGCTATGTCAAAATTTCATTGTCAGGACCTGTTCCTTATTTATCATTAGCAGAGAGTATGATGCAACTTTCAAATGTGAACAATCTTAAATTTAGCTTGCCTTTCTGCTAAACTGTTAAATGTATTTATAGAAAAAGAGAAAAAAAATTGTCATTTCCTTTTGAGTTTGTGTAACATCCTCCCTCTCTGGATAACTTTACTGTAATTTGATGTTTTTTTCCCTTTTGCACATCTTCATAAGTTGAATGTCCATGCAGATCAGGGCCATGAAAAATATAGGCCCCTAAGGTTTTGTTTACTGGTGTGAGTATCTTTCTGGTACCAGGCTAGCACTGGTACTCCTTCAGTTTAAACATTAGGAGTAAAAATAAAGAGATGACAAACATAGTAGGGAAGGAAATTTCAGATTAATGCATCAATTTATTGTGAATCCACGCTGTCTTGAATCCTTTGAAAATGGGCAATAGTAACACCAAGAACTTCAGTACTTAACCAGTATTAGTTACATGTCATTGGACACACATACCAGAGCTGTTTTGGTAATACTAATGGCTAAATGATTACTATATACATTTTATTGGACCATTTTGAAATTATAACGACAAACGCTAAACAGTACAAGCATGAAATTGATCTCCAGTGGTCATGGGTCTAATTGGGAACAGAGCTGAGCAAACAGTTTGGACTGTTTGGAGTTGTTGCCTTACTTTTTAATATGTATTTATAAAATATTCCAGCAAAAGAGGATGTAGCCTCTAAAAACATACTATAGTGTTTTTGTGACTGTAGTACTATTACTCATCATAGCACCAGCCCTATGGTTTTAGCTGGAAAGGATTCTGGATAATATACTTCTGCATTCTGAAGTGGATGCTCATTCCTAACTACTGTATTTGTTACCAAAAGTGGTTCTACAAATGCTACTGAAAAAAAATTCTGGAAATCCTAATGTCCTGAGTATTAATAATAAAGTTTAAAATGCTTTTATATCAAAGGTGCATTGTGACCAAATTGTTTAAAAGCAAAACAAGAGGGCTGTATTATAAGTATGCATTATTGGCTATCTGCTTTGTATTTGAAAGTGGAATCTTACATCTTTGATCGTTAAAATGCTGATAAGACTTATGTACAGTATATATTTAGCTAATGCAGTTGCATTATTTTATACCGAAAGGTATGTGTTTCAGGATTTTTCTCCAGGATGCTTTTGAACTGTTATAGACATATAACAACAGTGAGCTGATAATCCTAAACCGTCAATCCAGCAGTATTTATGGTATAAAGCTGACTTGGTGTTCATGAGTCTTTGTGTTAGTTGCAAACATGAACTTATGACCTGTTGCCATTGATAGAAATACAGTATAAGTATGAGCTTGTATATTTTTCTTCCTACCATTCAAATATACAGTAGAATTTGAGGTTTTCTTGTTTCCAGATGCAAAAAAATAAAAATGGGAGGGGAGCAGGAATCCAATCCCATTTTACTGACTCTTTCAGGATTATCAGGTCACAGTTTGTACACATGAGTCTGCGCATTGGATGTTGTAAATGCAACAACTTTGTAAAAACTTGACACTGTTAATTCTGAAAAAAGAACAGAAGTAAACTAGTCATATGCAACACAAAACATCACGACATGGTTTAATGGGATTAATATAAGCCTCTTATAAGAACACTGACTGGGACTCAATGTAAACTTGGCAGATACAGTCAGTGAAACATTTTATTTTAAAAGTGCTGGAACAAAGGTGCAAGCTCAAATCTGAAGATTAAATAAATTTATAACAAATCGTCCCTTAACCCTTTGATTTTTGGCAGCCTTTTTGTTTCTACTACAGGTTGGGGTTATGTTTAGTAGTTTGACTATGTCTGAAATTAACCTGCTGTATGAGAGGGTGCATTTAAACTCGTGCCTGACTACACTGGGTTAAATGGTCAACAATTATGATGGGAAGAAATCTTGGTGTTTCCATTTTTTTTTCTGCCTGGTGGAATGAAAAGAAATAATGTGACATTAGAAAAAGACACCTTGTCCTGTACTTAGAATTTAGGTGAGTGTTGACCATTCTTGGATGTTCTTGGTTTCAGCGTGACCTACTGGAATTGATGATACAAAATGGATGAGAACCTAGCTGGTTGCAATATTTTATTACCTCTAATGGGGGATACTGGGGAGTATCTAAAGTGATTTTCACTTCCACGATGAAATGTTTCTTAAATTGAATGAGGTTATGTGATGTTAGTCATGCAACTCTAAAAAGGTGAGGTCATTCTGAGGTTGTACTCTGTGATGTACTTAAAGAAGCACTTGCCATAGTACTACAGAATCCACGCAATCCACTGTTGGCTGCAACCCACAGGCAATATACTGCTCCTGTCCCACTAAAGTCCATGGGAGGTTTATGCAAAGATAAAGGCAGCATATGGATGTAAGTCAATAGTGATCAGTGCATCTGTTCGTTTGTGATTTTGTTTGCTTCATGGTTTTGAGAAACTACTTTTTTTGTTAGTTTTTTGTAGACTGCTAGCATTACAGTTGATGGGAGATCACTCATGGCTTGTACCATATTGGTTACAGGGGAAAGGATTGAATGTTGTCAGGTAAAAGTAATGAACTACATTTTCAAAACTAGAGCATTGCATGGGGATGTAACAGCTGTTAAAGTTCTTCTTGCATACTTTAAGTTGAGCATGCATTGCTTTCTTCATCTTGCAAGCTTTCCTTATTGTTTTCTTTTTATTGCTATTGAATGTTTTTTGTCTCTCTTCCAAATCTTTGAATGCTTTAAATAAAAGTACTCTAATGCCATTGGAGTATTTGCAAGCAGGGTTACTGTAAATTAATCTTGGTTTTGTTAGCATAAATAGAAGGATTTAATTTATTTTTACTTCCTTCTATATACGGAACAATCCAGGATGCAGAGCCCAGAACTGTTTGAGCTAGAATTGAAGCAGCTGTACTTATGTTGTACATGTGTAAGTATAGCCTCAGGCTCTCTTACACTATGGAAAAAGAAAATGTATTACGAGCTTTAAAAGCTTTTTTATAGTTTTGTGGGAGAGTTGGAGAACTGGATAGATATTTCCTCCCCCAGTGCACCTCATTTTCCTTTCAGTTGGGAGCACACAACTGGCTTAGAAGGCAGAGATGCCCTTTTTTCAATACTGAGAGTTGCTCTGTGACAAAATGAGGGTGATAAACAGGCATGATGGAAGAATGTTTTTATTTGCACATTAATATTTTTATTTTTGTATCGTGGCTCATCAGCTTTCCAAAATAGCTGTGCAATGAGCCACAAACTAGTTTTTCTAGTAGGTATTGGCAGTGAGTTTTTTATATTCCCCAATATTTTCCTTTCAGAGTCTGGATAAAAGGATTGTGTATCCTCGAAGCAAAATTCAGCCAATTATGATTTATGAGAAAGTTTTATCCAAGTGCTGCTTACTAGCCACAGAAGCAGCAGCATCTGTTCAAGGGAAACAGACATTCTATCATGACCTCTCTGAACGCAGGTTTATTTTTATTTGTTTGGATCACTTACTGTAAATACATTATAATCATAACCTCATGTATTGATGAGGGTTTTTCAAATATAAATAGTACCAATACATTTCTTGTCATCCTATTTTTTGATTGTAGTATAAAGAATGACCTGCTCATGCTTTTTGTTTAAAAATTAGCATTAGAGTAATAGATTTCTTGATATTTTAGTATTTCATTGTTTAAGCAGGAGAGGGCAGCAAAAGTTCATTTCCCACTCTTTCCCCTTCCCCACCCCCCAAGAATGCCATGATCCGTTACTGTTTTTAAATCTAGATGCAGTTAAACTATTGGGTGGGTGGAGAAATAAAACATTTTTATATATATGAAAAGTTGCTTATGGAAATATATAGACTGGTCTAACCAGACCATGAAAATGTCTTCTATGCTACAGCAAGGTGGGAATAAAAAGAAAAATCTTCCACCTCTGGGTAAAGTGAAGCAGGTCTTAAAGACTTGGATTCAAAATGTCATTCTTTGGACATCGTTTACTTTCTTAAAAATGCTATTAAAGAAAGAAACTCAAACTCAGTGGTGCTCCCAGATATAAATGTGTATCCTTTCTCTTTTGCACATGTACAAGAGACTCTGTACTATGGGTGCATCTAATAAAAAAGCAATGAAGTGTTTTCCAGGCGCGTGGCTTTTTTTCCCCTGTCTATACTTCACATGCCTTTTCAGCAATGGTCTTCCAGCCATTGGATATCATTTCTTGTACATGTCAAACATTAAGGTATCTCAGTGATGGAAAGATGTTGAGTTCATGAGACAGGAATGTTAAGGCTCTGTGAGAATTTCCATTATAAGCTCCCAGTTTTCTTTTGCGAGTGTGATGATTGGTCCTCTTAATTGCAACCACATCTGAGTCTAACGGAGACCTTAAAACCATTGGATATGGGAGCATAGGCACTGGTTCTGTGGCATGCTTCCACTAACCCCTGTCGACCTTGAGCTCTGCAGGTGTGCTCTTCATGATACCATTCTGCCCCTTCAATCTCTGATCCAGTCTGCACTGTCCTATTCATTTCTCCCAGCCAGAATCTGCAGTTCTTCACAGACACAGCCCAGGAAGATGGGGATGAACCCAAGCAGAGGCCAGTGGGCGGATCCTGTTAGTGTGTGACTGCTTCAGGAGTTGTGCAACCATGGAAGTCAAAAGACAAGCAGTGGAGGCACAGGGATCCCTTCCAGATGGCACTGGGCTCAGCTAATCCTCTGGGATCTGTGGATTGAACCCCTTTCATGTTCCGTAAGGGGGTCAGGGCAGGGGGTAGCCTGTGTCATAAGGAATGATCATTTGCCCAATAATCTTGATTTAAAGGTTTTAAATCCTTAGGTAAATTATTCCATTGGTTAGTTAACCTCTGTTAGAAATGGGTGCCTTATTTCATCTCTCAATTTGTCTAGCTTCAGCTTCCAATCATTGGCTCTTGTTATACCTTTTTCTACTAGAATGAAAAGCCCTCTCCTGTCAGAAATCTTGTCCCTACGTAAGGACTGTGATCAAGGCACCTCTTAACCTTCTCTTAGATTAAGCTTCTTTAGTCTCTCGTAAAATGTGTTTTCCAGTCCTTGGAAGGTTTTCCAGTCCAGTTGTAAGAAATTAATATCTTCAGTGAGTTACTGCTCCGTGGGGATTTCTCTGTTGATTATTGTTCAAATAGGAAATAATCTTTAAGGACTCAGAGGTATTTAAAAAATGCTTCTTCGTATTTGCAGTACTAGTACTATAGGGCTTGTCTACATCGCCCTGCAGTTCAGACTGCAGGGCTGGGAATTGCAGAGCACTCTAACATGCTGCGCTGTGACTACCCCATGTGGACACTGCAGGCGTGAACCAAAAGGTACCTGGTTAACGTTAACATGGGCCTCTTTCAAACAGGTAACCTAAACACAGGTATCTTTTAGCTCGCTCCAGCAGCATCCACGTGAGGCAGTTACAGCACAATTCTTTGGTGCACGCTGCAGTCCGCACACCCATAGTCTGCAGTGCAGCCCAATGTAGACATAGCCATAGTTAGCTAATCCCCTGAACCTCAAATTTCCTTCCCACAAATTCTCAGTTTCTCAGTCAGCAGCCGACCTTCATTCCATGTTAAATTCAGGATTACCCCACAGATTATGGGCTGCCCTCAATCATAAGTAGGGCCCTACCAAATTCATGGTCATAAAAAATGCATCACAGACCATGAAATTGGTTCCTGTGAAATCTGGTCTTTTGCATGCTTTTTACCCTATACTATACAGCAGGGCTGGCTCCAGGCACCAGCTAAAGAAGCAGGTGCTTGGAGTGTCCAATACCAAGGGGCAGTCCTCCGGCCGCTATTGGGGCGGTAGGTCCGGGTCTTCAGTGGCAATTCAGCAGCAGGTCCCTCACTCTCTCTAGCAGTGAAGGACCAGCTGCCAAATTGCCGCTTAAGAGTGAAGCGGAGTGATTGCACTGCCGCAGCTTTTTTTTTTTTTTTGTGTGCCGCTTGGGGTGGCAGAAAACCTGTAGCCGGCCCTGCTGTATAGGTCTCACAGGGGAGACCAGTTTTTCTCAAAAGGGAGTTGCAGGGAGGTCACAAGGTTATTTTAGGGGGGTTGCAGTATTGCCACTCTTTTATCCTGCCTTCAGAGGTGGGTGGCTGGAGACTGGCACCTGTTGGGTGGGAGCCAAGATCTGAAGGCAGTTGCCGCCAACAACAGCACACAAGTAAAGATGCCAATACCATGCCAGGCCCCCTTACTTCTGCACTGCTGCTCTCCAGCTGCCCAGCTCTGAAGGCACCACTGCCACCACCAGCAGCACAGAAGTAAGCCCCCCCCTACAATAACCTTGTGAACCCCCCTCCCCCACAACTCCTTCTTGGGTCAGGACCCCTACAATTACACCACCCTGAACTTGCAGATTTAAATGGCTGAAATCATAAAATTAACAATTTTTTAAATCCTATGACTGTGAAATTGACCAAAAGGGACTGTGGGTTTGGTAGGCCCTCGTCACAAGTCCAGGGGTACCTCTGTACACTATGGGCTTTTACTCTCGGAGACGAGAAGTCTGTATTAAAACATTTTCAGTTTAACATACATTGTAACATCACTTGTGGCATTAATTCAGAAACTGCTTAAAGGTCTTGAGTTAGCAGCTGAAATTATCTTGTTTTAAGAATAAATGCTGAAGCCAAAGAGAGTACGTTGTAAATTTGCTAATAAACATTTTGAAAGAAGCCATGCTAACAACTGTTTGCTGTGACCTGACACTTTTTTGAAGCCGATTGCAGCCCAGGCACGTGAAAATCACATTACATTGAAATTTTTTTAAGTTGTTTCTCAGCGTTATCATTATTTCAATCCTTTTATTTTACATCAGACTAATGTGTTTTCCAATAAGCTGGAAATGTCTGTTTCCCAAATGCCATTGCCTCTTTTATGCAGACAAAGAAATACGGCACTCTGTAAAGTTTGACGGCTGCACTGATCAAATTAGATGCAGCTAATTTTTAAAAAATCTGATTGAATAATCTGTTATTTGAAAGAAGTAGATGTAGGCCCCGTTGCTGTGGGGATGCACCACTAGGATGCTCTAGTAAAAGTAACAGAAGCCACAACTATATTAAATGGCTCGTTTTCAACGCTTACGTGATAATATGGTTGGTGGACTGTCCTTACCATTCCTTTCCTGTATTGACTTGTGTGTCATCTCAGTCTGTGGGGCAGGAAGGCCACCATCATGTCCATAATGTCAGGGAGGAACTTGCCAAAGGGGGGTCCAGAATCCTTCCATCTTCATTAGCGGCAGGGCTGGATTTAGGAACTGTATGATTGATTGGGAGCCTAGATCGGGATTTAGCTCGTTTGTGGACTCGTTATTGGGATAAGGAGTTGAGGACTGCAGCTTTGAAATGAGCTGACCATCAACCCGTTTAGTTTAATGTTACAAGTTCACCTCCGCTTTTTCTGGTGCAGCAGGCACATCCGATTGGTCTGTTCACAGGTGGACACAATTTCATTCAGATATTTTCTTACCAGTAATACTATACAACTGTTGGATATGATAACCTTTTGCTAGACCAGTGGGACATTATACTCATCTATTGACACAATGACTCCCCAGCACACACTGCAGAGGTCCCCTTGGCTGTACAGATGAAATGCTTGGGATGGAAGGGTTGCAGATTTAAACCAAAAGATATACCAACACTGATAGTTCTTGAAACTAGGACAGGCATCTGCATTACATAATATTTGGAAGTTCAGACTTGTTAATGGATAAGGCCCTACCAAATTCACAGTCCGTTTTGGTCAATATCACAGCCATAGGATGTTAAAAATAGTAAATTTCATGATTTCAGTTATTTAAATTTAAATGAAATTTCACAGTGTTGTAATTATAGGGATCCTGACCCAAAAACGAGTTGTGGGGGGTCACGGTACTGCTATCCTTACCTCTGCACTGCTGCAGGTGGCGGCGCTACCTTCAAAGCTTGGTAGCTGGAGAGCGGTGGCTGCTGGCAGGGATCCCAGCTCTGAAGGCAGAGCCGCTGCCAGCAGCAGCGCAGAAGTAAGGATGGCATGGGATGGTATTGCCACTTTTTATTTCTGCCCTGCTGCCTGCAGAGCTGGGCCCTCAGTCAGCAGCTGCCATTCTCCGGCCGCCCAGTTCTGAAGGCAGCAGCGCGGAAGTAAGGTGACATGGTCTGGTATTGCCACCCTTCTATGCTGCTGCTGGTAGGGTGCTGCCTTCAGGGCTGGGCATCTGGCCAACAGCCACTGCTCTCCAGCTGCCCAGCTCTGAAGGCAGCACAGAAGTAAAGGTGGCAATACTGTTACCCCACACAACTCCCTTTTGGGTTTGGACCCCTAATTTGAGAAACGCTGGTCTCCTTGTGAAATCTGTATAGTATAGGCTAAAAGCACACACAAGACCAGATTTCATGGTCTGTGACACAGTTTTCACAGCCATGAATTTGGCAGAGCCCTATTGATGGAGCTGCTACACTAAGGGCTGCTATTTATTGTATCTCAAAGTAAACTGAAAATTGGCAGAAATACACTCTTGGTTTGCTTGAGTGAGGAAATGCGGAATTCAGACAGTGTTAATTAGTTATTAGTTCACAGGCTATTTCACAGGCACAAAGGGATATTATCCGCATTTGCTCTACATGACATTCCTCAGACAATAGTTGATTCACATAGTTTGTATTATAGAGTAGATTCCAAGTGTCAATTATAATTGAACTAATATAGTTCTTAGGAGTATGAAGGAAACAGTGTTTCCTTCTGTAACTCAGTAATGCACACAATCGCATTTTAATGATATGCCATTAAGTGATACATGTTCAACAAGGCTCAGCTTGTCAAGATTTTAACAACAGTGCCAAACCAAACATATGGAACAAAGTGGAGGTACCTATGACCACATGTTAGCAGGAGGGAGAGGTTGAAGATCAGGGAAGAGGTCAAGTATTTTGGTAATCTCCAAACCTGAGAGATTCCCCTACTATGTAGTTTTGCTGGTCTCAGAGCTGATGTGAAAGGTCTTGAATATCAAGATTCCTGTCAGGTGTGGTACAGGGTTTGTTCCGAACTGATATCAGGACATAGTTGTGTCTGCTCCAGCAGAGGCCATTTCTAAGTGACTCTTCTATTTAAAATGGTTTCATGTCATAAGCCTCAGTTCCCTCTGAAATTTCCAGTCTGGATCATTAAAAGAATATTTGCCTATCTCAAAATGTGTTGCCACATATTTGAATATGCAAACCTGTAGGTTTTCCCCTCCACTGAGAGCTCTAAAGAGTTCACAAATACATTTTTAAAACTGACCTCTCATTTTGCCATTGCTTAAAATAGTGTTACAATAAATCTGACAGACCAATTAAAGATACATTGAGATCTGTGATTTGGAAGTTTTAGTCTCAACTTAGACAGGGGCTCCAATAGATTTTAGCTGACTGTTTCAGTGCTATAATTTCCATGCATTCTCAAAAAAGCTACTTATCTGATAACTAGCAACCAAGTTGCTCGAGTCTCTTGATCCTAAAAATCACACTGTCATTTATAGAATGTGAGTGAAATTTAAAGGGAAGCATGCTGCGGCAGAAATATTCAAGACTACTGTAGAGAAGGATAGTGGCCTTCACCAGTTCCTCTCTAGATGAATCCCTTCAACTTGGATTCCTTGGGCTCCAAAGGTTTGGAAATTGAAGTGTTCTTCGAGTGCTTGCTCATATCCATTCCAGTTAGGTGTGCACGCGCTGCGTGCACGTTCATCGGAAGATTTTTACCCTAGCAACCCTTGGTGGGTCGGCTGGGCACCCCCTGGAGTGGCACCGCATATATACCCCTGTCGACCCAACCGCCCCTCAGTTCCTTCTTACTGCCCGTGTCGGTCGTTGGAACTGTGGAATGCGGTTGTACTGACCTCCACCTCCCTAGCTACTCGTAGTTCTCTAGTTATTTTGTTGTGTATATAGTTATAGTTAATTTTTATTGTTCATAGTTAGTGTATAGTTAAGAGGGGTTCAGGGATTAGCCCCTTCCCCGCACCCGGTGCCGGGGCCTATGCCCGGTTCACCAGGTTTCAAACCGTGCTCGGCCTGTCATAAGGTGATGCCGACCGGGGATCCACACAAGTCCTGCCTTAAGTGCCTCGGGGAATCTCACCTGGCAGATAAGTGTCACATTTGCAAGGCTTTTAAGTTGAGAACAAAAAAGGAGCGGGACTTTCGGCTAAAGCAGCTCCTCATGGAGGCGTCGCTTACCCCTCCGCCTTCGGCACCGAGCGCTGGTCAATCGGCGGGTAGAAGCACCTCCTCGGTACCGGACCGCGCCGGTACTGCCAAGGCTTCTCGGCACCGGCCGTCGCCGGCACCGAAGTCGACTCGGCACCACTCCTTCTCCCCGAGGTCGAGAAAGCCTAAGACTCCTGCTGCTTCCGTGCCACCTGCACTGCAACCAGAGAGCTCGTTTAAGTCAGATCGCCTGGCACCGACACCTGCCGCAGCACCAACAACGTCGGCACCGTCAATTCCGGTCCCACGAGGGCCATCGAGTCCGGTGCCTGACAGCTCCCCAGCATGTGCCGTGGTTGAGTTTACTATTCCTTCCATGCTGGAGACATTCTCAGTGGCGAGGGATCTGATTGCCATGACAGAGTCGACGCTGCCTCAACCCCCGGCACCGCCAGTGTGGGTAATACAGTCTATCGGCAAGCCTGTCTTGATAAGACCATCCTCTGTTGGCACAGCAGAGCAGCACCGTTCACAATCACAGTCCCGCAGATGCTCCAGGTCCTGTTGGTGCTCCCGCTCCCGAAGTTGCTCGCAGTCCCGGTACTGTTCTCCTCCTCGGTACCGGTTACACTCGCGCCACCGGTCAGTATCCCGTTCACCGGCCTGCTACTCTCGACAGTGTTCCAGCTCCCGGCTCAGTCGACTTCCCAGCACTGCTCCGGTCGCAGATCCTGGTGCCGAGTAGGGCAAGGTCCGCTAGAGACAGAGACTCTGCCCAGGGCTTTTCAGCACCTCCATGGCCATTCAGACACGCACCAGTATCGTCCTACGCGGACAGCTCTTATGCTCAGGACCACGATTCTGATGTGCCCACCAGAGTCTTCCAAGAGACTCAGGCCCAGGACCAAGGACCCCATCAGTGGTCTTTCTGGACACCTTGGGCGTACCACCAGGCCCAAAGCATACCAGTAGTTCCGTCCCACTCTGTCTCATCAGAGCACCGAGTGCCAGAGGCGACGGTTAGCTGTCCCTCTCCGACTGCTGCAGAGGAAGCCCCAGTTCACCCACTGGACTCCCAGGTTCCTCTGGAGCAGGAGATCACCCAAGAGCAACAGGCCACCCAGGACCTGCTCGTCGCCAGCATCTCCTCTTCCTCTTCTCCAGATGAGGCGGTGGCAGGAACATCCTCCTCGGGCCCTCCTCCAATCGACCTGAGAGCCCATCAGGACCTCCTAAGGAGGGTAGCACTCAATATGAACCTCCAGGTGGAGGAGGTCCCGGAGGTAGAGGACCCGGTAGTGGACATTCTATTGGCGGATGCCCCCACTAGAGTGGCCCTACCATTTATTTGGACCATCCAGGCGAATGCCGATACTATATGGCAGTCCCCAGCCTCTATCCCTCCTGCGGCCAGGGGAGTCGAGCGTAAATATATGGTGCTCTCTAAAGGGTACGAATACTTGTATGTCCATCCTCCTCCCTGCTCACAAGTCGTCCAGTCCGTTAATGAGAGGGAATTGCGTGGCCGGCAGGCGCCAGCCCTGAAATCGAAGGAGACTAAGCGAATGGACCTACTCGGCTGCAAGGTGTACTCGGCAGGGGCCCTACAGCTCCGGGTGGCAAATCAACAAGCCTTGCTTAGCCGCTATAATTATAACACCTGGGTGGTGGTGGGTAAGTTTACGGAGCTTCTCCCTCAAGACTCTCGCCAAGAGTTCGCTTCCCTCTTGGAGGAAGGAAAAAAGGTGACCCAAACTTCCCTCCAGGCCTCGTTAGATGCAGCAGACTCAGCAGCCAGGACTCTGGCCTCGGATGTTGCCATGAGGCGCATCTCATGGCTTCAGGTTTCAAACCTCCCACTGGAGCTGCAGTATACCATTCAGGACTTGCCATTTGATGGTAAAGGCCTCTTCTCGGAAAAGATTGACCCCAGGCTGCAAAGCCTGAAGGACAACAGGGTCATAATGTGCTCTCTCGGCATGCAGACGCTGGTGACCCAACGCAGGCCTTTCCGTCCCCAGACTCACCACCCATACTCTGTGCCTAGACAAAGACAGGACTTTGGCAGGCGGTGCGGCCAAGGTGGTCTCAGACGACAGTCAGGACCCCAAGGGGGCCAAAATCAAGGTCCCTTGAAACCACCACCGGGACCGAAGACGAACTTTTGAAGGTGCGCCCGAGGGCGGCGTACCGGTTACATGCCAGGATCCCTCTCCTCCCTTCTCCAACCATCTCTCCTATTTCCTCCCGGCGTGGTCCCAGTTAACTTCAGATTGCTGTGTCCTACGCACGGTGGAGTATGGGTACCACCTCCAATTTATTTCAACCCCGCTCTCCCACCCTCCCACCCTGTCCATCTTCAGGGACCCTTCTCACGAGCAATCCCTCTTACAAGAGGTGCAGACGCTCCTCACCATAGGAGCTATAGAGGAGGTACCAATGGACGAAAGGGGCAAGGGTTTTACTCCCATTATTTCCTAATCCCCAAGTCGAAGGGAGGTCTCAGACCTATCCTAGACCTGCGAGGACTCAACCAGTTTATGATAAAGTTGAAGTTCCGCATGGTATCCCTGGGGACCATTATCCCATCCTTGGATCCTGGAGACTGGTATGCCGCCCTCGATATGAAGGACGTGTACTTTCACATCGCCATCTTTCCTCCGCACAGGCGATACCTCCACTTTGTAGCCAACCGTCAGCACTTCCAGTATACGGTCCTGCCGTTTGGCCTTTCTACAGCCCCAAGGGTATTTACAAAGTGTATGGCTGTAGTCGCCGCCTACCTCCACCGATGTTGGATACACGTTTTTCCATATCTGGACGATTGGCTCATCTGAGGGGCCTCCGAGACACAAGTCACTTAGCATGTGGGCATCGTCAAGGACCTGTTCACACGTCTAGGCCTGATGATCAATATAGAAAAATCCACTCTGGTTCCCACACAGAGGTTAGACTTCATAGGAGCTATCCTGGACTCCAATCTAGCCAGAGCCTGCTTACCATAGCCGCAGTTTCAGGCGATGGCAAAAATCATCCGGGATCTACAGAATTTCCTGATGACCTTGGCTCGCACTTGTCTCAGTCTCCTGGGTCACATGGCTACCTGCACGTTTGTAACAAAACACGCCAGGCTCCGCCTCCGTCCTCTCCAAGTTTGGCTCAACTCAGTATACCACCCGGGCAGGGACCCAATAGACACGATAGTCACCATTCCTTCGAGCACCCTAGGCTCCCTAGAATGGTGGCTAACTCCCTCCCTGGTATGTGCAGGGATGCCGTTCCATCCGCCCAACCCTCAGTGTCCCTGACGACGGACGCATCATCTCTCAGCTGGGGTGCTCACCTCGGTCACCTTCGTACTCAAGGCCTTTGGTCTTCTCAGGAGCTGCCATTACACATAAATGTCCGAGAACTGAAAGCAGTCCGCCTGGCGTGCCAGGCATTCCAGCAACAGTTGCGAGGCCGGTGTGTCTCAGTGTTTACAGACAACACAATGGCCATGTACTACATAAACAAACAGGGAGGGACACGGTCCTCCCCCCTTTGTCAGGAGGCCATCCAACTCTGGGACTTTTGCATAGCCCACTCGATCTGGTAGCATCCTTTCTCCCAGGCATTCAGAACACCCTGGCGGATCGACTCAGCAGGTCTTTCCTGTCTCTCGAGTAGTCGATCCACCCGGATGTTATGCATTTTGTTTTCCAGAAGTGGGGATTTCCCCACATAGACCTGTTCGCTTCCTGCGAGAACAGGAAATGCCAGATGTTCTGCTCCTTCCAAGGTCTCTCCCCGGGATCGATCTTGGACGCTTTCCTGATGCCATGGAAGAGCCAGCTCCTTTATGCCTTCCCACCATTCCTGCTGGTTCACAAGGTCCTGCTGAAACTCCGCATGGACAGAGTGCACATCATCATGATCGCTCCAGCGTGGCCCAGGCAGCACTGGTACACCACGTTGCTCGACCTGTCAATAGCCAACCCAATTACCCTGCCGCTCCACCCAGACCTCATAACTCAGGACCATGGCAGGCTTCGCCACCTGGACCTGCAGGCTCTTCACCTCACGGCGTGGCTGCTGCGTGGCTAAACCAGTCAGAGTTACGTTGCTCTGAATCAGTACGACAAGTTCTGGGTAGCAGGAAGCCTTCCACCCGGTCAACGTACCTGGCCAAGTGGAATCGTTTCTCCTGCTGGTGCCAAATACTTAATCTTACTCCCACTGAGGTCTCGATCCCCTCTATTTTGGACTACCTCTGGTCTCTCAAACAGCAGGGCCTAGCAGTATCGTCACTGAGGGTACACTTGGCAGCCATCTCTACCTTCCACCCAGGCAAAGGTAGTCGTTCCGTGTTCTCACATCCTATGGTTTTGAGGTTCCTCAAGGGCTTGGAGCGCTTATACCTTCAAGTACGCCGCCCAGTCCCGACCTGGGACCTCAACCTGGTTTTAACCAGACTTATGTCTCCGCCATTCGAGCTGTTAGCAACTTGCTCGCTACTAAACCTGTCTTGGAAGACAGCTTTCCTTGTCGCCATTACATCGGCCAGACGAGTCTCCAAGCTTAGGGCTCTTACAGTGGATCCGCCGTACACTGTGTTCCACAAACACAAGGTGCAGTTGCGACCACACCCGGCTTTCCTCCCTAAGGTGGTTTCAGCCTTTCATGTAAACCAGGACATCTTTCTCCTGGTCTTCTTCCTGAAGCCACACTCAACGCGACAGGAGCAACAATTGCACTCGCTGGATGTCCGTAGAGTGCTCGCATTTTATATTGAGTGGACAAAACTGTTTTGTAAAATGCCCCAACTCTTTGTCGTGGTAGCAGACCGAATGAAAGACCTACCTGTTTCCTCTCAGAGGATCTCATCTTGGGTGACGGCGTGCATCTGCACTTGTTATGGTTTGGCTCATATTTCCCCAAGCCACATCACCCCGCATTCTACCAGGGCTCAGGCTTCATCTGCTGCCTTCCTGGCTCGCGTACCTATCCAGGAGATATGTCGCGCAGCTACCTGGTCCTCGGTCCACACCTTTGCTTCGCATTATGCTCTAGTTCAACAGTCAAGAGATGATGCAGCCTTTGGCTCAGCAGTTTTGCACTGTGCCACATCTCACTCCGACCCCGCTGCCTAGGTAAGGCTTGGGAATCACCTAACTGGAATGGATATGAGCAAGCACTCGAAGAAGAAAAGACAGTTACTCACCTTTGTAACTGTTATTCTTCGAGATGTGTTGCTCATATCCTTTCCAAACGGTTGGGTCGGCAGGGGTATATATCCGGCGCTATGCCGGCGCCACTCCAGGGGGCACCCAGCCGACCCACCGAGTGTTGCTAGGGTAAAAATCTTCCGACGAATGTGCACGTGGCGCACACACACCTAACTGGAATGGACATGAGCAACACATCTCGAAGAATAACAGTTACAAAGGTGAGTAACCGTCTTTTTTGAAAAACAATCGCATATGACGCTATGGGAAGCTGAGCTTTCTTTCATCACTGTGGTTGGAAAAGGTTTCTCGCCTACATGATTTTTCTCTTGCTGCAGAGCAAACATTGCTGTTACTCTGACTGTTGTTACAGGTGACTTCTACACAGAAGCCAAACCAGAAGGTGACAAAGCTGCTCTCCAGGCCTAACATTTATATCTTTTCTCCTGGAATAAGCTCAGGTATGTTCTGCATACAACAACGCTGTTAGCTGTGCCTCACATCCCCCTGTTTAAACCGGAAGTCAACAGCCACTTGTCGCTAAGTCTAAACTGACTCAGTGCTCCCAGGATCACCATGCCCTGAACAAACCTCTCACTTCCCTTAAGCCCTCCCAGGAACATCCTGGCTTTCTCCTTGTCAGGGGTAAATAATGGTATATTGGGATGTAACACACAGGATCCATACAAGCTCTACTCCATCACAGTCTGATTGCTAAAGTATTTATGATGAAAATCATTAGCTGCTGACTATTGAAATTATTAGCAAATACAATCTGGAGAGTCGGGGTTAGCACATAAGAAAAATCCAATAGTGTTGCTGAGCTCGATTTTAATTTTCAAAGTATGAAAGCATCAGAGGGGTGACCAGCCAGGTCTAATGCTGTTTTAATCCCACCTGTGTGTGCATTGTCGGTATAATTCTGTTAGTCTTAATCTTGACCTATTAACACTCCACACAAAACACATTTTATAGTTTCTTGTGTGAGAAATTCAAGTGCACTCATAAAAAAAAAAAAAGTGTCTACACTTTGCAGTATAAAGTCCCGGCAAAGGGGAATTGGGAAACCCGGATCCAAAGGAAAAATACTCTTTCAGCAGCAGCCCCTTGGTTTATATCAAGGACCTCAGATTCATTTTCAATCCTCTTGATTCAATCAGGGGGCTCATCCATAGGGCCTGATCCTGTGAGGGGCCAAGCATTCACAACTCCATAATTCAATAAGAGCTGCAAGTGCTTCACATATTGCAAGCGATGCTCAGGACCGCACAGTAGTCTCCAAATCTCATTCCTAGGAAAAGAGATTAGTTAATTTGATAACTCATAAAAGACCCATCCCCACTTTATTCTTTTACCAGCTCATAAACAGTAAACTCGATAAATCCATAGCCATTAAAACTGCTTTCTGTTTTCCCCTATTAAAATACCAAGCCAATTTCAAATCCTTGGCAATGAAATATGTGCAGTCTATAACTTAATGGAACAGCATTCAACTCATTATCAGGATGTTTGGCTTAATTTCCAGGGAAAACAGAACCTATGAATGAGCTATTTAAAGTCATAATGGCTTTTTCTTTTGATCAGGTTTCAATTAGTCACTAATGTAAGAAATCCTGCATTAGCTTCATCACGGCAGGCTGGGAGTGTTAGCGTAAAATGATGATGATTTTCCATGTAAACATGATTCCAAGGATAACAGGTCAACCAACCTTAACAGGTTGTAAAAGTGTAGTCCCAGGGCAAGGCTGGAAAAAAAATATACTGAGAATGTTTGTTTAATAAACAGATCAAAATATTGGGTTTAATGTAGGCACTTCCTCCTGAACAGACTTTTCCAGTCCTTGAGATGTCCAAAACATAGTGGAGTGAGGTGAGGTAGAGGCTGAAATGTAAGCTTTCTACAGAAACATGGAAATCAGATGAAATAATATACTTTTCTTCAGTATTGGCTTTTTCCCCTGTTCATTGCCAAGTTGAGAAGGCTTGAAGTCCAAAATCACAGGTTTCTCAGGGTCCAAACATATTTTCCTCCACTAGAATTTTTTAAAATGGAATGGTTTTCAGTGACATGCACATTCTACCATGTTCCTCCATTTCTTCATCCCAATGTCCTTGGCAGTAAGTTTTCAACATGATGTGCTATCTCAGTAGTTCCCCAGTCTGAAAATGTACCCCAGCTATCCAGCAGAGCATTGTTCTGGGTCTGAGATTAAGCTGTTTTAATCACAAGAATAGAAAAATGCAACTTCCCTGTTGGCTAAACTAAAAAGAAAATCTCCCCCTCCCCCCTCCTTAAAATGTTTGCACTTCAACCACTAAGTTAGCTCTTCTCGGACAGTTTGTGAGAGGGAAGACCAGAGAACAGAACCTTGATGAGAGAGGTCTGGTCCAGCCTTTTTAGGAACTGTGAGATTAATCCTGCTCTCATTGAAATAAATAGTAGCAGGATAAAGGCATATGACATTATGGCGACAATGTGATCTCATGTTCATATGAGAACACCTTGATACAAAACTGACTAAGTTGTACTCCTTATGAAAACAAAGCTCAAAAGAGTGGGGAGAAAATCACACCTCTAACCCTAACCTGTGCCCAATGTTAAACCAGTGAAAGCAGGGTACTTGTGACAGGGTCAGGCCAGATGGCTACAGGAGAGTGATCGAAGGCAGATATATTAGCCCCAGGTTAAGTAGGTCTCCTTTCCCTGGGTAAGGTAACAGGGAAAGTTCCAGAACAATCAGGAGTGTTCTGGAAACAATTAAGGCAGACAGGCTGATTAGAACACCTGCAGCCAATCAAGAAGCTGCAAGAATCAATTAAGGCAGGCTAATCAGGGCACCTGGGTTTAAAAAGGATCTCACTTCAGTCAGTGATGTGCGTGCGAGGAGCTGGGAGCAAGAGGCGCAAGGAACTAAGTGAGAGGGTGTGCTGCTGGAGGACTGAGGAGTACAAGCATTATCAGACACCAGGAGGAAAGTCCTGTGGTAAGGATAAAAATGATGTTTGGAGGAGGCCATGGGGATGTAGCCCAGGGAGTTGTAGCTTTCGTGCAGCTGTTACAGGAGGCACTCTAGACAGCTGTGATCCACAGGGCCCTGGGCTGGAACTTGGAGTAGAGGGCAGGCCTGGGTTCCCCCCAAACCTCCCAACTCCTGATCAGACACAGGAGGAGTTGACCCAGACTGTGGGTTCTACCAGAGGGGAAGATCTCTGAGGTGAGCAAATCCGCCAATAAGCGCAGGACCCACCAAGGTAGAGGAGGAACTTTGTGACATTGTGTAACATCATCTCCTACTCTGTGTATTCCAGATAATGGGTCCATGAATGTTCTTCATACATACACAAAATTCAGACTGAATTGGGAAACCTATCTCACGTGCTGCATATCTTATAACATGCACCTGACAAGGCTGTAGAAAAATTGCTTGTTAATATATTGTAGTATTTGAGATGTAGCTGTGATCATGTAGTCAGACTGCAGTGTAATGCATCAACGTATGGGAGTCTGTCAGGCTGTCTGTATACAACTCAATAAAACTATGGGACAAATGAAATCATGCCTGACTGTAAAAAGGACACGTTTGTGAACAGGAAACCTTTGCAACAAACTGTTGTGTTTCTGCAGCTGTGTGAACCAAAAGGAAATCTTGTAATTCTCCTTTCTGTGACTGTCCCCTTTAAATGTAGGGGACCGTCCCTTTCAGTTACATGGAATCCTGTCATTTTGTGATGAGATGCAGAATGTTACCGAGTGAGTCACTGTTCTCTCTCTCTTTCAGAAACTTTTTCTGGCTTCTCTGAAAAGTCATCTAGACTGAAAATGATCTGTTTAGCTTTTGGTGTAAGGCACAACAAAGTGAGATCTTCCCAGGGAGTCTGTGAGAGGGAAGGCCATGAAACAGAAACTTTATAAGAGCGGTCTCTACAGGACTTGGCACAGGAGAGAATCTGAACCAAAAATTCTACTGACTGAACTTTACACTCCCTTTTTTATACGTTCATAAAGGACCTAATTCTGGACCCTTTGATATCAATGGTAAAACTCTCATTGATCTCAATGGTGCAGAAAAGTCCCAAAGAGAGATCTTTATATTTGAAATTCCAAAACTTTTGCCACACTGAATATCTTTTCCATTCAGGGCTTGCATATAAAAACCTTTTCCATTTTGATTTTGCTGGTTCTACCTTTCCCCTTGTTATGTGGAGAGGACCTCTCTCAAACTAGGAAAAACTTTTCATGGGTGACCACTGAGTTGGTGCACATTGCTGCACATTTCCAACATCCAAAGGGCCCCAACCTATAAAGTGCGATTTCCCAAGGCAATCATGTTGGCCTAACTCTGCCCCCATTGATTTCAATGGGAATTAGGCCAATGCTGAGCTTCTCTGAAAAGCTCACCTCCAAAGTATGCAGCTGCTGAGTCATGAAAAATCCATAGGATATGGGAAGATCCACAAGCTGAATTGCAAAAGACCATCATAGAACCCTAAAGCGAGAGACTTTTAAATATACTCCTACCTGACACTCCTTGATGAGATGAATCGTAAATTTGAATTTCCTGTGTTATGTACAGTCTCAAGGAGAATGTCTCAAGATCTTTCCTACTGTACAGAAACCAGGGGTCTCCTGAGGCTATTGATAGGCAGCAGGTTTAATACAAACAAGAGAACATACTTTTTCACACACCACACAATTAACCTGTGCAACTCATTGTTGTGATGGCCAAAAGTATAACAAGGTTCACTTAAGAACTAGATAAGTTCATGGAGGATAGGTCTATCAATGATTATTAGCTAAGATGATCAAGGATGCAACCCCATGCTCAGGTTGATCCTAAACCTCTGACTGCCAATAAAATGATCTGAAGCATGAAACATCTTGTTAGACCATCAAATGTTTACGAATTAATCTCTGGTTTGGAAGTCTCTCTAAATGAGAAACATTTTGTTCTTATCAGGTTTTATCTGTCTAATATGATTAATTCAGACATAACCCATGAATAACACTGAATAAAAGACGCACTTAAGGGAAAGCAAAGGTGTTTAGCAACAGCACCATGAAATTGAATTCACAGTTCTTTCAGTTAATCTGTACTGAGCAAGAGACGAAAATTGACTTCTACCTGAACCTCCAATGCTCATGCTTAGAAAAAGCAGATCTCTTATATTTGTGAAATCATAACTAAATTGTGATCAATGACGTGTTTATCAGTGACATAAAAAACACCTGGAGGGAAGAGTTCTATATACGGAACTACTGCACATATGCAGTAACTGTTCTAGCCCTCCATGATGGAGTTGTCAGATGTACGATCGCTTTTGAAGAAGCAGGGTGAACAACTAGTGAAAAATGTTTTGCTAAGCAACACTGCACCTGCTATAGCCTCAGTTTGCAAGTGGCTTTTCGAGGTGGATTGTAACAATAAAGAGGTAAATGCTGCTGGGAAGCATAGGGCAGATATAAAAGTGAACGATGCTTTCAGTGTGGTCTCTATGTGCTAGTTTCTAAAAGGGTATAATGAGCTGGCTTCAGTGGAGTTACATCAGCATAAAACGGGGATACCACAGCGTTGACTCAGGCCCAAAATATTTTACGTACAGGAAAAGGGCACCCAAACCAACATCTACAGCCTTTTTATGCTTTATCCTAATCTACGCTCCTACTTTTTCTCAATGTTGTTGTGGTCTGTGAAACAAACTGGGATGCTCCTTACACTCATTTTCTTGTCTTTTTATCACCTTTCCTACCAATTTAGGATCAAGTTCTCGTTTCTCATGTTGTTTACTCTGTTTAGGGTATTTATTCCTACCTTCCTAACCAGTAGATAAGCCCTTAGCTTCTGAAACCCTTGCTAGGATGAAACGTACTTGAAGTAGCTTTACAAATCTATAGCTCTTAGACTTTGTAGTGATGGGCACTTCAGAAATATCTAAACTAGAAACACACTATATTTAACACTCCCCATGAGCAAACAATAATAAATTATTCTTCTTCGAGTGCTTGCTCATATCCATTCCAAGTAGGTGTGCGCGTGCTGCGTGCACGTTCGTCGGAAGATTTTCTACCCTAGCAACACCCGGTGGGTTGGCTGGGCGCCCCCAGGCGTGGCGCCGCTATGGCACCAAATATATACCCCTGCCGACCTGTCCGCTCCTCAGTTCCTTCTTACCGCCCATGTCTGTCGTTGGAACAGTGGAGCGCAGCTTAGCTGATCTCCACTTCCCTAGCTATTCACTCGTTCTAGTTCTATTGTGTATATAGTTTTATAGTTTTAGTTAACACTTCTAATAACCTTTGGTAAGCCTAGTTAGTGTATATAGTTCAGAGGGTTGGGGATTAGCCCTTTCCCCTCTCCCGGTGCCCAGGCCCATGCCTGGTTCACCGGACTTCAAACCGTGCTCGGCCAGCCGGCGGCCGATGCCAATGGGAAACCGCCACAACTCCTGCCTGAAGTGCCTGGGGGAATCCCACCTGACAGATAAGTGACGGATTTGCAAGTCCTTCAAGCCGCGGACAAAGAAGGAGCGGGACTTTCGTCTAAAGCAGCTCGTAATGGAAGTGGCCCTCACACCTCCATCTTCAGCACTGAGCGCCGCACAGTCCATGCCGGGGAGAAGTGCACCGGAGAGCGCTGGCACTGCCAAGATGCCCTGGCACCAGCCGTCATCGGCCCAGAAACCAGCCCGGTACCGCTCCCTCTCCCTGCGTGCCAAAAAGGCCAAAGCTCCTGCGGCTCCAATATCTACACCGCAGTCTGAGCAGCAGCCAAAACCGAGTCACCCGGCACCAACAGCTGCCATGGCACGAGCAATCTCGGCACCGTTGATTCTGGCCAGGCAAGAGCCGTCGAGTCCGGTGCATGACAGCTCCCCGGCACACGCCGAGGTCGAACTTATTGTTCCCACCACGCCAGAGACCTTTTCAACGGCGAGGGAACTCATTGCCCTAACGGAGCCCACCCTGCCCTAACCCCCGGCACCGCCGGTGTGGGTTATTGCGTTAGCAGGGAAGCCTGCCTTAGTCACCTTCCATCGACGCCGCAGGCAGGCACCACTCGAGATCGAGGTCTCGCCAACGCTCCCGATCCTGCCACTGGTCCTGATCTCGACGCCACTCGCAGTCCCGGTACCGATCTCCTTCTCGGCACCGTCGTACTCGCAGTACCGTTCAAGATCCCGCTCTCCGGACCGATACTCCAGACGGTGGTCCAGCTCCCAGCACCATTCACGCCACAGCCACTCCCACCATAGAGCTTCACTATCCTGGTCGATCTCCCGGCACCACGCTGGTCACAGATCCCGGTCAACCTCTCGGCACCGGTACAACTCCCGGTACCGCTCTCCTGTGAGGCATGACGTTCGATACCCTACGCACAGGGCTCCTCCTCACGTGCACTCTGCTCCCCCATGGCCATCACGGCACCCGTCTGAGTCTTTGCACGCTGATAGCATCATATATGGAGATTCAGAAATGCAGAGCCGTGTCCTCCAGGAGCCTCAGGGCACAGAACAAGCACCTCAGTGGTCCTTCTGGACGCCTTGGGCATATCACCAGGCCCAAGGTGAACCCATGGTTCCATCTCATTCTGCCCCATGGGAACATCAGGCACCAGAGGCCACTGTTAGCTGCCCTCCTCCAGTGGGTACGGATGACTTGGCTCTTGCGCCAGATCCTCAGGTGTTCCAGGACCCTAATGCTCCTCCAGAAGAGGAGTCACTCAACGAGCCAACCGTGCTGGGTCTGTCGTCCTCCTCTTCGCCAGACGAGGCAGTAGCCGGTACTTCTACATCGGGCCCGCTCCCGATCAACCTCCGAGCCCACCAGGACCTTCTCTGGCGAGTCGCCTTAAACATCAACCTTCAGGTGGAGGAGGTCCCGGAGGTGGAAAACCCAGTCATAGACATACTGTCAGCGGATGCCCCAACTCGCGTGGCTCTGCCATTCATCCATTCCATCCAGGCCAAAGCAGACACCATTTGGCAATTCCCGGCATCTATCCCTCCCACGGCCAGAGGTGTGGAAAGGAAATACATGGTACCCTCTAAAGGGTATGAATACTTTTATACCCATCCTCCTCCATGCTCTCTGGTCATTCAATCTGTAAATGAGAGAGAGCGCCATGGCCAGCAAGCCCCTGCCCCAAAATCGTGGGAGGCTAGAAGGATGGATCTACTGGGGCGTAAAGTTTACTCCGCTGGAGGCCTCCAACTGCGGGTGGCTAACCAACAGGCTCTGCTCAGCAGGTATAATTATAATACCTGGCAATCGGTGGGTAAGTTCGCTGAACTGGTCCCACAGGACTCCCGCCCGGAATTCCAAGCCCTTCTGGAGGAAGGGAAGAAAGTGGCATGGACTTCTCTGCAGGCCTCACTCGATGCTGCTGATTTGGCGGCCAGAACCGTGGCCTTGGGGATTACAATGCGGAGAATATCGTGGTTGCAGGTATCAGGCCTACCTCCTGAACTGCAACACACTATTCAGGACTTTTCTTTTGATGGTCAGGGCCTTTTCTGTCAGAAAACGGACCCTAGACTCCAGAGTCTCAAAGACAATCGCGTCATCATGCATTCCCTCGGGATGCATACTCCGCAAACCCAACGGAGGTCCTTCTGTACACAGCCTCAACGCCCTTATCCCCCGCCCAGATCACGACAAGACTTTAGCAGGAGGCGTGGTTGCGGGAACTGCAGACGGCTATTGGGTTCCCAAAGGGGCCAGAATAACAGTTTACCGCCCAGGCAGGGACGCTATAGACATGATCGTCACCGTTCCTCAGAGCGTCTTAGGCTCCCTCAACTGGTGGCTAACACCTTCCCTGGTGTGTGCAGGGATGCCGTTCCAACCGAGACAGCCCTCAGTGTCCCTAATGACGGACGCGTCATCTCTCGGCTGGGGGGCACACCTAGGCCATCGTCGCACGCAAGGCCTCTGGTCATCTCAAGAACTAGTGTTGCACATAAACGTCCGCGAGCTGAGAGCAGTTCACCTCGCATGCCAGACGTTCCAACATCATCTGCAAGGCCGTTGTGTTCTAGTACTCACGGACAACACAACAGCAATGCACTACATAAACAAACAGGGAGGGACTCGATCCTTCCCCCTTTGTCAGAAGGTGATCCAACTGTGGGAATTTTGCATAGCCCACTCTATAGACCTTGTAGCGTCCTTCCTCCCAGGGGTCCGGAACACTCTGGCAGACCATCTCAGCAGATCCTTTCTCTCCCACGAGTGGTCACTCCTCCCGGACATTGTACATTCCATCTTCCAGAAGTGGGGCTTTCCCCACATAGACCTATTCGCTTCCCGCAACAACAGGAAGTGTCAGAGGTTTTGCTTCTTCCAGGGTCTTGCCCTGGGCTCAATATCGGATGCCTTCCTAATCTCTTGGGAGAACCATCTACTTTACGCCTTTCCACCTTTTCCAATGGTGCACAGGGTTCTCGTAAAGCTTCGCAGGGACAGGGCTCGGCTGATCCTGATCGCCTCTGCGTGGCCCCGACAACATTGGTACACCACGTTGCTGGACCACTCGATAGCCAACCCAATCCCCCTACCCTTTCATCAGGATCTGATAACGCAGGACCACGGCAGGCTTCTCCACCCAGACCTACAATCCCTCCATCTAACAGCGTGGCTCCTGCATGGTTGACCTAATCGGAGTTACGATGCTCTGCCCCGGTGCAAGAGATACTCCTGGGTAGCAGGAAATCTTCTACGCGGTCTACTTACTTAGCCAAGTGGAAATGGTTTTCCTGCTGGTGTCACTCACAGAATGTTGCCCCTGCGGAGGTTCCTATCCCTACTATTTTGGACTACCTCTGGTACCTAAAACAACAAGGCCTCGCTATCTCATCTCTGCGAGTGCACTTGGAGGCTATTTCTACTTTCCACCCCGGAGAAGGTACTTACTCTGTCTTCTCCCACCCTATGGTCTCGAGGTTCCTCAAAGGCCTGGAGCATCTATAACCCTTAGTATGACACCCCGACCCTTCCTGGGAACTCAATTTAGTTCTGACAAGACTTACGCTCCCCCTGTTCGAGCCATTGGCAACCTGCTCACTCCTATATTTATCATGGAAAACAGCCTTCCTTGTAGCTATTACATCGGCTAGGAGAGTCTCTGAGCTTTGGGCTCTGATGGTGGACCCGCCATACACGGTGTTCCACAAGGACAAGGTGCAGCTCCGCCCACATCCAACGTTCCTCCCTAAAGTGGTCTTGGTTTTCCATCTCAACCAGGACATATTCCTATCGGTCTTCTTTCCCAAACCTCATACATCTTGTAGGGAGCAGCAGTTACATTCGCTCGATGTCCGTAGGGTGCTCGCCTTCTATATTGACCGTATGAGGCCCTTCCGCAAAACGCCCCAACTCTTTGTTGCAGTGGCGGACTGGATGAAAGGTCAGCCCGTCTCTTCTCAGAGGATTTCATCCTGGATAACTGCATGCATCCGCACTTGCTACGAGCTAGCTCATACCTCTCTGGGTCATATTACCGCACATTCTACCGGGGCCCAGGCCTCGTCGGCCGCCTTTTTAGCTCGAGTACCTATTCAGGAGATATGTCGAGCAGCTACGTGGTCTTCAATACACACCTTTACTTCCCATTATGCCCTGGTGCAGCAGTCCAGAGATGATGCAGCCTTCGGTTTGGCAGTTTTGCATTCTGCAGTTTCTCACTCTGACCCCACTGCCTAGGTAAGGCTTGGGATTCACCTACTTGGAATGGATATGAGCAAGCACTCGAAGAAGAAAAGACGGTTACTCACCTTTGTAACTGTTGTTCTTAGAGATGTGTTACTCATATCCATTCCAAAACCCGCCCTCCTTCCCCACTGTCGGAGTAGCCGGCAAGAAGGAACTGAGGAGCGGACGGGTCGGTAGGGGTATATATTCAGTGCCATAGCAGCGCCATGCCAGGGGGCGCCCAGCCGATCCACCGGGTGTTGCTAGGGTAGAAAATCTTCCGACGAACGTGCACGCGGCGCGCGCACACCTACTTGGAATGGATATGAGCAACACATCTCGAAGAACAACAGTTACAAAGGTGAGTAACTGTCTTTTCATGGAAGGCACTGTCTCTGTGTCCTCTACAGGCCAAGCACAATATTAGTTCTAGATAAATAATAACCCTTATGGAAAGCTTGTGTGAAACAGGATAGAGCATCTCTCTGGAGGTCTTTCAAGTTGTCCTGTACAGTTTCACAGACAACTGAGTCCATTTTAAAGATTTCTGTAGGATGGTTCAATAAAACCTATAGGTTCAAGAAACCTCCTACTCTGTTAAATTCTATGGGCCAGATCCTCAGCTAGTGGAAATCTACATAGACAAATGTCTCCATCAAGAGAACTATCTAAGGTGCTCATTTGACACACACAGACACCCAGTACCAAAGTATTTGAGTGCCTTACAATCTTTTAATGAATTTTTCCTTGCAACACCTCTGTGAGGTAGGACAGTGCTGTTAGATCCATTTTCCAGTTAATAAACTGAGGCACAGAAAGCCCAAGTGACTTATCCAAGGTCACACAGGAAGTAGGGAATTGGCCTGGGATCCAGGAGACCCTGATTCCACACCCTAGCCACTGGACCATCCTTCCTCTCATGGTGTAATCTCTCTCTTGTCATATTCTCTTCCCTTTCCAAGGCAACGATGTCATTGTCATTCCTGTGATTCTCTTAAGCATATCACATGACTAAACTATTCCCAAGTTATTTTTGCTATGCTTGCATTTCATTAGATGCTGAGACCCCATTTAAAAAACCCAAGTTCTATAACTTCAAGAGGGCAAATTCTGCCTTTAAGCACATAAGGCCCTGGTCCTACAAGCTGCTTTGTGTGAGCTGCCCCCTGTGCAGTGACGTTGGAACAATTTGTATAGCAGGGGTTGTGAAAGCCATTGAACAAAACTGTTAACGCTGTATATGATGGAAACTACTTCAAGCCAAGGGGTGCAGTAGCGCCCCTGCCCCTGTGCCCACATGGAGCCCTATTGAGATCAGTGTGGCTCCATGTGGATGCCTCAGTCTCAAGCAATAAAGCATAACTTGCAGGATCAGGGATTTAAACTGGAAATCACCTGAGCTGCCAAGTTGAAATCCAGATCCAGATTTTCCCAGAGATTGTGGGGTGGTCAAGCTCCGGGGGTTGATTTGATCTGTTTCAGAGATTCTTGGCCTATTGTTGTTTAGGGCTATGCCTGTTGGGAGCCTGGCTCTGAACCTCTCCAGAGTCTGGGGCTGTTCACGGATTACGTTTTTTCCCTCCAGATGGTAGATTTTGACTGGTATAGTAGCTTTGTGAGATCATTGGTATTGGAGTCAATGGAGGAGACAGTTAGATGCTTTGTTTCAAGAGGCCTCAGTTCCAGCTCTGCATGTAAATTTCACTGATCACCAAGGCAATCTGGAAAACAGAGCATGAAAACCAGTGGGGATACATGTCGGAACAATGTGTCTGTTTTCTGGTGCACTGGACATGAACAATAGGGAAATTAATGAATTAAGATAACGTATCTTTGAACTGCTGTAGTGTGATTATGGAGCTTCATCTTCAACTTTTGAGCCTAGAGAAGGGGATTACTGGAGTTATGTCATTGCCCAGCAGGCTGTCAGAAAAGCTTAACACCCTCTTTTCAAAAGACCATTAGAGGAAAGCTATGGAACGCAGAAATGATTTGAGTTCAATTGCTTATTGTCAGGTATAATTTACATAGTACCTACATTTATTTGGCAATATGTTCCAAGTTCCAGTTAAATGAGAGTAGATTTCCAGGTAATTACATGGGTTAGAAACACTGCACCCAATTCTGATTTTACCTGCATTGGCCTTGCACAGGTGGACTCAGGTGGAACTGAACTCTTGAATTATACTGGACTAGATGTGACCAGACTTGGGGCCAATGAAAGTCAAATAAAACAAGCAAGAGATTTTGGCTCCAGCAGGTCTAAGTGCACACATCATCTCAAAAGTTGGAAACTGGGGTTGCAGGTGTCTCATTTCACGTAGTGCCCAATACTTGAATCTGTTACATTAGTACATATTTGATAACTATCATAGAATTATAGAAGAACAGGGTTGGAAGAGACTTCAGGAGGTCATCTAGTCCAACCCTTGCTCAAAGCAGGACCAACACCAACTAAATCATCCCAGCCAGGGCTTTGTCAAGACAAAACCAGAAAAAAGAGCTGCAATACTTAAGGTTTAGATTCCAGTTCCTTAAAAATATAAAGCTAAGTGACATGAAATATTACAATTTGAGCATATTTGTCCACTCTTCTAGGTGTTTGATGTGTTGTGTTTTGTTTATGGCAATATGCAGCATGTGAAAAATGGCTTCCATACAGTTCATGCAGGAAAAATCATCGTAACGATATGCAAAGTTCGTGGAACAATGATCTTTTTTCCCTTTTGAACAGCAACTAGTGGATCTAACCCTGCGAGCATTGCTCAGGCAATATTTCCTGTTGAGTTTGCCTTGTTTAGGATTAAACAGTAAATAAAGAGCAGTATTGATCTTGGAAGCTTTGGTTTACAGGGTAATTTGGTTTCTGAGTCCCCTAAGTTTTGCCTTGAATTGTGGAGTTCAAAAGAGACCCAAATTAAAAGGGAACCAGGAATTTTTGCATGGATTTGATGCAAAGCAACAGTTAGTTTGAGTTCTTGAAGGTTTGAAAACCTTTGATGAATCTGGGCTGAGTTTAGAATTTGTGTCACACTACCCACCTGCACTAATTTAAAAAGCTCTAGTGAATTGCAGGTTTGCTTTGGGGGTGCTGAGTTCAGGAAAATCAGCCAATTTTTATTTACAGTATTTTTCCCCTGAATGTTTTCCCAAGGTGTCATTAAAATGTGCAAATGATGCTTTGAAGAGCTGAAAGAGAATTACAGGTTGGTTGTTGAATGCTACTCATTAGGTAGGCCGAGGTAAAATTTACAAAAGTGCTCAGGTAAAATATCTCTCTACTGAGCCCAATAACTTGTTTGACTAAAACATATCTTCCAGAGAAGTATTCAGTCTTGATCTGAAGACAACACAAAGGTAAGATAATGAACTCATTCGGCCATGTCTACGCTTACAGTTTTGCAGCGCTGGTAGTTACAGCTGTGTTCGTACAGCTGTGTAGGGCCAGCGCTGCAGTGTGGCCACACTGACAGCTACCAGCGCTGCAGTGTGGCCACATTTGCAGCACTTGCAGCGCTGTTGGGAGTGGTGCATTGTGGGCAACTATCCCACAGAGCACCTCGTCCCATTTTGGCGCTGTGGCTTGTGGGAAGGGGAAGGAAGTGTGCGGGTCTTTCCGCTTCCTGTTCCAACGCCCCGTGGTGCTTTGCTACACATTCCGAGCAGTTTGGCGGCATTGTGAGTCTGCAGTGCGATTTATGCGATTTTTGTTACAAATGGAGCCTGAGCTGCTGAGGACCTTGCTGATGAATGTTGCCAGCACATCACGCATGGCAGTGGAGCTATTCCTTCAGCTGCAAAGTGACAGTGAGGAGTCAGACGATGATATTGAAATGCCTGACGCTCAAGACACTCAATTGCTTGTGGCAGTAACAGACGTGCTTAGCACCCTGGAATGGCGCCTTTGGGCTCAGGAAACCAGCACTCAGTGGTGGGATCACATCGTCCTGCAAGCATGGGATGACGAGCAGTGGCTGCAGAACTTTCGGATGAGAAAAGCCACTTTCATGGGACTGTGTGCTGAGCTCGCCCCTACCCTACGGTGCAGGGACACGAGATTGAGAGCTGCCCTGCCAGTGGAGAAGCGGGTGGCCAATGCAATCTGGAAGCTGGCAACTCCAGACAGCTACTGATCGGTGGCGAACCAGTTTGGAGTGGGAAAGTCCACCGTTGGAATGGTGCTGATGCAAGTTTGCACAGCCATTAATCGCACCCTGCTAAGAAGAACTGTGACTCTGGGGAACGTGCAGGACATTGTGGATGGCTTTGCACAAATGGGTTTCCCTAACTGTGGAGGGGCAATAGATGGGACGCATATTCCTATTCTGTCCCCACCCCACCTCGCATCAGAGTACGTTAATCGCAAGGGGTATTTCTCCGTGGTTCTGCAAGCGCTTGTGGATCACCGTGGGCGTTTCACTGACATTTACTCAGGATGGCCTGGAAAGGTGCACGATGCACGCATCTTTTGGAACAGTGCCCTGTTCAGGAAGCTGAGGGCCAGGACTTTTTTCCCAGACTGCAAGATCACAGTAGGGGACGTTGAAATGCCCACTGTGATCCTTGGAGACCCCGCTTACCCCTTAATGCCATGGCTCATGAAACCGTATACAGGGAAGCTTGACAGGAGCAAGGACTGGTTCAACTACAGGCTGAGCCGGTGCAGAAAGACTGTGGAGTGTGCTTTTGGCCATTTGAAAGGGCGCTGGAGGTGTCTTTATGGGAAGCTAGATTTGGGGGAAAGCAGCATCTCCGCTATTATATCCGCGTGCTGTACCCTCCATAATATTTGTGAAGGGAAGGGTGAAAGATTCAGTGAGGAATGGACCTCCGAGGTTCGACGCCTAGAGGATGAATTTGCACAGCCAGAGAGCAGGGCTACTAGAGAGGCCCAGGAAAGGTCTTCAAGGATTAGGGATGCCTTAAGGGAGCAATTTGATGCTGATAGCCAACAGTAATGTTTGGTGCCTTTGCTGTGCTCCTTTCTACCTTGGGGTACAATATTTACCACTTCCTGCAATAATAAAACGTATTGTAAAAGCCATAAAATCCTTTATTCAAAGTACAGTACATAAAAGGCCAGGGGGGTTAGGGTGGTGGACTGTACATTCAGAGGTTTGAATATGTCCTGTTTGGATTACTGTTCAATGTCTGCTGCACTTCAGGATTACTATGCTGCAGAGTAATGGGGGTGGAGTGCACAGGGTAAGAATTGTAGTTATCAGGGCTGGTAGGTGATCGTACAGGTCTTGGGGGCAGCTGGGTGTAATAAGAAACTGGCTGCTGGAGAAAGGTGTTTTGTGCAAATACTGGGGAACAAGAAAGAGAGCTATGGGTGGGGTGTGGGTTACCACGGTACAGATCTGCCTGAATGGCTATGAGAGACTCGAAAGAGTCAGTTTGGCGAGCCAGGAGGCTTATCAGGTGCTTTGAGGTTTTTTTGGTAGCCAATTCCTTTCTCCTGCTTTCTGTTTGCCTCCACTCATACATTTTCTCTCTCCATTCCTGCGTCTTCCTACTTTCTCTGTTGTAGTGAATCATAACTGCTTTGATCAATTCTTCTTTTGATTTTCGCGGATTTTTTCTCAAGTTCTGCAAGCGACATGAGGCCGGTGATCCGGCTGCATTAGTCAAGGTCACTAAAAAAAACATAGATAGAAACATGTAATACACAGAGGCTACATTGTTTATTATCACACAGTGAAGGAGTTTTTAGACTTTTTGTAGCATCCTTCCCACATACCTAACATAACACAGAGAGGCCAGGGAAGCGAAGGCATGGCGAGCAATGAGGTGAGTGTTTCTGCCCCGACTGCACCTGGGAGGGGGAATTGACCGATGGGTCACTGGGGTTTATCTGCACTGGGTACAGGAGGTAGCTGGTGTCCTGCACAGGGGACAGTAGTGAACAGGAAGGTGGTGAGCTGCTGGCGGAGGGGGCGGTCTGTGTAAATGCCGGCCTGCTGGTGAGGGGGGGGAAACGCACCGCGGGGCTGGCTGCCTGCTGGAAAGGAGGGAGGGGAAACCGTAGCTCACCGCGGGGCTGGCTGCCTGCTGGAAATGGGGGGTGGAGACCGGAGCGCGCAGCGGGGCTGGCTGCCTGCTGGAAAAGGGGGGTGGAGACCGGAGCGCGCCGCGGGGCTGGCTGCCTGCTGGAAAGGAGGGGGGGGGACACCGGAGTGCACCGCGGGGCTGGCTACGTGCTGGAAGGGGGTGGGGAGACCGGAACGCACCGCGGGGCTGGGGCGGGACCGCGAACCTGGCGCCCTGCACTCAAGTATCCCTAAATTCTCAACAGGGTTTCCTACTGCCAGATATATCACTGCTGCGTGTTACCTGGGAAGAGAGGGAGGGTCTTCTACAGCAATGTGGATTCCGCCCTGGCCCGTGTGCAGCCATGGTCCCCCCACCCCTCGCTGCACAGTGGATCGGACGAGTTAGCCTGACCGGGACAAGGACCACGGTGGCTCTCCCTATAAACTTGCGAAAGCACATTGCCCACGCTCTGGCTGCAACTTTTCAAGAGATTACCGAGGCAGATTACAGAGACGTGATAGAGCAAATCAATGGGCTATTCCTTGTTTAGGCATGCATGCAGGCAGCCATAACCCCAACCCTCCTCTCCCAAAACATAAAAATCTGCTTACCCCGATCACGCTCCTCAGTTTCTTCCTCACCAGCAACTTCCAGCTGCTGCGACTGGCTAGCCTCCTCCTGGCTTGAGAAGAGCTCCTGGCTGCATGCCTCCTGGGACTCCGGGGTGTCTCCTTCCACCCCAGTAGCCTGACTCTCAGCTTCCTCTACACCCTCGCCCACTTCTCCCTGCTCTGAACTCTCCATCGTGCTCCTAGGATTGGCAGTGGGGTCACACCCAAGTATGGCATCCAGCTCCTTGTAAAAACGGCAGGTTGTGGGGGCAGCTCCTGAGCGGCGATTTCCCTCACGGGCTTTGCAGTAAGCACTCCTCGGCTCTTTTATTTTGACCCTGCACTGCAACGCGTCCCGTTCATGGCCCCTTCTCAGCAAGGACTGTGATATCTGCCCATAGGTATCATGATTTCTCCGGCTGGAGCGCAGCTGTGCTTGCACAGCTTCCTCACCCCAAACACTGATGAGGTCCTGCAGCTCGGAACTGTTCCATGCTGGGGCTCATCTGGGGCGTGGAGGCATGGTCGCTGATTGATTGAATGATTGATTGCACTCCACACCTGGCTGAGCAAACAGGAAGGGGATTTTTAAAATTCCCGGGGCATTTAAAGGTGGGGTCAGCTGAGCCCAGGGCAGTGGAGTGTGCATGATTACCAGAGAGGCTTCTAAGGTATGCTGGGATACCTCCTTATACCCCGGAGGTCAATAAAAGCGCTGGTGGGCGTCCACACTTGCTGACCAGCGCTGGATCACCAGCGCTGGAATCTCTACACCCGAGGCTCGACCGGGTGTACAGCCAGTGCTGCAACCAGGGAGTTGCAGCGCTGGCCGTGCTTTGCAAGTGTGGACACATCCTAAGTTGCAGCGCTGTAAACCCCTCACCAGTGCTTCAACTCTCTAGTGTAGCCATTCTTCTTGCTACTTCTGGACAAAAGAGGCCAAGCCCTGAGTGCTTGCTTTCATAGATTCACAGTTTGAGCTACAATACACAGTTAAATCATTGAGACTAACATCCTGTATGTCACAGGCCATTAACTTTCACTTAACTACCCTTGTATTGAGTCCAATAACTTGTTTGACTAAAGCATATCTTCTGGAAAGGTATCCAGTCATGATCTGAAGACATCAAGAGGTGTAGAATCCACAGCTCCCCTTGGTGGTTTGTTCCATTGGTGAATCATCCTCACTGTTAAAAATTTGTGCCTAATTACTAATTTGAATTTGTCTGGCTTCAGCTTCCAGCCATTGATTCTTATTATGACTGTCTCTCTTGAAAATAAGAGCCCTTTAGTACCCAGTACTTTCTCCCCGTGAAGGTTCTTATACATTGTAATGAAGTCACCTCTCAATCTTCTTTGATCAGCTAAACAGATTGAGCTCTTTAAGGGGGTGTCTACCCTTCAGCCTAGAGGTGAAGTTTCCAACTCAAGGAGACATACCTGTGCTAGCTCTGATAAAGCTAGCATGCTAAAAATAGTGTAGAGCTGTGAAATCATGAGGCATGGGAGGGGCTAGCCGCCACAAGTAGGTACCCATGCAAGACACTAAGGTACAACTCCCCTTCTGTAGGCATGGCCAGAATTCCTTGTTCCTAGATATATAGCTTGGCACTTAGCTATATTAAAACTCGTTCTGTTAGAATGGGCCCAGGGTTATCAAGTGATCTGTGTTACTGCCCTGTCCTTGTTGTGTACCATGCTGCCAATCTTTGTATCATCCACAAATTTTATCAACAATGATTATATACTTACATCCAGATCATTGATGAAAATGTTGAATAGTTTTAGGCCTAGAACCTCACTAGAAACACTCCCAAGCGATAATGACTCTTCACTGATGGCCAGTTTTTGAGATCTATCAGTTAGATCACATGTTATCAGTTAACATGTGCTCTGTCAATGTTGTACAGTGCAAATTTTCTAATCAGAATGTTGTGAGGTACTAAGTCAAACATCTTGCAAAAGTCTTAATACTTTTCACCTACACAGTTACCTTTATCAACCAAACTTGTAGTCTCTTCAAAGAATGAGATCAAGTTTGTTTGACAAGACCTATTTGCAATAAAACCACGCTGACTGGCATTAATTATATTCCAACCCTTTTAAAATCTTATTAATTGAATCCCATATCAGCTTTTTCATTATTTTGCCCAGGACTGATGTCAGGATAACTAGCCTATAGTTATCTGGGTCATCCCACTTACCCTTTTTGAATGTGGCACAACATTAGCTCTCTGTCAGTTTTCTGGTAAATCCCCTGCATTACAAGATTTATTACAAATTAACATCAATGGGCCAGCCAACTTTTAGGATACTTGGGTGAGAGTTATCTGGCCTGCTGATTGAAAAATAAAGTAGATGTTGTCTGAGATCCTCCTTAGTTACTAATAGGCTGAAAATACCTCATCATCCTCATGTGATATGAGTACATCATGCTGCTGCTTTCCAGATGAAGAACAGAAATATTTGTTGAATACTTTCTGCCTCTTCCACATCATTATTAACAGTTTTACCGACTCCATTTAGTAATGAGCCTATGCAATTTCTAGGGTTTCTATTGTTCCTAGTTTACTTTAAAAAATTCCTTATTGTCCTGAGTCCTGCCAGCCATGGATTTTTTTCAATGTGTATGCTTCCCTTATCAATTTTCTGCACTTCATAACTTCCAGCTTATGTTGGTTGCTATTTATTTTCCATTGGTTATATGTTGCTTTTTTATTTTTAACTGATGCTTTCAATTTGCCATTGAACCAGAATGGACTTTTAGCCAAAACTGCCCTCTTTCTTGATTGTGGAATAGTGGCTTTATAGCCTTCTAATAAACTCTTCTTAAAGGACTCCTGAGGCACACATGGGGACTCTGATGTTCAGATCAATCTTCTCTCAGCAGTGTCTCTTCATTTGGACTTTACTTTAGTTTTCAGGATTTGACCCATAGGAATTATCATTAAAGTACTTTGGAACCTTCGTCTACTGCAAGTGCAGAAAACTGGTCAAGCTCAGGCCCCATTGTGCTAGGTACTATATGAACACGTAGTGAAAGATAGGCCCTGCCCTGAAGAGTTACAATTTAAATAGACAACAAAGACAAAGGAACAGAGGCCCTCCTGGAAACATTATATTTCAGTCAATTTATGTTCCTCCAAGTTCAAGAAGAGTGATGGGCAAATCTTATAGAGCAAGAGGAAGTTGAGTTATGGATCCCTGAAATCTTCATTTAGGGTTAACTTCCAACTGTTATCAGGGCAAGTCAGTATTTATCTTGCTACCATCTAAGAATACATTTCCTGATTGCTGCATTGTGACTACTTTGTTTATACTTGGCAATGTTTCCACTGTAACAGTTAGCAGAACTTTACACATTCTTTTATTTTAATTTATGATTCAGCCATGTCCTTTCAAAATTAAACCTGTTTGTCAGTTCCTTTCCAAGCCTCTTCTCTATACCCTTTATACCTTTAGCAAATTGTGAAAAGACACACCCCAGGACAAATATGTAGCAGTTGTGAGGACAAGGAAGAATCTTAAAGTATTTGCTGGCAATGATATTCTTACAAAACAAGGGTTATCTTCCTTACAGCACTAAAGCAAAAAAAAAAAACAAACAACGCACTGACGCATGGCCTAATGTGGACAAAATTGAACTTTGCACCATTTCTTTGGACGATTTCATTTGCTCAAAGAGCTTCATCTACCACCTCTACACTGATCACTCACAAATCTGTCATTCTACCCCTGATGTGTGTCCTTCCATCCAAACCTCTTACTGAGCCTGTCTTTCTGATACCTGCTTCCAGTGGCTTGCCCTCAACTTCTTATCACCCTATCCAGTTCCTCTTTCGTTAGCTTTTGAATACACCATCATCGTTGTGAGTGGCCATCTTTAAAACCTCCTTAACCCATATGCTCAGGTTGTGTCCAGATCTTTCCTCCTCTTCTTTCATGAACTCTTCCTCCTGTCCATAAAACAAAAACCCTCTTATCCATCCCTCATCATGTCTTGATTACTGCCACCTCATCCGTAGCCCCCTCCTACCACCACTAAGTATTGAGTCTGGTCTCAATTTCCTGTTCATCATCATCTTTCACAGCACAGTTTCTGCTCTTTCTTTGGTGCCTCTCCATATGGATGTGCTCCACTTTCCAATCCCTCCTTCTGACCCACATCTGCTGTGATGCCAACAAGAAATTGGGCAACTAAGAGTGGCAGCTTAGAGTGTGCTGTTGAGGATATTGTCAGAGCTGCTCAGAAAATGCTGATTTTCCTCCTGCTGTGAAACATTTTGATGACAATCAAAAAAATGTTCATTTTTCATCAACATTTTTCATGGCATGTTTCAACCTTTTGCTGAAATTTTTTTTGACCAAAATGGTTTTAGTTGGAGTTTAGTTGAAAAGTTTTCAGGTTCTCATCAAAAAGTCAAATTTTTCTTCGGAAACCAGACACTGTCCACAAAATATTTAAGAATATTCAAGAACCCAATTTCCCATTGAAAAACAGTTTTAGATGGAAAAATTTCAACCCGATCTAGTTGTCACTCAGAACAATTTGGATATGCAGAATCATTCCCTGGACCACTTTCCTTACGCACTGGTACCTCTTCCCCCACTTTTTTTGTTTGTCTGTCTCTTTGAACTGTTAATGCCACAACACAGGATCGCCCATCCTACATGGTCGCACCGTGCCTAATGTTTGGGGTCTACTAGAATATAAACAATAATAATACATATGCTGATAGGGTAGAGACATTAAGACAGGCTGAGATAGAGGGAGACATGACAGAGGGACAAAGATGGAATTTAAAAAGTCCCTAAACAGTTTCCGAATTGGGCACCCAGATCAATCAGTTTGGAACATCCTGGCCTTGGACCTTTTTTGGTGTTCTGTGGGAAGGGCGCCACAGGTGTTGGTGTTGGTGTGGTTCTGCTTCCTGGGGGGCAGGGCGCGGCTGGGGAAGGATGTGAGAGGATCTAGTGCTGAGCCTCAATTAGGCTTCCTTTCTGCCATGGAGATCCCTCGCACTTGGCTGAGTGCTGCGGAAAAGGCTCGGCCTTCAGAAGATATGTTTTGGAAAGTCTATTAGAGCAGAGATGTGGTGGGTCAGGAGCTTTGCCAGTGAGTGAACTATGGTTTGCTGGTCAGAGAGCAAAAACATCCTCAGCACTGACAGGGATCATTTTGGGCTCAGTCCCGCAAGGGTCTGAGTGTCGTCAACTGCTACTGGCATCGTTGAGTGCTCAGGCCATTCCAGGAAGTGCACGGCAGTTTGTTTGATCAAGCCCTTAGTAGGATGGTGTACATGCTTTATCAGCAGCTACACCATTCATGCCTGGAGGGTGCAGCAACAGAGTGGTCTTGCCCCACAACAGTATAGTATAGAGTGCTGAAGGAGATTGGGTGGGAGAAAGGACTGGGAGACCAGGAGATGTCCTTTACTGTTTTGGATTAGTCACCAAACTCTGAACATGCTCAGGTTCCCTCACTACTAAGTTTACATGGAGATGGGCAACTCTGGGCCTGTTTCATCACTGGTTTCATGTGAAGGGCAGCTTTGCTAATGCTGGGATTTGCATTTCTTGTTAGCCATTCCTCTTGCAGTCACAGTGGACAGGCCATGAGTTGCTCATGGTTTGCTGATAAATGGGTTGTCTCATCTGCCATACCACAAATAACCAATGACAATAATCAAGATGCTTTCAGCCTGACACTTGATTCCTTTGGTCTGGCTGTGCAAAATTGTGAGGAAAAGTCCTACTTTCATTGGATGGGTGGGGGCAAGACACTGGTAAAGAGCCTAGTGACACTTCTTGTAGTGAAGCTCATACCCCCACCAGATCTAGCTGGCATTAGAATTTGGGGTGCTGGGGATGAGGCAGCACCCTCTGGCTTAAAGTGACTTCCATCATAGATAGGGTTTACAGTTTTGTTCAATGGCTTTCAGCACCCCCACTATAAAAATTGTTCCAATTCCACTGCATGTGGCTTTGTGTCTGCACATCTGTGTATATAGGTCTCTCTAAACATGTGCGATTATCTGTTTGTCAGTCTGTCTCTCCAGCTCCTCTCACCACAGGCCAAAATCACCAAAGATGTCTGCCATAGTCCTTCAGTGTAACACTTCACATGGGCAAAATGGATCACCTGAACTGCAAAGTCTTTAGAATACTGTACATTTTTAATTGAAAACAATATTTGGAAGGCTCAAAACCCACAAAAAGTAATGGGTGAAAATTGGGAAGTCCCTTCAGGTCTCTGTGCCTCAATTTCTCCATCTGTAAAATGGGGATAAAGATACTGACCTTTTTTTTGTAAAGTGCTTTGAGATCTATTAATGTAAGGTGCTACATAAATGGTTGGAAAACTGGTCCCAGAGAGTATTTATCAGTGGTTCATAGTTGATCTGGAAGGGCATATTGAATGGGGTCCTGCAGGGATCAGTTCTGGGTCAGGTTCTATTCAATATCTTCATCAATGATTTTGATAATAGCATAGAGAGTACACTTATAAAGTTTGCAGATGATACTTGAAGAGGTTACAAGTGTTTTGGAAGATAGGATAAAATTCAAAATGATCTGGACAAACTGGACAAATGGTCTAAAGTAAATAGGATGAAATTCAATAAGGACAAATGCAAAGTACTCCACTTAGGAAGGAACAATCAGTTGCACACACAGAAAATGGGAAATGAATGCCTTAGAAGGAGTACTGCAGAAAGGGATCTGGGGGTCATAGTGGATCACAAGCTAAATATGAGTCAACAGTGTAACACTGTTGCAAAATAAAAAAAGCAATCATCATTCTGGGATGTATTAGCAGGAGTGTTGTAAGCAAGACACAAGAAGTAATTCTTCCTCTCTATTCCACATTGATTAGACTGCAACTGGAGTATTGTGTCCAGTTCTGGCTGTCACATTTTGGGAAAGATGTGGACAAGTTGGAGGAAGTCCAGAGAAGAGCCAAAAAAAAATGAAAGGTTTAGAAAACACAGCCTATGGGGGAAGATTGAAAAAACTGGGTTTGTTCAGTAAGGAGAAGAGAAGACTAAGATGAAACATAACAGTTTTCAAGTATGTAAAAGGTTGTTACAAGGAGGAGGGAGAAAAATTGTTCTTGTTAACCTCTAAGGACAGGACAAGAAGCAATGGGCTTAAATTGCAGCAAGGGAGGTTTAGGTTGGACATTAGGAAAAACTTCCTAACTGTCAGGGTGGTTAAGCACTGAAATAAATTGCCTAGGGAGGTTGTGGAATGTCCATCATCAGAGATTTTTAAGAGCAGGTTAGACAAACACCAGTCAGGAATGGCCTAGATGATATTTAGTCCTGCTCTGAGTGCAGAGGACCGGACTAGGGGACCTCTCAAGGTCCCATCAGTCCTATAATTCTACGATTCTATAACAGCTAGGTGGTGGTGTTATTTTATATAGTAGCCCACCTGGGTGTGGCACTCTGACCTCATTCCCTGTTCTGTCTTCAGAGAAGTCTTTCATATTGTCATAAACAGATAGTTAAAGCCTCTTTTACCTGTAAAGGGTTAAGAAGCTCAGTAAACCTGGCTGACACCTAACCAGAGAACCAATCAGGGGACAAGATACTTTCAAATCTTGGTAGGGGGAAGTCTTTTGTTTGTGCTCTTTGTTTTGGGGGTTGTTCGCTCTTGGAACTAAGAGGGACCAGACGTAAATCCAGGCTCTCCAAATCTTTCTGAATCAGTCTCTCATGTTTCAAACTTGTAAGTAACAGCCAGGCAAGGCATGTTAGTCTTATTTTTGTTTTCTCAACTTGTAAATGTTCCTTTTTGCTGAGAGGATTTTACCTCTGTTTGCTGTAACTTTGAACCTAAGGCTAGAGGGGGTTCCTCCGGGCTATATGAATCTGATTACCCTGTAAAGTATTTTCCATCCTGATTTTACAGAGATGATTTTTACCTTTCTTTCTTTAATTAAAAGCTTTCTTTTTAAGAACCCGATTGATTTTTCCTTGCTTTAAGATCCAAGGGGATTGGATCTGGACTCACCAGGAATTGGTGGGGGAAAGGAGGGGGGGATGGTTAAATTTTCCTTGTGTTAAGATCCAAGGCGTTGGATCAGTGTTCACAGGAACTTGGTGAAAAAGCCTCTCGAGGCTGCCCAGGGAGGGGAAGGTTTTGGGGGGACAGGAAGTGTTCCTGACACTGAAATTTCTGGATGGTGGCAGCGAAACCAGATCTAAGCTAGTAATTAAGCTTAGAAGTGTCCATGCAGGTTCCCACATCTGTACCCTAAAGTTCAGAGTGGGGGAGGAACCTTAACACATATAACCTACTCAGGCAAATGCATGAAAATAGGCTTTACATGATCCCCTACAAGGTCAAACTGTGCTCTCATGAACTGACAAGGGGAGCAAGTTCTAGTGTCAAGGACACCCTCTACTAAGGACACCCTGCCTCCACTTCCAACAGAGCAAAAATCTGAGGGCTCTCAGCCTCATTCCGTCTGGCTGATAATGACCAGGGAGAGAAGGGGATATCTCTTAAGTCTGTGAGCCCCTCCGACGCATTCAGAATAATGGGGTTCTCTCTTCCTGGCTGTTTTAGGGACTTTCTTCAGGAAGAGTCCCATGTATGCTTTTTTTTTTTTAATTTGTTTGAAAGAAGAAAATGTGTTTTGTGGCTCATTAAGCACCTTATAATTTCTGTGTGGGCAGGCATCTGTCTGCTGTGCCCTCCAGGAGAATGTATGTCAAAAAGGGGACAGTCAGGTAAAAGTCAAATATATTCATATTTAGCAGCTAAAGTATACATCCTCTTTCATTTGAAATAAATCTGAAAAAAGTTGACAAAAGGGTAAGCCCCCTAATTTTCAACTGTCTGGGGAAAGCTTTTCTCTCTCTCCTAGACCCACCCACTTACCACAAAGTCATACAGGTGGTTAATTTTTTCTGTTCAGTTAAATAATAATAATAATAATAAAGTTACCATGGCAACTACTACATTGCAGGACAGTGATGTTACCCCTCAGACATGACGCAGCCCTTTAAACGCCAGCACATGTCCCATGAATAGCCAGGGCTTTTGAGATGAGGGGAGGGGTGGAGGGAATAGGTTTGCAATCGAATGGAATTTGTTTCCAGCTTGTTACTGTTCATTTTATTTTATTGTTTTAATTGGTGCAAATGATGACCAGGGACCCCATTCTCGACAGCTGAAAGATCCAGCCCTCCTTTTTCTAAATACTGGAGCAAGGGGAACCTGGCAAAAGTGGCAGGTCTAAAATCTCACCTGTTTTTTCCTTTTTCGGAACCTAGGTTAACACTGGTAAAAAAAAAAAAAAAACAAAACTTTCTGAACACAATGAATAGATTTGTGGAACCTTTTTGTTTTGGTCAAAATTTTTCAATGAAAAATGGAACAGTTTTGCAAAATATCTGTTTTCCAAAAACCAGACTGGTTCTGTTTTTTGTTTTTTAGTTGGAAAAAGGGCAGGGGAAGCAGAAATTTAAAAAAAGTATGTGTGGGGCTTGCTTTTAAAATTTTCTCTGAAAAATAATGGCCATTTTTGGATCAACTCTAAGCTGAGCCTTTGGTTATGAGGTGCCTAGTGCTAAGAGTCCTCAGCAAGGCTCAGGATTGGGCCCTCAGGGAAGAGCCTGGGCAGAAGGAGGGAATAGGTCAGATTTTGGGCCTACCAAACTTACCAGCTCCTACTGATTTCATTTGGAGATGTAGTTGCTCAGCACTTCTGATAAAATCAAGTACAAGTAGGGCTTCCACTAAGCAAATGTTTACGTAATTTTTCTAACAAAATAAAAGGCAGTAAAGCCAAGCGCTCATGAGCAGCAACAATTACATTAAAAGGTCTCCTCTACAGCAGCATTTCCCCCTCGAAGACATTAAACAAGAACAAGCTGAACTGGGCATTTTGAAGATTTCTGACTTTGGGTTACAGCTTGGTATGTTTCAATAAATGGGCGATGAAGCTAAGGGCGGGGCATAACCATACACTAGTATTTAAATTAAAAATCCTCCCAGTTCTTCTAGCTTCTCTTTACAACAGGCTCGTCAATAGCTCCTGAGAGGGAAGATGGTCTTGTGGTTAAAGCCCTGGGCTGGGCTTCAGCAAATTCCTGGCTCTACCTGTCTCTCTCTGACTTTGGGCAAGTCGCCTTCATCTCTTTGTGCCTCTGTTCTTCATGGGCCTGTTTTTGTCTGTCTTAGCTTCTTGGACTGTAAGTTGATGGGGCAGGGACTGTTCACTTCCTACATGGAGAGCACCTAGCATGATGGGGCTTCAGTCTGGAGTGGAGCCTTTAGGCTTTACCATAGCACATAAGAACAGCCATATTGGGTCAGACCAAAGGTCCATCTAGCCCAGTATCCTGTCTTCTGACAGTGACCAGTGCCAAGTGCCCCAGAGGGAATGAACAGAACATGTAATCACCAAGTAATCCATCCCCTGTCACCCATTCCCAGCTTCTGGCAAACAGAGGCTTGGGACACCATCCCTGCCCATCCTGACTAATAGCCTTTGATGGACCTGTCCTCCAGCATAAATAATATTAATAAACAATGGTTGCTAGGGTAGCATCAGGAGTGTCTTTAACCAAAATCTAAACTGTTTTGAGCTTTCTAGTTAAACTTCTGTTTGCCTCCCACAAAATGCCCCTCATGTTTTTCAGAAAGTAAATACATCTGTTGGAGAAGGAGAAGCAGCAGCAGCAGCAGCCCTAGTTCTGGGTCCTGGTTCATGGCAATACATAGCACTTGCACGACACTTGTCAAATACAAACAGCCTCCCTGTTCACTGTTGTTTCACACACAGGCAGGAGTGAAGTCAAGCAATGACTGTCTGTTTCACATTGACCACAGCCTGGAAACAGTATCAGGAATTGGCAGTGCTCAAAGACAGTCAAAGCCTACAAGACCTGAGCACCAGCACTCTCTTCTAGCACAAACTGAGGGCCAACGCTTCTCTGCTGTTTCATGTACCATGTGCTGGGTAATAACATGGGAGGCCTCTCTGCTTCTACAATGAAACTGGCTCTTCATTGAGTGAACTATTTACAGAGATGCAGCAACTGCAGCTAGCATCCCAGCCATGGCCATGTGGCATAGCTTCCTGGGGCCTCCACCAAATTCTTCTGTCCTGTAACCTGTGCTCCTGCCTGTCATGATGAGGCATGGAACCTGATGGGGATCTCTGGGCGCTACCTTACTAACTATTTAAATATCCAATATAGCTGCAGGTTAAAGGAATACATTTTGGTGGGGAAAGAAGCAAGGAGAAAAGAGTGGGTGTGATTCAATTAAAGTAAGAGGATGTCCTGGCTCAGCTGGCTAAAGCATCTGCCTAGGAAACGGGATCTCGGTTTATATCCCAGCGGTGCTTGGTGCAGGATTTTGTTCAATCTGTTTAGCTTGACAAAGAAGACTAAGGGCTGACTTGATTACAATCTGTAAGTATCTAAATGGGGGATAAAAATTGGGTAATAGGCTCTCCAGTCTAGCAGACAAAAGTATAACGCAGTGCAATGTCTGGAAGCTGAAGCTAGCCAAATTCAGACTGGAAATAGGACATACATTTTTAACAGTGAGGGTAATTAACCACTGGAGCAACTTACAGGGGTTGTGGTGGATTCTCCATCACTGGGGATTTTAAAATATGGTCTAGTTCAAAAGGAATTATTTTGGGCAAGTTCTTTGGCCTGTGTTATACAGGAGATCAGACTGGATGAAGACAGTGGTCCCTTCTGGCCTTGGGGGCTATGAATCTATTCTGCATAATTCAGTCTTGCTGTAGCAGACACCACCATGCAGGGACCATCAGCTTAAACCTGTACTCCTGCATTGTGTCTTTCAGGGACAAATCTGCAGTTCTTGGTTGGAGAAAACTCCCATTGACTCTAATGGGAGTCTTGCCTGAGAACGGCCAATAGGATTGGATGCTCCCATCTAATTTAAATAATGGAAGCCAAAGTCAGAGGTGATGTGCATAAGGGGTGTACCTCAAGTCAGTGGCAGTGATATAAAATGGTGTCATTTACAGGCGGAGAGATTGGCAGGACACCAGTGTGGCAGGAAAAGCAACCAACAGGAGGATATAAAAAAGTAAAGAAGGGAGACCTTGCTGCCTGAATATTTTCAGCAGCATTAGACTATATATAGACACAAGTCTAGATCTGCTACTGACTCGTGTCATGGACTCCTGTGCCTAGCATAGTCAATGGGCTCCCTATGGGCACGTGATTCTGCTCTTGTGGATGCAATTGCAGTATCGGAGCCTGCATTATTGCTGTAGGAAAAGTGCAACTAGGATCCTGAAACCTGAATAGTGCATTAAGAACATTGTTAACCTGTGTAACATACCTGCATGTTGATGGAGCTCTCGGTTGCTGCCTTTGGTGCTGAATGCTAAATGATTAATGAATAATGCATTTATTGGCTGATTTCTAGACACGTTCTCTGGAGGCACGTATACCCCCTATCAAAAGGGCATGCAAGGCAAACAGAAAGATCACCATCATGCCCGAGAAAAGAGATGGGCTGTGCACTATGTCCTGGAGGCCAGCAGACTTTGGTTTTGTCAAACCAGTGGTGGTTGGGGGTAAATTTGAGTTGAGAGCTTTCTTGTCCAAAGCTTTCTTGTCTCAAGAGTAGGGTCACACTCCTGGTGCCAACTGATGCTTTCAGATTAACAGTGAGCAACTTGATGGGCTTGTTCTAATAACTGGCATTTGTGTAGTGCTTTTTTTGAGATGCACAGATCTCAGAGCACTTTGCAAAGGTGATTGTTAGAGATGGAGAAACTGTGATTGCAGGGAAGTGACATGACTTCCCCAGGGTCACACATGAGCCTCTGACAGCATTGCAATGATTTGCATCTGGACCGCTTTTCCTAGTTCCATGTTGCCTGTTGTTTCTGCTCCAGGACTGGATGAAACTTTTATATGCAGGACAAGGGAAATGGAAGAGTTTCCTAGTGTGAGCCTGGGCACAGGGATATATTTGCATAAGTGGTCAGGAGACTTGCTTTCTGTGAATATTTTTGCAAACAAAAAATATCACTTGCTGATGGTCACAGAAAGTGACTAGAAAGAGTCTTATTCGTAGTCTGAATTCCGGGTTTTGTGTGCATGACTGTTTGTGAATACTTCCTGTGTGGTGTTTGCCCATCTCTTGCTGACTGTGGGATAATGATTACCTGAGTGTCTGACTACAATCCTAATTGGAAGAGGTTGAGATTTCACTATGGCAAAGAAGATCCATCTTGCCCCAGTGCATGCTTATTATTCCACTAGAATGATGTCACTCACCAGATACCCCTTTTGTTTCAGTGGGTGATGTTATGAAACAATACCCTGGAAGTTAATCAGTATTGCAAAGCTGAGGCTTGCTCTATAGTCACTGTCTTTGATGTCTTCGGTAGTTCATGCAAGGATCTGCCTTTATTTTGCTTTGATTGACAAGCCCCTTTCTATAAATTTGAGCAATTAAGCAGCCCAGTAGCAGCTGCTAAGGAGATCTGCTAAGAGCAAACCTGACACAAACTGCTGTGCAGGTCTCCTGCCATTCACTTTGACATTCTGAAACACCATCTGCAATTTGAAATTGCATAGGCAGATTTGTATCCGACAAGTTAGGTAAGTGTACTTCTGTGTTTGCTGTATGTCACTGCTCCGGCTCAGGATTAAACTAGGTCTTGCTAAGGTGACTGAGAAGAAATGTTCAATTTGTACTGAAATCTATGATCAAATATTACTATTTAAACAAGGAATTTTAGGATTCGTCTACATGAGAAAGGCAAGATTAGCTCATACATACATGTATTTAATTCAGTATGTGCATATAATGTGTATGTGTTTTTATATATATATATATATATATATATATATATATATATATAGATGTCTTTCCAAAGTTTAACCTCAGTGCATGAAGATTTCCACACTGAAAACTTCATATTCCTATGTGTGTATACGATATATAGTCAGTATGTGTATACACACATACAAATATGAAGTTTTCAGTGTGGAAACTGATGTAGCTCCATTGACTTCAATTGACACTGATTTGTACCAGTTGAGAATCTGGCTCAGTGGGTGCAGTGCTATTTTCTGTACAGTTGGCTACACCTCCAAGGTTAACTTTCACTACCTGGGGTTTTTACATGGAAAACTTTATATGAAATAAAGGCTTGGAAGATAAAGGAGGAATATATTGGTGTAGGGCTTGATTCACTCTTTTGTTGCAGTTTCCATCCCCCTTCTCTGGGAGGAGAAGCTGCATTGGGAAGTGGGGGTGGTCCTTTCCCAGTGGGTTTTGCTGGGCCACAGCAGGTTTCATAACAATTTTGTTGGTGGAAGTTGCCTACAAGATGTGTTGAATCAAGGCATCTCTCAGGTACCTTGGCCCTGCCCTCCCTTGTCTAGCAACACTCACTTTCTGGGCTGCATTGGCAGGTTAGCTGCCCTGACCAGCTCTATCTCCTGGCAAAATGGCAGGTGGCAGATGTTGCTGCATCTCTGTCTGCCTGGGCTGCAGTGCCCAGGGAGTGAATTAAGTGTTTTCATTCTGGAGAACAAATGTGTGTGCAAAATATTCAGGGTATTCTTAGCAACAGGTATACGGTGATAGTGTCCTCCCTTCCATCAGGATCAGGGTTTACAATCTGAAGACAAATGAAACATGGGAATGAGGGTTGGAAAGAGAAGACAACTGTTATAGAAAAAGGTGTGTTTGCAATTGCCCCTGGCTAATTTATTTTAGAGTAAGTCCCATCTGTCCCTGATGCCATTATGAATTGGCTGTTATTTTTTAACAAGCATTTCAGCAGAGGTGAGCCTCAAGGAGGAGATCCTGGCTGTTCTGCTCAGCCTGTTTCCTTGTTCCTGGCAGGGTTTTTCAGTGAGGCTGTGACATTGGGTTCCCTCTGCCTCTCTCACTCCACCCTATTCCCAGTGAAGCTGGCGCACTGCCTTGTCTGCTGCTTTGCAAAATTCGCTATGCTCAGGGGTGCGGAAACCAGTGGCCCACCGGGCTTGACAAACCCCACAGCTAAAGCTTATGAGATTAATCCCAGAAGTTTATAGCAAACCCAGCCACTAGCCTGCATTACCTAGCAGCACTGCCTGTGTTGTACAGAGGGAGGAATAAGGGGATGTGCCATCTTCTCACTCCTCCTCACTACTGGATGCATAAAGGAAAAGGGTGGCTAAGAGGGGATGGTGCCATCTCTTCCTCTTCCTGCCCTAATCTCAGCACTTCAGATACAGTACACATGCCCAGGACGAAGGGTGCTAGCTCCTTGGGGCTGAGCATGTCTCACAGCTCGCTATGTGTCTCCTTTCCACCTTGGGTGCAGCATGAAGCTCCGTCATGTGGTCCTGGGCTCCCTGCCTCTCCTGATACTGGCTGGCTGTGTCAGTCCACTCAAAACCTCCACCATCAACCTGCACACCTTCATTGGCTGCGCTGTGCGTGAGTTCACCTTCCTGGCTAGGAAACCAGGCTGCAAGGGGATGCGCATCACCACGGATGCCTGCTGGGGACGCTGTGAGACTTGGGAGGTGAGCAATCCCTGAGGAGCATCTTGTGGGGGCAGAGATGGCCTAAGGAGCTAGCTCGAAACCAATGTTTCTCAACCTATTTACCACTGTGGGCTGAATGTGCAACTCTCTGTGTTATGTGGGTGGCATCCATACAATATATATACTACCTGTATGGGCCTGAGGATGTCACATGGGCTGCAGCTGTGTGCTGACTGGGCCACAAGCGGACCGTGGGTTGAGAACCACTGCTCTAAACAGCACCAGTGTTGGTGTTGCTTTATTTTTTTCAAATGGCAATTGGCCAGTGATGCAGGAAGCAGTTTATGATCATTCCCCTAGCACCAGGGAGGCCGGTCTTAGGATGAAGCCCCTGAACTAGGACTCATGAGATCCGCATTCGACTCCTGGCTCTGCCATGGACTTCCTGTGTGGCAGTGGGCTAGCTGCTTAATCTAGCTCCGCCTTGGTTCCCTGACTATAAAACGAGGATATTTCCTTTCTCTCTGCAGCTAAATCACACTCAGGGCTGGTCTACACTACGGGGGAAAATCGATCTCAGATACGCAACTTCAGCTATGTGAATAACGTAGCTGAAGTCGAAGTATCTAAGATCGAATTACTCACCGTCCTCACGGCGCGGGATTGATGTCCATGGCTCCCCCTGTCAATTCCGCAACTCCGTTCGGGTTGGTGGAGTTCCGGAATTGATATAAGCGCTTTCGGGGATCGATATATAGCGTCTAGATGAGACGTGATATATTGATCCCAGACAAATCGATTTCTACCCGCCGATACGGCGAGTAGTGAAGACGTAGGCTTAGATTATCAGTTCTTTGGGATAGGGACTGTCTTTACTATGTGTTTGTACAGCACCTACCACGATGGGATCCTGGTCTCAACTAGGGCCCTCATGCACTAGCATAATACAAACAATAAATAACCACAATGACAAAACTGTGCTTGGAAGTCAACAAGCCAGCATGAAGGCAAGGCCCCGATCTGGTGAATGACGATCAAAATACAAGTGCCAGTGACTGACAAATTTGCTTTGAGTTATTCATTTGAACCATTGTTCAAGAGAAACACCCGCATCATGTGGTAATATTTATAAAGTGCTTACGTAATACTCTCATTATGCAATGTGAAAACCTCTTACGGCTTAAACCCTTACAGGAAAGAGCCCTGTATGACTTTGCTGAGAGAAAATTCCTTTGAGATTAAAATGGGGCCCTTGATTCATGGGTAATATATTTTGTTCCAAAGATCAAATCCCAAAGAGAATGTCTTTCTAATTTGGTCCCATTTAAATTGCAGCCCAGGATGAAAATGAGGTAGTTTTGTTCTGGATGGAGGCGTGGGGTTGAGTGGGTGAGAGAACAAGTCTACACACATTAGAGATCAAACTCATGACTCATTTTATCTTGCTGTAATGTAAACATTTAATGGCCTGGATCCGTATGTCTTTATTCAGGGAAAATCCCATTAATGTCAGTGGGGTTTTGCTGAGTAAAGTCGAGGGACTCGTTCCGCTGATAACTAATGGGGAGAAGTTTTGGTTCAGACTTTCCTGCTCCTTCTTTTATTGCCTGGGGGCGAGGAGGCTGGGCCACTGTTTGCTACCCTTCCCTTGTGGAATAAACTGGGGAAGTGTGTGTGTGTGGGGGGTTTCTACCTCTATAACCTAAGGAGCCTTTGAGAGCCACATGTGTCTTGTCACCTTGCTCCACCAGCTCCCACTGCTCCTTGGAAAGCCACAGATGTTGCAGATGCCCTTAATTGACTGCAGCTGCCGCTGGGGCAGAGTTAAGCTAAATTTATAAAGTTTTTGGCCCTGCTGTTCCTAGAGAGTCCCCAGATGTATTGTATGGGGGACTTCATAACATGAGGGACTTCTGAAGCGCATGGTGTCTGTGATCAGTCTGCCAGGACACCTGGGACTCCGGTAAAGAGCATGGCAAGGCTTTTCCACATCACAGAGGGGAAACAAACACAAATTAAACTATCCCTGTACTTTATTCACTTGTGCTACTTCCCCCTGCAAGTTGGAGGGGGCAGGAGAATCAGAGGAATCCAGTTGGCTCCTTCTTATCTGTCTGCCCTCCATCCTACCCCACCCACTCTTTCAAACTTCTCTTGAGGAGAAAAGAGGGATCATGCTGCAGAGGCATAACTTCCCATCCCCATCCATGGGCACAGGCTGCCCTACCCCTGCAAACTGCAGCTGTGCTGAGTGCAGGGAGCTCTGGTCAGATCATGGCAGCCCCTCCCAGCGCTGGAATGGATCAGAACTTTACAAAAAGTTTAGACTTTTCAGTGAAAGTCAAAACTGCAATTTTTTTTTTGCCAAAAACTGAAAAATAAATCTCATAGGTATTGTACTATAGGTGCCTCATGCTTTGTTCTCCTTTGTGGGCTGGGCCAGACTACACCTGTCATGATGCACCATGGTTTCCCCTTTTTGCTGAGCCTCAGTAGGGCATCATGGGAGTTCCATTGCTGCAGTGCTTCAGGGACTATACAGGCTGGCTGGGGAGCCTGGCCCATAGAGGAGACTGCACCATCCAAACTACAACTCCTCCCATGCAGCATTGTGGTGGCATTTATGAATATTTTTTTGTTTTCAGGTGTTTGGGTTTTTTGACAAAGCAGCAGCACTTTTTGTGCAAAGTTTCGTGAAGCTGAAACCCCAATTTTCTGTGTTTAAAAAAAAATCAGTTTTGAGAGATAAGGTTTTGACCAACCCTAACCAGCACCTTCCATTTCAAAAGAATTCTCAGGGAAATGGTCATAAGCCAAAAAGAAAATAGTCTAGTGGGACCCATACAGCAATCAGCCTAAGAATTATTTCTAGACAGTCTCTTTATGGACCTGGTCCTGCAAACCAATTGTTGCTACTTTTGTGATTAATCCCAGGGAAGCAACTGGGACTGTGGGGGTTGCAGGGTCTAGCCCCAGTGCTATTCAGCTCAAAGCTGTCCTGAGTTCCTCTCGCCTTTGTCTGATCTTGGTGTTTCCCCCCACCTAACAGAAGCCTGTGCTGGATTCCCCGTACATCGACGCGCACCATCGAGTCTGCACCTACAATGAGACTAAACTGGTTACGGTGAAGCTGCCGAATTGTGCTGCTGCTGTGGATCCTTCCTACACGTACCCTATGGCCATACGGTGTGACTGCGGGGTCTGTGCTACTGCAACTACTGAATGTGAGACTCTCTGAGTCCCCTGCCCCCAGCCGCACAGCTGTTCTAGGCATTTGGGGCCAAACTCTGTCCTGATGTACACCCAGAGTAACTGCAGGATTGTGGGTGGTGTAAGTCAGCATGGAATTTAATGCTATGGCTCTAATGCTTCTACTCACTGACCCTTCTGTACAGTAGAGGCACAAGCTTCTCCCAGCTGCCAGTTGTTTAACGATCTAGTTAGGGCTGCCCAGAGGATTCAGGGGGCCTAGGGCAAAGCAATTTCAGGGGCCCCTTCCATAAAAAAAATTTGCAATACTATAGAATACTATATTCTCGTGGGGGACCCTGCAGGGCCTGAGGCAAATTGCCCCACTTGCCCCCCCTCTAGGTGTCCCTGGATCTAGTTGACACATTAAAGTAATAAGGAGCCTCACAGCAACATATCAGATGGAAAGTACTGATACAACTTGCTCTAGCCACGGGCATTTCACAGTGTGAATTTGCCTTGTGCATAAAGGGCACATTTAATTAGAAGTCGTAGACACGTTGAAATTGACAAGAAGAGCATTAAGGACTTAGTAACAATGAATTCATACATTTCAGGTTTTATTTCTCCCGACCCTGAGCCCTGAGCGCAAACATACTCAGCAGAGTCCCCTCAACTCCCATTAGGCTGCTTTCTCTTCTAATTTATATGGGGGTAAACAGGAATAACTACATCAAGGAAAATGGAAGTATAGGGCTTTGAGCCCAGTATCAGTGAGACCAGAATTGGGTTTGGAAACATCTATAATATCAATGCATGAATGCTAAGATAATTGCATCATAATGACCCTGAGGCAGCACTTGCTTCATTCCTTAGTTTAATAGGAATGGACTTTGGCACATGCTTCAAGTTGGCACGTTTGCGTGTTTTGCTGATTTGGGTCCAATGTGCATAAAATCTTACGCAAAAGCCAACCCAGGAGAAAATTCCTTAAAAAAAGAAAAAGCACTTCAAATCTGAAAGAAAAATTAAACATTTCTTCCCCATGCTGGTTCTGCTTGGAAAGAGGGCAAGAACTGATTTAATGTAAATCAAAGAGGCGCTTTGTGGTCTGTGAGTCGCTTGAGGATCTCTCCCACTTTGTCAAGATGATCCCAACCACAGGCCCAAGAGGGGCTATGTAGGATCACTCTACAGTCTCCCATGCAGCTTAGCTCCATGGAGACCTGTTCTGTGGGAGAATGCACATGCTATGGGCTGAGGTAATGAGACTAGTATGCTCACCATGAAAGCTTTAAAATTGTGCCTCTGATGCCCAGCTAGCATTGCCACAGTATGTGTGATATTCCCTATGCTTACTGCAGGAGTTTCATTTAGTTACAAAGACCATAGCAAAGTTTGCAAGCGCGATCCACAAGTGCTTAGAGATCCACTGGCCACCACATGGGGAGGAACGGGACTGCATCTACTAGTATACCCCAACCATGGCCCCTGACCAGCTGCATAGATGTCCTGTGCCTTAGCTCCAGGTTGGAGAAGAGGATTTTGTGTCTTCTATCCCTGAATTGTTTCACTCTACATAAATGGTTGGTTTGGGTTGTTGTGAGAACAGGAATTTTGCCCAGTGTGAGCTGTTAGCAGGAGCACACAAGATAAAAACAATTTTCCAACATAGTTGTGCTGATAGGATTTCTGAACAGATTAATGTTAAACACATGATTTACCCACCTAAACCCTGATTAGGGCTTGAAAATCAGGCAAATCAAACAGCCTTGTCTCTTAGATAGAATTCCTTCCTGTCCCAAGAATGCATGCTCAAAACTACCAAGAAAGCTTACTTGAAGTTTCTTCTGCCCTTTGAAATACATCTTTTAATTTAAGCTGTAATTTATTAAATGCTGTAATTTTGTGTCTATTGAATTGTAAAAGCTGCATGCCATTTGTGTAGGAATAGTGGTGGATTTGAATAGTGGTGCCCTGCCGATACTTTGAATAGGCAGACTGCTACCCTGAACAACAGTGTAGTAGCAGTTTTCCGCTGACCGGGATGTTAACTGCCTTTAACAATTCTGCAATTTGTTTCAAAGTTGCAGCTCCGATCTCTGCAGTGGTGGTGTTGGTGTAAATGGCATTGTTCATATCCTGAACAACTTTCAAATTTCTGTGTGTCCTTAATAAATCTGAACTCGTACTATGAAAGCAATTTGAGACACGCTTCTGTTTCTGACTTCTTGGTGAGCTAAGCTGCAGCAAAGCAAACTCTTCTGGACACCTGCCAAAAACATCTGCGAAGCTCAATTTTTGGTCATTTGCCTCACAGACTAATGTCTTACCATGAGCCTGATTGCACTGTAGCTGGTAGTCACGGGATTAGGACTGAGGTTTGAGAGTGGTGAAGTGCTCTTCAGAGCCAACCTGGTATTCAGACTTTTCCCAAACGTAGGAGTGGGTAACAGTGTGTCGGAGGAGATATTACACACTATGACTGAGCGTTCTGACTGATGATGTGGCCAGACTGATCAGGAGATGGAAGAGGGAGAGTAGGAAGGAAGAACTGAGTGATTAGAACCAAAGTAACACTTATAGATGCAAAGAAGCTGACTGTAGCAGAGTGGACCTCTGCTCCTGCCCTGAAGGGGTTAAAAACAGCCCTGGGAAGGGGCTGGGGCTGGAGAAAGCAGCCTTTAGGCTGGGCTGATTGGGGAAGTGGCTGCAGCTAGGGCCACGCCCCAAACTGAGCCACAGGGCCTAATAAGAAGGCAAGGAAAGCCAGAAGCTGCCAGTCTCTCCCTGACTGGGGAGGGAGACAGGCCTGGCTGCTTGGGAACTCACCTGGGGGGACCTAGAGGAAGGCAAGGCTGGGGAAAGGCCTTAGGAGCTGGGAAGCCCTAGGCCAGCAACTCCCCAGGCTGCAGAGCTGGGTCTAGGCCTCCTAGGTACTGGGCTTGCAGAGGGGCAGCCGGAGGGTGGGTAAAGGCAGTCAGTCCAAACCCCTTGTTGCCTGTGATGATCAGCTAATACACTGCAGTCTGCCCCAGGGCGTGGGGGCTAAACAGAGACTGGCAGTAGCCACGACTGAGGCAAAGAGGGGATAGTGGGGTGAGGATTCCCCTGGCAGGGGGGAGGCCCAGTTAAAGCAGCACTGGGGTCCAGGGAGGGACACGGGGGCCAGCAGCGGACAGGTGGATCACTGGCCTGCAGATGGCGCTCCGGGCTGGGACCGAGCGAATTCCCTGAAGTTACCAGCAGGCAGCCCCACGGGAGTGAGTCCACATGTCTACACTGACTGACAGACAGCTAAGTTAATGGGAGGCAGGAAAAAGGTGGGAGACTGAGGCCACCAATTTATTTCACACAAATTACACTGAACTCCCATCAGTTAATTGTGAGCACTGCTAATCTGGGGTGGGTTCGTGGTGCCCTAGAGGCAAAAGATGCTATTGCTTATTTCCTATGCAATTAAGTCCGAAGATCATAGAGTGGGCAGGACCATAATAGTCATGTAAGGGGCTAAACTCAGCACTGGTGTGAACAGGCGTAAAGCTGGGGTTCAGTTCGGAAGTCTTTACTCATGCAAGTTCTCACTGATCTAGTCCTTGGGATCTGGCCTCTTAAATTCAGCCGAGGAAATATCCTTTTATGCCAGGGCTGAATTGGGTCCTAGACTCGCTCTCTCTTTCTCTTTTAAGGAGTTGTTTTGGTGGGTTACAGAGATGATGCTGATTAAGAGTACAGTTGAAGTTGTCTAAATTCTGCAACTATCTTTGGTGCAATATAGACAATTCACAAGTGGGTCTTGGCTTGTGTTGCTGCCTTGCAATGGTTTAAAGGAGGACAGGTGCATTTTGTGACCTGTGCAATACTGAATCTGCACAGTACTGTGTCTAATACACTGGTGAGAGAAAACGAGGATAACAAGTATGTGAATAAGGGGCAAATACTTGACTTTGTGATGGTCACCACTCACTGGGGATCATTTGGAAGACCATCTGGCAATAGTCACTGTGTCAAGGTGTCCTCCCCACTCTGAACTTTAGGGTACAGATGTGAGGACCTGCATGAATAACCCCTAAGCTTATTTTTACCAGCTTAGGCAGAACAGTCGCTCCCACCACCAAATATTTTTTTAAAAAACAACATTTGAGGGAGAGCCATTTGGGAACTCTGCCTTCTCTTAATTTCCCCAATCCTTATTCCCCCCTTTCCTGGCAGGATTTGACTAATTTCCCTCCCCCAAGTCTCTATACCCGTTTTCCTGGGTAGACTCAAGAAAATCCCGCCCCCCACCGATTCCTGGTGAGCCCAGATCCAAAATCCTTGGATCTTAAAACAAGGAAAAATTAATCAGGTTCTTAAAAGAAGACTTTTAATTAAAGAAAAAAGGTGAAAGGAATACCTCTGAGATTAGAAAGGAATATGATCTCACAGACAACAGATTCAAAACACAGAGGATTTCCCTCTGGGCAAAACCTTAAAGTTACACAAAACCCAATTCGATTATCCCTCTGTTTGAAAAGAAATGACAAAGAGAAAAATAAAGAAATCTGCCACGTTCTTATCTAAATCCTCACTAATTTAAACCAGGGTTAGATGGTTGTTTTCTGGATTTCTGACTCTGGCAAAAGCACACACAGAACAGACACACAGAACAGACCCAAAAAGACTTTTTCCCTCCTTCCTATTTGAAAGTATCTTATCTTCTTATTGGTCCTTCTGGTCAGGTGTCAGCTAGGTTATGTGAGCTTCTTAACCCTATAGAGGTAAAAGAGGAATTAACCCTTACACTTGTAAGTATGTGGATAAGGGGCAAATACTTGACTTTGTGATCGTCACTGCTCATTGGGGATCATTTGAAAGACTATCTGGCAATAGTCACTGGCAATAACTTAGCTGAAAAATGCGTCTTTGACAGACTACCCATGGCAGCCAAAATACCCAACAAAGTTCAGTGACCTTCAGTTCAGTGTGTGAAATCCACTTACCAACTTGGTCTTTATTTTCACCGTGGCACACTGACTGGGGCTTATGTGTCAGCCAGGTCCCCTAAAGCCAGAGGTTCAATTTTCAAAAGAGGGTCCACTCAAATCTTCACCCATCCAAGGTGAATAAACCGACTTCCCCTTTGTGGGCAATAAGCTTCTCTTTGTAACAGTAGTGGTTCCTTGAACGAAAGATTCTTTTTTCCCTAACCCCCACCTGTACTTTTGTTGTTGCTGGGTGAATTCTGCACCAAAAAATTAAAAATTCTGTGCCCAATATTTTAAAAATTCTGCATATTTTATTTGTCAAAATAACACAATATAATCACAGGTTTCAATTATTTTTGGCGATTTATTTCAAAATATCTGTTAGAAAGTATGTCTGTAACAATACTGATGACAAAAAGATTTGGAATTTTTTTTGACAAATAGATTCCTTACTAGGCGTATTAATACAGAACTCTGAGTAATAATTCATTTAAACTACAATACAGAACCATATTTCCCACATCTCCTGGAAGCAGGGCAAAGGCTGGTGGGGGTGCGGGGAGTCAGGGGTAATGGAGGAGCTGAGGAAGAGGGAAATAATTGCTGGGAAGGAGCCTGGGTGTGGACTTCCAGGGTTGTTAAGTGTGGGTGGGAAAAGTATGGAACAGGTTTTTTGCAGGGGTGGGGAGGGACTGTTAGGGAGCTTCCCACATGCAGACCCTTGCTGACCCCTAGCTTCTCCCATTCAGTCAGGCACATGTGTTCCTTCATCCCCACTCACTCCATCACCATGTGGCCTTGCACCTCTCTCCTCTCTCTGGCCCTGTGCCTACAATCCCATTCAACTCCTGCCCCAGTTTGTCATCCTCCACTTGCCTCTATGAGCTCCTGTCTGACCCCACCCAGCACCCCACACTGGCTGTCTCCCCAAAGCTCCTATCTCCTGATCTGGCCCATTGTGAAGAAGACTCTTTTTCTTCCCTAGCTGGCTGGGAGCTGCTGCTGTGTTCTATTGCCACAGCACCATCTGGTGGGGAAAAAGGCAGAACTGAAGCAACTTTCCTGCAGAAGCTTGTTTTCTGCACAAAAAATTAAAAATATGTGCGGCTTGCTAATTATTCACACATGCAGTGGTGCAGAATTCCCCCAGGAGTATTTTGTGGGGCATGCTGGTTATCTCCTTCTCTCCAAGACTATCCACTAGAGCTGGTTAGAGATTTTCAAAATTAGAAAAGAAGGGTAAAATTTCATGAAAATTTAATCTGACTCTTCGCTCAGCTCCACTTTCTGCTGTGCAAAACCAAAATATAATTCTGCCTTTGAATATATAAGATGGCCGTTGGCTTTCATGAGAATTGTGTATGCACATCTGAGAGAAGAATTGTTCCTAAGAACGGATGTTACAGATGCTTCTGCTTTGAAAAGTCTGGACAGAGAGAACGTTACTCACCTGCTGAGAGACATCCTGGGTCTAAGCATCCATGTCAGTTCAGTGATTTTTCTAATGAGGGATGTATTTATATTCTGAATGGTCATGAAAGGAAGGATTCTTTCATGATTAAGGCATTGGGCTGTCCTCAATTCCTGGCTCTGCCACAGCCTTCCTATGTGACCTGGGTCATTGCATTTAATCTCTCTGTCCCCCAGGTCCTCTTCTGTAAAATGGAAATAATAACAAATCTTCTCTCCCATTCTTTGTCTTGCCTCTTTAGACTGTGATGTTTTTGGGGGTGGAATTGTCTCTCACTGTGTGTTTGTACAGCACCTAGCACAATGGGCTGCTGATATTGTCTGGGCCTCTAGGTGTTACCATAGTGTAAATAATAAATAGGGATAGTAATAACAACATCAGCTTTTTTTCTTTTTAGACATTCATTATAAATGCTCATTGGATTCTGAAGCGCCCTCTCTCGCACTTGTTTTGCTGTAGCAATTTACTCCAGCACATCTGTGAAGAGAAACTCTACTATTACGTTCTACCCACTTTTCAAACCGCCTTTGGGAGGCTGCGGGAGGCCCGATACAAGCACCTGTCGGCTTTCTGTCTGGAGAATGGGAGCATCCGCTACCATGTTCTCATATTCTCCTTGGACTTCCTTATCCTGGATGCAGCCTAGCCCTAGTATCTGTGATGGCTGACATCAGGCTCATGAGACTTCACCAAGGGGATGGTTACGTTAAACAAATCCAGGGCCATACTCTCAGCTAGTGTGAATCAACCTAGTGCATTGACTCCAGGTAGGCTATCCCATCCCAATTTATACCAGTGAGTATCTGGCACATCATTTTAGGAGCAGATTTTGTTGCCCTAACTTTTCTCTCCAGTGTTAAGTTCACCTAGGCTGCTGCTTAAGTTCACCCAGGTTCTCAAGGTGGGGAAACTTGGCAGGTTTCAAAAATGTCTTTCTCAAACAAATATGCTCTAACTCAGTCTGACTTTACTGGCTGGATTCAGGACTTACTGGGTGAGGTTCTCTGGCCTGTGATGTGCAGGAGGTCAGACTAGATGATCACAACGGTCCCTCCTTGCCTTGGAAGCTATGACAGGAAAAGGTTTGACAATAAAGGCAGCGTCTTTTTTAACAAGTTCTCATAACTCTACTTTGAAGCCCCAGAATGAGGCTAATCAGATTCCTGTTTCCATCCAGCGCATACGGGATTCCTTACCTGCTGTGCTTTCTTTGGCCCCTGAAACATTTCACTTCCTTTTCCCCTTCCCCTTGTTCAGAAGGAAGGTTATATAACTAATCATCTTTCTTGTCATCAATAAGCTTGTGTTGGAGGGTTTTTATTACCCACTAGTTAGAGTTGTCAGTGAGTTGCAGAAAAGTGACACTTGTGTTAGTTATTAATAGCTGCTGTACCAGGAGTGCTCGAGCTGTCTGTTAGACGGCTTCAAGCTGGCTTCTTTCCAAAACGCCATTAATATTCACAGCCACAAACACAAAAGACTGTATGATATTGTAATGTTCTAGTAGGGACCTGAGCCAATAAGGCCAAGTGACAATCTGTCCTTAACTAACTCCTGCTTTAAAAAAGTGCTACCGTCAGCTAGAGAGATGGAGTCGCTAACATGCCATTTTCTGAGATATGCTGATTAATGGTGACAATCCCAATGCTGTCTGAATACAAGACATCAAAGACACCACTTAGAACTTCAGGCTACTCATAGCTGGTGAAAGCCAACTGGGGGAAATGGGGAGCATAGCGGGGGGGCTGGGGGGTCTGATTCATGGAGATCATGAGTGTCTCCCTTAGAGATGACAAGCTGCCAGCATACCTTCAACATGCTGTGGTCTAGCTCTTGCTCAAGAAATCAGCTCTCAGCATTAACTATCTTGCCAAATACTAGCTGGTCTCTAACCTTCCATTCTTGTGAAAGTTGAGAAGGGGATGGCAGACCAATTCCAGGATCGGCTGACCATGTCCAGTCTTTAGCTACCTACCTGGGCTGCAGAAGTGGGCCTGGCATAGAGATAGTGCTGGGTGAGTGAAGTATGGTCTCGGGGTTACTATATGCCCCATGCTGATCTCATTGGGATTGTCTGTAGCATTCAGACCCTGTGGGATCTCTTCCAAAAGAGTGTCCGAAACCATCATAGTGACTTTATCCCCATTCTCTCCAGTCAGGGTTAAGAACATATGATGGCCTACACTGGACCAGAGCAAAGGTCTGGCTAGCCCAGTATTCTGTCTTCTGACAGTGGCCAGTGCCAGATGCTTCAGAGGGAAAGAACAGAACAGGATAATTATCATGTGATCCATCCCATGTCATCCAGTCCCGCTCCTGACTGAATTTGGAAACTGTTCTTCTTCCCTGAGCATTCCCACCTGTGGAGCCAAATAAACCTCTGTATTGTCCCATCTTGTTCAAAATGTGTGAGGCTGAGAGTGTGGGTTGCAGTGCCTTCTGGATGTAACACTAGATGTTTTTGCAGTGCTTTTTGCTGCCACATCTGTTTACTGGAAATGTCCTGAAAACTAGAGTGATTAAAGTCTGTTTCCGTCTGGCTAAATAAATATAGAGGCATTGGATAGTTAGAGTCCCTCTCCAAATAATACCACCAAAAGACATCGTTTATTTTAATGGAATAAATGTATCACTACGTACAATACAAGATATTAATGAATCGTTATAATATACAATAATTACAGGTTTAAAAGAGTGGAAGCCAAAGCATAAAGAATTCTGGGGTTTAAACAGAAGATGAACACTGTTAACAAACTTTTGAATAAGCAAAATATGACTGCTGAAAAAATTTATTTGCTTAATTTGAATTTTGAAACTGAGTCAACATCCAGAAAGGATATGACACCTTCATGTCAAATATAGCTGTCTGCCACTAAGCCTTTGTTTTAACCAGACCCTGAACCCATTTGTATCGTGCATGGAATGCTTCTAGGAAGAACTTTTAGCAGACATAGAAATTCAGTTGCTTGTATGAAAAAAAGTAAATGCCTCAGTTCTTAACCGGTTGTCTTCTCAGAAATTGGCTTATAATATGATAGATGGAATGCTAGATTCTGCATCATAAGCAGATGAGTATGTTATTTTAATGTTTTCTTCACTATCAGTTTCAGTAAAACACATTGGGACTATGGAACTAGTGCTGAGAGCCGGCATCACAGTCCTGTTATGAATATAGTCAGTTTCTCCAAAAACAAACCATTTCTACAGTCTTCAGGTAAGTATTTCTACCTGTATTAGACTATCTGTTACATTTTGAGACTGGAAGATTGCAGACCAGTGACAATAGCTGTGAATCTCAGTGCAATCAACCTTGAATCAAAGTGAAAGTGAATCAATGAGGAGGTTACAAGTAGCCCAAGCTGCAACCTGGCCAGTCAAATACAAAAGTAGAGGTGGAAGCCTGCACAACAACACACCATAGGATGATGTGAAAGAAATGTGATGCCAACCAATCCAATGTGAACCTCTGAAAAATATGCCACTTGAAAAATATTGTTACTATAATGACTTTTGCCATGGTCCTCAACAGAGATTGGATCCCAAAGCTAAAGCATAGCCTCAAACACTTGAACTAAAGAACTAAGGCCCAGACCTGAAAAGGAGTCTAACTCCCATTGAAATCAGCAGGAGAAGGTGCCTAAATACCTTTAGGGATCTGGGTTTAAGTCCTGTGGGGCATGTCTACACTGCAATTAGACACCCACAGCTTGTCTGTGCCAGCTGTCTTGGGCTCACAGGATCAGGTTGAGGGTCTGTTTAACTCAAGTGTAGACTTCTGGGCTTGGGCTGCAGCCAGAGCTCTGGGACCCTCCCACCTTGCAAGGTCCTAGAGCTGGGGCACCAGCCCGAGGCAGGAAGCCTACGCTGCAATTAAACAGCCCCTTAGCCCAATCACGCATCAATTGACATGGGCCAGCTACAGGTGTCTAATTGCAGTGTAGACATACTCTTAGGCAATCCTTTGGAGACCAGGTGCAGAGATAGACATCTACCACACACTGAACAGTGGGTTACATTAAGTTATGGAGAATCATGCTTCACATGCCTGACAATTTCATCACTGAAGACTCTATGGGTCCAGTCCTGCGGACATAACCCAGAAAAAACAATCCAACCAACAGCCCATCAAATTTCAGTGAGATCCTTCCCTGGGCAAGAACTGTTGTCTTGGGTCTTAGCTGACCACTAATACAAAGGCTGATGCTCAGTTTCCTTCCACTGTTCTGTTCATGCAGCATTGACAATGACAGAGGAAACTCCAGGCAGTAAGTAAGAAAGTAAGTCTTGCTTTAAAAACAAAACAAAAGAGTTGTCCTCGCTGCCCAGAGGGTAGGAGTCTAGATTACAACTAGTCAAAAATTTGTCATTGGCTTTTTTTATTTTTGATGAAAAACAATTATTTGGCTTTTTGACTGGATCTTTTTTGTACAATTTTCCTTTTGGTCAAAGTTTTCTGGGTTCTGATGAAAAACCAGAAACCAAAAGGGTTTCCTTAAAATAACTTCTATTTTTGGATTTTTAAAAAATCAGTTTTTGGTTTTTGAAAACCAAAATCTTTTACCAAAAATGAATTTTTTTAAACCAAAATGGTTTTAGAAAACTGAAAATTGTTTGCAAGAATTAAAAAAAAATGAATTTTTTAAAATGAAACATAATTGGTATTTTCCAAACAACTCTAGGAAAGATGCACAACTATTTAAGAAACTGCTTTTAAATTCTGGACATGTAAGTATGTCAAGAACAGCTTGCTGGGTGCATAGGCAAAACTGACTAACTTAAAATAGTTGCCGCTATGATGGGGAAATCAGGGTACAACTATACAGTAAATAATCTTCTTCAGAGTGTCTCTAAATGTTATATGGTCAGCTGTATTAAAATACTTCATTACAAGGTCACTGGAGTACCCGTGGCTCAAATTCAGCCCTTGTGTGACTAGAACCGAGGATGGAATTGGCTCAATCTGTTTATCTGCTCGAAGATTTGACAGCCTTAATAAAGAAGACAGTATAGCAGGAAAATCTGAAGAGAGGTTTTCAAATGCACTCAGCATTGGCCCAATTCAGCTCCTATTGAAGTTTTCCATTGATGTCACTAGGAGAAGAGTTAGGCCAGTAAGTAAGGCTGTCACGGAGGTCACACATATCATGTATTCCGTGACTTTTTGTGACTTCTGCAGCAGCTGGTGCTGGCTCAGGGGCTGCCCGAGCTGGGCAGCCCTATGGCCAGCAGCAGGAGCAGTTTGGGTGTATGGGAGGGAGCTCACGTGTAGGGGCAGGGGGTTGGGGTGTGGGACAGCGCTTACCGCAGGTGGGAGTCTCCCTGGTTCCCACCAGCATGTTCCTGCAGTTCCTAGGTAGAGGGGCCAGGGGGCTCCATGTGCTGCCCGTGCCCACAGGCCCTGCCCCCACAATGCCCATTGGCTGTGGTTTCTGGCCAATGGAAGCTGCAGAGCCAGCGCTTGTGGTGTTAGCAGCGCTTGGAGCCCCCCTGGTTTTTCCTTGCCCTAGGAGCTGCAGGCACACTCGGAGCTGGGTAGGGAGCCTGCGAGCCCTGCCAAACCCACCCCAGCATCAACGGTGGTCCCAGGCCAACCCCCCACCACCTATGGCACCTCCAGACCATCCCCCTCTCCCTGAGCACCCACAGCCCCCCACCTAAGTTTTAGTTAGGGGTATATAGTAAAAGTCATGGACAGGTCACAGGCTGTGAATTTTTTGTTTACTGTCTGTGACCTGTCCATGACTTTTACTAAAAATACCTGTGACTAAAATGTAGCCTTACCAATAAGAAGCACTTCTGAAAATCCTACGCTAGACTCTTTAGTTAGAGGATTCAGATGGAGATTGCTATACAGACCCCTCCTACCATACACAGACTGTTGTGCATAGTGATTCTTTCAAGGGGCAGTAATTATTAGCAACATCTTATAATATTAAAGCAGCTCTTCAAAACTCAAGTGGACTTGTCCTGATTTATGCCCAATTTATATAATTTTTGCATGGCTTCGAATATAAAAACTAGATTTGTTAGTTTTTTTTTCTGTTTCTAGTAAATTTCATGCTGTGGTTCCTATCGCTGCTGTGTTTGGTGTCCCAGAGTAGCCTGGAAAGTTTACCTTTGCACCCACTATTCAGAAAATTTTAACTGACATTAAAAACAAATACTGAAAGCATTTCTATGAATAGCAGCTATTGGATACCCATATGTTAGGCAAAAATTTTCGCAACTCAAAAATTCTGGTTTATGGAACTTTTCCTGTAAGTGCAAATTTGCATAAGTCACGTCTTGCGTAACCCGGGGAGCGTCTGTAAAAGGAAAAACTTAATTTTGAGGGCCCAATTACTGATTGTTGTCTTTGCAATGTGGCTTTACAATTCTGCTCCAGAAAATTACAATGAAACTTCCCATTTGCCTAAAATAAATATCACACTTTCACTGCATTCGTTACCTAACTGGCTTTTCTATTCATTTTAACTATGCATAAAAATTTCCATGCATATTTCATTTCATTGTGTTCTGTGATAAGAATGGAGGTTGCAAACCAGCAACTCTGAAATCAATGAAAGTTTTCCACTGACTTCAGTGGATCCTCATTTCCTCTAGAAAAATATTTGCTTTTGTTACAGATTTTTTTTCTTCATTTTTACACAGTACAAATACATCTAGAAACTGTCTTTGATCTAAATTGTTTTGAGCTCACTTCCTGGTAGAAGAGATGCTGCTCCACTCCAGCTAATGCTATGAAACTAGAAAGAGTTCAGTCATTTACAGCTGTATGAAGCAGATGAAGCATAACAGAAATCCTCTGGGACAGGGCAAAATTTTATAAAGGATAAAGCACGTGCAGCTACTGATTTACATAACAAATAGCACCTGTGTTGCTGAGAATGCATGCTGCATTGCTTTCATGCTGCAGTGCAAACGTGCTTTCAAACCAACCTGGTATACTGTGAAAAGAATCAGCAACAATTCATTTTAGTTTTGAGCTGGTAAGTTCTAATACTATGAACAAGGAGCCATCTGTTCTCTCTTCGCAGTAAAAAAAGCTGAGAGCTACACCAGCATTACACAAAGCTGAGCTATGTTAATTAATTGGTATTATCCCATTCAACTAGGAGAGAGTTTGCAAGCAGCAGCAGCAGCCAGCATGACTATAGAGAGCCAATGAAGAGCTTTTCCTGCAACGAGGGCACATGAATTATGGAAATGGAAGTACACTTTTCTAAGAACTTGTCTACACTGAGGATTCGCCCCAGCTACCACCACTGGTGTTAACACCAGTGTCGTTACACGAGCAACAGCCAGTTCTGTAAAAGTGGACTACTAGACACCACAATTTGCACCAGTGTAAATGAACCTGGTTTCAAGCAGGTCTTAAGCTCCTCCAATGCACATGGCGGTGTGCATTGAAACAACTACACTGCTGGCTGCCACCAATAGTTGAAATCTCCAGTGTAGACAAGGGCCAAGAATTTCAATTTCAATAGTGACTATGGGTGCTTCAATTTCTGGGGGTCCAACTTGAGAGACCTGAGAGGAGCTTGATTTTCAGAGCAGAGAGTTCAGCACTTTCTGAGCACTGGGCCCTTTAAGGTACCCAGAGATTGAGGCACCCACATTTAGGAGTCACTTTGAAAATCTTGGTCAAAACCAAATTGACACTGCTAGCCATGTGAGATGAAGCACAGACACACCCCACAGATGAGCAGATAAGTCCCTGAATACTGAAACATCCACTGTATAGATCTGGTTTCACGTTACAATGTGGAATTTTGCTCCTGCACTTAGAACGGAAGAATCCCATGCACTGCTATAGACTAGGGACCAAGTGGCTAGGCAGCAGTGCTGCAGAAAAGGACCTAGGGGTTACAGTGAATGAGAAGCTGAATATGAGTCTACAGTGTGGCCTTGTTGCCAAGAAGGCTAACAGCATTTTGGGCTGTATAAGTAGGAGCATTGCCAGCAGGTCGAGGGACATGCCCATTACCCTCAATTCAGCATTGGTGAAGCCTCATCTGGAGTATTGTGTCCAGTTTTGGGTCCGACACCACAAGAAGGATGTGGAAAAATTGGAAAGAGTCCAGTGGAGAGCAACAAAAATGATTAGGGGGCTGAAGCACATGACTTATGAGGAGAGGCTGAGGGAACTCGGATTATTTAGTCTGAAGAAGAGAAGAATGAGGGGGGATTTGATAGCTGCTTTCAACTACTTAAAAGTGGGTTCCAAAGAGGATGGATCTAGACTTTTCTCACTAGTACCAGATGACACTGTCGAACAAGGAGTAATGGTCTCAAGTTGCAGTGGGGAAGGTTTAGGTTGGATATTAGGAAAAACTTTTTAACCAGGAGGGTGGTGAAGCACTGGAATGGGTTACCTAGGGAGGTGGTGGAATCTCCTTCCTTAGAGGTTTTTAAGGTCTGGCTTGACAAAGCCCTGGCTGGGATGATTTAGTTGGGATTGGTCCTGCTTTGACCAGGGGGTTGGACTAGATGACTTCCTGAGGTCCCTTCCAACCCTGATGTTCAGTGACTCTATGATTTTGATGGGAGACACTGATCAAGCAGTGTCTTTCAGGCACCTGATCCTGCTCTTGTTGAACTCAGTGGGAGTTTTGCCACTGACATCAGTGGGAGGAGGCATGGCCCCTAGGGCTTCCTTTCTCAGCTAGCTTAATCTTTAGCCTCTAATTCTCAGATTATTAACAATGCAGGCTTTCAGGGTCAAATCCAAAACCCACTGAAGTCAATGAAAAGCAGGGCTGCTCAGAGGATTCAGGGGGCCTGGGATCTCTGCCAAATTGCCGCGGAAGACCTGGAGTGGAAGAAGCTCCGGGGCCCCGGGCCCTGCGAAAGTTTTCTGGGGCCCCCGGAGTGAGTGAAGGACCCCGCTCCAGGGGCCCTGAAAAACTCTCTTGGGGGCCCCTGTGCAAATTGCCCCACTTGCCCCCCCCCGGGCGGCCCTGATGGAAAGACTCCTATTGACGTCACTGAGTGCTGGATTGGGACTTTCTTGAGAAAAACATTTTGTTTTTTGATCTGATGTAACAGATTGTTCTTCACAAGTTGCGCGGTCAATATTTAAAAGGCAGATCAGTGAGAGGTGCACATACTCACTAGGGTTAGGACCTATAGGGCAAAAGGGAGAGAGACATAGTGGCTCTGTGGAACCTGCTACTGTTCATGTGCTACAAGGGGTGGTATGGCACAAAAGAATAAGGGTGCTGCTTACACCCCCTTACTCCATTGCACCGGTGTGCAGGACCAGCCACAATCTGACCCACGCTAAGTCAGTAGCATACTCTACTATGTGACATGACAGGGGAACAGGCAACATGGGCAATTTCGTTAAAATAGATCACAGAAATACCACTAAACATAGTGTATATATTGTTGAATTTAGGTCCTGATCGGAAGCCCGTTGAAGTTAACTGAAAGGATTCTATCAGCATCAGTGGCTTTTGGATCAGGTCTTTAAATATACGTGTGCAAACATTCTTCTTGTTGCTCCTCATTAGATACCTCTTTGGTACCTTTAGGCTGAGAGATCCAAAATTGCCTAAGGGAGCTGAATGCCCAATTCAGACAGTTTTGAAAATTTCAGCTTTAGTTTTCTAGTCCAGGCCGTGTGCCCCAGGCTCTGCATTCAGTTTTATGGACTTAAGAATGTTTGTATGTTAAGAGTGCCAAGCTTAACAAAGTTTGTTGCTAGTGGCAGCTCTGTTCAGAATTGTTCCTGTAAAAATAATAATTAAGACAAAAGCCTTCTTCCAAATCAATTAGAAAAGCGCTTGAATTTTATTAGGTTGAAGAAATTTCTCTTGCAAGACAGAAAAGCCCTCCTATCTGCATGAATATATTTTGTTTAATTACTAAGTGCCCCATCCTGCATTACATATGTTTACATAACTGAGGTTGAAGTTTATGGAAGTCCTGTAAGCATTAGAATTATTTAATCAGACCCAAGGTGACAACAAAGCATCCATTTATTGGCATGCACCGTCAAAGAGCTCCCCACGCACATTTTTGCTGGGACCTTATTTACATTTTAGTTATTAATTAAAACCAACTCTTGAGAGAATATGTAGGTTTAAAAAAAAAAAGGCCCAGGCTAGGATTTAGCACATTCTTTTTAAGATCTGAAAGCATTTGAAAAGATAATAGGCTATTAACAAAAGTAGGTATGTCAGAAACGGCTTTAACATCAATTGAGATAAACTATAATCATTGTCAAATAATTTCTTGGAGTAGTTTTTACTCTTTGCTTACTCTAATAGGCTTTAAAATAACATTTGCCTTCCTTATGAATTCAGGACCTGATTTCCAGTGGGCACTGCAGGAGCTTGGCACCGTAACATTAGATTGCTGGTCTACAGCCTTTCAGTAGGCAAATGTTTATTGTTTCTGTTGTTTCTAATGGGGCTTGAAAAGTAATCTGATGTTTCTATTCATTTCCGTATTTCTGCTTTAGAACCACCAGCATTGTCACAACAATTCTGAGAATAGTCTTTGCTCATCAGTTCATACTCCATCTGCTGGCTCCGTAGCAGAAAAGCACAAGGTACTGTAGACCAATTTTCAAAGGTCATCCTTAACTCTGCCCACAATATTTGGAAAGGGCATCAACTTGTGCTTCTACAACTTACATTTACCCATGCAAGTTGAGCTCCTTCCCTCAAAAATACATAGTGAGTTTTACAGCTGGGAAGTTACTGGGCATAGAAGTATGTGCACTCACAAATACGGGGCTGGAGGGTCAGGGGACAGTTAAAGAGGCCTTTTGAAAATTTGGCCTTGTAGGCAGGGGCGGCTCCAGGCCCCAGCACTCCAAGAGCGTGCTTGGGGCGGCAAGCCACTGGTGGCTCTCTGCCGGTCGCCGCGAGGGCAGCAGGCAGGTTGCCTTCGGCGGCATGCCTGCGGAGGGTCTGCTGGTCCCGGAGCCTGCCTGCCATGCTTGGGGCGGCAAAATGCCTAGAGCCATCCCTGCTTGTAGGACCTACATAAAGTGTGAGTATATTTAAAACGTTTATTTTTGATGGCAGGAAATTAAAAAATACGTAGAATCCAGAGGCCATTTGTAAGTGGATTGTTACCCTTTGAGGAAAGGTCAAATTTTGGTCATAAGCAGCTTGAAAGCATCTCTTTAATTCACAGTTTTATCACCTTTCAAAATTGATTTACTTCACTTTATAAGTGCAAAAAAGTCTTGCCTTGCATTAATTAAAATATTTTTTTATGAATAATAATATTCCTCCATCTGCTTTCTCTACTATGCAATGATTTGTACAGAGGTCTGTAGTTTTTAATATATGAGGATATTAGCATTTTAGCATTCATTATCACAGTATTTAGTTTCCCAAAATTACTGCAGTTATATTAATGATATAATTGGTAATTTAATTTCTGATTTAACATGCCTGTCATATGTCATACCATCATTATTAACAGGCACCACTGATATTAAACACCACCCAAAACCCATCGTTCAATTATATGTGGCTTCCTCAGAGGCATGATGGGACTGATATATTGCACTTCTCCAAAGTACTCATTATTTTATAAGCTCAGCTGTCAATCTAGAGTTTTAGTTTCTCTTCAATTTAGAAAAGCTGTAACATTATCTGGCAGATCCAACCTTAGGGCATGTATTGCAGTTCAGGTGAAAGAGACTTGGCCCCATTTCTCCCTTACCCAAGGACTCATGGGTATATGTATACTGTATATCGAGTCAATTCCTGGGGAACGGAATAAGCAGGCCATCTTCCATTGAAATCAGTGGCAAACCTCAGTGGGATCAGATTGAGCTCTAAACCCTTGATACAAAGTCCATTGAAATAAATTGATGGGGGCAGGGGGCTTTTGTTCATTTCATGGGGATTTGGGTCAGGCCCTAAGTCAATAAAATATTCTCCAAACATTTCTATATTCCATCTGCTCTTAACTTTCCTGCTGCACCACTGATACGTGAGAGTCCAGAGAAACCACTGCCATACATGCTACCTGCAGCCCAGCTGCACTAGGAAATTAACACATTCACCTAGACGCAAACCATAGCTCCTTTCATATGGAAGAAAATGACATTGCTGCCGGGCTCGCTTTCTGGTCTGAGCTACGTTTCCCAAACTTTCTGTCAACATATTCCAAGACAACCCCTTCGACAGGATGAAACTGGATCCAGAGTGGTCACTAGGGATTTATACCCTAAGGCACACACCAGATTTTCTTTAGCATCTCTGACTTACTACAACTTCATTTTCAGCCATGTCCATGAACAGTGACCCAATGTTTATCACAATTCCATTGTGTAATAATTAAGGTTAAGATTCTGTCACGGGTATTTTTACTAAAAGTCAAGGACAGGTCATGGGCAATAAACACAAATTCATGGATGCCTGTGACCTGTCCCTGACTTTTACAAAAAACACCCTGCTGGGGCAGGATGGGGGACTAACAACTAGTACTATTGGGGGCTGAACCCTCTGCTGCTCCATTCTTGGGAGGGCTCATCCAAGCCTGGCCACTGCTGTGGCAGCGCTGGGGCACCTGCTGGCCAGCTGCTCCAGCAGCCCAGGGATTGCTGCTCCGGCGGCCTGGAGGATCACTGCTCTGCTGGCCATGGGGCCAGCTGCTCTTCCGATGGCTGGGGGATTGCTGCTCTGGTGACCCTCAGACCAATCACCAGCTATCTGCTCCAGCGGCCTCCAGGGCTGACCACTGGCTGCTGCTCTAATTCCACTGCTGCTCCTGTGGCAGGGGCTGACAGCTGCAGCTTCATCCCCAGTGGGCTTCAGCCCTGGAGCTGCTGCTTTGGTGGCCCTGGGGCTGACAGCTGCTCCAGCCCTGCCCTGGAAGAAGACCTGGAGATCCCAGAAAGTCATGGAATCCGTGACCTCCATGACAGAATCGTATCCTTAGCAATAACATAGCAAAAGACACTTACTTACTAATTACCATAGCTAAATATCCCTTATGTCTCGGAGATAATGGGTGACCTGTACTGATATAAATGTTTTGGCATCTGATCCTGCTCCTATTAGAGTCAATGGCAAAGCATAAATTAGTGTCCATACGATTGTGGGTCCTTGAATTCTAGTGAGTTGCATTTACTAAAACAGAAATTGCTTCATTTACCCTAAAGATACAGCCAGTACATTCTAGCCATGCACTTGCCACTGATTTTAATGGGCTCTGGGCAGCTGGAATCCAGAGCAAGGCTTTTACAATGTAATGACAACGATCTCATATAGGAAAACCTTCTACAAATATCTGTGTAGTAAAGGATACTGTCATCACTGAAGTCAATGGGAGTTTTGTCTTTGATTGCAATGAAGGTGGGATTGGGCCTTGTATCTATGATGTTGCTTACTTTGGGCCGAATGTTACAGTCCTTGCTCAAAATCCCACTGAAGTCAATGGGAGTTTTGCCTGAATAAGGTCTGTAGGATTGGATCCCTAATCTCTAGTTAATGGCAGAGGCTTTCTAGCTGCCCCTCTATAGACTCAAGCACTGTACAGTACACCCAAAGAGGAGAATGCTGGCTGTTCCAAGACATGGGTGGGTAAATTAATCCCTGTGCTGACACTTTGCTGGTGAGAGAAGGTGCAATTCCATACTAGGTCTGGAAACACTGACTCTGGCAGTTGCTTTTTTCAGGGAGTTACTTTATAGGCCTAGAAACATGGATTTGCTGGCATTATAATTGTATGCCTTGGAGAGGTATGATCAGAAATGAAATCCATAACAAGACAGCTACACGGGCATTTCCAAGGCACTCATAGGCAGATGTAAGTAATAAGACACCCTCACAGTTCACCTCCGAGAGTCTGTGGTATAACGGCGTCTTGCTGTGATGTGCAAAACAACAGGCTCCCTGGAGAAGCCTTAGCAAAAAGGCACACTTTATTCAACAGCAAAGAGTGCTTCTTGTCAGCTTTCATTCCTTTGAGGATCAGGCTTCCTGTATCCGTACTGCATGCTGCAGCACTTCATCCTGCATATTGTCTGAAAGAAAGTTCCTGAGTAGCATACCCACACTATACCTTAACTGCTAATTGCAATAATGAACATGGAAGACACAGACAAAGCAATGAAGAGCAGAGAGAGGACTACAGTAAATAGAAATGTTTACGAGTCTGCTCCAATTAATATCTTTACACAAGATCATTTCTAAAAAACTATTTCAAATAAGGCAACTGGATCGTTATAAAGCACTTCACATCAGTGTGACTTTGGCTTGTTCGTTTTTGTTTTCATCCGCTGGGTGAGATGTGGAAATGCACCCAATCTGTAGAGTGAATTTATAATACTCGTGGCAATGCAACACTTTCCTGGTTTTTCATGTCTGTCACAAGATTTTTTGGTGATATGATCACTTTGTTTCTGCAAATTAATGCTACAGTTTTTCACTTACACTGTTTTCCCTCACCCAACTTCTGAAAACCTCCTGGTCCAGCCTGGACACATTCTGTAGAAAATAGAGATATTTGTCATTTTGCGTAGTAAAAAGAACATTCCTTCAATCTGGATGTAAATATTGATCCATTTTGATGGCTTGATGCTGTAACATGAGTTACTGTGAATTGGAGTCACTACTGCTTTGCTTTCATGTCATTTTAAACAAACTAAAGTAGATCCTGAAATTAGTGAGTATCTTATAAAGAAAAGTAATTTGAAAGTATATCCTATATATAATATATATGATTACATATTAAACTCCTAATGATTTCTCTGTGCTTTTGATCCATTCATATTCAATTCTTAAGTATTATAAATTTATACTTTTGATCAATTCTTCCTTAAGGCCACAAATGAAGTTTTTCTTGGTGGTTTTTACAGTGTCTTTAAAGTTTTCCACACAGCACCCTAACCTGATTCAGAGTCAGCCATTAGCAGACATCCTGTTTTATACTGGCTCAGTGCATACGAGCATAGTGTGGGAAAAGGCTGCATACAGCTCTATAGGGTTAGGAAAGCAAATAGACATTAGCTGGCTAACATGTTACAGCCTGAGGTTTCACAGAATGGAGGAATCATATGTGGTTTAATAAGACTCCTTTCTGGTCATGTTCCCCATTTCAGTTTGTGTGTGACACTCATTGCCACTCTAACCTGGGGGGTTTAGTTGAAAAATAGCATTGTCCTGCTTTGCTTTTCAAGTGACCTCATACAACTGTACAGCAGCTGTGGCACGTCACACAGCGTTTCTTCTTTTTCTTAGGGTGAAAAATGGTGAGGATTGCTTCATCGAAGACTGTTTTAAGGCCTTTCTGTGTCAGGGCTGAACATTCCAAATAACACTGTGCTCCAATCTTAAGCAGAAGAGAGAGAGAGAGAGAGGGGTCATAAATACACAGTTTGGAGAAGACAATAGGACATGTTTATGACATACAGATCCTGTTATCCTCACGTGCACATAACTCCCTGATATAGAGTGAGCCATGCCTTTAAGATGGATTAAAGTCCTAGCTCTGCCTTGGGCCTGGATTCCTATCTTATCATAGGCGTTGTGGGACAGGCATTGAGAATAGATGCCAGGGCATTGTCTCAGTGCAGAGGGAGACGTGGATGGAGCAACAGTCTGCCCGTGGGGCTGGCCAGGAAGAGGAAGCTCCATGTATGCCAGCTGAGAGTTTGTAGGAACTCTTCCACTGCATTGGGGTTCCTCTGAACAGAAGAAGCTGGATCTCAGGGTTTCCAGGAGGCATTGGTTCGAGTGCTCCCTGACAGTGTGGTTCAGTCACTTAACATAACTATCCTTAGCTCCCCTTCCATGCTCTTGGCTTCTCCTATCAAACTCCACAGAGATGAAGCCATTGCGGAGGCGCTTCTGCAGGCTCAGGGTGATTGATGAAGGCGTGCCACTGAGTCAAAAATACCCTCCCATTCTGTGGGCACTTGCACACATGTAGTGTGGACCTTGAGCCTGCCCGTGGAAATGAATTTGGATAAATGCAATTCCTCTGACTTTTTAGCTCTGCTTGGCCTTTTAGAACCCTCTGACTAAATATCAGCATAACCAATATGTGCAGTGACTAGTTGGAACGTTCTTTTGTCTTAATGCAGATGCTCCTGCTGTTGATGTACGTAAGTATTTCATGTTCATTTTTCCATCCCTTCTCCTTACCCAGAGCAATAATACATTATGAACTGAGAAGAAGATCCCACCAAATAGAGGTCCATGGGCCTGCGTCTCATTTACGGCCCCCATACATAGCTGTGTAAAGTGGCCTGAAGCCAGAATCAAGCTGGATGTGTTTGTATGGGAGTGACTAAAAGTGAAATTTTTCCCATTGTGATTAGCCCAAGTAGCACCAGAGAGAATACATATGAGCGTGTTATTTTAGACAAGCTTTTGTATCCATCTCCTATATATGGGTCTTAGCTAAAAAGCTGGATCCAAACACACTGAAACTTTGGGACAGCTCCAGTCCAGATGAGAACTTTCCAGCTCATTCCCATCTCTGCAGCCTAAATGCTGCTTTCGTAGGTTGCAATTCGTTTTTTTTTTTTTTTTTAGTAGTGACTAACATTACTCTGCCAAACACAGATGTCCATTTTCTCCCAGGAAAACCACGGAATGTCTTTATAGGCTCACATAAATGAATAACATCCACAATGTACAGTTTGTTTTATCGTGATGTGTAAAATAACCTGTTATGTATCCATTTTGTTATGACCAAATATGGTAAAACACTGCAGTGGCTGATCCTAAATCAAACATAAGAACATTAGATGTTTCATTTCATTCAGATCTCTCATGTATGGCGTGTGCTTGTTATATATCAGAGATTCATTAGTGGGATTGCAGAACAATCAAGGTAACGCTAGAGACAGGTTTAAAGGTGCAAAATTCAGTGTGTTTGGAGTTGAGGTTTTAGTCTGAGTCCAAGTTAGTGAAAATTGGATTTGAGTGAAATATACAGAAACTAAAGTTATGGCCAAACTACTCTGCAGCCTGGGTCCTAACAATAGGGTCAAGCAAAACAATGATACCTCTTTAGCTAGTTTCACTCCATGTTCATAAGTGAGGGGTTTCTCCTTCATATAAAGTAGTCGAGCCAAAGTTTTCGGATCATCACGAAGATCAATCTAGCAGTAAAAAAACACACACACACACACACACACACACACACAGAGTATTAAACACAACATTCCTGTGGATGAGTTGGCTCCAGAGCCCTATGCTAGGATGAATATTTCAGTGACACCCCCAATTTCTCCCCTACTAGAGATGATAATTTTTTTTAAAAGCTGGTTCATAATGTATCTCTCTCTCTCTCTCTCACTGTGTATATGCACACGCATGTGGCCTCAATGTCTCCTTTCTATTTTTTGGTCAAAGCAGAAAAGAGAGAAAACAGGATTGTGTAAGAAGCATATAGGCTTAATTCTATATCTGAGAACAAGTAGGGAATTTTCCATCAATGTTTTTTGATGGAAAATGCAATTTCTGCAATATTGAAATTTTCCCAAGGAAAATTTAGATTTTGCAGATTTTTTTTTGATTTTCTGTTAAAATTAAGTATTTAGTTCTGGGTCAGGTTGTCCCAAGTGAAACATTTTGGTTTGTTGAACTGAAACAAAACATTTAATTGTGGGTCACTTTGATATTAATCTCTGACTGCCTCACCTGCTTTTTTTTTTTAAAGAGAATATGAGTTTTTACACCTTAGTAAAGATGGACTAAGTAGGATACCAATTGCCCAGTGAAATGCTATTCTGCAAAACTGCCTCGAAAAGATCTTGGTATAAAGGCTGAAAAGTATTTCTAACTTGCCATTATTTGCAGCACCCTTTTAGAAGTTTGAAAAAAAGTTTTCCTCATTTGGCAAACCTTGATTTTTCTCCAAATATTTGTATAGGCTTGGGGCCTATCCTGCAAGAGGCAGGAGCACCTTCAGCTCCCACCAAACGGTGTTCAGTGCTTCTCAGGAGACAGTTGGCAGAATTAAACCCTCCATAAAGAGTGTGTGGTGAGTTAGCTGTTGCTGCAGAACTGGCCTAGCTGAATCTCACAAGTGTTTTGGCAACAGAGTGATTGATGTTAAAAAACCCAGCTCTACAGAATGTATCCACCTTAATGTGACCATTCGACAGTAGGTCAGAGCTCATGGCTACCCCATTTGGCAGGAGGGACCCTCTGAGTTGGGGTTGTCCGGTGACATTTGGAGAACGATTATGACAACAAAAAATACAGGTCTGAACTGGTGGTCATGTGCCTACTACTCTGCTCCGCAGCTTGAGTATCAACAATAATACTTGATCTGGCTCTGATTTCTGGGTTGGGTCAGTCTCTTTCTTCCAAGGAGGGGAGATCCTTCCTTTGGGAGAGATGTTAGATCTCAGGACCTAAGTCTGTCTCCAACTATTTGGGATCAGGATGAGATCGAATCGGGGGGGCAGATTATCCCACTTCTGTGTCATGACCCACAGGGCTCAAACCCAAGATTCAGAGGGGCTTCCTCTTGGTAGCCTGCTGACAGCTGCTGACCCAGGACCCATGAAGCCCAGCCCCAGTTTGAGGAGCCTCCCCTGGCATCCTATTGGCGGAGCCACAGAGCAGCTGATTGGCCTGCTGGCCCTACTTAAGCCAGGAACAGGAAGCTCTCTGAACACCTGGGATCCAGCCTGCTCTGGATTGTGTGCTTCCTGCTCCTGCTCCCCTGTGTCAGCTTCCTGATCTCTGATTTGTGATTCTGATCTATGTTTTGTCTCCTGCCTCTGACATCCTAGTATCCTGACCCAGCCTGACTGTAGTTACAAACTTGTGGTTTGTCTCCTGCCTCTGATGTCCTACAGCTGACTCTTGGCTCCTGACTATGGATTCTGGCTCTGACCACTAGGTCTGGCTGCCCATGATCTGGCTTTGCCAGTCTGTTTACTCTGTGGTTCCTACACCTTCCTCTGAAACAGCTGGTGCTGGCCACTGTCAGAGACAGGATACTGGACTGGATGGATCATGGGTCTTATCCACTCTGACAATCCCTAGGTAAACTCTGGGGGAAGAAAGTGCTCTCAGCAGGGCTGGCTGGTCAGGAAGGAGCTGTGTTGGCTCTAAAGAGGTTGTTAATCCTTGTTGGCTCTAGGAAGGCTATTCAGAGAAGGGGGTGAACGCTGGGGGATGTAATATGGGAATGGCTTTTCCACGCCAGAAAAATATAATGAATTTAAAGCTTAGTTAAAAATCACAGTGATATTGAGGAGCCCCTAACACAGAATATGGGTACAGTAGAGCTAGAGGTGTACTTTCCTGCATGAAATAGCTGTGGCAGCTCTGATCAAGCTAGAGCATGGGAAACAGAAGTACAGCCGAGGCAGTGTGAGTAGCGAGATGGAATCACCAGCCTGAGTATGTATCTAGGGTTTCAGATGGGATTGTATTTGGGTGGCTAGCCCATACTGCTGCTTGCCCTGCTGCAGCTACACCGCTATTTTCAGTGTGTTGACTCGATCATAGCTAGTCTGGGTATGTCTTCTTGACCTGGGAATTACACCTCCTGCTCCAGTGCAGACATACCCACAGAGTGATCCTTCAGAGGGTTGGGCAACTAGATGCATTACATTTGCATGGGGCTTGGGGAAGCCTGCTTGTTTCAGTTCATGTGAGTTGCAGCCCCTGAGGTTTGCTTTGAGTTGCAAGTTTGGTATCAGGTCTGCCAGAGTGGAAGCAGGTGTGTGTGGAACAGCAGAGTTTTCAGGGGACCCCGGGACTGCAGCCAAACCTCAATCTGGGTAAGTTCCACCTGGCTTTGAGGTTTCACAAGGCCCACCTGGCTGTAGAGTTCCAGACCCCTCGTGCTGGTCAACAGGCATTCCAGTTAGTAACTACCTGTGTTCCTATGAGCACATAAGGCACATGCGGCATGCTGACTTTCAGTTCAGGCACCCATTCTTCCTGGACGTTGTGGTAAGAGGCAGGGTTCACCACAGAAAAACAGATCAAGAACACATCCGTGTTGGGATAAGAGAGGGGTCTCAGCTGATTGTAGTCCTCCTATCAGAGAGCAAAGGCAGGTGTTAGCAATGGGTCTCGCAAGCTGCGTAACAAAGCATCTGCAAGCACTTTGAGTTTCCCAACATTGTCACTGAATGTCAATAAGAGCTGATAAATTCCAGGGGGTGGAATGACCATTGCGAAGGCATGGTGGAGGTATCCCACAGCTGGGTCAGTCTCTGAACCCCCTTTTACCTGGGCTTTGCGCAGACAGGCAGCGGGGTGGGCATTCTGTTTTCATAGTGATTCCAGTGTACAAGGGAGATAAGCTAAACAGGGGCTGCCTTCAGTGCCATTGAACAGTAAAAGAAAAAATACCTTGGGGTAAAAACAGCTCTTTATGTTGCGCATATTGGGCTCAGCCTTCAATATACCATAATCCTAGGAATTATTATTTGACTGCCATTATCCTTGGAGCCAGATAACATCTGTAGAGGACATTCATGCCATGCGTTTTACAGTAGGTGTTATGTGCAGGGTGTATAAAACTTCAAAAATGCTACAGACATGACTATGCACAACAAAAATGGGCCTTTGGGCTGTTCAGTTACATCATGCTATCTCCAGTGCCACGTCAATCAGAATGAGAAACTCTCATCCTGGAAATTTAGCAGCAGCTCGGATCCAGTTTGTGACTCAAGGTGATCTGAGATTTCCATGGGCCCCTGTCTTGTGAGAAGAGATGTCATCTTGCCCCCGAGGCTGTGCAGAGAGCAGCATTCAGTTACCTCAAAGCACAGACGTTCCATGTAGTTAGCTGATTTGATAACAGGGAAGCTTGTTAGAAGGACAAATTTGGGTCCCTTCCCAGTTTCGAGAGTTGGACTTTGGAATCCATGTGAAATCAATAAATGGGTCTGGAGTAACAGCATATGGAATCTCACAGGCCCATTCTTGGACAAGTGAAATTCATATTGGAAAGTCTGGGTGGAAGCTAGTGTTTCCCAATTTTCCTGCAAGTGGTTCAAAAATTACTTGTAAAATTACCTGTTTCCTTCAGCAAATGTATAAAAACACAGCATGGGAACAAATGATCACCCTATGCCAGGGCTGGATTAAGACACAAGCAATATCAGCCTGTGCCTAAGGCTCCAGCACCTGGAATCATGTGATTATATCAGAATTTAAGACATGTAAGTTCTCATGGTTGTGAAGAAAAGATTGAAAATATAAATTGAGTGTAACTGAGGCTAAGAGATCTGCCTGGGGCTTCTCTGCACTTACAGAGCTGCACAGCTGAAGTGCTTAGTGAAGATGCTACCTGCACTGACATGAGAGCATCTCCCATCAGTGTAGTTAATCCACCTCCCTGAGAGGCGGAGGCCCTCCAGTCGACACAGCACTGTCTGTGGAGGGGTTAGGTTGGTATAACTACGTAGTTATACTTAGTTGCTATAGTAGACTAAGCCTTAGTCTGCAGACAGCCTGAAGCAATAGCTCTGAGAGGTGGGTACTGCCTCATGAATCTTGTACCACCCTGCCTGAGGGCTCTGCATGGGGCAGGACTGGAGAAGGAGAATGCAGAGGGGTCTGGCTGACCAAGATATCCCAGCTGCTGGAGTAAGTACTAGGACCCCCCCTCCCCAAAATGTGTAGGGTCACCCACTGCTCAGTGAGGTGCCATGTGTCCCTCTGCACCTAGATTGTGAGGCTGTTCCAGGTGTTAGCTATACTGCCTACCCACCATCTTAAAATGTGCAGACTTAAGCTTTTTACCCTGGAGGTTTCGGATTCAATCCCTGGTATCAGCCAAGATGGCGGCCATCACATATGCACTGTGTGAGGGTAACGGAAAATGCAATTTCTATCCTGAAAGACAAAGAGTGGGGTAAGGGGCTACCGTGTTCTAGTAGGCTTGGCACTGACTTTTTAAAAAAAGTATAAATAATCCCCAGCTGCTTCTCTATCTAATGATTATTAACTGACCAATGTTTTGTAGGGGTCAAGGCAGAGGTGGGTCTTGAGGAAGGATTGATTGATGAGAGCAGGGAGGATGCTCCATGTACAGGGATTAGCACGAAAGAAAATGCAAAGACACTTGTGGGAGAATCAGCTAAACGAGGCCACACCACTGCTGGTGGGGCAGAAAACATGATGTGACTGACAAGAGACAAAGCAGGGAGGGATGGACATATGCTTGAGGATGACAAGAAGCTTCCACTTGATGCAGTGGAGAGCCGGTATCTGATTAATGGAACAATGAGGTGATCTTGGCAGCTCAGTTTTGTGTGGCTTGGAGGAGGGATAATGTGAGTCTCAGAGGCTTGGCCTCATGCCGACCCTATTACATGATATTTTAACCAATGAAATCATTTACATCCAGAACATTAAAGCTGATGACTTCTCCAAGGGTAAACACACTTATCCACAATCATCACGGGCTGATACTGGGAGCTGCTTGACAATTAACTTTTCATACACTTTTGGTTTATCTTGATTATCACTACAAAAGTTTTTTTTCTCCTGCTGACAAGAGTTCATTGTAATTAATTAGCCTCCCATCTTTTCATGTTCTCTGTATGTATATATATCTCCTCACTGTATGTTCCATTCTATGCGTTCGATGAAGTGGGCTGTAGACCACAAAAGCTTATGCTCAAATAAATTTGTTGGTCTCTAAGGTGCCACAAGTACTCCTGTTCTTTTTGCGGATACAGACTAACATGGCTGCTACTCTGAAATCTTTGCTTTATTTGTTACAAAACAGATCTTGGGATAACCACAAGGTGGCAGCAAATACTCTATGTATCTTTTTTTTATTTGGGACATTGGAAAGCAGTTGGCTAAATATATCTGTTTTAAAAATTCAAGAGTTGCCTATTTAGAGGGGTTGAAACTTAGTGTGCTGTTAAAAATCACAGACTAAAAGCTATGAACATTCTGCATAATGGTGACAGGTACTTTCAGAAGGTTCATTTAATTTTATTTTGCTTGTCACTTTGGAGCTCATGAGGACTGTTCTCCTTTTGTGTTTGCAGCATGGGACATTATATAAGCAATAGGTTGGAAGAGAAAGGGTATCTACAGATTACACACAAGGATGTAGTCTACTGTCAATACACATTAGTAGCGCAGGATGACACTGACAAGCATGGGAGTTATGCTTGCATGTCGAGGGAAGAGTAGATCTAGGGCTCTCATGTTATTCTGAATCTGACAAGGCCCACTATCAACTGCTCATGGGGCAGGTGGAAGGAAACCTGTAATAAACCATTGGGATCACCTGCCCATTGGATAGCTTTGGATTGCTGCAGGAAGTCACTGAGGCCAAGAACTAAAACAAGATTCAAAAAGGGACTGGGCATTTAGCTGGATATGGGGCATATCCAGAGTTGTTCTTTTTAATTATAACAAATTTTGGAAGGGATATTAAAGCTTGTGTGTTGTGGCTTTCGCTGATCTCTAACTCTTTGAGATCAGGATTAGACCTTTACGGGGTCCAGAATATCTCACAAGCATCTGGGGCTGGCCACTGTCAGAGGCAGGATCCTGGACTAGATAGACCTTGGGTCTGATCCACTCTGGCAAGTCCTATGTTCCTGTGCCCCCAGCTGGCCATTGGATTTGTGCCCTAAAGCATGGGGCATATCAAAATGATTTTATCCCAGCTAAAGTAACCGTGGATGTGCTCATTAGTTGTACACATAACTAATACAGTTGTCCAGATCTTTTCTCACACTGTGACCTCCAGGTTACAGCAGCAAAATGTTCAGGACATCCTACCCAGCCTGCCCCAATTTAACCAGACAGATAGGAAAGGTGGTTGTGCATCCCTGGACCTGCCCATGTGCTCCTCTTGGGGTTTCAGCCTGTAGGTTGAGAATTCTTAATCTAATCCACTATTTTACAATCTGTTCCTCCCACTCTCTCCAGGTATGTCTTGATTTTCATAGAGCAATCCCATGCCCTGAAATCTTGGCTTTCAGGATGATAAAGGGTTCTGCTTGCAGTTCTTCTACTGGTTTACCAGATGACCTTGGGCATGACATGTCATCACTTTGTGCCTCAGTTTCCCCATCTGACAAATGAGGATATTGAGACCTTTGAAAGAGCTTTGAGATCTATGGATGGCAAGTGCTGTATAAGAGCTAGGTATTGTTAATATTTATTAAAAGGACTTAGAATTACTTTCATGCCCATGCAGTATGATCTTAGAATCACAGACGTTTAGAACTGGAAGCGACCTTGAGGGGTCATCTAGTCTAGTCCCCTGCACTAGAGGCAGGACTATGTAATAACTAGACCATTCCTGACGGTGTTTGTCTAATCTGTTCTTAAAAACCGCCAGTGGGAGATTCCACAACATCCCTAAGTAATTTGCTCCAGTGTTTAACCACCCTTACAGTTAGGAAGTTTTTCCTAATGTCCAACCTAAACCTCTACTGCTGCAATTTAAACCCCTTACTTCTTGTTCTGTCCTCAGTGGATAAAGAGAACAATTTTTCTCCCACCTCTCGGTAACAACCTTTTTGTACTTGAAAACTGTTATTGCATTCCCCGTCTTCTCTTCTCCTGTGTAAACAAATCCAATTTTTTCAATCTTTCCTCACAGGTCATGGTTTCTAGACCTTCCATCATTTCTATTGCTCTCCCTGGGACTTTCTCCAATTTGTCCAATCTTTCCTGAAATGTGGCATCCAGAACTAGACACAGTACTCCAGCTGAGGCCTTATCAGCACAAAGTAGAACAGAAGAATTACTTATGTCTTGCTTACAACACTCCTGCAAATACATCCCAGACTGATGTTTGCTTTTTTTTGCAACAGTGTTACACTGTTGACTCATATAGCTTATGGTCCACTATGACCCCCAGATCTCTTTCCACAGTACTCCTTCCTAGGCAGTCATTTCCCATTTTGTATGTGTGCAACTGATTGTTCCTTATTAGGTGGAATACTTTGCATTTGTCCTTATTGAATTTCATCCTACTTACTTCAGAAAACTTCTCCAGTTTGTGCAGATCATTTTGGATTTTAATCCTATCCTCAAAAGCACTTGCAACCTCTCCTAGCTTGGTATCATCCGCAAACTTTATCAGAGTACTCTCTATGCTATTATCTAAATCATTGATGACGATATTGAACAGAACCAGATCCAGAACTGATCCCTGCAGGACCCCACTCAACATGTCCTTCCCACTTGACTGTGAACCATTGATAACTACTCTCTGAGAACGGTTTTCTACCCAGATATGCACTCACGTTATAGTAGCTCCATCCAGGTTGTATTTCCCTAGTTTGTTTATGAGAAGGTCACGTGAGAGTATCAAAAGCCTTACTAAAGTCAAGATATACCACATCTGTTGCTTCCCCCTATCCACAAGGCTTGTTACCCTGTCAAAGAAAGCTATTAGGTTGGTTTGACGCAATTTGTTCTGAACAAATCCATGCTGTTACTTATTATCTTCTATGTATTTGCAGATCGATTGCTTGATTATTTGCTCCATTATCTTTCCGGGTACTGAAGTTAAGTTGACTGATCTGTAATTCCCTGGATTGTCCTGATTTCCATTATATTTGCCCTCTTCCAGTCCTCTGGAATCTCTCCCATTTTCAAATTTCATCTCTAATGGATCAGATATCTCCTCAGTCATCTCCCTGAATATTCTAGACTGTAGTTCATCAGGCCTGGGCGACTTGAAGACATTCAACTTGTCTAAGTACTTTTTGATTTGTCCTTTCCCTATTTTAGCCTCAGATCCTATCTCATTTTCACTGGGGTTCACCATGTTAAATATCCAATTGCTACTAAACTTTCTGGTGAAAACAAAAACAATAAATTCTTTAGCACTTTTGCCATTTCCATATTTTTTTGTTATTGTTTTCCTCCCCTCATTGAGTAATGGGCCTACCCTGTCCTTGGTCTTCCTCTTACTTCTAATGGATTTGTAGAATGTTTTCTTCTCACCCTTTATGTTTCTAGCTGCTTTGATCTCATTTTGTGCCTTGACCTTTCTAATTTTCTCCCTATATGGCTGTGATGGTTGTTTTATATTCATCCTTTGTAATCTGACCTGGTCTCCACTTTTTGTAGGACTTTTTTTTTGAGTTTCAAATCACTGAAAATCTCCTGGTTAATCCAGGGTGATAGTGTTGGAAGGCTGGAAAATGCCACTAGTTCCGTTAGTGCTCTGTGCTATCGGGAGTGCCTAGGACCTTGCTTCTGTGGAGTTCAGGCCTGGAACCCAGCTACATCCTTATTCTAGTGTCACTGTCACAGGCACCTTCTTACCCTACAGTTTCTCTTCCAGTAAAGTTGTTCAGGAAGGGGGCCAGACTACCATGGAGAAAGACAGCCTTACAGCCCCTGTTTCAGTAGCTTATGAGGCTACTTATGGTGTGTGTGGGTGCGTGTGTGGAGCGGGAATGTAATTCCCTGCTGAGTGTTTGTGTTGTCTTTTGACTGGCCCACAATGGAAAGGGTGGAGCCAGGTCAGGTATTGCTGGGCATGGCTCTGGCAACTAGCAGAGGGCTGGTAGGTTGTGCAACACGGTGCGCTGCCTCCTACATTTGTTTGCCGTGGTGGGCCTGGCTTTGCTCAGATATGTGAAGTACTCTGTGTACTTGTTACTGCTGTTTCCTCCGTCGTCTTTCTGCCCATGTTCCCTGCCTTCAGTGTTGGGCCCTCAAAGCACTTTGCACCTGAGCATGGTGCTGAAAATGTCCTATCTGGGTCTGTTTGTGCCAAAGATGCAGAAAATCAGGCAGCTGAGACTGAAGTTCCCTGCCAGAGTCCTCCTCCCATGGTAAGAGGGTAATGCTGCACCAGGGTCCATTTTTAAATTGTTAGTTCATCAGCATGTGTTTTAGAGCATGCCAATGTCAAGCATTATTGTTAGCTCTGAATTCATGTCGATTTTCTTTGGAAAGCCACACAACTCAAGGAGGTGTGTGTGTGTGTCAGGGGTAGTGAACCCATATGAGCTGTCATTCCTGCAACAGTATGTGGGAAAGAGCAACCTTCTGGACTCTGTTAAGATATGATCTATTAATCACAAAGTGATTCATGCTCTGTAATGTCTTGTCTCAATGATAGTCTCCTTTGCACTGAAATCTAAAATGAAAATGGTTCCGACAAGTCAGTTACAGTCAATGAGTGTCACTTGGAGACAGGCATGCCTGGGCTAACTTGAACTTCGTCATGAGAGATGGCAAAATGATTGTCAAGAAGGAGGGGAAAACACATTTCTGTCAGCTAAATTCATAGCTTAGTGCTTGGGAAAATGAATAAAAGGAAGTGTCATTGACAGAGTGGGTGACAGGTAGAGTATACACAAAACATGTTAAAATAATGTTAAGGTTCTGGATTAGCCTGACAGAAGTGGTAAACTCAGGCATGAATAAAATTCTGGCCAGATTTTCACAGCCCTGCAGAAGGGCGCAAAATGTGAGCACACCTGGAATTCTGCATCTAGGTGAATGAACTATCCTTTGCCTGTGCAAGTTGGGTAATTGAATGTGTACATTCCCTGACTGCATGTGCAATTATGTGATAGGTTATTATTATTTATTACTTGTAGCATGGTAGTGCTTAGATGCCCTGACAAATATATACGGACCCTATTGTGCTAGGCAACACAAACATACTCACAGACAGACCCTGCCCTGAGGAGCTTACATTTTAGACAAGCTGAGGCATGGGGGGAGGTGTGGAAAGAGAAGCATATTAAGGTGAGGCATCTAGTGGTGGAGCTGGAACTAGAATCCAGTTGATCCTATGCATTGGATCACCTGCCTCTCAGTATATGTGACTGTGGGGTGTGGCCATGCAACAGGCTGTGTGGGTTTGTCTTACTGTATTTAGGCATCAGCTTGGGCCTAGAGTGTGGCTCACAGTCTATATTAGTTATTTTTAGTATTGATTTGTAGGTAGTCTATTTCAGTTCATTATTTTTAAATCAGCTATTAAAAAAGGACAAAGAAACCATAACGGATATAAAACTAGCCTCTATAGATAGCACTCAGTAACTGGTGCTGCCTACAGAAATAGGAGCAGTCAGTGTGGAAGGAATAAAACAGACAAAACACAAATCAGGCAAAAGCAAAACCAGAAGGGACCCAATCTTGCAAGCCCCTACTACAGGTGTAGTGCGTATTGTAGTGACCATATGTTTCTCTGCAGTGCTTGGGGGTCTCTGAATACTATTACTCTGTGTAACAGTATTCTCAGTAGTGTGGTGTCTGCTACTACATTTATTGTGCCTGGCAGCGTTTGAAGGATCAGTGCCATATATCTGTGCCATGCTCTGAAGTTTGCTAGAGTTGGGCTTTGCTGGACCACCAAGCAGAGGTGAGGCTCAGTACTGAAGAAAGTCGGCTACCAGTTCATGTGAGTCTTATCCAATCAAAAATGACAGTTTCACACACATTGGTAAGATGTATCAGAGGGGTAGCCGTGTTAGTCTGGATCTGTAAAAGCAGCAAAGAATCCTGTGGCACCTTGTAGACTAACAGACGTTTTGGAGCATGAGCTTTCGTGGGTGAATACCCACTTGGTCAGATGGTACGATGCGCATACAAATGCAGGCAGGGTTTATGTGAGACCCACATGGCGCCTAGAACTTCGTGTGGGCCCTCTGCACTTCAGGCAACAGTGCCCCTCAATGACATGTCATGGTGCTTTTCATGCCTATTGTGTTCAAGGGCAAGTGAGAATGCAATAGTTGTAGGTTTCCTGCTTGTTTTCTGAGCTGGAAGCATCAGCTAATCCAGGGCCTTATCCAATGTCCATTGAAATCAACTGAAGCTTTTCTACCGACTTCTGTGGCACTGGCTAAGGTCCCAGTGCTCTCCTTTCAGACACGTTAACTTTGGGAATGGATGCTTCCAAATGGCTGGTGAAATGATGATGACACAGGCTTGTCTACATGAGAACATTGCAGTGGTTTAACTCAAGGTGGCATATTTAAACCGATTTAGTTAAACCAGTGCAAGTTCTGTGTGGACACAATGATTGAGAATAGAGAGTATTCCATGATGTTCCGTGGAATAACAGTGTTCCCCTATGACTGATATGATATAGGGGAGAGAAGAATGAAAGGGCAAAGTTTATAAACTGGAGTTGCCATTGTCTTAATTCCACAGTTGCTAAGAAAAGGCCTCGTTGTAGCACTAGATGCTGCTTCTCTAAGGCCTGGTCTACACTGGGGGGTGGGGGTGTCGATGTAAGATATGCAACTTCAGCTACGGGAATACCGTAGCTTAAGTAGAAATATCTTATTCCGACTTACTTCCCGTCCTCACCTCCCGTCCCGTCTAGATGAGACGCGATATATTGATCCCCAAAAATCGATCGCTACCCACCGATACAGCGGGTAGTCTGGATGTACCCTTAGGATCTTGCAGACCCAACAATGTAAACAAAGAAAGATTCACCAGCAAAAGAATGAGATGTCTAATAAAAAATTCTCTACATTTTTTCTGGGTTAATTAATTTGGATTACTGGGACAGCCCCAGCAGTTTAGGTGCATGTACTCTTCTCAAAATAACGTCTGTTAGACCAGGGAATAGTCTGGCAAGGGAAGTGGTAAAAGCCTCATGAATTGCATTACGTAAGTTTAGACTGGGCATACTCATTGGAGGTTATATTGTAAGTGACAGTCTTTCACTGGTAGATATCTGTTGAAGATTGCCTACAGTGCTTGCCATTTAAAAGTTAATAGCTGTTGAGAGTTACCACACAGAGTTGTCTTGGATATTTGCTATTTTCTCTACTCAGGAAAGGAAATATTGGCTGTATCTCAGCTGCCGCTACATGAAAACCGTTAGTAATCGTTGACTAGAGAGCTCTGTGCCTGTGGCAGAAGTCAGAGGTGTAGAAGACCTAATAGTTTAGCCTGGTTTTATTTTTAGTTAGAAAAATTCAGTCTGTGGCATGTTTTTTGTATTGAAATCTCTGTAAGAAACGGGTGATCAGTTCAGTCATCAGAAAATAGCACTGATGCTATTTTTATATGGAAAAAATGTGTGTAATAAAAATCAGAAAGGGAAAGAACGTAAAACAATTTACCTGCCCTGCAGTATCATATAGCCCCAGCAAGTGCTGCTTGCCTCCGACAGTCACAGTCACTGGAAGAAAGAAACAGCAGAGAGGTTGTGAGACACAAGCTCCAGCCAGTAGTTATGATTTTACACTTTTTAACTATGCACCCTAGTGCAAGGCAGATTAGCGTGCGCCTTACCATGTGAACCCTAAACTAAGATGACAATCATCTCAAAATGTAGGCAACCTAAGGTCACAACAAAAGCAGATAGTTGAGCTCTCATTTCTTAATAGATTAATCAGGGTTTCTCAAACTCCATTGCATTGTGACAACCCCCCCCTTTTGACAACAAAAATTACTACAGGATCCTGGGTGGGGGGAGGGAAAGCCTGAGCCAAAACCTGAGCCCCACCACCCTGGGCAGTGGGCCAAAGTCAAAGCCGAAGGGAGGGGAGCCTGCAACCTGGGCTGAAGCCAGTCTAACGCTAGATCTGGCGACCCCATTACAAAGGGGTCGTGACCCACTTTGGGGTCCTGACCCGCAGTTTGAGAACCGCTGAGACAGACAAATTGCAAGCACTGCTGCTGTTTGGGTATTCAGAGATCTAAGAACATTTGCTAATCTCTATGAGACCACCAGCTGATACCAGCAAGTCATTAGGAGTCCAAAGCACAGGGAACCTTCCTCCCCACCAAGTCTGTTTGGGTTATGTCTGGTCTTGGTGTTTTCTCTGTTCAGACTTTTTTCTTCCTTAATTCCAGAGCTGTGAAACAATGATGTATTTGGAACTGGGCAGCCCTCAGTCTGGATCAGTGCAAATGCATTACTTTTTTGCTCAGTCTCTCTTTTTTGAATGCAGTAATGTTCAGTACCAGTTAATATAATAATAGTGTTACAAATCATTGTGCTTCATTCACTCTTTGAAAACAGGAGGGTAATCTTGGAGGGGGGGGGGGTCAAACGTTTTCCAGGATATTCACCAGATTTTATAATAGGGATGATGACTTGATTTAATGATCAAATTCTGTACTTCAGCACACATGCTCTTAGAGTCAAATTCAACACTGGCTCTCTGGGCCTGATCCAAAGCTCATTAAAGTCAACTGGAGTCTTACCATTGATTTCAGCGGACATTTTCGACAATATCCTTTATAATTTGATCTCTCTAATGAACATAATTTCATCTAAAAATGTCCTCTGCTTTAATAGAGTTTAGTTATCCAGCTAATATGCTTAAATCATTAAAGTTCCGTGTGGGGAGAGAATTGGGAATTCAATCCCCCCTTAGTCAGTAGGAAAAGATTTTAAGCATGTATCAGAAGAGTCACATCTCAGAACAATGTTACTCAAAATTATTCACTTGGTGTACAGGATACCAGGATGTCTTAAAAAATGCAGGCGAAGGGACTCTGATGCATGCTGGAGATGTGGCTGGGGAGGGCTATCTTTGGTACATTTTTGCTAGTCATCTTCTAAAATTAATAAGCTCAAGGAAAGATTAATAGTTAATGTTGAGAAAATATGGGACTTGAAATCAGCACATAGGCCCTAGCTGATGATTTTACATGATGGGTCTTTTGCAGATTAAAAGTACCACCCACAGCATTTCAGAAATTAATTTTTGTTGCTGTGGGGAACTGTAATAGGCTGTTGACTCCGTACTAGACTGGGAAGCATTGATGAGGCTCAGAAGATGCCAGTTAACCTGGTAAGACACACCTGAGGGAGAATTAGGCTTGATAAACAATCACTAATGGAGGATGGCACCCAGCTAAACAGGAAAACCCTGGGATCCTGGCCCTGAGAGTAGGGTGTACCTGGAGAGGTGGTGAAGCAAGAGTCCCAGGGAAATGCTGGCAAGGTTCAGGACAGTGCAGATCTTGGTCGCTGATTAGAAGGTCCTAGGCTGGAACCCAGAGTAGTGGATGAGCCTAAGTTCCCCTACCAGCCACTGGGGAAGTGGCACAGTCTGGGCGGTGAGCTGGACCTGAGACAGTTCATACGGAGAGACTTTGAAACCCCAGAAGAATGAAAACACATAGTGCCATGGCTGGAAGGCCAAGCCACTAAGAGGGAGCATCTCAGTTCACAAAGAGGAAGCACAGCAACTCCTGGAGTGTGACCGGGGATGCAGCATGAGTGAGAGACCAAAGGGGGCATCAAACTGGGATAGAGTTGTTCCCTAGATGTAGCCATGAAGAGGTGTCACAGTAGTAAGTGTACCCCTATACAGGGCATAACTTGCGATGCCCTCTGTTACCCTTAGAAATCTTTGTCAATGTTGTTGGACAGGTTGATTATTCAGCAGGTTTACTAGCTTGCAAAACAATTGAGTAGCTTAATGAGGGTATAAACTTAATGAAGCTGACCACGTCATATAAAATACAATGGATCATACCACTGGAATAGTGAGGACCAGATTCTCGGTTCCACTTTGGCTGTGGCTGGTACAGGAACTAAGAGGGATGGAGAAGTGGCTCAAAGCCATTTTTCATGCTGCATTCAGGGGAGCTGGAGGCTGGTGTGGCCCCCAACATAACCTGAAGGAGCCTAAATGTTGCTGCGACAGCTTCCCTGAGGATGCTCTACTAGCCCAAGCCCAGTGGTGTGCAATGTGCTTCAGCTACACTCTTCTGCCACTGGCCTACCACGGAATGTCCCCCTGAGGCAAGAGCAGAGCTGGCCGTGTTAATCTGACACCACTCAGGGGTTCACTACCCATCCACTTAGGGGAGTTTTGCATCAGCATTGCACTACACGAGCAGTACTACCTGGAAAGAGGTGGTGGTCAAGGATCTAGCCCTCAGTGTTATGTTTAGAACTTGGACTGAAATAAATAAGGCTTATCCTACACTACTAGGTCGAAGGAAACCTCCAGTCTATACACAGACACTTGCAGCATCTCCTTCCTCTCTACCTCTGTGACCATCAGGAGACTGATATCACATAGGGTTGCCTAGGGGAAATGGGGGAAGTTCTCACTAAAAGTGCTTTTACACGGAAAAAAAGGGCATGTAGACTCACCCCTGACATTCCAGATTGCCAAACCACGTGGCTGCTAATGTGCCCTTACTGTGCTTGGCATGGATCGGCAAGTAGTTTAAAATGGCTGATAGGGGGCTGGGGCACCACATGAGAGATTCCGCAATTTGGGAGTGAAAACAGCTTTAGTGCTATGGGGAAGGGCCATTGTTTGATGAGCTACCTGTGCTCCCAACATGAGCCTGCCATAAACTTCATTAAAAGTGTGGTCACCCATGACCCAGAGGGAGGTGGAGGGGGTTTTCTCACCATGGCTGGAGCAGCAAAATGGCACAGTGAACGGTTATGGATTCTGATTAGGTTATGGCTTGCACCTACTGTAATAAGGGTGTTTTTTTTTTTATGAAAATGGCCTTGCTATGGACATATTTTATTCATGTACAATGGCTTCTTTATTTTTTTCCCCTGACTGAAGCTGGAAATGTGTCCTTCAGTGGGTCACCAACACCGAAAGCAAACTTTCAGTGATTAGAAGGAGGAGAAAGAGAACGCGGGAAGACATGTTCACCGAGATAATGAATGCCTCCAGGACAACTGATGCAGAGCTGAGAGCATGGAGGTTTTCGTTGTCTGACAAGTTAGACATGGACATGGAGAGCAGGAAACCTTCCAATAAGCGAGAGCGTGCTGTGCAGGATGAGATGCTTCGGATTATGAGGGATCAAGCAGACATGTTGAGGCCTCTGGCTGAACTGCAGGAACAGAAGCAGGAGGGTAGAGTCCCTCTGCAGACCTCTGGTGGACAGCCAGCTAGCAACACCTGGTGCAGAATTACCCTCTCGCAAGCATTCCATGAGGCATGGGCAAAAAGTCCATGATCTCTTTCACTTAACTTGGGGGGTGGGGGCGGGAGTACAAGGAATAGAAGGTGCTCATTCACAGACCTTTGATGGTCTAGAATGCATGTTATGTTCCACAGCTGAAAATGTTTCCCCTGTTCCAACTTGACAAGGTTACTTTTTCTTTCTATTCTCCCTCTTTACCTATGTTTGTTCAATATAGTAAATGGATTCAAAAAATAATTGTTCTTTATTGATTAGAAGCAACGGGCTCGGGCGGAGGGTTGGCTTTACAGGGACAGTGATACAGGCCAGGTGAAGGTTTGGGAAAGCACAATGCAGACAAGCAGCTCACATTACTGTGACTCATTTTTGAAATGGCTTTTCAAAGTCTCGCAGATACGCAGTGCTCCTTGCTGTGCTCTTCTTATTGCCCTGCTGTCTGGCTGCTCAAAAATGGCTGCCAAGTGATCTGTTTCAATTGCCCACTCCTGTGAAAAATTTCCCCCCTTTTTTCACAGATATTATGGCGCACACAGCAGGCAGCTATAACCATGAGGCTGTTCTCCTCACTAAGGTCCAACCTTGTTAGTAGACTTCTCCAGCGCCCTTTCAAACGACCAAAGGCACATTCACCCACCATTGTGCACTTGCTGAACCTATAGTTGAACCATTCCTTACTGCTGTTCAGACAGCCAGTGTATAGCTTCATAAGCCATGGTAGCAACAGGATAGGCTAGGTCCCCCAGGATAACTATAGGCATCTCAATGTCATCCATGTTAATTTTGTCATCTGGAAAGAAAGTCCCAGATTGCAGCTTTTTTAACACCCGAGTTCCTAAAGATGCACGCGTCATGAACCTTTCCTGACCATCCTATGCTGATGTCGGTGAAATGCCCCCTGTGATCCACCAGTGCTTGTAACACCATTGGAAAGTATCCATTTTGGTTTATGTACTCTTTGGCAAGGGGGTCTGGTGCTAAGATGAGGATAAGTGTGCCATCTATCTCCCCACCTCAATTAGGGAACCCCACTGCGGCAAAACCATCCGCTATGTGCTGCATGTTTCTCAGACTTACTACCCTTTCTAGCAGAAGTCGATTAATGGCCCTGCACATTTGGAGCACAGCAGCTCCCACGGTTGATTTACGTACTCCAAATTGATTCCCCACTGGCTGGTAACTGTCTGGTGTTGCAAGCTTCCAAATAGCAATTGCCACTCACTTCTCCACTGTCAGAGCAGCTCCCATTTTTGTGTTGCTGAACTGCAGGGCAAGAGAAAGCTCTGCACAAAGTTCCTGGAAGGTGGCCTTCTGCATTCAAAAGTTCTGCAGCCACTGCTCGTCATCCCATACCTGCAAAATGATGTGGTCCCACCAGCCAGTGCTTGTTTCACGAGATCAGAAACAGTGCTCAAAAGTGAAGCTGCTCTGTGACTGCCATCAGCAACTGTAAATTGTTTTTTTCAAAGGCTTGCAACAGGGCTGCTTGCAGGATATTGCTGTGTTCAACACTGCAGACCCTACTTCGGCTCTGGAAACACTGCAGGAGAAGGCGCAAGGTGTTTGAGATGCTCATAGCAAGAGCACATAGCTGAGCTGGCTCCATGCTTCTGGGGTTATGGCATATGGGCGGAGGTTTTAAGGCATGAAAACCACTGGCTTGTTTGCTGTTGATGTGAGGGAGGGAGCACAGTGCATCATGGGATACTGATGCAATGTTCCCTTTCTCCCCTGCGACAATGTTTTGGTCCCAGGAAGCGTTGCACAAACTTCCCAAAAACACACTGCGGCAAGCTGCACTTTGGGATAGCTACCCATGACGCACTGCTTTGTGCATCAATGCAGGCGCTGCCAGTGAGGATGCATTCCATTGAGACAATGTGCATGGCCACACCATGCTCAATAGACTTCATGAATTCAGGGGCTCGAGGTTGAAATAGATAAAGTTGTCTTAATTTTGTAGTGTAGACAAGCCCTCAGACACATCAGCTGCAAGCCAGCAACAGCCACTTTATTTGTTGTTTTTTTCATCTACAGAAATCATGGATAAAAAATGACCCATGCCATTCCATTACCTTTCTAGCAGACAGGTAAGGTGGTGCAAAGCGCACAGGTTTCTATTCAATTCAATAATACGGTGTTAGCATGACAAACTATAGAATTGTAGTCAAAGTGTAAATAAGACAGACATCTCTTAGGAATCTACCATTAAATTAGCACAGAGTAAAATTTTCAAGTGTGTCTAAATTCCACTGAAATCAGCAGCATTGAAAGTCACTGAGTCTTAGACTATTTTTGAAAACTTTCCCCTCAGTCTTCCCAGGCTACACCATGCACTTGGAGTTTTAATCCCCGTCTCTGTCTGGATTTTCTGTCCATTCCTGATTCTGTGGCAGATTGCTATGTAGCATGAGTCATCTCTCTCTCTTTCTTCTCCCAAGTTTAGGTGCAGTTTTTCCTCCTCACTTTTTGTTGAAAAATCTTTCATTTTTTCTCATCATCTGAGGAAATATCTTTCTTGAATTCATTACCACTATGTAACATATTCCTCTCCCACTAGTAGAATTGGTTTATTGACATGAATTTAAATCAGAATGCAGATAGTCTGCTGTACCCTGAATTCTGGCTTTGCCTGTGGATTGTTCGGCTTCCAAACATGGGGATTATCAAATCATTAACAATTCAAATAATTGGGAGGTCTTCTGACACTTGTTTAAGCTGGGTCTGAATGGGCTCTCACCTGACATTTATTAGTGAGGTGGGGGAGAAGACTTCAGGAACTGACCTCATTTGCATAGACACTCCCACTCTGTCTAGATGCACAGCATGATGGAGTCGCTTTGCCCAAACGATCACTTTTGGTTGGTGCTGGATTGCAAATCAGTTTGTTATTGGGGTCAGGGGAGAGGTAATGAAGTGTTATATGAATCAAGGGAAGCAGAACTGTGCTTGGCATGGCCTGATTGAAGGATTCACTCTCACCTGAACTGTACTCACTAAGCAGGGGACAGGGGTGCTAAAGCTCAGTGGAGATGAAAGAAGGTGGGGACAGATGCCTTTACTTGGCAGTGGGGTCTTAGGCACCATTTGACTGTCATTCTCCCTGTTGTGTAATGACACAGCTGGTTAAGACTCAATTGAGAGTCTTTTGTTGTGGATCACTAGAGGAGAAATCGCTGGTAACCAGACCTAAGCATTAGACCCGCTATGGGATAGTTTCTCTACTGAAGGAGACTACCCAGCTCACACTAGTAGTGAGGCTTCCCCATTAACAGATGAAATCACTGAGAGCTGTGTTAAGTGCTAGGGCCTCAAGACATCCAGAGGTGGCAGTGGTGGAGTGAGTGATGGCAGAGCAGCTAAGGTGCTTTTCTCCCCTGCCCTCTGGCCAGGGTAGGAGGTGATTTCATATGACTGCACCTCTGAACTCTGGGTCTTCACTGAACAAGGACAACAGCTGTGAGTGGGGTGCAGTGGGGGGAGGGGCACATTAGAGGAACTTTTGTTTGTTGGACTTTTTTGCTGCAAGGTGAGAACCTGAGGCGAAGGACCCTGCCCAACATACTTTGGGGTGGGTGTTTTGGTCATATGCTTCTGAATCATGCTTGTGGCACTTTCTCAAATTAATGCTGGGTTACTTTCCCCTTTTTATTAAAACGTTTTTTTTCTACACACCGATTGAGTGCTTACAAGAGGGCAAGTACTCGAGGTTCCCGGCATGATGTGTCATTTTCCCAGGTTACTAGGTGGGGGCTCGAGCTGGTTGTGAGTTGTATTGTTAAAAAGGAACCCCTAGATATTGAACCCATCCCTTGTCACTGCCAACTCCACCTGGCAGAAGGCTTGCACTTGTGTAACATAACGCCTGCGTTGTGATGTTCTGGTAATAGAACTTCCATCATGTCACGGACATGGTGCTTGTGAAACAGACATCAGAGGTGAATTAGTTGATTCTTCCAGTGAAGATCTCACAGCTCCTGCTAGCCTCTGCAGTGTGAGCGATGACTCAGCATGTCCACTCTGTAGACAGTGGTCATAGCAGTGACTACAGCAAGTAGCATATCTATGAGCTGCAGCCAATGTTCCCTCCAATTTTTTACATCCATGTGCGGCATGAATTTTATGTGCACCAGTATGGAGGTGATGTGTGGTGGGGGTGGCGCTGAGAGTTTCAGAGTGTGGGAGGGGGCTCAAGGGCTGGAGCAGACCATTGAGGTGGAAGGCGTTTCGGGCTCTGGGGTGGGGCTGGGGATGAGGGGTTCAGAGTGCAGGAGGGGGCTCAGGGCTGGGGCAGAAGGTTGGGCTGAGAGGGAGTGAGGGCTCCTCTGGGGGGTGCGGGCTCTGGGATGGGCCCAGGGATGAGGGGTTTGGGGTGCAGGCTGCCCCGTCGCTGTGTCAGGGAGAGAGGAGTCCCTCCAGTCCTCTCTTGCATCAGCAGCCGAGGGCTGGGAGAGACTGCCTGTCCCCACCACGGCAGCTCTGGGGCCGGGTCTGGGGGAGGGAGAGAGGTGCCTCTCCCCGCCGCAGCCCTGCACGCCCCGTACCACTCTCTAGTCCAGGTGTCTGCGGCTGCAGAGCCTTGATAACCTGCTGCACAGCTTAGAGGGAACTTAGGTTGCAGCTGCTTTTCCAGGTTCATAAACCCTGCTGTTGGTTTATATTCTGCTATTAATCTGCTGTTGTCTGTTGCTCTTGCACCAGCTGTTCTTAGACCATCCTGAATTATTTCAGTAAACCAAAACCAGCATATAAGTGTTATCAAGTTATTAGATGTGATCCAGCAGTGGCTCTCAAACACTTTTACTGGTGACCCCTTTCACATAGCAAGCCTTTGAGTGCGACCCCCCCCTTTTAAATTAAAAACACTTTTTAATATATTTAACACCATTATAAATGTTGGAGGCAAAGCGGGGTTTGGGGTGGAGGTTGACAGCTCACGACCTCCCACGTAATAACCTTGCGACCCCCTGAGCGGTCCCAACCCCCAGTTTGAGAACCCCTGTGATACAGACTCATTTGCAGAAGCATGAGCTGGAGCTTCATAAGTTTTGAGATAACAATATATAAACAAAGGTAAATTTTCATCTACTAGCTGCTCTGGCCAAATCATGGTGATTGAATGGTTTTGTAGCTTTTGGGTGGTGAACTTGGCAGACAGAGGTCTTCTAGATCCCTGGCTACGTCGATTAAGCATCATGGTCATAGCAGCAAAGAATCCTGTGGCATCTTATAGACTAACAGATGTTTTGGAGCATGAGCTTTCGTGGGTGAATACCCACTTCCTCAGATGCATGTAGTGGAAATTTCCAGGGGCAGGTATATATATGCTAGCAAGCAAGCTAGAGATAACAAGGTCTGTTCAATCAGGGAGGATGAGGCCCTGTTCTAGCAGTTGAGGTGTGAAAACCAAGAGAGGAGAAACTGGTTCTGTAGTTGGCAAGCCATTCACAGTCTTTGTTCAATCCTGAGATGATGGTGTCAAATTTGCAGATGAACTGAAGCTCAGCAGTTTCTCTTGAAGTCTGGTCCTGAAGTTTTTTTGCTGCAGGATGGCCACCTTAAGGTCTGCTATAGTGTGGTCAGGGAGGTTGAAGTGTTCTCCTACAGGTTTTCGTATATTGCCATTCCTAATGTCTGATTTGTGTCCATTTATCCTTTTCCATAGAGACTGTCCAGTTTGGCCGATGTACATAGCAGAGGGGCATTGCTGGCATATGATGGTGTATGTTACATTGGTGGATGTGCAGGTGAATGAACCGGTGATGGTGTGGCTGATCTGGTTAGGTCCTGTGATGGTGTTGCTGGTGTAGATATGTGGGCAGAGTTGGCATCGAGGTTTGTTGCATGGATTGGTTCCTGAGCTAGAGTTATTATGGTGCGGTGTGCAGTTACTGGTGAGAATATGTTTCAGGTTGGCAGGTTGTCTGTGGGCGAGGACTGGCCTGCCACCCAAGGCCTGTGAAAGTGTGGGATCATTGTCCAGGATGGGTTGTAGATCCTTGATGATGCGTTGGAGGGGTTTTAGCTGGGGGCTGTATGTGATGGCCAGTGGGTGCCACAGGATTCTTTGCTGCTTTTACAGATCCAGTCTAACACGGCTACCCCTCTGATACTTGACATCATGGTCATGTACACTTCAAGAGTAAACACCAGCACCTCTGAAAATCAGATCCTTGTGGGTCTGCAGCTGGGCACCTGGAATTAGAGGCCATTTTGAGAAACCTGGACTGACTGACTTACTTGCCGAATGTCGCTCAAGAAAAGGGTAACAAGCAGGTCAATTTAGCGCTAATGCCTGCTGACTCCCAGGTGTGTACTTTGTCTTTCCTCCCCTGCTTCTGTATCCTTCCTCCTTTATAAATATTTCCTTTGATCTCATTGAATGCAATATTAAAACATCTAATTGCAAATGAACCCCAGACAGGAATAGGAGTTGTTGGGTTCCTGTGCTCACAGTCAGAGAGCCTCCAAGATGTATTGGTTTGCAGTAGTCAGCGTGCCCAACCATTCATTAACTTCTGTATGTTTGAATTGTCACCAGGAAATTAACTCAGGGGTTGCTAGAGCTGTGTTCCCACTTTGCTCCCTTAAAATAAAACAAGATTGTATTGTGGGCAGACTGGTTCCTGTCACAGTCTTAAAGCCTGCAACTTCAGAGTAATCTTTTTTGAAGGAAACACCACAAGCATGTTACTTTGCACCTTAATTGGCCTAAAATCAGAATTTTGGGTATAAACTGAACTAACAGTCTTTCTTTAATTGTTCCTGTAACCATATAATGTCAAAACTACAAACCGTACACATCCTTGGTGGTTAACATTTTCCAGAAGTGGATTTAGCTATATCTTAACCCCTAGATGTAGCTTTTGGCTTATTGAGGTTATTACTGTTGCCTTCAGGTTCACAGAGGTTTTAAGGCCAGAGGGGATCGTTACATCTGACCTAACTACATTACGTCTGACCTAACTAAATAGAATTTGATTTTTAAGTGTCTCAGTATAAGGCATGTTTTCCAGATCTCAAATCATGTTTGTAGCTTTGTTCTGAATGCTTTCCAGTTTTTCAACATCTTTTTTAAAGTGTGGAAACCACGACTGAACACAGTATTCCAGTCATGGTCTCACTAATACCATATCTAGGGTTAACATTACTTCCCCCCACCTGCTTGGTATTCCCTGCATATAACTCCAAACAGTGCCTTGGCTCTTTATGAAAACTCTGATGATTTTATCATGAATCACACAATATCTGTTTTTTTCCCCTAAGCCCCACCTCCTGGAGTCAGGAAATTCTGTGAGAATCTCAGCTTTCATTTTTTCCCCACAAGTTTGTTTCTAGCCTTCATTGCTGCTGAGAAAAGCTTGAAAATATGATCTGGGTACACCCTAAAGACCAAAAACTGGAAGGCAAATAAAAAGAGCCCCCCCAAATCTCATGATTTTTTGGGATCTGAGCCATGGTTTTCACATGCTTGGGATTGGCAATGTTGAAAGAAGCAGTGGCTGCAGGGGACCTTTGGGTGTTCATGGTGTCATCACTGCCCAACACCTTTTTTTTTGGTTTCTGGGCGTTCTTTCCCCTCCGCTGATTGGCTGCTTGCTCCAACTCCCTCCTCCCACCGCCCTCAGATTTAATTAAAAAGCACCAAAAGAGGCATGATGATAAGTGTAATGAGGAATGCCTGCCCTGTGGTATGCTGTATGTCTGTATTGGTTTTAGTAGTTGGAGAATTCAGATGAGTTAATGAGAAACTCAGCCACCTCAACTTGCATTACAGCCAGGTTAGAAAAGCAGGCCTACATCTACTGACAGCTCTGTCATCCAGTTCTCAAATAAAAATGGATTCATCTAGACAGTGCAACCCCCTCAGAGAATATGTGCCTTGCACCGAGTATGTCTTCTTATAGCATTGTGTTTTACAAGGCCTTAGCTCTATAAATTATTCCCAGTTCTCCACAGCTAGGTACGTGCTGTGCAGAGAAGGCTAATAAAAGAGAGACCAGTCCGCTAACCATTTTTGTCCAAGCAGCTTATATCAAATGCTATAAATCTTTTAAAGTGCCTGGAGCACATGGAATTTGGTGTTGGCAAACTTACATGACAAAGAACACACAGGCAGTGGAGATGGATTAGAAAGAGCAAACAGCATAAATCTAGCCCAGAAATAGATGAAAGGGAATGGAAATTCCCAAAGCCTTCAACACACAAATGCAACACTAAAAATATGAGCTAGTTCCTTCCTAGCCCAGGATGCGGGTTATTTATAGACAGAATGAAATAAGATGATTTATCAGAACCATTGACATAATTATTTGTAAATTCATCACCGATGGATGTCCACTGCACCCCAGGGAATTACAGTATTGCTGCACTAAACAATCCCTTAGCAAAGTAACTTTGCCTGAGGGAGGAGTGTTAGCCTGGTTCGGTTTTCACATACTCAAGTCCCTTCGTAATCCTGCCCTAGGGTGTTTCAGGGATTTAAATATTATACCGCGGTATTGTAAAGAGTGAAATGCTAATGTGATTACAAGGTTTGGGGAATATGGGAACAATTATATCTAAGGGCATGTCCACACAGAGACTTAGTGCACAGCAAGCTGGGGTGTCAATCTAGGACACTCTAGCCTGCCATACACTGAGCGGCCACACACTGAGTTTCAAACAGCAGTAGATCATGAGTGTTTTGTCAGAGAGTCTTGTAGTAGCTGTGGCAGTCTAGGCACATGAACTGGAGGTGTTTGCACATTGGCGCTGGCATCCTTGTCTCAATGGTATTTATAACTGAGAGTCCTGATATTCAGGAAAATCCCTCGATGGAAGGTAATAGTGGTAAAATCAGAGCAGATGGTGGACAAAGGAATGAGTGCAGCAGTAAATAGTCTGAACATCTGCAAAAGCTGGGCAGTAGAGATGCTAAGACTAACTCTAAACAATGGCGGTAACTGTAGCACCTTTACCTGGATGGAGTGGAAGTGCTTTTGTGAGAGATCAAATTGTTTATGCTGCAGAAATGGGGTGGTAGTGGTGGTGGGGAGATTTTGGCTGAGATTGTAGCATGAGCCTGTGCAAAAATGAATCTAACAGCATGTGGGTTAATAATAATCTATATCTCTTGCTTTTCTAAGTATTTATAATGCTTCCATCACCATAGCACAGTAACTATTTTTCTGGAGCTGGGATTTAGGCGCAAAGGAAGGAGAACAAGCAGATTATTAAAGAAACAGTAATATTTCTGTTTCTTTAATATTCTGAATAATCTTAATATTTTCAGCTGATCATAGAGCTGACCTGGTTTGCCAAAGAGCAGACGCTCTGTCTTTTTAATAGAGATAAGATCAGTCAAGGCTATTGAAATCAACTATTTGCCATAACATAATTCTCCTAAAGGAGAATTTAGCTTCCCTTAACAATGGTATGTTAGGTTCAGTAGGCAGAGCAAACAGTGTGGGTTCCATTGCATGGGGCTGGGGGAGATCTGGGGAGTCTTAAGAGCAGTGGTCCACTATGGTGGAGTGCGCCCCCTAGGGCTGTGTGGAGGAGTGTTCAGGGTGTGTGTGGCGGGGCCCAGGGTAGGTGAGGATGGAGCATCGCTCTCAGCCCAGCTCCTCCCCCAGCCACAGCTCCACTCTTCCCCCAGCTCCCCACCCTAGCCCAGCTCTTCCTCTAGCCACAGCTTCACCCCTATCCCCTGTTCTGCTCCACCTGAAGAAGCAAACTGTGACCCAGAAGGCTTGCACCATTGGTGGGATTCTGGGGGATGTGGAAGAGCTGCTGGGGAGGCTTGGGAAGATAGCATTAGTTCAGAGCCTCGGAGGCAACATGATCAGTGGGGATCCCCACTCCCAAGAAGAGTGTCAGACATGAGGTCTACACCAGGATATGTGCCTAGAGCCCCAAAGCCAGGAACAGTGCCTAAAGTCTGCCCAGTCCCAGCAAGCGGAGGGCAGGTGGGATTCAGTTTGGAGCCCCTACAGCAGTCTAGTGAGTGTCCAACAGGGGGAGCTCACCCAGATCTGTGACTGGGCTGTATAGGCATTTCTGGACAGCTACAAGTATTCTGCAGCAAACAAACACTTTAACATGATAAATGCCACTGAGAGTTATCAATAATCGTTAATAGCTGTCTACAAACATAGGAGGCTGAAGAGTACAGTGATGCAAGTCCAGAAAACATTTTAATTCCAAGCAGCTCCTATTAGCTTATACCTGTGCAGGTTTAGCTGACTGAATGCTTAGGGAAAGTCAATGGCTCAGCAGATTGGCAATGATCTTGGGGTCTTTCACCTCTAGGTCTGGTGTGAATTGCCCCCTAGCTGGGAGCGAATAAAAGTCCTCACTGTCAGAGGGCGAGCGCTCAGCATGGAGTTACTTGGTGATCTCAGTCTAGATCCTAGTGTCCACTTCCTAGAGACAATTAGCACACCAGCATTAATCAGCACACTTTCAGCAGAGGAGGCAAGGAAGGGGCATGGTGCTTGAATTCAGCTCTCCTGGACTCTCACCCAGTGCGGATGACCTATCTTCTTGGAGAGAGGCTGGGAGAAGATCGAGGACGTCAGTCTGCAGGGCTGTCAATCTGCCCCTCCTATGATTACTGAATACATTTAAACAAAGAAAAGTTGGATTCTCTTTTCTGCCAAGGTACAAAGGAAACAGGCACCGGAGATAGATAGAAAGGTTAAGGAAGATGAATCTAGCACTGAAGTGCATGGGAGGGGACAGAAATTCATGCTTTCCATAACAGAGAAATATGATTAAGGTTCAAAGAATGTAAAACAAAATGTATTCCCAAAACACCGATTACAGAGACTGTTTTAACTGTACAAATATTCCATTTATCTTATTCATCATATTTACCTTATGATAAGATTTCCCACATTCACATTTGGGCCAAGTGCATTAGTGAAAGAAAGTGCACATAGCAACATCTTGGCATGCTAATCAGACATCATCAAGTGCACCTGCTCCAGGAATCTGTGGCCAAACTCTATTTTCAACTGCACTGGTGTAGATCTGGAGTAACTCCAGCGTCTGCTATAGTAGACTACAGTGGAGTTACTCCAAGTTTACAACAGGGCATTTGAAAGCAGAATTTGACCTGCTGTTCCCTATCCTGCCAAAGCAGAAACACCTTGGGCACACTGAATTGAATCAATGTACATCTGAGCTTTTTAATCATGGCATAAGGGAGACAAGAGAGACACGGGGAAGGATGATGGTTAATAAAATCAGAACAAATTCCATTCTAGTACCTTACATGTTCAGGTCTCTTAAGCTTTACTTCAACACTGACTTTACCGCATACGTAAGAGATGAAGTCTGATCCTGGTGCCACGGAGGGCAGGGGCAGTACTCCCATGCTGTGTTCCCTGGGAGTGGGAGCAGACATGTAATGATTCAGTCTTCAGTGCCAGCTTTTAGCTGCTATTTATCTTACTGCTTACAATGATTTGCCAAACATTGTGTCTGGCAGTCATTTGCCCGATGCTGTAAAGACATTTTTCAAAGGCCAGGGAGGTAAGTGGGAACAATAACCCTTTATTAGGAAAAGACCTTAGGTGGTCCAGTGTAGATCCAAAAAGAGGTGGGAGTGGGGATATGGTCCAGGGTGCCCCTTCACCTGCCCCCTGTGTCAATCCATCCTAGGCAGCCAGAGGGATGGTATTTGGGCTTCCTTAGCTCATGGGCTCCACCTCCAAAGGGCCATGGCTGGGGGTGGTGAGGTTGTGTCCAGGCCCTGCTCCTGTGTGTAGTGACTAGGGGGCTGGAAGCCTGAGCTGAAAGGACGGCACGTTGCCCTTTGAGACAAAAGACTAAGGGCCACTGCTAAGTGCCTGCTCCACTTAGTAGGCTGGCTCCTTCCACATGCAGGCTTGTACCTTTCCAGGCTGCCTCATCATGGTTGTAAGAACTACAACAAGGCCATCAGTCTTGAATTCTGCAGTGTCATGACCGGGGAAAACCCAGGGAGGAGGGTGACCAGGAGCCTAGTTTTCGACTGGACAGTCCGGTTGAAAAAGAGACCTAATGGTGTCCAGATCTACAGTCTTGTGCCAGAATGCACATACAGCTAGAATTCACTGAGCTCATTAGATAAGACACTCACCCTTCCTGGCCAATCTGGGTAATGCATACAACAGATTCCCAGGCGCTCATTCTGAATGTACATCCAAGAAGAATCAAGATGTCAGATTAAATCAAAGGGATCTCAGTTTAGACCTTTAAGCTCAGCTGAAAACATTGCTCTACAGCAGGGGTAGGCAACCTATGGCACACATGCCAAAGGTGGCACGCGAGCTGATTTTCAGTGGCACTCACACTGCCCAGGTCCTGGCCACCGCCCGGAGTGGGACTTTGCATTTTAATTTAATTTTAAATGAAGCTTCTTAAACATTTTAAAAACCTTACTTACTTTACATACAACAATAGTTTAGTTAATAGTGTAGACTTATAGAGAGAGACTTTCTAAAAACATTAAAATGTATGACTGGCACGTGAAACCTTAAATCAGAGTGAATAAATGAAGACTCAGCACACCACTTCTGAAAGGTTGCCAACACCTGCTCTACAGTAAGGAAAGCCATGTTGGGGAGAGGATGAATTTGTTGTGAATTTCTATAGACCTGCTCAAAACATTATGCTGTTTGTGCCCTCTTAGGGACAAAGGTAGAACACACTATTAAAAAAAAATCACTTTCCCCCCACCCTAAAAAAAAAGGTTTACTGATTGAAAATGTCCCCAGTCTTTTAAATGAAGTACAGTAGATACACAGTGTGTTTGTTTTAAGGAAGGCTGTGCTGTTTAAGGGCCGGATTCTTAGGTGGACAGACACCTGCCCTGGTGCAGGGGTACTGTTTACTTCATTGGTTTATGCCTGTGCTGATTAGATTGCAGGACTGAGGCCTAGGCTGGCAAAATGTCAGTCTTCACCTCCCTCATCACCTCCTCTTTCAGTCGTTGTTTCCACTGAACAGTTTTGTGAATTCTGTGATCATGGGGAAAGCAGATTTTCTTCCTCACTTTTCCACAAAATTGATGACAAAGCAAACTTCTATGATTTCACGGTACATGCAAACTGTTAGCCAGATCTAGTCTGCAAGGATTTCCCTAACATCCTGTGAATAGGCCTTCCCTTGCCTTCAGGCCTGTCAGAGATGGAACATCTGCTACAGCGCTTGGAACGTAATGTAACCTCATGTGCAGCCACTGACAGAGCAACATGTTCCTCTAAAATTTTCAGTAAGCAAGGGGATCATAATAGCTGCCTTCTAGAGGCTTTTCACTGGGCTAACTTGCTGTCCTGTTCCTTACAGGAGCTCAGCAAAACCAATATCTTATCCTTACATAAGTGACAGTATAATGAACCTTGTAGGCTACAGTATAGTAAACAGTTTACATATGCACTTCAACAGGGCTCATCATCATGCAACATGCGATATATATTACAGTATATTCATAGATTCCAAGACGGGAAGGGACATCTGTGATTATCTAGTCTGACCTCCCGTATACCACAGGCCAGAGAACAGCCCCAAATGATTCCCAGAGCAGATCTTTCAGAAAAAAAACACTAAAATTTAATTTAAAAAATGTCAGTGATGGAGAATCCATGACAAACCCTGGTAAATTGTTCCAAAGGCTAATTACCTTCACTGTTAAAAATGTATGCCTTATTTCCAGTCTCAATATGGCTAGTTTCAACTTCCAGCCATTGGACGGTGTTATACCTTTCTCTGCTAGATTGCAGAGCCCATTATTAAATATTTGTTACTCATGTAGCTATGTATAGACTAATGAAGTCACCCCTTAACCTTCTCTTTGTTAAGCTAAAGAGACCAAGCTCTGTGAGTTGATCACCATAAGGCAAGTTTTCTAACCCTTTAATCATTCTCATGGCTCTTCTTCTCCAATGTATCACCATCCATCTTGAATTGTGGACACCAGAACTGGACACAGTATTCCAGTAACAGTCACAACAGTGCCAAATGTAGAGATAAAATAGCCTCTCTCCTCCTGTTTGAGAGTCCCCTGTTTATGCCTCCAAACAGGGCTGGCTCTACTGTTTTTGTCGCCCTAAGCAGCGCACCAGATTGCCGCCGCTGATGGCGGGGGCAGTCCGTGTGCCGTTAGGGCAGCATGCGTGTTTCCGCGATGGTGGCTATTCAGCGGCAGCTTCTGTCTTCAGCCGGAAGACAGAAGCTGTGCCGCTGCTGGCAGCTGAACATAGATGCTGCCGCCGAATTGCTGCCACTGCCACGCCCTAATGGCACATGGACTGCCCCCGCCATTAGCGGCAGCAATTTGGCGAGCTGCTTGGGGGCAAAAACACACGGACTGCCGCTCCTTGCAGATTGCTGCCACAAGCACCTGCTTGGGATGCTGGTGCCCGGAGCCGGCCCTGCCTCCAAGGATTGCATTCGCCCTTCTGGCCACAGTGTCGTACTGGGAGCTCATGTTCAGCTCATTATCCATCATCATCCTTAAATCTTTTTCAGAGTAACTGCTTCTGAGGAAAGAGTCTCCCATCCTGAAAATATGGCTTACATTCTTTGTTGCTCAATGTATACATTTACATTTAGCAATATTGAACACATATCGTTTGCTTGCACCCAGTTTACAAAGCAATCCAGATTTCTTTGTATTAGTGACTTGTCTTCTTCATTATTTACCACTCCCTCAATTTTTGTGTCATCTGCAAACTTTGCCAGGGATTATTTTATTTTGTCCAGGTCATTGATAAAAAGGTTAAATAGCATAGGACCAAGAACTGATCCCTGTGGGACCCCACTAGAAACACACCCACTCGATGGTTCCCCGTTACAATTACATTTTGAGACCTATCAGTTAGACCTATCAGATGCTGTATAGTATTAGCTCACCAAGGGCATGCGTTAATGGTACGCTATTGTGTTTTGTATATACTATGTACTAGGCCAAATTTTCAATAAGTGCTGGCTGACGTCTGTGTGCACCTGCACTTGCATGTACAAATGTGTACACATCTGTGCATGCAGTTGCCTAGTTTGTACATACAAATGAGGCTTCCTTCATAAACTCAGTTTTTTGCATATACACTTATTCTACGTTTTGAAAATTGGGTCTTTAACATATACACAAACATATTACAACTATACTACATTATACTAATATATAAACAACTATACTACAACTTTAATCATCCTTCAGTCCTATTGTGCCTGGTGATTATTGTTGACACTTCCATACTAATAATTGCAGTGGTGGAACTAACATGACATTTGCCGCCATCACACTGTTCACTCCGCTTGTTTGTTACACCCCTCCCTGAGCCCTACTTCTGTCTTGTCTTGTCAGGAAGCGGGGCCTGCAGCAGAGCTAGTCTCCAGGCAACTTAATGAGCGCAGCTGGCCTGTAACAGGCTGCCAGATGTGACTGGCTAAATTGCCCAATTCATTGGCAGAGTCAGCAGACCAGCTCTTCAGTCCAGCCCAGCAGCAGCAGCAGTTCAGTGGCTGCTCAAAGCATTCACCCACAGCTGCAATAGCTTCTGCTTGTTCCCAGCCTTATTCCAGTCCTTCTCACTGTAGTGCATATACTATAGACAGGCCAATAAACCATAGTCTACCAGCTGCTATGTGTGGGTTATGACAAACAGTGAGAACTAACTACAGAGGCAGCAGTTACTTTAGCTTTAACCAGGTACCGTTACCTTTGAGTGGGATGTCAGATTTCCTTCTGCACTTGTTCTTTGGGGGAATGCTATGGCAAAGAAGTGAGTCTTGCAATGTGACATGACTGTGGTGACATTTGGACAATTCTTGAGCTTTTTGAAGAAGTAGTTCAAGATCCTTGAGTTGACTGTTGAGAAGGCATCATCTCCAGGTCCCTTGAGTATGTACCTGGGCTCACTGGACTGTTGCATCTGTTGTGATGGGCTACAGAAGGAGAGGTGGTATCCGAGGTAGCCTGGGCAAATTTCACCAAGGCCTTTGTAAATCAGAACCAGAACCTTGAAGGGGAGTCAGCACAGGAGTGGGCACCACTGCTGTTACTAGGCACCTACATGGTGTAGTCTCTTGGGCTCTTTCTACTTAGTTGCTGGGCTGCCAGAGAGCTTCTTCTGGAATGTAGGCCTAGGTAGAGTGAGTTACAATAGTCTAACCTGCTTGTGACAAATGCATGAACTGCTGAGGCCAGGTCATCATCCTAGGGGAATGGATAGAGGAGTTTTCTTGCTAGCCAGAGGTGGAAGGAAGGCGCTTTTGGTGATGGTTGTTTAATAGGGGTTCAGTGATGAGTGTAGCAGGACATAGTTGTCAAACTTAATGAGTAATGTTCAGATGTTCTCAGCTGAGCATGGAGGGGTGGTATCCAAGCACTTCTGTCCTCCAACTAGCAACACTTCAGTCTTTTCTAAGTTTAATCTGAGCCAGCTGTTTTTCATCCAGACTCCAGTGTCCTTCAGGCACTGAGATATCTGGGAGCCAGGGCTGGCTGCACCCAGTGAAAAGGATATAGAGAACTGCATATGGCTGGTATCACAGCCCTGGTTTTCTCATGACCTCCCTTAATGTTATACATAGATGTTAAGTACGTGTGGTGTCAGGCACAAGCAACATTGTTACTAAGTCCTAGTTGTTATTTTATTAAATACCTTGTCTTTTTATGCCTTCACATCCTTTCCCCTGAATCCTTTAAAATCACAGCCTGGCTCTAGTACAGTGCATTAGAACACTACCCAGCTCCACAGGCCAGGGAGTCAGAATAAATGTCTTTTACTTGACCGAGTGTACACAATTGGATGTGAAGTGTGTGCCTGTAGGGACTCTAAAGAAGGATAGCTACTTAGGGATTAATCAGCTTGGTGAAGTGTCCCTGTGCAAATTGTGATAAAGGCTGGAGGCCAGTCATTTCTGTAAGTGGAGTTCACGCTCTCTTTCTTTACTGTTTGTGTGCTTCAGGGAGTTTTACCACACTGTGACTTTAAGGAGAGTTCAACTTTCTGTTAGCCAGTGATAGAAGCCAATCCAAACCCCAAACACACCCCTGGAGCATTTGCTCAGATGTACCAAGTTTATGCTCATGCTGAGGGATAAGGCAAGAGGCAGGAGCTGTTCTCTTGGGTCATTACCAGTTCAAAAGTGTCCCTCAATTACTAGGAACGACATGATAAATCCTGCTGAAGAGGTTTCTCCTAGAATGCTAGGGGCTCATTTCCCCCCTTTAAATTCCATGTGCTGTTGTCATTAGCATTAATGTTGTTAGTCAGCTTCACCCCTCTCTGTTCTGCACCATTCCCTCTTGGTGAGAGACTTCCTGCATGGGAGTCAGTCTTTTACAGTAGGAGTGGGAATGAGCCAGTGGCATGCATAGGAATACAAAGTTGGCTGCTTTTGGAGGGGCATTTTCTGTGCCCCCCGTGGTTGGAGAAGCTGGCTCCCCCCAACCCCATGGCTCTCCCCCGCACCCTGTGGCAGTGGAGCTTGCTTTCTTCTGGCAGCTGGAGGAGTTGGATCTCGCCCTCACAGCCCCAGGGCCAGAGGAGCTGTCATCTCCCACCCTGGACGGGCTGGAGGAGCTCGCTGGCCCTGGAGGAATTCTCTGCCTCCCCCGATTGGAGGGCTTCATGCCCCTGTTTGCCCCCCTTGTGCATGCCCATGGCATGAGCTGATGGAAATAAAAATTGATTCCTCTTAAAAATTGCATCTCTTTATGTGCATAAATAAGAGGCAAAGTATCACTTTGCTTGAGTCAACACCAGGCTCATTTTCTAATCATCATAGAAGCATAGAATCTCAGAGATGTAGGACTGGAAGGGACCTCAAGAGGTCATTCAGCCCATCCTCCTGCAATGAAACAAGACCAAGTACATGTAGAAGTCATAGAGAAGTTCATAATTCAGCAATCATCTGCATAGTGCACATTTACATCTCCGCAATCCAGCCCCTAGTTAATTTCATTTTTAAAGATTGCTGACTTGTATTTGGGGGTCAACAAAAGGGGTCTCCTGCACAGGGATTGATAAAACTCATATTACGATGGTTAGGTAATGTCTATGATATAGCAACACATTAGGGCTTGTCTACACAGTGCGGTAATGCACTGTTCGTGGGTGTGATTTCCAAAGCACACGTCAATGTTGCACATTAATTGGTGTGTGTAGACCCTGCTGGTGTGCACTGATGTGTGCTTTAACATAGTGCTATTTAAAACAGTACAGGCACATTAAGTAGGTCAGATTAACTATTGGACACATAGCTCATAACTGAACTGCTCTGAGTAGTTGCCTGGCTAGCTGTGTTGTGTACTATAGCAAGAGAAGGCATCATACAGAGGCTGTTAATATGCTTATTTCTTATCTAATATTGCCTACTTTGTGCAATCCCTTTTGAAATCCATCCATCCCCCACCTGCCCTAGTCTCTGAGCTGTTTGTCTTCCGCAGAACTGGATGAATGCTGGAAAAATCTTTCCACAAATATTTGACTTTTACCTGGGTTCACTTTGACAGAGTTTACATGATATTTGTGATAGAAGAGAAATGTTGTTGTGATGTATCATAGTATTGAATGTTATAAGGTGCAAATGAAGCATGCAATTACAGACAATGTGAGCATTTGTTAATGATTTATATATATTTTTTAAAAAATGGAAACCTAAGTCCTGATTCTGCGAACACTTAAGCATATGCATAACCTTATTTACTTGAGGTCTCATTGAAGTCAATAGGACTTTGACATTGACTTCTAAAGGTGTAAGATCAGGCTACTGGGTAGTCTCCTAAAAGCAAACAGCACTGCTTATGTATAATGCATGTGCCACAAGTGTTTGTAGGATTGGCCCTCAAAACTGTGAGCTCCTCCAGGCAGGGTTGGAGCCCTCTCTGTTTGGAAGAACTTAGTACTTTGTGGGCACTACCAGAAATAAATAATAAATAGCAATAATAATTTAAAGGAGAAAAAGGGGAAGAGACACTTCTGATCCTGGCTCAGGTTTTCAGAACCAGCTAGTACTTTTAAAGTGTATTCATTTTTGGGAGTCCAGCTTGTGACACCTTAAAAAGGGTCTGATTTTCAGACAGTGCAGGGAGCACCTACCCTCTCAACATCAGGCTCCTTTAGGGAGTCTCAGATTAGGTTCCTAAAAATGGAGGCACCAGAAATCACTAGTGACTTCTGAAAGTCTTGGCTCAAACTCTCAACAGGCCCCAGAGAAGGACTGCATTTCACAGAAGGTGTTTTATGCCCTCCTGCCTCTATAGGCGTGTTAATGAATGCAGAATAAGGCCCTGCTTGTGGCACTGACTCCCGCCAGGCAGGGGCGGCTCTAGACATTTCGCCGCCCCAAGCACAGTGTCATGCTGCGGGGGGTGCTCTGCCAGTCCTGTGGCTCTGATGGACCTCCCGCAGGCGTGCCTGCAGAGGGTCCGCTGGTCCTGCGGCTCCACCGAAACCACGGGACCAGCGGACCCTCTGCAGGCATGCCACCAAAGGCAGCCTGCCTGCTGCCCTCCCAGCAACCAGCAGAGCGCCCCCCGTGGCATGCCACCCCAAGCATGCACTAGGTGTGCTGGGGCCTGGAGCTGCCCCTGCCCCATGGCAGACCCTTGTGCTCATGCAGCTCTGACTGACATCTTTAGGAACTGGCAGGAGAGCAGGAATGAGAAATATTGTCTAACTGCCCAGAGACAGAGCTGGTTAAAAAAAAATAGTATTTTCTCGTGAAGAATTTTTTGAGTCAAAAAGGTCATTTTTCTCTTTTAGATGAAAAAGGCCAAGCAGAACATTTTTGTTGAAAGACCCAAGTTTTCAACTGATGATGAAAATGGGGGGAAAAATCCTTTTTGGGGTTGCATTAAAAATTAAGACTCAGATGAAAATTTCCCGTGACAAAATTTCATTTAGAAAAAAGGCCATTTTCAACAAACTCAACTCACAGTGGTTCTTTATGCCATTTCTTTGACCCAGGTTTCATGAGGAATGAGCAGCTCCCTTTGGTCCTAAGTGGGAGATGTATTATATACTGTGGTGACATAGATTACAGATGCAATCCAAGTCCAGCCCAGCTGCAAATTATTCCTCTAGGCATAAGCATAATAAAATGGGTGTTTTTATATACACTAACCTGCCAATAGGTGACATCATGCTGACAACAGAATTAAAAGAAAAAGACGAGGCAACTATGTATATGTGAGAAGATTCCTTCCTTCCTTCCTACAGGCCAGTCAGCCTCACCTCACCTCAGTCCCTGGAAAAATCATGGAGCAGGTCCTCAAGGAATCAATTCTGAAGCACTTAGAGGAGAGGAAAGTGATCAGGAACAGTCAGCATGGATTCACCAAGGACAAGTCATGCCTGACTAACCTAATTGCCTTCTGTGATGAGATAACTGGCTCTGTGGATGAGGGGAAAGCAGTGGACATGTTATTCCTTGACTTTAGCAAAGCTTTTGATACAGTCTCCCACAGTATTCTTGCTGGCAAGTTAAAGAAGTATGGGCTGGATGAATGGACTATAAGGTGGATAAAAAGCTGGCTAGATTGTCGGGCTCAACAGGTAGTGATCAATGGCTCCATGTCTAGTTGGCAGCCGGTATCAAGCGGAGTACCCCAAGGGTCGGTCCTGGGGCTGGTTTTGTTCAATATCTTCATTAATGATCTGGAAGATGGCATGGACTGCACTCTCAGCAAGTTTGTAGGTGACACTAAACTTGGAGTGGTAGATACCCTGGAGGGTAGGGATAGGATACAGAGGGACCTAGACAAATTAGAAACCTGATGAGGTTCAACAAGGACAAGTGCAGAGTCCTGCACTTGGGATGGAAGAATCCCATGCACTGCTATGGACTAGGGACTAAGTGGCTAGGAAGCAGTTCTGCAGAAAAGGACCTAGGGGTTACAGTGGATGAGAAGCTGGATATGAGTCGACAGTGTGCCCTTGTTGCCAAGAAGGCTAATGGCATTTTGGGCTGTATAAGTAGGGGCATTGCCAGCAGATCGAGGGACATGATTGTTCCCCTCTATTTGACATTGGTGAGGCCTCATCTGGAGTACTGTGTCCAGTTTTGGGCCCCACACGACCAGAAGGATGTGGAAAAATTGGAAAGAGTCCAGCGGAGGGCAACAAAAATGATTAGGGGGATGGAGCACATGACTTATGAGGAGAGGCTGAGGGAACTGGGATTATTTGGTCTGCAGAAGAGGAGAATGAGGGGGGATTTCAGCTACATGAAAGGGTGTTCTAAGGAGGATGGATCTAGACTGTTCTCTGTGGTAGCAGATGGCAAAACAAGGAGTTATGGTCTCAAGTTGCATTGGGGGAGGTTTAGGTTGGATATTAGGAAAAACTTTTTCACTAGGAGGGTGGTGAAGCACTGGAATGGGTTACCTAGGGAGGTGGTGGAATCTCCTTCCTTAGAGGTTTTTAAGGTCAGGCTTGACAAAGCCCTGGCTGGGATTGGACTAGATGACCTCCTGAGGTCCCTTCCAACCCTGATACTCTATTATTCTCTTCTATGATTCTGTGATTCCTAGCACAAGTCAGTGCACAGGTAACATTAATCAAAACGTAAAATGCATGATGTGTTGTTATATTGAAACTTTTGCTGTTTTATGGATCCCAGGCTGATGCTGCAGGTGCTATAAAAGGAGTTTTTTCCCTTTAAATGTCACTTGCCATAAGACTGTGGGAAGATTCACATGTCAATGCTGACATCAATAAGAATGGGTCTGCTAAGTAAAAATTTCATGATAAACACTTTAGGCCTAGTCTTGCAACTGAATCTGTGCAGGCAAATCATTGCGTGCATATAGATCCCTTTTGACTACAGTACTTAGAGTTAGACATGTGTTTACATGCTTTGCTGCATCGGGGCTTCAGGGGAGGATTTTCAAAAGCATCTAAATGATTTAAGAGCACAAATACGCTGACTGTGAATAGGATTTGTGCTCCTAAGTCACTTAGTCACTTCTGAAAACCCACTCTCTGGTTATTATTTAATAATGTTCTTTGGCTAATTTTTTTTCAAAAGCAACTGGTGAATTGGGGTGGTTCCATGTTTTGGGAATGTACTTTGAGAAACTTTAAAGGGGCTTGAGTTTCAGTGGGTGGGTGCTAAGCACTTTCTAAAAATCTGGCCCCTTTAACTTGTCTCAAGTTGGGCTCCCAAAAATAAAGGTGCCCCAAATCACTTGTCACTTTTGAAAATGTTGCCTCCCCTTTTTTGCAGCATGCTGCCTAGGGTTTAAAACGATACATTCGCAACCACACAGATGGTTTTAACAATAGGTCCTTGCTGTAATATACTTTCTGAGCTTGCTTTGACATTATCTTCTAAGAATGTATTTATAAAGGACTTTATCCACATCCTTCATAAGGGGAAATCACAGATTGCAGCTGCATCTATTAATTGTATATTATTATTCAATCTTTTATAAATGGACATTTAATGTGTTACTAAAGTGCCAATCTCTGCTCATGTCATAATGTTAGATGGATCCTTAATTTTATATGGTTAGATTAATTGGAATTTAAATGCTGTTTAAATCACCAAAGCATTAATACTCTTACACCTTAATAAACATCATTTGCACTGCTTCTAATCACCAAGATTCTAATTCTGCTCACAGTTATTCATACAGCTTCAATGACTTCAGCTCAGTAGATGTCAAACTGAGCAAAGATGGGCTTTGCATGGAAACATGCAGAAATTCCTGGGGCTGCTCTCTGGCCTTCTCAACCTGCATCCCAGCTCATATAGGGGCAGACCACCCTGTTACATGTATTAACTGAAATTTTGGGAGTGCAAAATTGCACACCACAACAAAACTTTTAACATGACATTCTGTTAACCTGAATCATGAATTTCACTCCGTTATAACTGAAGTCTTTGTTAAAAGTTGTTAGAGATGTATATTCCGACTTCTGTTCTATTGACATCTCAGTATTTCTGCCTGACGTCATGGGAACTGGGTGAAAACATTTCAATAAAAGCAGCACCAGTAGCTCCTAGAAAGTCACAGTGAAAAATTACCACCACTTTCTCTCTTAGGCAGACCAAAGGCTAGAAACATTCCAGGGAACATCATGCTGGCAAAGAAGCCCCTGAGCATCTACAAATGATATATGCAGAACAGCTGGGTAGAGTACTTTTCCAAAACGTCTTCAGGGTTGTTGAAGGTCAGGGCCTTCTACACCGTGCGTGAGAATCTCAGTCATTAGTGTGCTGTGTAGCAATGAATGCTTTTGGAATCTAGTTTCACTACTTCACCCCTTTCTGCTCACTGCATTCTGGCCCTAATAAATCAATGAAAATCTCACCACTGTTGTCAGAAGCAATAACAAGTCTCAGTTTTGGACTATTACTCTTTTTAGGCATCTTTATGGGACCTCGGCTGTCCTGCTGCAGGATGCTAGTGGCTCCTATTGAAGTAAAGGTTACTTGACCCTTTGTTCCATTACTTGTAATGGGAGAATGAATAAACTCCTTGGATTATTGGGTGTTAACCTATTCAGCCCCATGGCTTTGCCTCTCTTAAGTGATATGAACACAAATGAGATTCTGATTCTTTGAATGTCTTCGCTCTTTCCTTTAAAACTTTGCTTCCATTGGAGCATGAGACATCCGCCCCCATTGGGCCATGTTTCAGTGCCAAATCTTGCATAGACTTTGAATTTCTCTTTTTCACTTGAACTCTGAGCTATTAAAGTATGATATTAAAATCTTTCCTCCCCACCCTATTGTGCTCCAGTATAGCAGTTCGTTTGTTACATTTTCACCTCTTTTAAGGAGTAATCTTGACGACTTTACTCAAGCACCAAGTTTAGACTGTGGAGCTACCACAAACTGTAGTTGCCCCAGGAGCAGGCTGTGGACTGAATCATGACTCAGGGTATGTCTATACTGCAATTAAAAACCTGCGGTGGGCCTGTGCCAGCTGATTTGGGCTCGTAGGGCTCGGGCTAACGGGCTGTTTAATTGCAGTGTAGACGTTTGGGCTCAAGCTGGAGCCCGGGCTCTAGGACCTCACAAGGTGGGAAGGTTCCAGATGTCAGGCTGCAGCCCAATGTCTACACTGTAATAAATCAACTCTGCATCCTGAGCTTGCTGGCATGGGCTAGCCATGGGTGTCCAACTGCAGTGTAGACATACCCTCATAGGGTGTAAGCCTAGGGTTAGTGGAACTCAAGTCAGCAGACCCTGCCTGAGCATCTATACTGATTGTCAACCCTAGGTTAAGAATTTTCTAACATGGACCTGAACTCAAGTCTCCAGCATCCACACTGCAGTACGCAGACCCAAGTCCAACAAACCATATCCCAGACTTCCTAGCACACTCCTGAAATGTGTCTGCTCTAGCCGTTTGTTCATGGAGCAGCGTGGGAAAACTTGACTGTCCACCAACCTTGATTGTCCAGAGGACAATGAAAGTCAACCTGTGGGATTGTGGGATACTTCTGGTGGACTCGCAGAGCACAAGTCCAGTGGGGCTGTCTCTACATTGCAAAGCAATAAGGCTTGAACCCTAGGTCCTGGCTTCACTCAGGCTCAGACCCTCCACTCTTGTGGGGTACTGGGATCTGAGCCCTGGATTAGCACAATTTGTGTGTAGATGGAAAGGGGAGTTAGGCTTGAGCTTGAGTTCGAACTCTAGGCTTACACTGCAGTGTAGACTCAATTCAGCCACTATCTCCCCCTTGCTCCAGCCATATACATGATGCAGCTCACTTCCCTCTCCATGTCAGCTCAGCTTCACTGTCTGCAATGTTGGATAGTGTAGCCAATGCTCTGCCCACTCTCCCCAGCTGTTCAGGACAGGAAGTACAGGCCCCACAGCAGAGAGCCGGTATGCAGAGGCCCAGTGAAGCTGGTTGCCTGTGGGTAGAGTAAGGAAATGCCTTACCTCTCCTTCCTTAACTGCAGTGACGTGCCTGGTGGCTCATGCCTTAAGGCTAAGCTCTGCGCTTTTTGCTCATGTCCATAGTACCTTGATCCTTGATTAGCCCCATTGCATTCAACAAGATAACTTGCAAATTAAGACCCTATTCAGCAGGAGTAAGGGTATCACAATATGGGATTTAGGAAACGGTAGAGAGCAGAAAGTGTTGTGCAAGAAACTAATTTAACACAGAAGGATTAAGAACTGCCATTTTCCATACAAGAGCAAACCAATAAACCTTGTCAGAAAGTTTAAATCAATGTTATTGAAACTAATCAAATAATCTGAAATGATTCCATGAAGCTCTAGCCTGCTAATAAATTACAGCAGCTTCTCTCCCTTTAATTGTACACCTCAGATGAGTTAATACTAGTTCTGTGGATATATGCAAATTGTCTCTCTAGGCAGTCCATTTACATTTACTAATCTATTAGAGTTTTTTGAAGGGGTCAACAAACATGTGGACAAGGGGGATCCAGTGGACATAGTGTACTTAGATTTCCAGAAAGCCTTTGACAAGGTCCCTCACCAAAGGCTCTTACATAAATTAAGCTGTCATGGGATAAAAGGGAAGGTCCTTTCATGGATTGAGAACTGGCCAAAAGACAGGGAACAAAGGGGTAGGAATTAATGGTAAATTCTCAGAATGGAGAGGGGTAACTAGTGGTGTTCCCCAAGGGTCAGTCCTAGGACCAATCCTATTCAATTTATTCATAAATGTTCTGGAGAAAGAGGTAAACAGTGAGATGGCAAAGTTTGCAGATGATACTAAACTACTCAAGATAGTTAAGACCAAAGCAGATTGCGAAGAACTTCAAAAAGATCTCACAAAACTAAGTGATTGGGCAACAAAATGGCAAATAAAATTTAATGTGGATAAATGTAAAGTAATGCACATTGGAAAAAATAACCCCAACTATACATACAATATGATGGGGGCTAATTTAGCTACAATGAGTCAGGAAAAAGATCTTGGCGTCATCGTGGATAGTTCTCTGAAGATGTCCATGCAGTGTGCAGAGGTGGTCAAAAAAGCAAACAAGATGTTAGGAATCATTAAAAAGGGGATAGAGAATAAGACTGAGAATATATTATTGCCCTTATATTAATCCATGGTACGCCCACATCTCGAATACTGTGTACAGATGTGGTCTCCTCACCTCAAAAAAGATATTCTAGCACTAGAAAAGGTTCAGAAAAGGGCAAATAAAATGATTAGGGGTTTGGAGAGGATCCCATATGAGGAAAGATTAAAGAGGCTAGGCCTCATCAGCTTGGAAAAGAGGAGACTAAGGGGGGATATGATAGAGGTATATAAAATCATGAGTGATGTGGAGAAAGTGAATAAGGAAAAGTTATTTACTTATTCCCATAATACAAGAACTAGGGGTCACCAAATGAAATTAATAGGTAGCAGGTTTAAAACAAATAAAAGGAAGTTCTTCTTCACACAGTGCACAGTCAACTTGTGGAACTCCTTACCTGAGGAGGTTGTGAAGGCTGGGACTATAACAATGTTCAAAAGGGAACTGGATAAATTCATGGCGGCTAAGTCCATAAATGGCTATTAGCCAGGATGGGAAAGGAATGGTGTCCCTAGCCTCTGTTCATCAGAGGATGGAGATGGATGGCAGGAGAGAGATCACTTGATCATTGCCTGTTAGCTTCACTCCCTCTGAGGCACCTGGCATTGGCCACTGTTGGTAGACAGATACTGGGCTAGATGGACCTTTGGTCTGACCTAGTACGGCCGTTCTTATGTTCTTATCCAGATTTGAGCCCAGGTTTGGAGATGTGATAAATTAGATCACTGATATGATCCAACACCCAATTGTTATATTTTTATAACACTCAGTATAAGATTATAGGAAATTCACCTGTGCTAACACAAGGCCTGTGCATAAAGATGTCGACTCATGCTGGCAAGGGGGCTCTTCTAGTGCTGGTCCAGGATATAAGAGGGGTTGGATTGTCTGTTAAGGGGCAGAAGAAAATAGGGGCAGGGACAGAGTGGACCTGCAGGGGAAACCCCCAGGAACAACTGAGCTCCGGAGACATCTTAGACTGAGGTTTGTTTAGTGGACTTGTTGTTTAAGTAAACAATAGAGGTAAACCCCAGGCAAGAGGCGAGTTTGGGCCATATCCAATATGTGCATAAACTCCGTCTGGAGCATGGTGGAAACTCCATTTGCTGACAGGGAGGCTGAACTTTACAGAATGTTCCCTGCATTAAACCAAGCCAGTGTCTCTACTAAGTGAAATAGAATACTCCTAGAAGAATGGCTCTATTGTGCCCAACTTTCAGGCCTGTATTGTATTTTCTGGACAGAGCCTGCATGCAAGTTCAGAAATGCAGTTTTGATAAAAAGTTACTATGGTTGTCTTGCATCCATATTAATTTTCCTAATGGACTTTTCTTAATGAAATGTTAAGACCCTTATTGGAATTCCAGTGCCAGTGTTACCAAGAACAGCCCTCAACCCATAATCCACTAGGAATCAACGTGAGTTATAGTAGCAACAGCCTTATGACAAGTATCTCGGTGCTCTCTCAGTATTCTTTGAAAATTTTCCATCATTTTGGTGAAGGGGCTGGCACTCGATTGCCTACTTATCTTTATGAAGTGGAATCTCTGAAGTGGATTTCAGGCAGTGGGTTTTTTAAATTTTTTTTAATTAAAGCACAGCCTAATTTAAGATACATACTTATCAAAACTGGAAACCAGCCATTGGATGGCTTTGCAAGGCCATATTGCAAATAAGATGTCCTTCCCTGGTGTTTCAAGAAATAACTAGTTGGCATGCCCAACTGGTGCCAATATGCACTGCTCTTCCAGATCTCCTAGAAGAGGGAAATCTGCATGTCCTTTTCAAATAGAGGGCAGAAGGTGTTCTGAGAATGCTCTGTGAAGAGGGACAAAGCACTGAAATCACAGTCTGTTTCTCCCTTTCCTCCCCCTCAGATTTAGCTCTTAGCTATTGTAGTCTTTGTTCCATTGACAATAAGGTGTAAAATAGTTTACATGCCTGTTTTGGTACAATGAAAGCCCCAGACACTGAAGTGATGTTCCAGCTAGAACTAGAGAACACTAAGGGCTAGGTTGTAGCTTTAGGCACAGCCTTGAGTAAGGAGTGGTGTGTAAATTACACCTCAGGAGTAGCCCAGGATACAGCTCCTCCCCTGCTTCCTCTGTGCTACCTGGGACTAGAAATTACAAATGAAAAATTATGACACTCCCTGCTTCCCAGAGCCATCTCAACTGTGCTGGGCAACAAGTAGAAAAGTAGAGCCAAGCCTCTGCCCATTTCTGCCCTCCTACTCCAGAGAGAGAGGGAGAAAAAGAGTGTACAGCACCTCCTTAGTCCTATATGCCTGGATGCTGGTCTGGGCTGCCCACACAGGTTATAAAGTGGGTGGTTCTTATTCTCTTTGATCCCTGTATAGGTGAGTAGCTCAAGTCACAAGCTACCCCCACCTGCAAAAAAAGATGATTAGACAATGACATGCACATGATTAGATCAATTACGCTCTTAAATGGGAGTCTGTTGGGGTTTGAATATCACTTAGGAAACATCTGAGAGACCAGCCCAATGGTGTGGCTGCAAAATCTGTGCCAAGTAGAAATCACTTTCACATTAAACGTGGAAGGCCAGACCAACTCAGGCTGAGTGCATTTTGCAGGTAATACATTCTCTGGATAATTGCAGCACTGGCTTTATTGCTGCTTTGCTGATGCACTCAACTGATGGAAGGAAATTACGTTCCTGAAGATGCCATTCAGCCTGACCTTATAGCTTAAGGTTAGGCATTAGGAAACAGCAAAATGACAGACAGTAGGGGAAGGGCAATTCCTAGCACGCAAATGTGTTGATAGATGATTCAGCTTCCTAATTTTAAAAAGAGCCCTTGTGTCTTGTGAAAATATGAATTCCCATTTTTACCAGTGCTGGCTATACAAGCATGGGCCTGATTCTTCTCCCATTGAGGGAGATTTGACACTGGCTTCTGGGTGAATAATTTGGGCCAATAATTCATCAACTGAATGAATGCTTGCATTGCATACATTTTTAGAGGGACTTAGCACATTTCAAGACACTTGCTCATGGTAGGCATTCATTCTACATATTCAGTGTCCCCATTAGCAGAATTTTATCAGATCACATTTAATTTCTACACCTGTTGTTATTCAAGAATCAAATGGCTGCCACACACCAGACTGACCAGTTCTCTTACTCTTACTGTGAGGCTCTAAAGTTATAGAGCCTAATTCTGATCTCACTTACTTAGGTTTTACTCCATCGAGTTTGGTGGAATTACTCCTGAATTTCACCAGTGGGAGTGGGATAGCAGATGATGTGGGGAGGAGGAGGAGGAGAGACGGAAGTACAAAAGAGGAGGAAAAGGTTGACAATATAATAAAACATGTAGGCTATATTCCTAGTTTTATTTAACTACTGCTTTGAATAGTTGTGAAGTGATTCTAGGGATTTGATAAAGACACAGTATCTGTTTAAATGTATAATTATACTGTTACAGTGTAGTGACATGGATAATTGTGCTATTAATAAGAAGCACTTTCATCCCTCTCTTTTTTTGGTATGATGGCTCTTTTATGCATCATAAAATACAGTATTATCCACAGCAGTGTTTAGAAACAACCTTTTTGTCCTCAGTCTCTACAGACCACTGCAGCAAGAGGGTGAGTGGGCAGACCACGGCTGAGTGATCCAGCCAAAACCTAAAATGATGTTTCTGGGCCAAGTTCTAATAGCATTATTCATCGTGAACAGCACTTTCTTCGCAGGGAATCGAGGTACTCCTCAGAATGAGTAACATTGTCAGGATATGGCTCTTTGCGAGGCATTTCCACTTGGTGGTAGCATCTTCACTGATCCATGTGCACATACTGGGAAATAGAGTCCAACATTTCAAATCTTGTGTCTTGTGCAATATGTACACACCCAGAGAATAATGAAAATCCAATTAAAATGCCGGTTATAGATATTACTTACATTATAAAGCAAGATATATGCTTTTGTTTGTTTTATGGGAGAGCTGGGTGAACCATAGATAATTAAATCTTGCCCCTCCAGGGAGCATTTTTTTCCCCATGGAACACGTTTGTGTGTATTTTGACTGTTACAGCTCAATAGCCTACAGGCATCAAAAATATCAGCTAGGAAACAGAGAACTCACTGTTATGATATTAAATGCCTTAAAGCTCAAAACCAGAAGCTATAACAACAAATGGGGTATCCAAAGTTCATTTTCCTACTTGGTCCTTTCATGTAATTCCAGTGCAGGGTGCCAAAATGGAGGATATTTTCTAAGTCTTCCAGAGAACAAGATAATTCAACATCCCAATGTGTCTTGGGTGTTCCTTTTTTTTTTTTTTTGATACTGTTGCAAGCTTTTATTCATCAAGACAGATGCATCAGGGACAAAAATGTATAGTGTCATGGATTAGAAATATGAGGGTATGTCTATGCTGGCGGGCAGCAATCAATCCAGCAGGGATTGATTTATCGTGTCTAATCTAGACGCGATAAGTCGACCCTCAAGCCCTCTCCTGTCGTCTCCTGTATTCCAGTGCCACAAGAGGTGCAAGCAAAGTCTACGGGGGAGCGGCAGCAGTCGACTGACCATGGTGAAGAGACCATGGTAAATCGATCTAAGTACGTCGACTTCAGCTATGTTCACGTAGCTGAAGTTGCGTAACTTAGATTGATCCCACCCTCAGTGTAGACCAGGGCTGAGAGCTCTTGGTCACTTCTACCACCCCTCCCTTGAATCAACACAGGGCAGCATTCATAGATTTCTACAGCAGCCCCACTGGTTTTCTGCCTAGTCTTACCCTGACTATAGTGCTCGCAATCATAAATGCCATAAGAACCTCCTGTGGCAGTTTACTCAGCTTTTTGGTTGGTCTATACCATACTTCTAAAAAAAATGTTCTTAATTTTAGGCCACTGTATTTTCTTCTGCTTGCCTGGACTCCTGATAACTCCTTTGCCTCCAAACTTCCTACTTGTTTATTCCTTGTAGATACTTTTAGACTTCTACTTTATTATTTTCTAGGCTGGAAAAATTAATTTATATTAACTTCTTCCTTTTTTTTTTTTTTGAACCTGGCATTATTCTTGTCTTTGGATACTGTCCACTTTAATGTGATCATTTTTGGAATGCAGAGCTGCTTGCTATGCTCCAGATGCTATATAGAGTGGAATAATTGCTACCTGGTCCTATATGTTTCCTCTTTTTCTACAGCATGTCTCAGCATAGTGTTGGCATTTCTGGCATCAGTGTCACACTGCATGCTCATGTTCAATTGTTCCTCTGTAAAGCACCTGTCTACATCCACTTAAGAATGGTGCTTTCTCACATGTGTACAGATTGCAGAGCCATACATGGGTTGCTAATTTTAGCCTGGTTAGAGTGTTGCAGCCAAACATAGTTCTTTGTCTCTCCTATAACTCATAAATAATCAGTGATGTGTAATGGTACATTTTATAGTGCTGGAGCCCTACAGAAATTCACCCATCAAACACACAACCTTTCTCCCTCTCCAGTCTCTTCACCTACACCTACCGCATGTGTGTCCTTCTGTCCTGCAGGGCAGAGCTGAGTCTATCCATTCTGTCTCTACCCATTTGGAGCTTGATGCATTATAATGCTCTGTCCGTCCATGCAGAAGCACAGCTCCTGGCAGGGGGAGGGACGAGGCCGCTGTGCTGTTGTTACTGAAAGTGGGTGTTGCAAGCAAATTCCTGCTTGAGCTGCGAGGAGCCAACTGGCTTTCCCGTCACCAGTGGGTTCTAGAGCCTGTCCTGTCCCACCCCTCACCTAACCCTGACTCTGCTTCACTGCTGGCCTCGTGCCCCGGCTACTGCTCCTCGCCAGAGCTACCCTGGAGTGGTAAGAATGCAGGGAGCAGGGGTGGTAGGGAGACCAGGGCTGAAGGGGATATTCCAGGGGTCTCCCCATACACTGTCCATCCCAGACTAGAGGTGAGTGGGGAACACACGCTCCACCAACCCTCTTAAGAATCCCATCACTGTAAGCTCCCCCTAGGCTGGGGGAGGATTTCTAAAACTTCGCCCATGCACCACCTCAGTGAAAGGGGACCCTCTCATATGGAATACCACCCCTAGCCTCCATTTTTAATCCCTTTGCGGGTAGCAGGCCATGCCTCCAGTCCTGTGCCTGGGCTTTTGTGTGTGGGGAGGGAGGGAACAATGCTGCCTAAGTTGGTTACCTCAGGGAGCAGGGGGCAAATCTCCCACTCCCCTTTCAGCTTCAATTCTTCCTGCCTCCACCCCAGCCTGGTTTGTGGCTGCTCTAGCAGCCTGACACCACTGTGCCTAAATAGAGATAAGATGGCTGACAAACTGTCTGTGACTGGCATGTGGCTGTGAAAGTGTGTGAGAGCCCTTCTGCAACCAGTGGAAGAAGCCCCTCAGCACTGCTGCACTCACACCAGTGCTGTCCTGAGGACAAGACACTGCTGAGATTATATCCAGGAGGGGCTTTCTCAGGCCTGGTCTACACTACGCGTTTAAACCGATTTTAGCAGCGTTAAATCAATTTAATGCTGTACCTGTCCACACAACGAGGCCCTTTATATTGATATAAAGGGCTCTTTAAATCGGTTTCTGTACTCCTCCCCGACGAGAGGAGTAGCGCTGTAATTGGTATTACCATATTGGATTAGGGTTTGTGGCCGCAAATCGACGGTATTGGCCTCCGAGCGGTATCCCACAGTGCACCATTGTGACCGCTCTGGACAGCAATCCAAACTCGGATGCACTGGCCAGGTAAACAGGAAAAGCCCGGCGAACTTTTGAATTGCATTTCCTGTTTGCCCAGCGTGGAGCTCTGATCAGCACAGGTGGCCATGCAGTCCCAAATCCAAAAAGAGCTCCAGCGTGGACCATACTGGAGATACTGGATCTGATCGCTGTTACAGAAGAGCTCTGTTACAGAAGACGAAATGCCAAAGCATTTGAAAAAAATCTCCAGGCTATGATACAGAATCCACAGCACAGTGCTGCGTGACAAGCGTAACGGAAAGCCAAAGAATCAAATGGATGCTCATGGAGGGATGGAGGAAGTACTGAGGACTCCAGCTATCCCACAGTCCCCAGCAGTCTCCGAAAAGCATTTGCATTCTTGGCTGAGCTCCCAATGCCTGTAGGGTCAAACACATTGTCCAGGGTGGTTCAGGGTATAGCTCATCAATGTAACCCCTCCCCCCCCCGTGAAAGAAAAGGGGAAACAAATCGTTTCTTGACTTTTTTCAATGTCACCCTATGTCTACTGAATGCTGCTGGTAGATGCGATGCTGCAGCAGTGAAGAGCAGTATCCGCTCCTCTCCCCTCTCCGGTGGCAGATGGTACAATATGATTGCTATCTGTCATCATCATCATCCCGTGAGTGCTCCTGGCTGGCCTCAGGTGAGGCTGGCCGGGAGCGCCTGGGTAAAAATAGGAATGATTCCCGGTCATTCCCAGTAGATGGTATAGAATGGCTGGTAACCGTCCTCATCATAGCAACTGGGGGCTGAGCTCCATCAGCCCCCTCCCTTTCATGTGTAAAGAAAAGATTCTGTACTGCCTGGACTATCATAGCAGTGGGATGCTGGGATCTTCTACCCCGCACCGCTTAATGTCCTGCCTGGACTATCATTGCCTTATATATTAAAAATGTACACACTTGGACTGAGGTGGAGATGGACATAGGAGATGGAAGTGTTGAGAGTCTCTGGGTTAGGCTAAAAGGAGTAAAAAACATGGGTGATGTCGTGCTGGGAGTCTACTACAGGTCACCTAATCAGGTGGAAGAGGTGGATGAGGCTTTTTTCAAACAACTAACAAAATCATCCAAAGCCCAAGATTTGGTGGTGATGGGGGACTTCAACTATCCAGATATATGTTGGCATAATAACACTGCGGGGCACAGACTCTCCAATAAGTTCCTGGACTGCATTGCAGACAACTTTTTATTTCATAAAGTTGAAAAAGCTACTGGGGACAAGCTGTTCTAGACTTGATTTTAACAAATAGGAAGGAACTTGTTGAGAATTTGAAAGTAGAAGGAAGCTTGGGTGAAAGTGATCATGAAATCATAGAGTTTGCAATTCTAAGGAAGGGTAGAAGGGAGTACAGCAGAATAGAGACAATGGATTTCAGGAAGGCAGATTTTGGTAAGCTCAGAGAGCTGATAGGTAAGGTCCCATGGGAATCAAGACTGAGGGGAAAAACAACTGAGGAGAGTTGGCAGTTTTTCAAAGGGATACTATTAAGGGCCCAAAAGCAAGCTATTCCGATGGTTAGGAAAGATAGAAAATGTGGCAAAAGACCACCTTGGCTTAACCACGAGATCTTGCGTGACCTACAAAATAAAAAGGCGTCATATAAAAAATGGAAACTAGGTCAGATTACAAAGGATGAATATAGGCAAATAACACAGGAATGCAGAGGCAAGATTAGAAAGGCAAAGGCACAAAATGAACTCAAACTAGCTATGGGAATAAAGGGAAACAAGAAGACTTTTTATCAATACATTAGAAGCAAGAGGAAGACCAAGGACAGGGTAGGCCCACTGCTCAGTGAGGCGGGGGAAACAGTAACGGGAGACTTGGAAATGGCAGAGATGCTTAATGACTTCTTTGTTTCAGTCTTCACTGAGAAGTCTGAAGGAATGTCTAATATAGTGAATGCTTACGGGAAGAGGGTAGGTTTAGAAGATAAAATAAAAAAAGAGCAAGTAAAAAATCACTTAGAAAAGTTAGATGCCTGCAAGTCACCAGGGCCTGATGAAATGCATCCTAGAATACTCAAGGAGTTAATAGAAGAGGTATCTGAGCCTCTAGCTATTATCTTTGGGAAATCATGGGAGACGGGGGAGATTCCAGAAGACTGGAAGAGGGCAAATATAGTGCCCATCTATAAAAAGGGAAATAAAAACAACCCAGGAAACTACAGACCAATTAGTTTAACTTCTGTGCCAGGGAAGATAATGGAGCAGGTAATTAAAGAAATCATCTGCAAACACTTGGAAGGTGGTAAGGTAATAGGGAATAGCCAGCATGGATTTGTAAAGAACAAATCGTGTCAAACTAATCTGATAGCGTTCTTTGATAGGATAACGAGCCTTGTGGATAAGGGAGAAGCGGTGGATGTGATATACCTAGACTTTAGTAAGGCATTTGATACGGTCTCGCATGATATTCTTATAGATAAACTAGGAAAGTACAATTTAGATGGGGCTACTATAAGGTGAGTGCATAACTGGCTGCATAACCGTACTCAGAGAGTAGTTATTAATGGCTCCCAATCCTGCTGGAAAGGTGTAACAAGTGGGGTTCCGCAGGGGTCTGTTTTGGGACCGGTTCTATTCAATATCTTCATCAACGATTTAGATGTTGGCATAGAAAGTATGCTTATTAAGTTTGCGGACGATACCAAACTGGGAGGGATTGCAACTGCTTTGGAGGACAGGGTCAAAATTCAAAATGATCTGGACAAATTGGAGAAATGGTCTGAGGTGAACAGGATGAAGTTCAATAAAGATAAATGCAAAGTGCTCCACTTAGGAAGGAACAATCAGTTTCACACATACAGAATGGGAAGAGACTGTCTAGGAAGGAGTATGGCAGAAACAGATCTAGGGGTCATAGTAGACCACAAGCTTAATATGAGTCAACAGTGTGATACTGTTGCAAAAAAAGCAAACGTGATTCTGGGATGCATTAACAGGTGTGTTGTAAACAAGACACGAGAAGTCATTCTTCTGCTTTACTCTGCGCTGGTCAGGCCTCAGCTGGAGTATTGTGTCCACTTCTGGGCACCGCATTTTTCAAGAATGATGTGGAGAGATTGGAGAGGGTCCAGAGAAGAGCAACAAGAATGATTAAAGGTCTTGAGAACATGACCTATGAAGGAAGGCTGAAGGAACTGGGTTTGTTTAGTTTGGAAAAGAGAAGACTGAGAGGGGACATGATAGCAGTTTTCAGGTATCCAAAAGGGTGTCATCAGGAGGAGGGAGAAAACTTGTTCACCTTAGCCTCCAATGATAGAACAAGAAGCAATGGGCTTAAACTGCCGCAAGGGAGATTTAAGTTGGACATTAGGAAAAAGTTTCTAACTCTCAGGGTAGTTAAACACTGGAATAGATTGCCTAGGGAAGTTGTGGAATCTCCATCTCTGGAGATATTTAAGAGTAGGTTAGATAAATGTCTATTAGGGATTGTCTAGACAATATTTGGTCCTGCCATGAGGGCAGGGGACTGGACTCGATGACCTCTCGAGGTCCCTTCGAGTCCTAGAGTCTATGAATCTATGAATCATAGCAGCTGGAGGCTGCCTTCCCCCCATTTTATCTCAGTAACAAGTCAGTGTTTCTTATTCCTGCATTCTTTATTACTTCATCACACAAATGGGGGGGACACTGCCACAGTAGCCCAGGAAGGTTTGAGGAGGAGGGAAGCAACGGGTGGTGTTGCTGCAGGGACACCCCCTAAAATGCCATGCAACTCATCATTTCTGCGGGATCTGTCACGGAGCGGATGTGCTCTCTGGTTCTCTGATACACTGGTTCTCTAGTACACTTGCCCCATAGTCTAGGCAGGACTGACTCTATTTTTAGATACCATAAAGGAGGGAATGACCCGGGGGGTCATTCCCATTTTTGTCTTTGCGCCCCTGGCCGACCTCAGCCAGGGGCACCCATGACAGCAGCAGATAGTACAGAACGACAGATAACCATCATCTCATTGCCAATTTACAACGGCGCAGCAGATGGTACAGAACGACTGATAACCGTCTCTGCTGTCATGCAAAGGCAAATGAATGCGGCTGTGTAGCGCTGCAGTATAGCCTCTGTCAGCGGCATCCAGTACACAGTAAAAAAAAAGCTGAACGGTCTCCATGGTTGCTGTGCTATGGCGTCTGCCAAGGCAATCCAGGGAAAAAGGGCGCGAAATGATTGTCTGCTGTTGCTTTCCTGGAGGAAGGAATGACTGACGACATTTACCCAGAACCACCCACGACAATGAATTTTGCCCCATCAGGCACTGGGATCTCAACCCAGAATTCCAATGGGCAGGGGAGACTGCGGAAACTATGGGATAGCTACGGAATAGCTACCCACAGTGCAACGCTCCAGAAATCGAAGCTAGCCTCAGACCATGGACGCACACCGCTGAATTAATGTGCTTAGTGTGGCCGTGTGCACTCGACTTTATAGAATCTGTCTTACAAAATCGGTTTATGTAAAATCGGAATAATCCCGTAGTGTAGATGTACCCACAGTCCATGCAGGGAATGCCTCCCTGAGCTGAACCAGTTAGGTGCTGCTGATTCTGGTTAGCTCAGAGCCTTACAAGGAGCTAGGTTATTCTGACGAAAGGTGGAGAGAGAGGTTTCTGGGCAGAAACCAGGAGAGGGAGACCTAAGGGCTACCCTATCTGTGCTTTCCCTGATGTTAACAGATTGTTCAGCTACATGAAGAGAGTGTGGCCTGGGGCTTCGCTTGTTAAACACAAACCCTGTAAGTAAAATGGAAATCCCAGGAAAGGTTTTGTTTTGCTCATCACAGGCCACTTGTGAATGTTCTGTCCAGCTGCTAAGACCTCCGACACTAACTCCTGAAATTTTCAGTTCACCATGTTTTGTCCAATGATACTCTGGCTTGTGTTATCTGAACCTACAAATACAACATGTACTTGAATAAAATGCTGGCGTATTTAAGGTGAGACTTGCTGATACCAGTTAGTCAAAGACGTTTCCTAATTCAGTGCAAGTCATCAGTTAAATACCGGAGCATATCTTCTGCTTAAAACAAAAGCAAACAAACAAAGAAAAACCACTTTTTCCAGTTGGAAGAAATTTTGCTCTAAATTGTCCTGCGTCCGTACTAAATAATTCACGCGAATCCTTGAAGGAACGATGATGTGTTCTACCCTCTGTATACTTGAGAAACAAAGAAGTTTGAATCATTTTAATGAATCCTGAAGAGACACAAGTACAACATCATTTCATCTGTGGTTAAACACTTCAGCACAGACACAGCATTGAACTGGTGGCGAGAGGATGGGGCAGCAATTACTGCTGTGAGAATTGTACTGGAAGGAAACAGAGAATTTATTTAACTCTCCAGCTCACCACTGGAAGGTAATTTGGACATGCTGTATTCCCCAGTATAGCTATACATTTTAAAATAAGCACAGCCAGGGTGCTGGCTGAAGAGAGACGGTATGATGCAATGTTATCCAGCTGTGGTCTGAAATATACTGGTGTGTATTTTAAACAAGCAGCCTTTTAAATCTTGTGCCTACAATGTATTTATCTCTGGAAGAGAAACATGGCAACTGCGCCTCACTTTCTGAAATGTGGCATGATATTGCCATTTTGCTCCCAGTATAATTGGAGCATACCTGTTATACGAAGTGGTTAGAAGTATCTGGCTAAGAAGAAAGCTGCAGAATCTCTTATGTACTGTCAAGGCATGCTTAATAAATGGATCCAATTATTTTTATACTGTAGCAAAAATAACTGTGTAGTGTGAACTCTCATAATTATGACCCTGATTCAGTAAAGTGTAACACCGACAGACCCCGGTCATCGGCAGGCAGGGTTGAACCTGGGATCTCTGGAGCTAAATGCATGAGCCTCTACTGTATGAGCGAAAAGCCATGTGACTCTTAGCTAAGGCTGTAGAGCAGACTCAATCTCTCTTTAAGTGGTCTCGGCACCACTTGATGACCAATGTGTATTCATGGGAGAGAAAGTGTTATCTAATGGATGGAACATTGGATGGGGGCTCGGGAGACCAGGTTTCAATTCCTGCCCTTGGCAATAATCTGCTGGGTAGCCCTGGGCAAGTCACTTCCTTCCCTGTGCCTCTGTTTCCCCTTTGGTTAAAAATGGACATCATGACACTGACCACCTTTGTAAAACACTTTGAGATCTATTGATGAAAAGTGCTGGGTATTATTGTTATTATTATTTTATTATATATTATAGCATTATTATTATACAACATTTCTAGACCAAATTTAACAGCCATTTAGAATACTTTCCCATTAAATAGTAAAGATATTTTTAAGGACTATGATGTTGTGTAATAATTAAGAAAACAGTGATTTAAAATAATAGCACTAGTGTGCTCTAGATGTTGGTGCTGGATAATCCTATCCACTTTCACATCACAACAAAACAAACAAACAAACAGATAACCCTATTGAAGGAATGATTGATTATTTTCTTCCATGTTTTTGCTAGAGACCCAAATAAACTGAATTTATATCATTGTACTTGGACCATGGTTAACACAGTGAACAAATAGACCTGCACATTGCATTCTTCAGGGGCATAATGTTGGAAGCAGGTTAATTTGATCACAGTGAATCATTTTACTATTAGAGTTTATGTTGTTTTCATTTTCTAATAAATGGAAGAAATATTTTAAAGCTGTTGATGTGGGGGGGGGCACACCTATCAGGAGCGATCCTGCAGTCTTCATTGTTGCTCTACACTGGGGCCTGACATCAGATGAGGGAAAGCTGAATGTCTAGCAAATGTGCCTCTGCTACTCTACAGTACCAAGAAAGGAGAGAGAGAGGCATTTTAGACAGAAATTCTGGTTGTGGATCCTCTACATATAAACGCAGCCCAGAGACCTGTTCTCAGAATTGATGTTTCTCATCTGGCAATTGGCTGATATAAATCCCACCAGAACAATATGGAGTATATTGATTAGATTCTCTCTGATGTCAGTGCATATTGCCTAACTACCATGTATATCTATTGAGCCTGATGGATTTGTGGGCTTTCTGGTGAAGGGGTGATTACAAGTATTGTGATGTGTCTAACGTTGACTTCTGCAACCACCAAGTAGAGATGGTTGTTAAAAAAAAATCAAAATGCCAGATTCTTGTTTAATATCTGTGACTGTATAACCAAGGATTAGCATTAACTAACATCCATACAGGCTATTTTTAAGCCCACACAAAACAACGTGCAGAATACTGGTTGCTCTGCACTTGATCTGAGAATCAAATCCCAATCTCTTTGGCTGGGCTCATTACTGATGGAAGAATCTCAGGATGTTTAGCAGTTCAGAAGTGTGGCTCTTTGGAATGGGAAGTATGGGAGGGAATTGTCAAAGAAGCTCAATATACTTATGCGCCTTATTCCCACTGAATTTTATTGGCAGCGGGTGCCTTAGGCACCATTGAAAATCCCAGCCGACAACTTTGCAAGGGCAGGAAGTCTCATGAGATTTTCAGGTCTTCCACTTCTGGTTCCAACTGAAACAGAGGTACATAGGAGAGGGGTAAAACATTACTAGCCAGAGTTTTTTACTATCCAAGGAGTGGCTCAGCTGTATAAAATTCAAGATTGAGCTTCAGTTTGGGTTTTATACAGTGATTGAAATCCGTTCTTGTTTTTGTCTGAACTGCTTTGACCTCCCAGTCCGTCCAGTTATATCATTATTATTCTCCTATAGTTGCCTTTAGCCACTGGGCTGTGCATTTACTGTGGCATTGTCCTGTTCTGAGGGATATCTGGGAGGCAAACAAAGGGGTCTTTTGAACTTGGGTTAGCTAACCTGAGTTAAAATAGCAGTGAAGGCTTGGCAACTTGGCTTCTAACTCAGGTTAGCAGCTCAAGTTCAACTCCAGGGGCTGCCCTATAGGCTAGAACTCACACTGCTATTGTCTTCACTTCCATTTTAACCTGAGATAGCTAATCTGAGTTAAGAACAAACCTCTCTTTGCGGTGTGTAGACATACCCTCAAGTGTGCAGGGGAAGGTTGCCCTTGCTACATACACCACTTCAGGAGAGACAGCATGTTCAGCCCTCTGTGCCCAGTTCAGCCCCTCTTTAAAATGCTCACCCTTTTGGGGTGTCTTGTATACCATGGGGCACTAGAAGGCATCAGCCCCTGTGCTTGGGGCTCCTCAGAACTCTTCCTTGCATGCTTGCCCCTTGCATACCCATGGAGTAGTCAGATACAATCTACCCCATAGTGGGAAGATGTAGTCCGATTTTCATTGCTGATTTACCACTTTCAGTTCAGTCCATATGTACTAACAGATGGATGGACACAAAGCTCCTGGGGTTAGATAATGGGCTTGCACCTGTGTGGCTGAGAACAGAATTTGGATCTCTATCTTTCTGTAGCAACATACATCTGTGCAAAGGACTTGGGTGAATATTCCCCAAAGTGCATTTCTCTAAATGCTTATGTAAGTCAATATAGTGAATGGAGGGAGGGAAGGAAGGGAGAAATCAGGAAAAGCAAACAAAAACAAGACTTCTTTGTGACCTAATAATTCTTGCCTTGACAAAAATAAATGGCTCAATTATTATGTGACATTTTCATTGAATCTCCTGCAGATAAATGTACCTCCTTCCTGATAAATTAACTGTTGTCCTTCATAAATTACTTTGTTCTGATTTCTTAGGAGATTAGCACTTTGCACAGAAATACTTTAAGGAAATTATCTGCTTCCTTCGCTTCTATATAGATCTTCTAGTTGGCATTTTATGACATGCAACAAATTGCTTCACTTCAAGGATTTCCTCTATGACAGCTACCTGGTTCAAACCCTAATCCCCTCAATGGTCATGTCCGTTACAAACCTGGCACGATTAATGGCATATTCCAGGATGAGCACAGCTGTAGTTTTATCCACCTCTTTCTGTATTCATTGGCAGGAACAGTTCATCATGACTAGGAGCTTCTAAAATTTACTTGCTCCCTTGTCAACAACAAAATATATTCCCCCCTGAGCTGTACTGTGGTTTGCAAGGCTAAAAGCTAAATGCTGTGGTGATCAGCACACAAGAAATGCCTAAGACAAATAAATATGATCAGCCATTGATCCTCATTACGGATCGAACTCAGAGTTTTCAGGGTTAAAACCGTGTCCATGATCCTCTCCCACTTTCGCTAAAGAATTAGCTCATAACTGCCATCTATAGTATGTTCTTATCCTCTTCGCACTGAAGGTTCTGGGTTTATTCCCCACTGATAATCCATGGTGTGATTCCCCACTGATAATCTGTGGTTACAAACGGTTGGCCATAAAGGGATTTGAACTGCTTTGGACCTCGAACAATCAGGATGTGTTTGTCCAAGTTGGGAAGTACGTAACCCATGTTAGGAAAAGAGGCTTGAAGCCCTCTAGTACAAGGGAGGGCAAACTACGGCCCGTGGACCAGATCCAGCCCATCAGGGCTTTCAATCCGGCCCATAGGATTGCCAGCCCCGTGGTGCAGCGGGGCTAAGGCAGGCTTCCTGCCCATCCTGGTCCTGTGCTGCTTCCGGAAGGGGGAGGGGGAAAGGGAGGCAGAGGGCTCCATGTGCTGCCCTCGCCTGCAGGCACTGCCTCTGCCCCCCGCAGTGCCCATTGGCTGGGAACAGGGAACCGTGGCCAATGGGAGCTTTGGGGGTGTTACTCACAGGCGCTGGCAGTGCCCCACCTCACTTCCAGGAGTCACTGTCGGACATGCTGGCCACTTCTGGGAGAGGCACAGGACCAGGACAGGCAGGGAGCCTGCCTTAGCCCCTCTGCATGCCACTGCCAAACTGGAGCCACTCGAGGTAAGCAGCACTGGGCCAGAGACTGAACCCCGAATCCCTCCTGCACCCTGCATTCCAACCCTCTGTGCTGAGCCCAACTCCCTGCCTTGAGCTCCCTGCTGCACCCTTCCTGCACCCCAACCCCCTGCCCCAGCCCTACATTCATGGCCCTGCATACAATTTTCCCACCCAGATGTGGCCCTCGGGCCAAAAAGTTTGCCCACTCATGCTCTAGCAGCTGGTTCACATAAGATGACAGGACACAACTACTGCTGCTAGCTGACAGAGTTACACCTCCAGGTCAAGCAGTATTAACTTGCATTTTTAACGTGATAGATTCCAGACTCAGTTCCCTGGCAACCCAGGATGACAGTTTTCATATCACTACATTTGGATGATTAAAAATAAATATAAATAAATATGATGACCACAAAAACCCTGGAATTGAACCCTAAAAACTGGAATGTGGGTATTATTCTGATCTCACACTGGCTTTATACCAGTATAATTCCTCTGAGTACAGTGAAGTTACTCCTCATTTACACTCGTGTGAAATCAGAAGTCAGACCCTTTGTCTTTATTTATTCAATGCACCACATAGCCATTGTGAAATTTAGACTACATACAGTACGCAACATTTTTAATACGTGCTTTAACTTCCATTAACTTTAGTGAACAGCCCCTGGAGAAAAGAACCCTTAACTGATAGTTTATATCATGCCTGAAGTCAAACTTCAGAACCAGAAAAGTTACATCTTCTGAAGAATGCCCGCATTGTCTAACCAAAACACATGCCAGCCTCCTCTAGGGATGAGGGTGTCCAACTGGTTGTCTGTCCAATACCTAACTGGTTGGTTTATGGAGTGTTTCCTGGTCATATGGGACCTGGAGTTCAGAAGTGTTCAACGTCATAACCAGGCCCAAATCTTCAAAAACTGTCAGTACATCATGTTCTGAGCTCTTTTGAAAATCTATCTCTTATTTAAGTTTCTAAAGAGATCTTTGTAGTGCAATCACAGGCCGTGCCTGCAGCTTGAGTAGACATTTGGGTATCTCTACACAGGGATAAAAGACCCATGGGCAAGGCCACAGGTGGCCTGGGTCAACTGACTTGGACTCACGGGGCTTGGGCTGCAGGGCTAAAAATTGACATTGAGGTTCAGGCTGGAGCCTAAGCCTGAGCATCTATACAGTGATTTTTCAGCCCTGAAACCCGAGCCCTGGGAGCCTGAGTCAGCTGAGCTCAGCCAGCCATGGGTTTTTTATCCCTTTTAGCTCAGGTACCAGCAGGGCTGGCTCCAGCTTTTTTGCTGCTCGAAGCGGCAAGGGAAAAAAAAAAAAGGAAAATGATTGCGCTACCTCCGAAATGCCACCCAGGAAGACGAAGTGAAGAGCCCGCCACCAAATTGCCACAGAAGACTGAAGCAGACTGATTGAGCTGCTGCCGAAGTGCCGCTGCTGTCGCCCCAGCTGTGCCGCCCCAGCAACGGACTGACATGCCACCCCTTTCGATTGGCCACCCCAGACACCTGCTTCCTTCACTGGTGCCTGGAGCCGGCCCTGGGTACCAGAGTAGTGAAGCAACAGCAGTGCATGCTTCAACACAGGCTGTACAAGCCTGCCCAGAGCCCTGGGTAATTACTCGTGGAGCTGGCTTGCACTGAAATGTATCCTGCTGTGGCTTTGCTGCTCCAGTGCCTGAGCTAGGTAGATTAAAGCGACCATGGATATGCCTGCTCAAGCTGTAATCACACCCTGGGATTGCACCATAGACATTCCATAAGTGGGAGCTCAGCTCAAAATCTTGCCCGAGTTTTGGATGCAGAGTACTTGAAAGGCTGGCCCTCAGCTTTTCTGAATATCTGTCCCATGTCCCTTTTTGTTTCCTGATGCACCTCGGCTAGCCACCACTGCAGTGGTATTGTTCACAGAGACAGGAAGTCTCAGCTAACCTGGGGTTGGCATTAGGGCCTAGCAGAGGGTGCGTGCTGCTCTTTAGCAAAAGAGAAACAAGATGCACTTGGCACTATGTCCCCAAGTCTGTCTGAAGCCATCTTGCTCTGTGACAGTACAATGCTTCCCCTATGCACAGAAGCAGCAACGTCTGTTGAAGGCAGATTTTTGCTCTTAGTTTTAAATTCATGATGTGTATGGTGCAAAACTAATAAAGGACTTAAGATTTAGATGCGATCTAAGGTCCCTTCCAGATTCCTAAGCAGGACTTTGGGGGAAATGAAGAAGTGAATCAGTCCCAGGTTTTATCCCGATCCTAGTGCATGCTGGGACAGGTGATAGTTTGATCATGAGCTGTCATCCTTTCATTCAGTTAGAAGCCTATTAACCAGCAGTCTCCCAGGATTCAGGTAAATGAGCACCCATTTTGAAAGTAGACATCAAATATTATAACTAGCATTGTCTCCTTTTAAAGGTAAGTAATAATTTGACAAAAGGTGTCCTTCATTTTGAATAGTATCAGGGTAGCCGTGTTAGCCTTCATTTTGAATGACTTTGTCTTGATGGGACAAGTTAAGGAAATATATTTTCTCTTCCCCATCCCCTACCAGTTCCATGATGTAGTTAGTTAGTCCTGGCTATGGCCACTGAAATTATTAGGACATAGGAAAACAGAAGGGAATGCACTGAGGGAAACAAACAGAATGATAAACTGTGGCACTTATATGCCCCAATCAGCTAGGCATCTGCAGCAACTCTTCCTAAGTGGACAGCACATGAGAAGAAAGTTCAAGGGAGCATTTTCATTGACTTAATCAGCAAAGAAGTCATTATGCTGATGACTCAGTACAATACGGCCACACCACATCCTGCAGAAATGGAAAGATTTGTATAAAGCTAGGGTTTTCTGTTGTTTAGAAGCTCTGGGCAAGTTTCCCCCCCCTTTTTTCAGCTAGGCGTCTATTCTGGAAAAAGACCTATTGTAAATTGGTCATTCTGTTATAAGAATGAGTTATGTATACATATCTGTCATGTCCATCATTTAGACTTTAAGTTTAACTCACTGCTCAGTATATTACTTGTTGCTCTCTGTGCTTGGATCCAGAGGGATAGGAGTCTGCTACCAGCTAGAGGAGTTAGTTCTTTAACTCAAACTATAGATCCTGGGTTCTGACCAAATAGACAATCATTACATGTAAGCCAGTGGCTAGGGCTCTACAGAGAAGGTGCGCTCTGTGCCATTTATTGGTGTTCCAGAAGAAGAAACAGAATAAGTCTTGGATTCCAAGGCCAGAAGGAATCATTGTGATCATCTAGCCTGACCTCCTGTATAATCAGACCATAAAACCCCAAAATAATTCCTAGAGCAGATCTTTCAGAAAAACATCCAGTCTTGATTTAAAAATTGCCGGTGATGGAGAATCCACCAAAAACCTTAGTATGTTGTTCCAATGGTTAATTACTCTCACTGTTAAAATTTTACCTTATTTACAGTCTGAATTTGTTTAGCTTCAACTTCCAGGCAGTGGATCATGTTATCCGTTCCTCTGCTAGTTTGAAGAGTCCATTCTCAAATTTGTATTCACTCGTATGCAGTGTTGTAGCCATGTCGATCCCAGGATATTAGAGAGACAAGGTGGGTGAGGTAGTATCTTTTATTGGACCAACTTCTGGTGGTGAGAGAGACAAGCTTTAAAGCTTATACAGAGCTCTTCCTCAAGTGTAGCTCAAAAGTTTGTCTCCTTCACCAACAGAAGCTTGTCCAATAAAAGAGATTACCTCACCCACTGTGTCTCTCTACTCCCCTTGTAGATATTCATAGACTGTGATCAAGTCACCCCTTAACCTTCCCTTTGTTAAGCTAATTAGGTTGAGCTCTTTGAGTCTATCACTATATAGCATGTTTTCTAATCCTTATGAGGAGATCTTATTTGCATGGGTGACACCTATCTTGCCTGTGTGATCATTTTTGGCTCTTTTGGGTTAAATCATCTAGTCCGACCTCCTGTATTACACAGGCCATAGAATTTCACCCAGTTATCCCAGTATTGAACCCAATAATTTGTGTTTAACTAGAATATATCTTCCCGAAAGACAGCCAGCCTCAAATTGAAGACATCCGGAGCTGAAGAGTCTGTAAAATTGTATTAATGGAGTTTTGTTTTGTAAAACCTGAGGTGGTTTTGATCAATCTCCCAGACTCTCTTGACTCCCAAAGCTGATGGGGAAACAGGATTCTCACATAAATCCTTTTGGTTTTTGCCAGCAAAATGAACACACTAAGCTTGTCACTATTCACCTGAAAGGGCCAGGGTGTACAAAGAATCAATACTTTCTTGTCTCAAGGCTGGGGCTCAAGTCTGGTAGCCTAGATCTGGGTGAACTTTTTTGGGGGGGGGCGGGGGAGGAGGGTGTGTGTGAAACATCCCCCTCAAGTAAAATCACAAATTTGCGTCAGTCTTATTCTTGTCCTTTTCTACTGAGTTATCGCAATTTTTTATAAGAATTACTTCTCTCTCATTTGCAAGAATGTTTGTGGGAAACAAACTTCTCTTGAATACGCACTGGCTTGAAGATTCACATGATAAATGTCCATGCAGATGTCTTCTTGATTCTCCTCCTTCTTTTATAGAATACTCCTGGGGGAATTCTGCACCCAAAACATTAAAAATTCTGTGCACAATATTTTAAAATTCTGCAAAATTCTGCATATTTTATTTGTCAAAATAACACAATATAACCACACCAGTTTCAATTATTTTTGGTCATTTATTTCAAAATACTTGTCAGCAAGTTTGTCTGTAACAATACAGACACGAAAAAGGATTCAGGAAATGTTTTGAGAAATAGATTTTTTACTAGGCATATTAATACAGAACTCTGAGTAATAATTTATTTAAACTGCAATACATAACCATATTTCCTGCACCCTTCAGAAGCAGTGCAAAGGCTTGGAGGAGTCAGGGTAACAGAGGAGCTGAGGGAGAGGGAAGTAAATTGCTGGAAAGGAGCCTGGGTGTGATCTTGGAGGGTTGTTGGGTATGGGTGGGAAAAGTATGGAAAAGGTTTTCTTTGGGGGGGGGCGGGGAGGGATTGTTAGGGAGCTTCTCCCATGCAGACCCTGGCTGACCCCTAGCCTCTCCCATTCAGTTGGACACATGAGTCCCTGTCCCCATGTGTTTCTGTACCCCATGTGTCCTTGAACCTCATGTCCACATGTGCCCCCACTCAGACACCCTTCCCCCATCCCCATGTGTCTCTGTGCCCCTACACAGCCACTCCCATGTCCCTACGTGTCCCTGTATCCCCTCCCAGTCTCATGTGTCTCTGTGCTCCCACCCAGCCACTCCCTGTCCCTATGTAGCTCTGCACCCCCTTCCCCATCACCATGTGGCCCTGCACATCCCTCCCCCCTGTGGCCCTGTGCCTCCATTCCCATTCAGCCCATGACCCAGTCTAAGCTCCCCCACTAGCCCTTATGAGCCTCTGTCTGACCCTCCACAGCACCCCACACTGTCTGTCTCCGCATAGCCCCTATCTCCTGACCTGGCCTGCTGCAAAGAAGGCAGCTCTTTCTCTTCCCTTGCTGGCAGGGAGCTGCTGCTTTGTTCAATCGCCACAGCGCCCTCTAGTGAGCAAAAGGCAGAACCGCAGAAGTTATTTTCTGTCAGGGGCTGCTGCGGTTCTTGCACCACAACGCCCTCTGGTGGACAAAAGGTGGAACTGCAACAACATTTCGGCAGAAGCTTTTTTCTGCACAAAAAATTAAAAGTATGTGGGGTTCATTAGTTATGCACATGGGCAGTAGCACAGAATTCCCCCAGGAGTAATAGACGTTTCAGTCAGGGGACAAAAACAGTATCATTTGACTTAGCTAACCACTAACACACCATGAACAATAAAGAGTTGAAGCAAATAGTTTGGGAGCCACTCAACAACTGAGACATGGCCATATAAAGTATTACCAATCAGCTGAAAATTACAAACATTTCTAAACAATTAGTCTCCTAATTTGTGAACAGAAGAAAGTAACGGCTTTGGTCATGCTACATTGCTGTTAGTTTGCCTGGCTGCAGTAATGACTGAATATTCATTAACAATACAATATTCATTAACAAATGATTTACAACTCTTGATTTTCTTCATGTGGATTCCTGATTCATAAATTTTCACTAGCTCGTTTAGACGAATGGTTTTTCATGAACCATTCACTTTGACCTTTTTGTGAAGTTTGGCTAATTATGGCACATGGTATTGTTTCTGGTCCCTGTTTGAGTAACTTTTAAAATAGAAAAATAGGAAATAACACACTTTTGAATATGAATTTAGGGAGGAATAAACATTCATACTAAAATCTCTGAAGCTTTCAAGGTTTGTGAACATTTGCACGAATACAGCTAACATTCCTCCGCCTATCAGAGTAACCATGGTCATCTTGTTATTATTCAACCAGCTCTGCTGGTGGTTGAACTGAATTTTGTCTTGGTGCAGTCTCAGTCCTATGTAAGCATTTATAACATCACATAGATGGATAACAGTTTAACTCACTTTGACTTGGCGAGCATTGCTCAGAGAAGATCAGCATCAGAATTTTAAAGATGGCATGATACTGATTTGGCAGAAATTGCTATAAACTATGGAAACTGGCATCTATTGTTATTGCCTGCGCTGTCCTGTTTGCCACTGGTTAGATTTTTTTTTGTATGCTTGCCACTAGAAACCAGATGTTTATCTAGCATGTGAAGTTTTTAGCACATGACTTGGATTTTTACTATTCTACAATAAAAGAGCACCCAACCAACGCTCTGAGCATCTTGGACAGTGTTTTAAAAGTACACTGGTAAATAAGCAGACCCACCAATTAGCCCAGATCAAATCAAAGAGCCCAGTTAGAACATATATATAACAAATTAATCAACCTCCCCACACAGTCCCCAGAGTCCCACACCACTACTACACAGTCCTACCCAACATCCAGCATGGGTACTGATGGAAAGGCTAGCCTTGCCATGTACCCTGAAATTTTACAAATTCACACTTTTAGAGAGTGTGTGGGGAGGGTGGGGAATAGCAGCTGATCGATGCAGGGGAATAATTCACATATTTATTAACTGGCCTAAAAAGTTGTGTCATGCAGCTGTTTGCACTGTTAAACGAGTGCAATACTTTGCTCCAGAAGTGGCTGCATTTCAGTGCTAGGTGAAGTAACTGCCATCTATAGAAGGCCTTTTCTTGCAATCATTGAAATCAACTGAGTTTTGGCTTTGACTTCATTGGAGCAAGATTGGGACCACAGTTTGCAAAGTGCTTTGAGGTCCCATAGTGTAAAAGGCACTGTATAAATATAGGATAATTATAATCCTATTTGGAGTTTAGATCCCTGAAATTTGACACAATTCCTTTGCTACACCCTTGTTGCCTGTCTCCATTTGCATTAATAATGTGAAAACCTGCCGCACATCTGTGGCCCATACAAAGGATAGAGAGCAGGTAGGGCAAGTATAATTTGTGATCTGCTGCTATCAATGGTTAACACCCTATCATCAGTGACAACAGTGCAATTAAGCTGTTCCCAGTTCTGTGCTAGTTAATACGCTGATAGTATAATATTTTGACATTATCAAAATGAAGCATTGTGACATTATCAAAACACATTTTTTTTCAGACTGTCTGCTCCATGGAAAATTTCAGCATTTTTACTTTTCATGCTGATTAGGAACAAAGATTTCAAAATGTTGGAATTTCCCATGGAATGGAAATTCTATTTTCTGACTATCTCTAGTTTTTAATCCCTCTAATCAGAGATGGTTTGTCCCACAATAGTATATTACTATCAAAAGACTCTGAGCAATCTGTTTGCTTAGCTTTCTTGGCTTTCTCCTAAAAAACACTTTTCCTTGTTGCTATGAATGCTTCAGAATTCCAATAAAAATAACTGGAGATAATCTCAGAAACCTAATTCTTCTGTCTCTGCAAATACAGTTGTAAAATCTGCATTTGAATGGGAATAGATATTGTTTCATATATTATATTTATTAAATTTTTACTTCTATTTCTGTTTTGTGTAAACAGCTTTTTAAAAATGGGAATTTAAAATAAATGGGGAGAGGTGGTGGAGAAAAGACATTGTTCTGTGCATCTAGAGATGAAGCTACACACATTTATGGGGAAATCAGGGTTTCACATTGCAACATATCAAACTCAACATTTACATGGTTTTCTTTTTTTGGCCACTTGCCTCTGCTAAACCTGACATGAAGCCAAGGTGAAAGCAGAGATTTTCCCATTACAGAATACCAAATCTATGATAAGCCATGCCATGAAAATCCAGTTGAAGAGAAACAGAAAATAAAAAACAAACAAAACTGCGGCAAGATCAGTGATAAGTTTTGCATTATTTATAAAATCTGTTTTTTCAGGGATCTTATAAATAAAAAAAATCATAGGATCGGTAATGTAACATGATGAGGACAACCAATGCTTGCATTAGAACTTAAGCACCAGTAAAGGCATTTTCAGCCTGTTGCACAGTACACATGCTAACTTTTGAAGCACCTGAAAAAGTTGTAAGCAGTTGCTACAGTAAAAGTAGTCTATGAATACTGTACCTAAACTGTGGTCTTCTTAAGATATGTGTGTCAGCTTGCACTGTGATTCAATGATTATCAGCTATGATCTTTGCTATGTTCTGTGAATGGTTGTTTTCTTTTTTCCCAAGACAAGCATGTTCATCATTAAGAATTAAAACTAATGACCACTGCTGCTTTGCTCATTGTCATGCTCTGATATTAAAAACTATTAATACTAAATGCCAGTAAAACAGAGTGAGCTTCATTCTGGCAGCACTGGGTGAGATTTCAGAGATTTTCTCAAAGATTAGTTCATAAAAAGGATTTCAGTATTGCAGCTTCTGAATCATTTGCCACGAGGAAAAAAGATGATTGACAAAATGTGTGTGTTACAGTCTGGAGGACTTAAGCGGGCAGAGTTCAGCTTAGAACTTCAAAAACCCCAGACAAGCCTGGCCACTAGTTATGCAAACGTTGAATTATATCCACTGCCTTCAAAACCCAGTGGAGGTTAATTCAAGTTGTGTTTCTAATTCTGCATATTTGCCAAAAACAAAATGGAAAACAAATAAGTTCTCTCCTAACAAATCCTTCATTGCCCTACTCCTATGTGCTGCCCTCTAAGCTGTCTGGCTCCTTCCAAGCCTGAACCACATCCCTGGGCTAGCAGTAACCCCAAGCTCCCCTTTGACCCATCCTCCTTTGCCCTTGTCTCCCTTCACCTCCCTTCTGGAGTTTTCTGTACCTGTTTAGACTTTTTACAAAGTACTTCCTTACCTGCATAGTGGTCAAATACAGTGGGCACGTACTCCTCCGGGAAGGCATCATTGGCATAACTCATCAGCAGACAGGTTTTCCCAACTGCACCATCCCCAACCACTACACACTTCAACATCTTCCTCACATTATTGCTGTCGCAGTCGGTGCTGTTGTCATCTTCTTCCTTACAGTTCATTCTTGCTGGTGCTGCTGCTGGTCCCAGGACTTCCAAGTGCACATGAAGGAAAAATGAAGTGCGATTGTACTCACTCTTCCTGAGTTTGGGAGGCTCTCAACCTCAGGAAATCATACTAATATTTCCAGGCTGTTCCAGCTGCCTCTAAAAATTCCCAAATCAGTAAAGAGAAGCATTGAGGTAAATAAATTATACATCAATCTTAAAAAAAGGATTGTCCTTTCTTGTGAGCTTGAGTCAGGAAACACTCATCCTGTCACAGAGCCCTTGATATTTATTGCGACTTTAAAAATATCAGCAGTCTGAGGTGTTGATTCTCTTCTCCCCTTCTCCAGCTTGGCCAGAGGAATCAGGGATTCCTGCTAAATCCACTCCATTTTCCATTTCATTTCTAACATGGAGGAAAGCTGGAGGTTTTTAATGGAGTTTTTCCTTTCTTTCTGCAGCTTGCTGTGTGTCAGGAAATCATGGGTTTCCTGCTGAATTCCATATTAGGATCAGTGGGCTTGTGAAGGGCTGCAAACAATAGGAGCTCTGTGTGTGTTTGTACTTTAGAGGAACTATGCCAGGACATAGAGTAAGAAAAACACTAGAGGTCTCACTGCGGGCTAAAGTTGTTAAGCTTCCTGTTTCATCTAAGCACTGTTCTCCGGGCTGGCTGAGATGAGGCTGGTGCTGACTGATAGATACATAGATGATTTTCAGTGGGGAATGCTGTGCAAAATGGAGATTCAGGCTGAAATGAATACCTAGGGAATGGCAGGAGTTCTACAAGGGAACCAGCCTGTAAAATGTGCAGTAGAATCTATCGTAGGATTTTCTGCTGCCACCCGTCGCTGTAGAATTGGAGCATCTTGGGATGTGCTTTTTCTTTTGGGGGTGTTGGTACATGGGAGTAGAATTGATCACAAACGCTTTCCTATGTAAATACCTCTTTAACAATTTGGGTAAGGTAATAAATCAGTCAAGCCAGGGACTAAGAAAATATCCTCTCCTGTCGCTCCCAAAATAAACAAATGAGATTTTTTGCTGGTGTAGGTGTGTGTGGAGGGAGGTGGGGCGAAAGAAAGCAGATGGAGAATTAGGAACTACAGCTGTTAAAAGGGAAGGCTACAGAACAGCCTGCGTAAAACCAGAGTTAAATGGCATAGCTTTTACTCCCTAAAAACTAGAGCAATGTGTGGTCCAGCACAGTTTTGCTATAGTATTTTATATATTTCTGATCCTCCTTTTAATTTTATTATGTAACCGTCCCAAAGATCCCACTGTGGGTAAACACTTAAGTCCAAACTTTGCTCTCTCTGCTCCTGGAAAACTGTGCAATCTCTAGCAGAAGTGAGTCACTAATTTAAAAACAACCCCTTCCTCATGTCAGCCATTCTCTTCCCTGGGCATCCCAGTGCATGCTGCCTGCTCTGTGTCTGCCTTACTTAGATTGTAAGGCCTCAGAGCCGGTAAACAGATATGGAGCTAATCCACGGTGAGGTAACAACAGGCAAGGCTTTACTGAGGTGTGGCACATGCCCTGCCTAGCTCATCGCTTCCCTGAAACAACAGTCTGCAGCCCCATGGTGTTGGTGGGGAAGCACCCAGGGGTCGGGCTGTAAGAGAAAGACTCCCCCCCCGCAAGCAGTAAAGACTAATAGGGCCATCTCGGCCACATAACTACAGTCCTGAGTGGTCACATCCCACTGTTGTAATGCAGCAGGTACATTAGGGACCCCCCTGAGACACCACCTTTTAAGAGCCCAGTCCAAAGCCCATTAAAGTCAAAGGAAGTCTTTCCAGTGATTTAAATGGGCACTGGAGCAGGCCCTCACTCCTTGTCCATGGAGCGGCGGATGTGTGAACACAGGGTATCACAGAGTCAGTACTAGCCAGAGAGCCGAGTGTGTCTCCGCTGTCTGTCTTTAAACCCTCCTCTGGGGTCTTGTTTGTGATGAACCTTTGATCCAGGGTGTGTCCTCCCCCGTTCCTCCTCTTGCTCTCTTTCATGAGCTGATCTAAATATGAAGCCTTAAACCATCTGTCACAGAGCAGCACTCCATACAACAAAGGTTACGGAGAGGCTCCTGAGTAAACTCTCCACAGCCTGCCCCTCCTTGCTCAGTGTCCTGACAACGTGTGAGTGAGGACCTGGGCAGGACAGGACCCACAGTATCGGCTTCCTTGTCCTACATGGGCAAAGTTACCCAATTATCTAGTGATTTCAATGAAAGGTTTAAGATGATCTATTCTGCTGCCCCTCTCCCTCCTTTAAAGGGATCCTGAAAATTGGCCTTTTGCTGGTGGTTCAGGAAACATTTGGAAGGAATCAGTTTTAATTAAGACCTGACAATAAAGGGATCTAAACCCCTCTCTCTCATCTTGGCAGCAGCTATTACAGTGCAGTGTTCACTTTTGGCCATGAATATAAAGACCAGCTAATGGCACTCCTTGAAGAGGCCAACACGATGATTTATGAGATTAGCTTTAAAGTGAGCAACACTGACGTCTTGCCCACAAATCTCTTTAATTCAGCACCATCATTTTTCTTTACAAACATAAACAATGTGAATAGACTAGCTTAGCTGATTTACACCCCCCCCCCACCAAAAAAAAGGATAAAGGTCTGTACCTGAACTAAAAGCATATGTTTTCTTTAACATGGGTTGACCCCATTCACAATGGCCAGATCAAATCATGGTTTAGTTGCAACCAAGTTTAATAACTGTTGTTACCCGTTTCTTTGGGCTGTATAGACAGAGCTGCAATTAACCTTTCTGCTGCTCTGGGGCTGTATCTTTTACATCTGTGGTGCCAGTGCTAGCTTTGCTGTATGGTTTAACAGCTCAGTGCTGCTGAACTTGAGAAACGTTTGAGGCAATGATAGTTGTTTTCTGTAACAGATTGCTGCCCCTAAGATACATCTCTGAGATTTCTGCTGCAGGGCATGGCGAGCGGTTGAGAGGTTGGTCTCACGTTACCGAATGTTCTTCTTGCCTTCAGTGCTGGGTGATGAATGTTTCTTCAGAACTTTTGATTTCTTAACTGGCAGATTGGAAGTGTCAATGTTATAGGCACACCTGATCCTCCTGCTGCATTTCAAATCTCCTGGGGCTATCTCTGCACAGCAGAGCTGTGTGGGAGTTCTGGGTTGGAGGATACGGGGTTGTTGATAGTGATAGCAAAGCTTGAAAGAGCTGGAAATTTAGTTTTAGGTTTTCTGCCTCTCTAATCTGAATATCAGGTTCGAGTTTTTCAGGTTCTTTTTCATGAAATTTCCAGTGCTTCCTAATTTGCCAACAGTTCACAAATACTTGAAGAACAGCCTAGTTCCCTCAGAATTTCTGTACCTCCACTTCCAGCCAAAGTCCTAAAGAGATGAGGAGTGTGAAAATTCAAAAGACATAAAGAAAAAGTTAATCCAATTCATCCGAATCTCCAAAAAGGCTTGTTTAGCATGTTGGGTAGAGACTACGGTCAGTCTCTTCCTTGTCCAAACCAGTTCGCCCATCATTGCTTGTAGCAAGGTGCTAGCAAAGGGCACAGCCTCAAGTGGGGAAGCTGACCCAAGCCAATGAGGGAAGTTAGTGGGGGTGGAGGGAACTGTAGAGTGAAACTGTCATTTGAGGCAGCTCTCCAGCAGTTTGTAGGCAAAGCAGCTGTGTTCTGGGAGGGCGTGCCTGCACTGGCTCACAGGTTAACAGAGGGGTTACTGGCAGTAGGCCTAATCCTGTGAGCTGCTGAGTTCCTCCAACTCCCACTCGTTCACCTGCATGGGTCACTTCCATCTTCAGCAGTGTAATTCCGACCAAGAAATCCTGGGAGCTGCCTTGTCCATGCTTCTGCCTGGGCCTGAGTTCCCACAGAGATTTCTGGCAGCAGCCATGGTGTTAACTGGTGAGATGAAGGACTTTTTAACTGGGCTGGAGCTAATTTGCTAATTAGTTCTACCACAGCTATTTGAACAATGTGTTTGCTAATTAAACCTATCCTATGAATCCCATATGTTCTGTAGTTAGGGCAGAGCAAATCAAGGTGAAAGAAAGAGTGGTGCTGTATCCTCCCACCCCCTGTGAGCTCACGCTATCTCACCTTGGCTCGTGGCCATGCTATCTCTCCACTGCTTCACCAGATGAGATGTCTTCTTCTGCAGAAACATAAACAAACATAAAACTTGCAGGTTCATCTGAGATTGTCCCATCACTGCTTTTATTATTATCGTCATATGACTCAGGTGGCATCAATCTGAGAGTCAGATGCTTATCTGGCCTTTCTTTGGGCCTTGTTGCCCTATTCCTTCCCCTCTCACCTAACCAACCAGCTTCTTTCCAACAATCTTATCCTTCCTCTCTCCCTGCCACTCAGCTGCTACAAAATCTACTCTGCCTCTCACTGTACCATTAGCTCTGGATGATGTCTGTGTTCCAGACCTTGACTCCCTTTCTTGGCACCCACAGCTTCATTTTCCTCTCCAACTCTCAGTTTCTCTCCCCACCTCAGACCCTCAGCTTCCTTCCTCCTTCCAGCCTTCAATACCCTTCCTTTCATGTGGTTTCAGTAGGTCTGGCAGGCTCTGATGGGCTCAGGCCAGCTCTCGTGTCCAAACCTCATGCTCTGAGGCTTTTTGGAATGGCCGTCAAGCATTGGTCCCCTTGGCCTCAGCTCAACCAGAGCTGAAAATAGTTTGGCCACCGGTGTAGCTAGAGTGTTTTAACATTTAGCCCAGAGTGGGTTAGATCCTTAGTGCTAGCCTTTCTGGGTGCTCAGTGGGGCTGGCAGCAGGGATGGATTCCGTCTCCCTCCCGAGAATGAGAGAAATGCTTATCAAAGATATGAGCTGCAGAAGAGTCCAATGTAGCATTCTGCAGAGAGTCAGTGTGGCCAAGGGATAAGGGAGTGGCTTGGTAGCCACCAGGACTTCAGGTCTAGTCCCAGCTCTGTTTGTGACCTTGGATGAGTCATTTCACCTCTTTCCCACCTGTTGCCTAATCTACTTAGATTGTTTAAACTCTTTAAGGCAGGTACTGTGTCTTCTTCTAGGTCTGTACAGCACCTAGCACAATGGGTCCTTGTTCTCTCTTGGGGCCTAGAGGTGCTACTGTAATGCAAATAAATACAAATGAAAAAAAAGATTCATCCGATGCTCTGTCTATACTTATGGCAGCATGCGGAGTACAGGCACTACATGTGTCACTACATGGCACAGTGACAGGTGGGCTGAGTTCACACTTGTCACTGCAGTGTGTGTAGGTACAGTGCTAAAAACAGCAGTGTGGACGTGGAAGAGCCAGGTAGGGTACATACCCACAGTGTTCAGGCACGTAGGATACTCTACTTGCCTAACCCAGGCCTCACTGTCCACCCGGCTATTTATACATATGCTAGCTGGGCATGCAGTGCCTGTACGCTACAGGCTACTGCAATTGCAGACACAGTCTAAGAACCACAGTTTGGGGATCACTGCTGAAAATATTTGTAAGGCAACAACAAAGAGTCTGGTCTGTTCATTCACAAAGCATCACTGCTTTGGATGCCAGAGCTGATTTGGGGTATCCTGGGTCAAAGTCATGGGCGGAGGGTGAACACTCGGCCTGGCCCACCCCTCCCATCCCCCTTTCCCCTGCCAGAGCCCAGATCCCTCTCCCCACAGCCACCAGCCCCCCTCCCACCCCAGCCCCGGGCCACCCACCCGCCTCCAGCCCCAGAGCACTGGGCAGGCGGGCAGTGCATGGCTCCCAGCCCCTGAATGCTGGGTGACCAGTGCCCCCAGTGCCCCCAAGCACAGGGTGGACTGTGTGGCTCCTGTGCCTGGGGCCACCCCAGCACTGAGTGGCCCCAGCCACCTCAAGTCCTGGCTGCAGCCTGGCCGCAGCCGCTCTAGTCCCAGCCTCAGCTGCATCCTAGAAGACAAGCAGCTGGGCTGGGGCCAAGGGGAAAGGGCAAGCAGGAGGGGGCCTCAGCAGGTTCACATTGGGCTGTTTTGGGAAGAATAGGCTCCCCTAGCCTATGATACGGGCCGCCCATGGCCAAAGTCTGGGCTTGGATATGCCATTGTCTTTGGCTTGGGTCACTAGGGGCTCCGCTAGAATTAGTGGATTTGTAGTAGCTCAGTGAATTAATGCTGAGTTGGGTTCATTGTGTCCAAAGTCTGAAGAAAATTTTACACTGTAGCCTCCTTTATGATATTTTATCGCTTCCTTGATCTTTAGGCAAAGAGGAAAATCATACTCTATTTACTGGAAACAATGGCCCATAGTGTTCCAGAATCTCTGTGCCCTTGGAATTGAAACACTTTGACTCGACTCCTTCGCTCACTTGTGATTTAGAAGACCATTTTCCATAGTGTTGAAGATCTCTTTACGCATCAGGGAAAGACTTGATCAATGAGATGAGATTGTGAAGTCTGCTAAACAAAGTGAGGTTCCAAATGAAGTTCTCCTGGCCAACTAGCGCAGGGCATTCTCTGCATTATAATATCAAAAGGGGCATGCACCGTGAAATTAACTGAAAGCTGGATCACTGCGCTTAACCTCTTGTAAAGATGTAGATCTGCTTCTCAGAGGCTCTGTAACTGCACTTGATGGTGGAACTGCGTGGGGAGGGCCAAAGTTGCTCTAAGCCATCTCTGTACTCCCCATATTCTCTGGGTAGCCTGCTCAGCCTCGGTCTATGTTGGAGCAGCCTCAGGGTTGATTCCACTTATGCTTAGGGTGCTAGGTACCCCCCAGTAAAGACTGAGGATAGCTGGAATGAAATGCATTTTGGGCACACACCCCTCCCTGACCCCATCCATGTGATTTGCCACCTCCCACCCATGTGATTTGATCCTCAGGCCCCAAATGAATTTTACATATAGGAAGGTGAAAGTAGTATGTTAGAAAAAATCAGAGCAGTTCAGCCCTAGCATCTCCATCCCCCTTGTGATATGTTTGAAGCATTTTTGGCTTTACAGTTTGTTAGGGGACAAGTGCTGAGGTTTGGCTCCAGGGCTTGTTGAGTGAGGATGGATTCCTATACAGCCATCCTATGCAGTTATTAGTGATGCCTGCAAATTATACAACAATATAGTCTTTTTGGAGGCCTATCCAAGCAGGAGAGGTTTCATGGCTACTGCTGCTGGAGTGGCTATAGTAGCTCTGGTGATGCAAAGGACCTTGCCTTGAAAAGTTTCGTATATAAAGAAAATGACTCAGGAGACAAGATCCAACAGCGAATGAGTCATGTCCAGCCCACCAGATTACCGTCATCTTTAAACTATGTAGCCTTCCCCAAAGGCAACTGCTATATAATGAGAATCACATATTGCTAGGGGGTTGGTTTTTGTTGGACGGGGAGGGGTTGACCTGTTAATTCACAATTATTTCTGTGTAATAGCAACTGCAGATCGTGTCAAGTTACTTACCCATAAATACAGCTGGTGGCACTTGGACGGTGTCCTTATTTCCAGCTGTTTATAGCCTCATACATTTGTTTTTTGGGGGGTTAGTTTTTCATGGGAGGTGCAACAGTTCACATTAGCTTCCGAATTTATTCACCCAGGGATCACCATGTTCTTCTATTTCCATCAGTGCTCTCTGGTTTCCTTTCCAATCTTCGCTGTCACCCGTCCCCTCTCTCCTTTCTGCTCTGTCTCCATCTTGACTGACTTTTGTTCTCTTTGTTCTTTTAGTCTTTGTCCCTCTTTATGCATCTTTTCTTTTTTTCTCCCTCTGGCTCAACTTTTCGTCTTCTTCAGAACATGAGCCGATGAGTGACTAAAGTTGTAATCTTCCTGTAAAGTCGCCCTCCCACTACTGAATAGGTGGCAGAGAGAAACTGACGAGGTCTGTGAGCACTATTGGCATTGCAGGGAAAATATCCCCTTCAGGCAATTTCTTCCTCAGTGCCTGTTACATTTTCCATATTGACTTCTAATCTACATTTCTTATATATGAGATTGAGAGGTGCAATAAAGCAAACAACAAAAGCCTAAGCAAGGGGAAACACAGTGGGCTGGTCTCATCTATAACAGATGGCATTACCTGTGCCTCGCAATTTGGCATCTGCCTCAGCAGACAGGGGACTGCTAGGAATATAAAAGTGCTGCAATCTAAAACAGGATTATAATAAAAGTATGCACCGCAATGATGGCCTGTGTTGATGTGTGTGTGGACCTGGTGACATTGTAGAAGCGGGAAAGAAGCATTTCCCTTCTTGCTTCAAGGTGCATCCCATGTTTACCTCTGGCTAGTGTTAAGAGGTGTAGTTTGCCTTAATTTAAATCCAGAGAAGCAGCTCAAAGTCAGGTGTGACTGAATTTAAAGCCTCTAAGGGAAACAGGCTTATACTTTTAAAATGTGCCAGTTGGACTCTAGATTTCCAGCTCCTCATTTTCGGTCCAAATTGCCAAGCTGCGTTTATTGCTGAAACATACACACAGCTGATTCAAAAAACATTTGCGCAGAGTTTTTACGCTTTGGGGCAGGGGGAGTGGATTCTTTCCAAGAAGAAAATGTGCGTTTGTGCTTTGTGTGATCTTTCTGCCTCCACATGAAAATAAATAGAAGGCTCCCACTGTCTTCCACATTCCAGAAATAGGCAGCTGAAAGAGAAGCTAAGGCATAAACAAAGGGGATGAGGAAATAAATTGCAAGCACCAGTCACTTAAAATAATGTAGGAAGAAGCCAGCAAGGATTTGTAAATTGCAGGTTACCCTGGGTTGTTTCTATTCTCTGTCTTTCTCTGGAAAGCCTACCATGAAAGGAAGGATAGTTTTGCAGTTAGAACACTCAATTGGGACTTGGGAAGGTTGGGTTAGATCCCAACTATGCCACAGCCTCCCTGGGCCATCTTGGACAAGTCATTTAATCCCTCTGTTTCCCAGTTCCCCATCTGTCAAATGGGGATAATGATGCTTGCTTTGTCTTGTCTATTTAAATTGTAAACTCTTCAGAGCGGGGACTGCCTCTTACCATGGCCTGGTCTACCCTTAGCAATTAGATTGACCTAGCTCGGTCTCTCAGGGCTCTGAAACATTTCATTCCCTGCGTGCCATAGCTAGGTTGACCTAGCCCAAGTGTACATGCAGTTGGATTAATGGAAGGATTCTTTCATTGACCTAGCTACCGCCTCTCAGAGAGGTGTGTTGGCTACATCAATGGAAAAATCCCCTTCCATCAGTGTAGGAAGTGTCTATGCTATGGCACTCCAGTGGCACAGCTGTAGTGCTGTCTATAGCTGTGCCGCCATAGAGTCTGTAATGTAGCCATACCCTATGCAGGGACCCGGATGCTACAGTAATACAAAGAGTGAATGCCATTCATAGCATAGTAATGGGGCTACCAACAGATGCTCCCCATATGTGAACAATGTTGCTTGGTGCCCAAGAATAAGCAAAAACAACGAGGAGTCCTTATGGCACCTTAGAGACTAACGCATTAATTTGGGCATAAGCTTTCGTGGGCTAGAACCCACTTCTATGTGAATCTTTCAAGATCTATCTTAGCTTTTCACCACAGCAATATTCTCTAATTGGAATAGCAGTTAAAAAGAGGAAATGTGCCACACCACAAGACAGGGAGTCAAAAGGCCTGGCTTCTATGCCTGGCTCTGTCACAGACTCGCTTTTGTTAGTCAGGGCAAGTCATTTCACCTCTCTCTGCAGTGGAAATAATAATAGTGCTGACACCTAGTTCATTTATGTTTTTAAAGTGCTTTGAGATCCCTTAATAGGGAATGCTATAGAAGTGCAAAGTATTATTAGGAGTAGTTATTAATTAGCAGTGCCATTAGTGAAAAGGTGTAAAGTGTTATTCTGGAAACAGTGATAGCCAGCTGTTGCTTTTTATGACTGTAGCCTCTACTGACAATATTGCTCTTTGCTACACAGTAAAGTAAACCGTATGGTTGCAGTTTTAATTTGCCATCTTATCAGAGCTGCTTTAGACTGTTTCTGCCCCTGCCATGAAAGATCAGAATCACCCACTTGTTCTCAGTCCAGAAGCATTTGAGACAATGCTGGCTTCATGGAATTGAGTGTTTGCAATAATAATAATGCCATGTGATTAGACTCGGAGGAGGAAGCCAAGAGAGTTCCCCATTTTAAATAGTTGTGGATTCAAAGTTGCTCTGCAATATTCCAGGACCCACAATGCAATTTGATCTCTTCCCACCCCATCCTTGAAATATATGATGCAAGTTCCATATGTATTTCGCTATGTTTATACCTCCTCCCCCATGGGTTACCAAATGCCAGGACTGTCCTTGCAATGTATTTCAAGAAGTTGTCCATATAAAACCCTCTAATCATGCTAAAGATTCCCTCATTTCTACAGCCCTACAAGGGATCTCATTCTCAGGCATACCATTCTCTGTTTTATAATAAATATGTCGTATGCTACAACTGCAGTGAGAAAGGCAGAGACTAGCCTGCAAGAGTGTCTGAACTATTTGTCATTTTAGAAATGTCATGCTATTCATCTAGTTGGACTCAGAGTTTTTCTAAGAAGTTGCTGCAGCAGAATTGACAACAGTCAAACATATTGTAACAGTGGGGCCTAGAGTCCTTGCACCTCCATTTCCTTTCTGATCTCTCCAGCTGCACCCCTATGGTGTCAAACCTTGTGACCTTGCCCACTGTGTGGTGGAAGCTCACGGTGTTCTCACTCTCAGACCAAGATCTGTCTATTGCAACTGCTTATTACAGCACAGGTCCAACTGGACACCTGCGTCTCACCCCCTGTGGGAGTCTGTGCTGTGATACACAGCAGCAAATCACTTTAGAACAAGAGGGCTTGTTATTAGTAAATGGAACGAGGCATTAGAAAAAATTATTTCAAAATAACCAACTTCCCATATACACGTTTGTATGCATGTGATCTTATGCTTCCCTATGATCACCGTTAGATGGATTTCCCCTCTGATTTACAAGAGTAGACTCAGCCTACATGCTTCTACCAACAGGACCGGCTTTAGAAACTGCAGGGCCCGATTCAAATACCCAGCAGCAGTCCGGGTCTTCGGTGGCACTTTGGAAGCGGGGGGTCCTTCCCTCACTCTGGGTCTTCCATGGACCTCCCCACCACCAAAATGCTGCTGAAGACCCAAAATGAGTGAAGGACCCTCCCGCTGCTGATGTGCCGCTGAAGACCTGGACCACAGCTGGATGAGTAAAAAAAATTAAAAAATTAAAAAGGCACCTAAGGCATGGGGCCCTCTGAAGTGCGGGGCCTGATTCTGGGGAATCAGGGGAATCGGCCTAAAGCTGGCCCTGTCTACCAAGCTCAGGGGCTCTTGGGACTCATGCTGGTCTCACTTTGCCTTCCAGAGAGGGTCACCCAGTCCCAGTCTGTTTTCCTGTCCTCAGAGAAACTGCCTTTTCCCAGAGCCCCACCCTCCCTGTGTAAGCCTGAGCCCAACTGCAATGTATCTCAATGGCTTTCGTTAGAGGACCTAGGGGTGAAGTCTTCCTTTTTCCTCAGACTGGTTTTTGCTACTTGGCCTGCCAAGCTGTCTAAGAGCAGGCCCCTGTGATGGCTGCTCCATGGTTTGACAGTTAGACCCATTCAGCCTTAACGGCTCTCAGTCACAGGCCTTGTGGCTGTTGAGGAGGGTGCTGAGACCGCCCCACTCCCAGGACATTCTACCACATCACCTCAGGAATCATCTCTGTAAACCATGTTTTTGGGTACAGATCCATATTTACCACTGAGCTTCCCCAGATCCCTCACAGTCCCCAACCAAGGTCAGAGGCCCCAGTGCAGCAGATGCTGTACAAGGACACCTCTACCTCAATATAATGTGAAGCGCTATAACACGAATTCAGATATAATGTGGTAAAGCAGCGCTCCAGGGGGGTGGGGCTGCACAGTCCAGCAGATCAAAGTGAGTTCACTATAACGCAGTTTCACCTATAACGCAGTAAGATTTTTTGGCTCCTGAGGACAGCGTTATAGCGGGGTAGAGGTGTACGTAGTAAAGAGCTTACAATCTAAACAGACAAAAAGGGTGAAGGGGAAAACAGGCACAGACAGGAAAAGTGACTAGGCCAAGGTTACACAGCAGGTCAGAGAGCAAAGTCCAGGTTTCCTGGCTCTTAGTCTAGTGCCTAGCATTGCCAGTGTAATGGGGCACATAAGTGCCTGTACAAGGCAGGAAGGGGTTAATGGGTTACAGGAGGCACAATTAGTCCAAATGGAGACACCTGGAGCAGGAGGCAGGCTTCCAGGAAGGGATTTAAAAGATGAGCCCTGAGCCATATGAGGGAGAAGCAGGCAAAGAGTGTGGATGTGGAGCTTTCACAATGGGAGATAAGGCTGTGGCCAGGAACTGGGGCCTGGTAAGCTCTCCCAGAGGAATGGGAAGTGTTTATGTAGCTTCATACATGTTTTGGATGTTGAGTGCCCTGGAAGGGGTAGAACGGGAAGTGACCTAGCTGGAATACCAAGTTTCTGCAACTCAGAAGGTGGTTAGAGAAGAGGAAGAGCAGCTGGGAAACTGAGGGGGAGCGGCTGCTGCAGAATAGACCATCTGTCTGGCTTTCTAGTACATCAAAATCTTCTCAAAGATTTCAGAGTGTAAAGCTCACTTTAATGGGAGTTGGATCAAGCCTTTATTCAACTTTCAGATGATGTAGGACATGGAGCAACTGCCTGAGACTAAAGAAACTAGATGTTTTCAATTAAGCAATAGGGGACATTTCTGGGCACTGCAATCAACTCCCAAGGGAGGTGTTCAAGGGACCATCACTGGACACAGTCAGGGTAGGCTAGGCTAGATAAAGACCTTAGAGGAAATGATAGAAAAGGCATACTGAGAGGCAGTATGGCCTAGTGGATAGGATATTGCACTGAGAGTCAAGAGATCTTTCTCTATGTAATCTTTGGCCTTGGGCAACTCACTTAGTCTTTCTGTATCCACTCCCATCCTTCATCTGTCTTGTCTATTTAGATCATAAGCTCTTTGGGAAAGGGACTTCTCTGTCTTATTATGCCTAGCACAATGGGGCCTGATCTCAGGTTTTAAGCCTTCTAGGCACTAGTATAATACAAATAATACATAGCAGTGGTAAGTATTTATAGCAGGAAGCAAAATGCACGGGGTCAAATAAGATAAGAATTGTCCCCCAATCTGTATTTGTGCATTTGTTGTTTCTTTCTTAAGTGTAGCACCTTACATTTGTCTCTGCTGAATTTCATTTTGTTGTCTATAGCCCAGTTCACCAGTTTAATCAAGATCCCTTTGCATTTAGCTCTACCCTCCAGAGTGTTTGCAACACCCCCAGCTTTGTGTCATCTGCAGATTTGATCAGTATGCTCTGTATTCTGACATCCAGGTCATTAACACATATGCTGAATAACACCAGACCCAGAACAGACCCTGTGGAATCCCAATTAAGACCTCCTTCCACTCTTTGTTTGCAGTTGTTTGACCACTTAATGGTTAATGTATCCACTTAATGGTAATTCTGCTAAGCCTGCCTTTCTCCAGCTTACTTATGAGAACGCCATGTGGGACTATGTGAAAATCCTTGCTAAAGTTCAGGTATAATGTCCACTGCATTCCCCCCATCCACCAAACCAATTACCCTGTCAAAGAAGGAAATCAAGCTGGTTTGGCATGATTTGTTCTTGGTAAATCCATGCTGGCTGCTAGTGATTACCCCTTCATCCTCCAGGTATTCACAAATTGAATATTTATACATTGCTGTAGTACAGGGGTGGGCAAACGTTTTGGCCTGAGGGCCACATCGGGGTTGCACAACTATATGGAGGGCCAGGTAGGGAAGGCTGTGCCTCCCCAAACAACGTGGCCCCTGCCCCCTATCCGCCCCCTTCCACTTCCTCCCCCTGGCTGCCTTCCTCACAACCCCCAACCCATCTAACCCCCCCAGCTCCTTGTCCCCTGACTGCCCCCTCCTGGGACCCCCATCCCCTATCCAGCCCCCCTGTCCTCTGACTGCCCAGACCCCTATCCACACCACCGCCCCCTGACGACCCCCCCGGGGCTCCCACCCCCTATCCAACCTCCCTCTGCTCCTCATCCCCTGAATACACACATGCATCCAACGAAGTGGGTATTCACCCACGAAAGTTTATGCTCCAATATGTCTGTTAGTCTATAAGGTGCCACAGGACTTTGTCGCTTTTTACATTCTATTCCTTGGCTTTCCTGATTTTTGTCCCTACATGATCATGCTATTCTCATGTATACTTCTTTGGGTGACATCCTTCCAATTCCTATATGTATCCCTTTTGATTTTTAGATAGTTAAAAAGCTTCTTGTGCAGCCACATTGGCCTCCTGTGGCTCTTTTTATCTTCCCTCTGCATCACAGTAGCTTGATGTTGAGTCTTTAGTATTACATCTTTTAGGACCTCTCATTCCCATTCGACTCCTTGTCTTCTTTATTGGTCTTTCCATGGGAAATCTGTCTTTCTGAAGTCCAGTGTCCCTGTTTTGCTGTTTTCATGTCCTCCTTTCCTTATCGTCTTGAATTCTATGAGCTCATGATCACTTCCTCCCAAATTCCTGACCACTTTCGCATTCACAACCAATTCATCCCCGTTAGTCAACACCAGATCCAAAATGCCTCCTCCTTCCCAAACAAGCTATATTCCTCAATGCAACTATTAAGAGAAATAGTGAAACTGTCCCCAAAAGTTATTTTTAAAAAGGCTTGACAGACCACTGAGAAGGCAGGAAGGAATTCAACCAGTTTTGGAACCATATTGTCATATTCCATTGTCTACTTTAGTCCCTTTACATGTTGATACTCTGAAAAATGTTACTGTTTTTCAAGAGTGTTCCCCCTTCTGCCCTTAGGTATCCTACAGGAAAATGGCAAAGAAACTTTTATTCTATATTGGTTCTTCTATGATCATCATCACTAACATCTGTCACATGCATTTCCTTCTCTCTCACTCTGCATGGCGGGGATTGTGTGTGCTGTGTACTGTTTTGTTGGGTTTGTTGCTATGTATTTATATTAGAAAAGGCAAGTCAAAGAAATGCCCCTTATAATTGGAACTGAGGGTAGTGAGGTTTGTGATGGTCCTTAGATCCACTATAGGTCATTCCCCAGCCCGACAGACAAGCTTTACCCTTTTTGTAGAAGCTGTTATAGTCCCTGAGAGGAGTTGTCAACAACAGTCTTCATCCTGGACCTTTAGGCAATCTTTTAGATATGCTGGGCCCAGGCCATCAGCCACCTTGAAGATAAGAAACAAGATTGCTATCCGGTGGGAATCGAGCATAGGGAGTCGAAGACAGATGTGTAGCCAAGTTCCTGAGGAGACACGCTACTGTGTTCTGTAGTGCTTGGCATTTCCTAATGGCTGATGGCTTTGTGACCAGGTATATTGCGACTTGGTCAATCATGCATCCTCCTCAGGTCACTCATCTTTTTTTAGTTGCTTATTTTGGAACATGGTGGTGGGTTACTTTCTTTCTCTTCTTTCTGAGGCCACATTTTCTACCACGGGTTACCCATATGGTTGAAAAAGTGTCCGAGTACTAGCAATGAGAATGGTGGAAGATCAGCCTGTCACATAAAACACATAGATACTTACAGTATGTCTACACTGCGGTTAGAAGCATTCTTCCCACTTCAGATAGACACACACAGGTTCTGCTAAACATAGACGTGCAGCTGGGAGATAGCATGTGTGGCAGCTTGGTCTCAGCACCTGAGAACACACCTGCCTGGACCCCTTTGGTGCATGCTCTGGTACCTAGCCCAAGCCGCTGCCTGTGCTGCCCCTGGCTACACTGCTATTTTTAGTGTGCTACCTCGAGTGGAGCTAGCATGTGCCCGTCTACCCAAGGTGGGAAACATGCACTCTGCTGCTGCATAGATGTATCCTTAAAGAGGCAACATGGTGGATTGGGCTCTTGGTACTGCCAGCCTCATGAGAGCAAAGATCGTGAGATTGGCCCTCAAACTCATCAAAAGCATGTTTCGTAGTCTGTCGTTAGTCTGACTTCTTAACTCCCCACTACACCTCTGCAAATAGTGGTGTGAGAACTGCAGGTTTAAAAATCAGCCTTAATGTGCACAAAATGCATGCCTCTCCCTGGAGGCTCAGCAGGACTTCTGCCAGGAATTTTCATGCTTAGGGAGGTTACCTTGACACCATAGCTCATAATGTTAAAGTCCCACTCCATGCATAGAACAGCAACAACTCAAAATCAGCACCATAATCTGGGTATTTAAAACTCCTCAAATGCACTTGCAGAGGCTATAACTGATTAAAAACCCATCAATAATATGGTGCTTACACTCCCCAAGTGCTGTGATTATTGAGTGCTAAAATCTAATTACACAGCTCGGTTGTGTTCATTTTATTCTTGTCTGTTTGGACTCAGATTTTAATGAGTGTTCTTTATTATTTTAATCAAATCTCCTGGACAAATTTGTCTCACAGTTGCTAAAGGAGGGGCTCCCATTTCAATAGGAGCTCTGCAGGTGCCATCTCAGAACGGCAAGTAACCTCCACAGAATGCATAGAGTAGTGTGGGGGGGGGGAGGCTTCCTCCTCCCCTTCTTCAATGAAGAGCTGCCCAGCAAGACAGGCTGCACAATCATGCTGCAATCCAGTGGTGGGTATGTGTCGAGGGTCCCCTGCTGTGACCGATGCACTGAGGACAGGAGTCTATTACAGCCCCAGTTAGGGATTCCTGGCTGTCTAGGTCAAGTGGAAGCAGCTCATGCTGTTAAGTCTGAAGGTCCTGGGTTAAATCCCAATGTGTTGTCATTGTTATGCCATGCTTGCTTGGCTCTCCCATTCACATTTCAATAGTAAGGGATCCTACTCTGCACTGCTTCGCAAAGGAAAAATATTCAGTGTAACAGGTGAAGTGGCGGGATGAAAGATGAGGAGGAAAAGGCAAGAGAGACCAGCCATTGTGAAGCAGCAACCCGTATCAGAAGCAGACACTGATGCAGTTTCACAGCTGCCAGCGAAGAAGGATAGCCAGTCATGTAGACAACAGTCCACTCACCAAGGAACAAAGTTAGGGAGCCAGATGTTACTTGTGGAAGAATGCTATACTGAACTTGGAAGATTAATTCTGCAGCTCTCCAGCGTAGTCAGAGGTGATGATTCTGCTGGTAGAAAAGGTAGAGGGAAAAGGAAAGAGATCGGGCAGAGAAAAGCCTCATTAAAATGTTACAGCTGAGCCATGAACTTCCAAAATCAAAGTGATTCTGGGTCTCCATGGCAACCTTAACATCTTTGTTTGAAGGATGTTTGTTTACTACATGACCAAAGTTAGAACTCTGCAGTCAGTGAAGCCAGAGCTTTCAAAGTCTCTGCTGCTGTAAAGCTCCTGGGAAGCTGGGATTGATTTTATAGCAACCTCAGTTGTAATTCTCAGCTGGGACTGCAAGTAAGGAGGAGAGCTGCTCGTCTTGCTTCTTTCTAATCTTGTCTTCCCAGGGTTCTGGGTTGGATCAGAGGTCCCCTCCAGGGCTTATGGATCTGACCTCCAGCTGCAACCATCAAAATGGTACAGTGGCATGGGAAGGATTCTCAGTCACTCTGTCTCACTAGAGGCCAGATCCCACAGTCCTTACGCTTGTGAACACAAGTTCTGTGGTTGCTTGGGCAGATCAGGCAATGCATGTGCAAACAGCCGTGTAGGTGCCCGACTGTATTATAACATGTATGCAAGTACAAGTGAGCCTCTCTCTTTCAAAACTTGGTCTTGGCAGGGTCTATAAATGGATGATTCTCTCACTATTAGTGTCCTGTTATTAATACTTCCCTAATAATCACAACTGATGAACAAATTACTCATGATATGCACAGTAACACCTTCACATAGTGGGTTTGTGTTTAACAGAGGCTCATAAGGAAGGATCCTTTCAAAAACATTGTATTCATTTCTCTGTTACACAATTTAATAAAACTTAATGTTCATAGATGCCCTATTGAGAGAGGAAAGGTGGCCACTGGCCCAAAAGAGTGCTGGATTCCCTTCTTGGCTCTGCCATAGACATCCTGTGTGACCTTGGGCAAGTCACTTAATCTCTCTACACTTCAGTTCCCCATCTGCAAAACTGGGTTAATATTTCCCTCTCTGTTTGTTTTGAATGTAAGCTGTTGTGAGGGCAGGGACTGTTTCTTAGGCAATGTCTACACTGTACACCACAGGTGGGAGCATGTACTGTATGTATAGTTAGACATCACAGTGAAAAGCTGGCTGCGTCCACAATGTGGTGTATAGCTATATGCACCATTGAAAGCCTCTGGCAGGTGGGAGACAGAGGGTAAAGGCTTTGCCAGTCGGGAGCTGCTGGAGCCTTCCATCCCTCCACCGGCCCCCACCCTCTGGTGCCTTCCCCTGCTGCCAGAGTCTTTCCCTCAGGTGGGGAAAGGCTCCGGCAGCAGGGAGGCAATGGGACACAACACTGTTAAAAATAGCCATGTGGATGGGGTAGGCACTGGCTGGGCATGTAGAGAAGCCACAGCTAGAAAAATCCACAGACCCCCAAATAAAATTTGCAGCTCTTATACAGGGATTTCTTTAAAAAAATCATAAACAGACAATGAAAAGTATAAAAAGATAAATGACTCACAGCTTGTGTACGTTCCCACATATTGCAGCCTTCACACTGTCTCCAATAGAATTACGCTTATCACTTGTCAAAGCTCCAACACCAGAACATACAAAATGAGACAATACCACACAGATATAACGTTAGGGCAGGGGTAACTGTAATAAAATAGGAGAAGATGTACATTGGTGATACCCGACTCATACCCTGAAACACTCATTCATGAGTTATGGAAATAAAAGTTCCCTTCCACAAATGTGAGGCTGGAGCTTAGATTTTGCAATCCTGGGTCAGACATCTACTGCCTTCCTCTTTAAGGTCACTAAAAGTTTCTTTTGCCACCTAGTGGCCAGTGAGTAAGACACTTAAAATGAAAGCAGCAAAGAATCCTGTGGCACCTTATAGACTAACAGACGTTTTGGAGCATGAGCTTTAGTGGGTGAATACCCACTTGGTCAGATGCATGTAGTGGAAATTTCCAGGGGCAGGTATATATATGCAGGCAAGCTAGAGATAATGAGGTAGTTCAATCAGGGAGGATGAGGCCCTGTTCTAGCTGATTTTCCAGTTTCTCCTCCCTTGGTTTTCACACCTCAGCTGCTAGAACAGGGCCTCATCCTCCCTGATTGAACTACCTCATTATCTCTAGCTTGCCTGCATATATATGCATATATATACCTGCCCCTGGAAATTCCCACTACATGCATCTGACGAAGTGGGTATTCACCTACGAAAGCTCATGCTCCAAAACGTCTGTTAGTCTATAAGGTGCCACAGGACTCTTTGCTGCTTTTACAGATCCAGGCTAACACGGCTACCCCTCTGTTACTTAAAGTGAAGAACAGCAGCAGTCTGGACAAATGGGTCATTATGACTCTGAGCTGGTGTATGTGATGGTGGTGGTGGGGAACTGATGGGATGTATTGTTGCCTAGGTAGTAGTAATACTTATCTCTAAGTAGTTTTTTGATGTTCCTCTTCTCACCGAGATGAGAGCTAAGGATTTGCTTGTCTCCATTATGTGCAAACCAAAACAAAGTGACAGACGCAAAGCCAAGTGAATGGTAAAAAATGGCACTAGAGAAGCCACTGGTGTCATACTTCTTCTACAGCTGCCCTCCTCCTTCAGTAATGCCCATGGGAGTGGGAGACTCAGAATCTCAGGACAAACTTCCCAGTATGGGGGCATATAATCCTTTGTGTGGGCCCTCCATCTAGAAGGTGGGGGGACAGGACATACTGCCTGTCCAGTGTACTACAGAAATGTGTTCCCAGTGGCTGAGTCATCCATTTGACAGAGTATAATTTTAATAAAATGCAAATCTTATGTAAGGGATAAACATGCAGGGAACAGACACTGGTGGGAAGGAGTCCAGCTGGCACAGCTTAGCCAAATTGGATAGAGGACCCTGCTGCAGGTTTGTGTACAGCTCTTCACAAATCACAGGACCTTTTGTGAGATTTGGTTGGGCATGTTTGGAACCTAGGAAGCTTGGGTGAAATTTACTCATCCGCCATCTCACAAGCGTAGTTATTACTTTCTCTGTTAGATTTTATTGTGACCTTTTGCGTGCTGACACGCTTTCAGGGGCGTAATGAAGCATGTAGAGATAAATGTATGCTTTTCCTCTAGCCTTTCTATCAATACATTTATATTACAACAAATAATTGTACAACAGGAGCTCACGTTCAGTTTATTAGCCAGCTGTACTCGTTTTTAAACAGATGGCCTTGTAAAAATAGTTAGGCATATGTCTGACATTTCAGAAACATATCATAGTACAAGATAATACTCCTATAGACTCATTCATCTAGGTCAGGTCTTAGTCAGTATAACCCTTTTACATTTTAGTTCACTTCTATTTAATATGCCAAAGAAGGCAGTATAATTAAGGCTAAGTTTTAGTCATGGGTATTTTTAGTAAAAGTCATGGACAGTAAACGAAAATTCACGGCCTGTGACCTGTCCATGACTTTTTCTATATGCCCCTAACTAAAACTTGGTCCGGAGGGCCACGGCCGGGTGCTCTGGAGGGTGGTGGTCCGGGGTGCCACTGGTGCTGCGGGGGTGGACTGGGACCCCTGCTGGGGCTGGTGGGGGACGAGGGCAGCAGTGCGTGGCCTGGGATCCCTGCTGGCACTGGGAGATGGGGGCGGCAGCGCATCATGGCCCCGGGACCTGTGCTGGGGTGGGCAGTGGGTGGTCGTCGTTGTGCAACCCAAGACCTCCTCTGGGAGGGAGGGGAAAGTTGGCTCCAACCGGCATGTCACTGCACCTGCTAGGGGGAGGGGCATCCAGAGGGGCTCTGTGCGCTGCTTCCGCCACAATCGCCAGCTCCACAGCTCCCATTGCCTGGGAACTGTAGCCAGTGGGAGCTGCAGGAGCAGTGCCTGCAGGCACATACAGTGTTCAGGGGCCCCGGCCCCTCAGTCTAGGAGCTGCAGGGACATGCCGGTGAGAGCTGGGGATTCCCGCCCCTGAGGTAAGCGCTACCCTGCACCCCAGCCCATAGACCTCTCCCACACTGCTGCTGCCCCAGGGGCTTCCCAGCTCAGGCTGCCCTGAACCAGCTGCACTGACCACTGTAGAAGTCACGGAGGTCACAGAAAGTCATGGAATCTGCAACCTTCGTGACCTCCTTGACAGACATGCAGCTTTAAGCATAATCCATTACAAAGGAAAACTAGTATCTGAAGGAAGTTAATACCTAACCCAATTTTAGATTTTGGCCTACAGAAGCAGAGCATATATTGAGGTGTATATTTCTTGGCGTGTCTGTGGCCTCTGCTTAGCCAAGGTACTTAAGCACATGCCTGACTTTAAGAACTTAATCATCTATGGAACTACTCATCTATGTGCACATGCCTAGTTTTCAGCACCTTGCTAAATCGGGGCCTATTTCAATATTTTAACAATGTTTAAGTGGGGTTAGCCTGGTGTCTTAGTGACAACTTTCACAGGGTGCCCATCTACTCATGGGTCTGACTTCGGTCACACTCCCCAGGCCAGCAGTCAGTCATTTCTCTGGGCCTTCTCTAGAGCGATGGCCCCTGACCTACATTCAGATGGGTATTCAGAGACTCCAGCAGGGAATGCATCCAGCCACATTTGACTGCTCACCATGACGTAAAGCCTTGTGACATGTGTATATGCCTGGGGAATTAAGGGTGACATGGAACAATGCTGGAAACCTCTCCGTTTTTCCCCCTCCCACCTCCAAATACGCCTGGAACATGCTTCACTCCTGTGATCACGAACCAGCACAACGACCTCTTGGTGCGCTGTTTATGGGTGGTGCAGGTCAGAACTGTCCCCAGGATTGGTGGATGGGAGACAAAAAGGGGTCAGAACAATATTAATGTCCCCATTGACCTCTGAGGAACAGTTAAAAAAAACTGGGCATGTCTAGTCTTGAGAAAAGAAGACTTGGAGGTGGGGGACTTGATAACAGTCTTCAAATACATTGAAGGCTGTTATAAAGAGGATGATGATCAATTATTCTCCATGTCCACTGAAGGTAGGATGAGAAGTAATGGACTTAATCTGCAGCAAGGGAGATTTAGATATTAGGAAAAACTTTCTAACTATAGTAGTTAAGCTCTGGAAGAGGCTTCTAAGGGAGGTTGTGGAATCCCCATCAGTGGAAGTTTTAAAGAACAGGTTAGACAAACACCTGTCAGGGATTGTCTAGTTTTACTTGGTCCTATCTCGGTTCAGGGAACTGGACTTGAAGACTTCTCAACAAGGCCGGCTCCAGGCCCCAGCGCGCCAAGTGCGTGCTTGGGGCGGCATGCCGCTGGGGGCGCTCTGCCGGTTGCCGGGAGGGTGGCAGGCGGCTCTGGTGGACCTCCCGCAGGCATGCCTGCAGAGGGTCCGCTGGTCCCGCGGCTTCGGTGGAGCATCCGCAGGGACGCCTGCGGGAGGTCCACCAAAGCCACGGGACCAGCGAGCAGCAGAGCGCCCCCCGTGGTGTGCCGTCATGCTTGGGGCGGCGAAATGGATAGAGCTGGCCCTGCTTCTCAAGGTCCATTCCAGCCCTACATTTCTATGATCCATGTGTATCAAGCATAGCTCTGGTGGGCCTGAGGATCTGGCCATCTTTGTCCTCATAATTATTTCATTATTAGAGGGGCATTATATAAAAATACTGAGCCTGATGATCAGTTGATATAAAATGGCATAAATACACTGATATAAACCAGCTGAGGATATGGCCCATTTTTGTCAAAGTTATGTGGGGGAGGTGATTCCATGCATAAAAGAAACAAAACAACATTACATTTAAAACACAAGAGTTATGACTCACTGCTGATTGTATAAATCAGAAGCGGTGCTAGCAGCAAACCAGGAACACCCAGAGCAATAATAAAACAGCAAGGAGAAGGAAGAAAAACCAAACAGCACAATCAAATGATGTGCCTAACTTTTGGATTAATATGTTAATCTCCAGAGCTGCCATTCTAGTGCTCTTCAACAGTATGAAATTTAATAAAAAGTTTATGGGAAAATATTTGATTAAGAGAACATTTCTTCCCAGACCTGTTTTCTGATTCCAGTGACACTGATGTAAATATGGAATAACTCTATCAGAGTTAATAGGGTTACTCTGGATTTTCACTGGGGTCACTGAAATCACCAGCTGGTCCTTCAATTTCCAGCAAGTATGAACAAACATAAAAGACCCTAGGCCCATATCTGATTAATTCTTTGATCGTATACATACTAATCCATGCTGCTCACAGAAGGAAAGGGGTTTTTGTTGTTGGTGGTGGTGGTTTTACAGTTTAATAAAAAATGATTTAACTTCCTCAAACAGTTTAAAAATATTAGACATTAATATGTTGGCTTGTTTTTAAGGATTAGTTATTGAGATGCAATGATTATATAAACTTTCTTGGTAAGTCATGGTAGCCATGGTAAGCACAAATATCCTGGAGTACAATTATTCATTATTTACCATTCATAAATGGGGCCTTTTTCATTATTCAGGACATGAAAACACAGGGCAAAAGAACAGAGTATCCAAAAGCTATTTGTGGTGTTAGCAGCTTTCTAATGCCCCTTTTTCCTTATCTTTGCATTTCAGAGCGAAGTTTTAAAATCCAGTGTATTTGTCAGGATGTTTGCACTGTGTTTATCCTTTGTATGTCTCTCAGCTTGGAAAGTGAAAGTCCAGGGCAGCCACTTGCATTCTGTTCATAATGAGTTTTAGTTTCTAAAACCTTTGGGTTTCAGACACTACAGGAAATACCTATTTGTTTAACTTTAACTGGTTTTAATTGGAATTTGAGAAAATATTTCTGCTGGGCGTCAGCTGTACAAAATCTTTGTTTTTAAAGAATTATGGCCCAAGTTTAGCTCCTGGTCATGGAAACCTTTACACATGTACTTTAAGCACATAAGCACATAAGCAGCCTTCCAATAGGAGTAGTGGGGGCAAGTAACTTAATAAGTTTTAAGATGGAGTTCAAAATATTTATGAATGGGGGTGATATGATGGAGTTGCCTGCAATAGCAAGGGACTGGATTTGGTGACTCTGGTAATCTTGTCCAGTCCTGGTTCATTGACCAGTCAATGGGGCTACTATGTGCTTAAAGTTTAGCATGTGCTTACATGTTTGCAGGATCAGGTCCTTAATTTGACAGTGTCCCTTTCCTTTACAACGTAACTCTTTAGTATTTCTGACTAGACTGCACAAACAGTGGAGAAAAGGGAAAAATATATTGAGATTTCTAGATTTTTATTACTAAATAAAATGTCAATAAAAAAATCTTACATCTGCATATCTTTACCCAGAACCTCTGAGGGTCCTCTTCCTATTCTTTCACTTTGCACAGGCATAATTGACTATCCAAGTGGCAAGGCAGTGAAGAATTAGGCTCCCTATTTATAGTTTTATAAATACTTAAAAACAAAACAACCCTCCAGGCACACAAACTTTCAGGGAGGCTCTTCGAGTGTTTAAAAGCTGTTCCTGTCAGGTTGCCGTTGTAGATTTTCAAAGGGGTTCTGCGTAGCAACTGCAGGAGCCAACAAAATGTAAGGTGGAAATGCAATGATGAATTACATGACAGTAAATGCTCTGATGTAAGAATGTCATGTATGGAAAATGGCTATTTTCTAAAAAAGCCCTTCATTTGCCATAATCTCCTTTCCTGGAATTTTCAGTAACGCAGATGTCACACGTGTTCATCTTTCTCTCCTTACAGTAACTCAATCAGAAGTCATTCTGCCTCTGCTGTGACCATATTTCTTAAATAGCTTTCTGCTTCATAGGTAAAAAGATTAGAAATAATTGTGCTTCCTCAATATTAAAACAGCTGTTTAAGGCTCCAAGATCAAGCACCTGGACTATAATTTAAACCAGAGATTCTACTGACTCCTAAGCTTGTGATCTCTGGTTAGTAAGTCAGCAGACAACTTTGAGTGAAGTAGAGCCTAGTTTTCAAATATGAGAACTACAAGGAGCCTTCAGTCAAGTGCTAACTTTGCAGTTTTAACTGGGAAATGAATGGTCTCAATATGAAATTGAGTTCTCAGAGTACATTATAAAGCACCTATGGCCAATTCAAGTGAAATATTCAGAGGAACTTCTGATGATCAGTCATGTTCTTGTAAAAACAGAGGTACCACCATTTTCACTTTAAAAAAATTAAACTGGAAGATTCATCTGTAAAATCTTTACCAGTGACTATCAGGGAAGACCCTTCTGAAAAATCCATGAACATAACTGGATTTGTAATACATATGAGGAGGCTGGAGAACACCCTTTAAAATATGTACCCTCTTTCCAGTGGAAAATCTGTAAGGGAGAGACCCAGTTAAGAGTTTCACCCTCTTGATTTCAATGGAAGCAGGAGCAGAAGCAAGATTTGGCACCATCACCCATCAGTTTTGATAGTCATTGATGATAGAGGGATGAAATACATCCCTTCGACTATCAACCGCTGTGTCAATTGAAAGGTCCATCTCAGATCTCAACAAACCACTGTTATGGGTATTGTGATACAGCAGGGCCAGAGAGCAATGGGAGAGTGGTAAAGGAGAAATACATAAGCCCTAGGCTAATTAAGACATGGTTCCCTGTAGACTCTGGAGGGTTGCTACAGGTTAATTGGAGTACCTGTAGTTATTTAAGGCCCTGTCAGGAACCTAATAAACCCCCTGCTTCAGGCAGTCAGGCTGTACGAGGGAGGAGAGAGGACTGGAGTTTGGAGGTGTGTTGCTGAGATTGAAAAGACCAGAGAACAGAAGGAAGGGAGACTCCCTCCCCCAGCATCAAGGACCGAGGGTAGCCATACCCAAGGGAGAAAAGAGTAAGAAACATGTAGGGGTTGAGAGGGGCTGGGGCTCAGAGTGAGGTGCAAACCCAGATGCCTCCCCTGCTTCCCTCCTCTACCACCTACCCAGGCCACTAGCAGGGCCCTTGGTGCCCCACCAGCAGGGGCAAGGGGTGGCATCTTACCTCCTGCCAAGAAAAGTGCAGGATCCACCATACCAACGTTGGCTGTTTTCTCACAATATATATGTGTAATTTTAATTTTCTTATTCTCTATTTATAGGTGACAAAAAAGTCCCTTACTGAGAATTGGGAATCTTGCTCTTCAAGGGCTCTTGAACTACATAGGAACTACATTGCCCTGCATTGAGCACTAGGGGACACTGAATGCTGGAGCTCCCAAATATGCCAGGGGAGCATGCTAACTGGTGCATCTTTTAAGGGGATGCCACATGCAGTCCCACAGCATGCTCGGCCAGCTTTGCTGCCAAGTGTGGCTAAGAGGGGCATGGTTCTGCTTCCCCTCTGCCCCCTTTGGGGTAACTAGTGTCCTAGTGGATGCTAGGAGGCAGCAGTCCCTGCAAGGGGAAGAGGGTCTCTTCATAGGCTAGGCTTTAATATGAAAAATCCAGCATATATAGGATCCTGATCAACTTTTGTGTGAGAAAGGAATTGTATTAGTAAAGAAAAAATGGGAGTGAATTTAGTTAAATAAATAAATACAGATTTGTGGGAACTAAGTGCCAGATTGAACCCTGATATTGCTCCATTGACTTCAGTGGAGTTATACATGAGACGAATTTGGTCCAAATGCTCTAAATGGCAAATCCAGGTCAAAAGCTAATGCAAGTAACTGTTTTGCACATAACACAGAGGGCTGTCTATTTAAAATTATATACATTTAACTAGGAAATCTCAGCTTGTTTTAATAAATACAGATGTGTGGGTTTTGTTTTGTGTACTTGTGATCTGGTTTTAATGTAAATTCCAATATGATGCAGAAATATGCCAGACACAGCAACTCAAAAATACTTTTGTTTGAACCCTGAATGCCTGTCCAGTTATGTGAACTGGGATGTATAGATTAATCTCCCCAGAGAGGATTACAATTTTGTATAGTGCGTAAGTGGTGGCAAAGTGACAGATTGCATTCCCTTGAGAGGAGGTCTCCCGTTCAGTACAAGGACAGGTCCCTGATCTAGTTACTTACATTGCACTGAAGAAAACAGTTGCCCTAAGAACCAAAGCACAGTTTTCAGTGATGCTTGGCCATTCTCCTTGGAGTTCCTACATATAAACTGAACCCTTGATATTGTCTATTCACAGATTACTGTACACTGTGTTTTTTTTTCTTTTCATTTCCTATTTTCTCCCTCTACAGTGTGCATTTGGATGTTGCTCATGGTAATATTCAGACGGATCTTCCCTTCATAGACTGCAAGGCCTTGGCTGGATCCCTCCTGGGAGGGTGAGGATGATGACAATAGAGAAGATAACAGTATGCCATCCCTGCAGCATCCTCTGCAATTTCTCCCCTCTGCCTGCCTTAGGACCGGTGAAGGTTATTCATGGGGTGGTGGCATTGGGGCAGCATTCTCCAAGCACGTGACAGCAGATATCTTGGAGGATACACCATGCCTAAAAGCTTGCAGCAGTTAACCATGACTCAGTGTCTGGATCCCCACTCACATAAGCAGGATTTGCACAGAATACTATTCTATCCTTACCCTGCCTTCCTCATTGTTGTATCTGAGCATCTTCCAGTTGAGCATTAAGCAATGTGACTAACAGCTGTCACGAGTGGTTCATTCTCTCTTTCATCTGCTCGCTCCCCAAGGGGGGAATTGTGACTGCAGATGAGTGTTTTAGTAGGCTTTTGTATAGGGGGTTGGGAGGGTTATATATGAACACGCTGCTCTGTGCTTGCATTAGAGCAGGCAGGTTGAAGAAGTGCACTTTGCTTGTGTTGTGAAAGATGAGGAGGTTTGTGATGGTTCTTAATCCTGTTTTGAACCACTCTGAGAAAGCTCTGTGTCCTACACAGATGAGCTTGACCTTCATGGTAGAAAGTTCCATTTTGCTAGAGAAGTTAAGTGGTCAGCCATACTCTTCATCCTGGAGCTTTAGGCAATGTTTTAGATATACTGGGCCCAAGCCACTGAGAGCCTTGGTGATGAGGACCAAGACCTTGAACTGGCCTGGATATTCTATGGGAAACCAGTGTAGGAATTAGAGGACAGGTCTGACCAGTTCATGGTAGCCAGTGTTGCTGAGAAGATATCCTTCAACATTCTGTACTGGTTGGAATTTCCTAAGGACTAAAGACTTCCTGACCAGGTATAATGCATGTCTGTAGTCTGGACAGAAGGTAACAAAGGCATATATCATGAAGGCCAGGTCATTATCCACCAGGATGGGGCACCGTCTCCTAGCCAACCAGGGATGGTAGAAAGTGTTACTTGTGTATGTTGCTATGTGAGAGCTTAGCTTCAGTGATCAATCCAGGAGCACTCCTAGCTGCAGACTGAACTGACCAATAGTCGGCATGTGCCTTCAACCAAAGGACATCGCACAGTGTCTATAAATGCAAAGTGCTTTCATCTGTCTGCCAGCTTAACCTCTGTCATGCTTGGCTTCAGCTTCTTCAGCCAGCTGCTATTCGTCCATGAGCTGCTCCTGTCCAAATGCTGGACCATCTTGGTGGTAATCTGGTCCTATGTGATGGAGGTAGAGTTGTCTCACCTGCATATTGCAGGCACTTTGAGTCCATGTCATTTTTCCAGTTCATTCATATATGTCTGTGTATACACATATAATGGTTCAGGGGATTAGGGGGACAAGAGAACAAAGGAAAGGCACATTCAAGGGGCTTCCCTGCACTCTCTGTCTCATAGTCCCCAAAGAATCTCTTTGAAGAGAGATTTGATGAAAACTGAATTGAAAACTCTGTCTCACTTGTTGCCTCCCTGCTGTTAGTTTTGCAGGAAGATTCAGTCTGGCCCATTGTGACTAACAGGAAGTTGCACTGAATACTATGAGTTACTTCCTCGTTACTGGGATAGAAGTTAGACTAAAAGTAAAACAATGGAACAAATAATGAGGGGAGAGGGGAAGAGATCAGTAGACTTCTATAATGCAGTGAAACTATAAGGAACAATGCAAGAGCTTAACAACAAAGGAAAACCTCAGTCTGAATATTGGAGGAAAACTTCCTGGCAGTGGGTAGGATTATGCTGTGGTACAATCTGCTTGGGGAGAAGTGATGGCAGCCCCATCAGCTGAGACACTTAAAATTAGATTGGGAAGAATGCTAATAAATATGTGATGGGGCTCAACCCAGCATGAACAGGGAGATGGACTTAGAGAGCTAATGCGGTAGTTTTTATTCCCTTTTAAACTCTTCTAATCTTGGGATTAATTATTGAATGATGACCACTGTATGGCTTGTTTCTTGCTTAATTCCAGCTATTGTTAAAGCATTTTCTCTCTGTCATTTCTCTGGGGAAATATGAAATGATTTTGTGCCTCTCTGTTGCCAGTGTTTATCTATTGTTGAAATCCAACTTTGTGATGCGTAGACTGCAAACAGTAAAAGGCTTGATTAGTAAAGAAAACATTATAATGCACCTATGGCCTTTCTGCTGTAAACACTTTAATGACTTGGGCCAAATCCTCAGCTACTGTAGCATGAAGTCAGTAGAGCTATGCTGATTTACACCTGCTGAGGATTTGGCCATTTCTTTTTAAGAAAAAGAATTGCTGCTTTGTAAATGTGCATAGACAGCTATATTGTGGCTCTTTGAGAGAACAAAAAAGCAGTTTAAAAAAAATCAAAACAGTGAGGTGATGAGGGGCTACATAATAGTAATGCCTCCCCAGAGGAGAGTGTTTTTTGGATTGTCTACTCATCATATTTCTCATCTGTCTCCTGGCGGTCTTTTGAAACACCTGACATTAGAGACGGGTCAGGCTGTTAAGGCCAAATTTTCAAAACTAGTCTCCAAAACTGCATGTCCATTGGTTTGTTTGCACATGCAAATCAAGTAGGCAAAGTAGCTGAACTCCTTGACATGGGTGCTCAGATGAGGTTTGCAGACAAAACCACTCGTGCACAAAACCCATGGGAGCTGCTTTACGGGCCAGTTTGGCATTAGGCCTAAACAGTTGAATTTTCAGGTATCTTGTCCATCATCCTGCTGTTCTCTGCAGCATGCCTCCCTCTCAGACCCAGGGGCAGCCTCTCCTGGCAGCTCTGCAGGACCCAGACCTGTGTGCAGAGAAGGTGATAAGGCTTGATGGCCACATGCTACTCAATTCTTCCCCAGCCCAAAGTTTGGGAAAAGACAAAGCAAGATGCCACCCACTGCACCTGCAGAATCTCCTGCAGGATACTTCTTTAACCTGTGGAACCTCCCTGCTGAGAGCAGTGGTTGTCTGGGAAGCCCCTGCCAGGACAGCTGTCACAGGAGCTGTGCTCTTCAAGAGCTGCAGAAAGAAATGGGAGAGGTGTCAGGCATCAACGTGAAGGCACTATTGGCCAATGAGCAGATAGTTCCTCAAGGTCCACTGGTATAGGAGGTGACCTCCTGGCCTTTTCTGTGTGGAGCAAACCCTAACTCCTGGTGGATCTTCGCAGGTCAGCAGGTGACACTGAGATGGAGGTTGTCAACCTCCTAATGAAACTGAGCTGATAGCCCGTTGGTCAATTAAACAGTTACAAAAAAGGACTTAACTCCCTTGCTGTACAAACTGAGTCCACATATGCCACCTGGGGAAGTGAACAATCTAGCAGTACCAGTTGCTTCCATCTCCAGTTCTTCTTGGTGGTTTAGCAGCAGCTGCCAGGCAGACAGAGAAACAAATGTTTGTCAACGAGATCATTGTTAAAAGAAGATGTGAGCCATCAATTTACCAGCATCTTACTAAAGGACTGATCAGGAGCCAGACCTACACACTTCAGTCCTGATTCAAAGAGGCATCCATCAAGCAGCCAGAGGGTCACTTGCGGTGTGGTGTCCATATGACTGCATTATGCTTTTCATAGGTCTTTAAGGAACTAAAAGGCAGCAGAAATCAGAAGAAAAGAGTAATGCTGTGTCTACTCTACAAGCATCACAACTTCAGTGCTGCAACTATGGCAGTGTAGTGTACACCTTGCAACAGAGACAGAAGGGATTTTAATTCGCCCCCCTTGAGAAGCAGTAGTTAGGTCAATGGTGTCAGTACTAGGGCTTATGTGGGCCCAACTACTTCTCTCAGGCATGGGAATTTTTCACACCATTAAGCAACATAGTTAGGCCAACCTATGTTTTAGGTGTAGACCAGAGGAAAATCAAAAGCAGGGGACTTTCAGTGACACAAGCAGGTTTGCCCTGGGCCTGCTGTCTTACTCATGCAGCAGAAACTGTAATGTGCGCGAGAGAAAGGAGAGTGGTATTTAGCCCCTAATGCAGGGGTTCTCAAAACAAATTTTTGGTGGCCATCGACTCTTGCTGGTGGCCACTCTGACACTAAGGAGGGGCCCCCACTAGCCCAAGCCTGAGCCCTGTCACACCAGGAAAAGTGGATCAGGGACTCACCAGCTGCCTGTGAAGTCCCAGGATCCCCATGCCCCCGCCAGGCAGGAGCAGGGGAGCAGCTTGGGAGTGCCCTAGTGACTGAATGCCACAGCTCAGAGCAGCCTCCATTGCTACGCATGCTGTCCCCCTGTGTCTCCAGAGGGGCTGCTCAGAGCCCCCAAGGAGACTGCATGGTGCAGGGCACTGATCCCTGCTGCTGGCATCAGCAAAAACACCAAGGTGCTGCATCCAGGAGCAACAGCTCAGCACTGCAGAGAGGGGCTGCTGCGTTGCCCCCCCAGATCTTTGCCCATACTTTGGAGGCTGCTGTGGCTTCATTTGAGAAACACTGTTTTAATGCACACCAGCTTGTAAAATTAAAATTCTTCATTACTTTTGAATCAAAACACATACCTACTGATTGCCAGCCACTGACCAATCTCTCTCTCTCTCTCTCTCTCTTTCTCTCTCTCTATAACAGAGGAACAACGCAACAAGAATATAACAGTTCTGTAATCTGGACTCCAACAGAATCTGTTAGTCTAGTAAGAATTTTAGTTCCTAGCTGCATTACCTCTGGATGACATGACAGACCTTGCCTCCTATTTGTGCTTTGTCTGCGTGATCAAAGTGTGAAACACAACAACTTTATAAGTCTTCTGAATAATATGAAATGAAACTTATTGGCTGATAGAAAAGTAACATTGCAAACAAAACATTACAACCTGGATCCCTAAAAGCTTAGGTTCTGTGCAATTAGAGGGTCACTGGGACAGGGAGACTGGACTGTGTGTCTCCTACTGCCCAAATGAGTCCCCTAACCAACAGATGCTAGAGTCATTCTCGCTCCCTCTGTGGCCCAGTGACTCTAATTATTAATACATAGTGGAGCAGCTTCAACAGATGTGTCTGAGGGAACCCTACATAAGAATATGCCATAGCTTAGTGGTTAGCCCATACACCTGAGAGGTATAAGAAACCCCTGTTCAAATCCTTTCTCTCCCCTCTGCCTGAGGGGGGAATTTAACCTCGGTCTCCACATCCCAGGTGAGTGCTCTAGCCACTGGGCTAAAAATTATAAGCCCACCAACAACCCTCCTCCGGCTGGATTTTGAACAGGACCGACTCAATCTGAGCATGCCTATTGGATCTAGGCTTCAAGGATGATATGGGTGCTCCTCCATCTATCTTTTCCCAATTCACGTATTGCATTGAGACTGTGGGCGGGAGACAAGCATACAGATGTGTAGAGTGAGGCAACAGTGTGCATGCCCACAAGCAGAAATGTAGGTCCGAGGGAACTTTTTACAGCAGAAAGTTAGGTACTGAGTGAGTTTAGGTGGCAGCAAAGTAGAGGCTTTGTGGATCACAGTGGTGCCCAACACTGGGACTTAAGTGCCTAAATCTGCAGTTTAGGACCCTAAGTACTTTTATGTATCTGGGCCTATGTGGTGCCAAAACATGGCAACTTTAGCCCTCTCTTATCAGCACAATCCAGTTTTTGGGTTACATTGCATATCTATAGCCCCATCCCAGTGTAAGACGATGAAGCTTCCTGGCTAACCTGTTAATGGGATAATCTGCATGTGAATGGTTGTACTCTGACATGCATCACAAATCCTTTTTTAAATATATATATCCTTCTATCAATTACAGGAGATATGGCAGAGGGACATGTTCTGCTCTCAAGACCCTTGTGTAAATCTGAAGAAACTTGATTTCATTGCTTAATCACTGGTTGAAAATTTTCAGTGTAAAAAGGGGACAATGGTTTTGCAAAAAAATACATGAAAAAACTCTTAATTTTTTCACTACCTCTACTCAGATCTGAATCCTTATTAAACAATAATCAGCTACAGCTCAGTGAACAAGGTGTGGTTGACTTGTGGTCACATTAATTCATTTGTGGTTTGACTGTGTCTCTTGATGCAGTTGTTTGCTATGAGCTCTCTTGAAGTGAGAGAGTGCATGTTTATTTAAGATATCTCCAGGCTGATTGGTTTGTCCAAATGCTCTCTGCAATACACATAATTATGCTTACAAACACGAAGTACCAGGAACTCCTGGGTCCTCCTTTCTTCTGTTCTCCAGATATATTTTTGGCAAACACTACAAGAGGAGAGATTGAGTGTAGAGAAATATATAGCAACAGCACTGTCATTATAGAAGAGCTTCCATCAGAAGGCTTAATTAAATGGTTCGAACAATTTGAGTGCCAACACAAAATCATCTGAATACCTAGTGAATGGGTCCTAGAAATCTATCCATCGGAAATATCTAAATGATATCTGTCCTGAGGTTATGCTTCTGTGGCTAAGGGGACATAAAGCTGCTATTCTAGTGCTTTGACATGATTGACACTTTTAAAAATTACTTCCTTAGCTAGAGCAGCAAAGAGTCCTGTGGCACCTTATAGACTAACAGACATTTTGGAGCATGAGCTTTCGTGGGTGAATGCATCTGACGAAGTGGGTATTCACCCACGAAAGCTCATGCTCCAAAACGTCTGTTAATCTATAAGGTGCCATAGGGCTCTTTGCTGCTTTTACAGATCCAGACTAACACGGCTACCCCTCTGATACTTGACTTCCTTAGCTAGCATTTCAGTAGGAGTTTTGGTATGGGATAAAGAAATAACCTTCGCATTTACTTAGTGGACATGTGGTGACAATTCTGACAAACATCTACTTCTAAATAAAGTTACTAAAGATAGTAATGCTCAAGAGGTGTAATAAAGAGAAAATCCATGAGCAGTTAATAATGGCTTGGTCAATCTGAGGCCCAATTCCGCAACCTTCATCTCTCTTTGGGAGGGTCTCAACACGTCCTAGGGAAGGATCCCCCACAAGCTTTGCCACTATCGCATCCAACAGGAAGCCATAGGAGAGGAGCTGAAGAAATCTCACTGTATTGAGCTGAGAATTTATTGTGATAACATATCAAGGGCCTGATTCCCCACTGTGTTATACCAGTGTAACTCCAGTGGTTCACCAGCATAAAACTGGAGAATCGGGCCAGTAGAGTGAGAATAAAAGTTCTTTGTTGCATGTTATAGAGTTGTATCTGTAAATTACTGTGAATAATGAGAAGCAGTGGGTTGCATGGAACTGGAAATGTAATTAACTGGAAAGAATGCTGCCTTCCATTTTAAAGTGCATCTAAGAACAATCATGTTGATTTTTCAAGTGTTAGAGAAGTCTTACATCAGTGTTTCCTATTGTGGAAGCACTGTACTTTTTGTGGCAACAATAAGATAGACACAGACATGGGAGGAGACCTAGTACTGGGATCGACCTCCAACCTCTTGCATCCTGTGTCGATGAAAGTCTCCATTGTGTGATGGGAGAAAAAACAAAAATACCCTACTCCCCCTGTGGTTTAACTACATATAATTTAAAGGCTCTGATCCTTAGCTGGTGCAAACTGTTGGAACTATTGTGGAGTGAGGCAGGTTTACATCAGGTGAGGATCTGTCCCAATTACTCTATCTGGAAAATATTCCAGCTGAAGAGATATTGTTTAAAAATGTAAGAACATCTTTTAATACTGAAGCCAAACTCCTGAGCCGGCTAATTGAAAAACTGTTTAACAAAATTACCTGGAAGAAAGAGAATATCAAAGTTGAAAAATCTGCTGACCTAACAATGGTTTAAGTTAGTTAAAGGTACAGAGGACTTTGAGGAACTCCAGAAGGATCTAAGAGAGCGAGCTGACATTGAAATTCACCTTTGACCACTGCACCATAACGCACAATCTTAGAGTATTTCTACACTGCAACCTTGGGGTATGACTGCAGCTTGCACACTTTCCTGAGCTAGCTTTAATCTAGCTAGCTTGCATACTGGAACAGTGAAGCTGTCTCAGTGCATGTTTCAGCACGGGCAGTACAAGCCCACTCAGACCGCAGGTCATTACTGGCAGGGCACACAGGTAATTGCTTGTGGTCTCTTGGTTGAAGGAGTTGTATGTTTGTGATGCTCTCAATGAACGACTCAGCTATCAAAAAATAAATGTAATGAAATGAGCTGTGCTAACAAGTAATAGAGAATAATATGGAAAATCCTCACTTCAAATGCTGCAATTGGTTTGGGTCACCTCATCTCAAAAGAAAGAGCAGACCCAGAGAAGTTCGGGGGAAGGGAAGTGAACATGAGTTGCTACATGGAAATAGGGCTGAGGAGGGGATTCCATTGGAGGAGAAATTAGACTAGGGGCAATGTCTTTCTCTGTTATGCCAGTGGAAATCCATTCACCCTGGGGAGGGGGAGGATGAGAGATTTGATGAAAGGGAGATTCCTGGGGCCGAGGAGGAGACGGTGGGAGAGAATTGGGTATGGGGGTGGGGTTTCTTGGTGTGGAGTAAGAAGAAATAGACAGGATAGAAAGGAGGATTCTGAAGCCAAGGGGAGCAAGGAGTGAGAAATACGGAGAGGCGGGTTATTGGAGTAGATTGGTGGGGCTGAGAGACTTGGGGACTAGAGAGGGGTATGTAATAAATTCTGGAGCCATAGTCCTCCTTAAACAACAGGTGATTATTAAGGAAGAAGAAAAGGCACCAAAGTGCCAACTAAATGAGCTTCTGTCATGTAGCCCTGGTGGAAAAAACAGGAATCTGACATTGCAAATGTTGACACAAACTTTTGACCTGCTCAGCTGTCTTCCAACATCTCCCTGTGAGTGGCAACCACACCTTTTCCTAGAACTCTCTGTGCAACATGGAGACATCTAGTGGCCCAAGAGCTCAACTGTAAATAAACATAACTGGACAGCTGGGAGGATAAGAGAGACTTGGAGGGTGAGGACAGAGTTGGAGTAAAACAGGGATGAATAATGAAGGGAGAAGATTGTTCCTGGGAATCCACAAAGGAGGCAGCATTGGAGGTGGGGGATGGGTCCCCCTGAGGGATGGGTCAAGGATGATGAAGACAGTGAAGGAGGATAGAGAAGGGGATTTTGGCGGGTAATGGGGAGGAAAGGGGAGAGGTAGCTAGGGGGTTGTTACTGTGTGACAGGGACGGAGATTTAGGTTCCAGAGTTATGGAAGGGAGAAGAAAGAGGGAGTTGGGGGTCAAGAGATGAGGGAAGCAAGAAAACTGGAGATGGAGGGGTAAGCAGAGATGGTGAAAGTGGAGAGATGGGAGGAGAAGCGGGAGGGCAAGAGTGAAGATTGAAAGAAGATGCGAAGAGCAGGGAAAGAACTGGGGTGAATAGGAAAGCAAAGGGGAAGGGAGGGAGGCAACACGGATATGGATGGGAAAGAACTGACACCAAGTACTACATAAAAACCTAAGGTAGAAATAAATGAGATATTGAAAGGTGACCTAAAAATGAGAGAACCTTGGAAGCAGGAGATGATTGCGCCCCTCGCTAGGCTGTGGAGATTAATTTAAATCACCTTCCCCTCTCCCCAAAAAACCCTCCTTCCATACCACAAAATCCTTTTGTGGTTCAGTAGAGACTTTCCAGGACACTTCACTTCGGGACATAGGATATCTGTGTTACTTTAATACTGAATCAGTCCAGAACGGCTCAAGTAAGACATGGGAGATGGAGGGGGGGTGCAGGGGGAAAGGAAGGGGTTGCTGTCAGGGGGCGTATTTTCCAAATGTCTCATTTTAAGAATGCTCCATTTTACTTATAAATAAAAATGTGGACATTTAAAACCACATATTTCCAGAGTTCTTAATTTTCATATTTTTCCTCCGGTCACTAGATATTTGAGAGAAGGAAGAGATGAAAGTTAGTGAGAAGGGTTAGAATACATAAAGCAACAGACAAGATGAAAAGATAACCCAAGATATGGTGTAGAAGGAAAGAGGGGGAATGAGAAATGAGAAGCGCAAAAGATTTTATTTTTGGACTGCATGTGTGACTGAAAGGTAGTGTTTGTGGTTTGGTGCTTTTCCCCCCATACACATTTATTTTGTTTTAATAGACTATATCTTGCCATTAGCCGTGATTCTAACAGATGATAATACAAAATGTGATTCTTGGTGCATAAAATGTCTGGTACAGTTTAAAATGGCTTTAAAAAGATTAGAAAATGCAGAAATTGTATTTGCTATTTCAACATTTTCAGTAACCTGCAGACTCTGTCTAATTTTATTTCTATGGTTCCTCCTTCTCCCTGTTTTTTTTTAAAGTTGCTTGTATCCCTACTGAGCCTATCATACAATTTATCTCTCAGAAAGAAGCCATTTTGTTTCCCATCAAACTGAAAATGATCTTCAACTACAAAAAAGTTCTATGGATGCTGCTCTGACTGCAGTGTGTTTCGCTAGTGATGCAAAACAGCCAGAAAACCCATAGGTCCAACTCCCTGCCTATTCCTCCGAACTAGGGTAATTTTGGAGTGCTGTAGAGCCACGATAGTGGCTCCTACACTGGTCCTCCCTTAGAAAATCGTGATTCCTCTGGTTTTAATGATGGTTCTGGGCAACAAAGAAGAAAGATGACCAAATGATTTGTTCCACAGAAATATGACTACTGAAATGGATGAGTGATGTAAGCAAGAAAGACCACATGAAGAATATGTATCTTATGTTGCTCAGGGGTGTAAAAAATCCACATTGCTGAGTTAAGCTGATCTCACCTCTGGAGTTGATAGCACTAAGTTGACAGCAGAATTTTTCCCTCGACCTAGCTACCGCTTCTCAGCGAGGCGCATTAACTATGCTAACAGGAGAACCCCTCCTGTCACTGCAGCTCAGCTGCAGCTGAGCCACTGTTGGGTCGGGAAGGAATTTTTCCTCCAGGGCAGATTGGCAGAGACCCTGGAGGTTTTTCGCCTTCCTCTGCAGCACGAGGCATGGGTCACTTGCTGGAGGATTCTCTGCACCTTGAGGTCTTTAAACCACGATTTGAGGACTTCAATAACTCAGACATAGGTTAGGGGTTTGTTATAGAAGTGGATGGGTGAGATTGTGTGGCCTGCATTGTGCAGGAGGTCAGACTAAATGATCATAGTGGTCCCTTCTGACCTTAAAGTCTATGAGTTTATGAGTGTAGACAAGCCCTTAGGGACATGCTCAAAGTAACACTCATCAATGGAAAAATGAGGGTGTGCAGGCTTAGATGATTTGGTCATGTGAAGTGCAGTCCTGACAACTATGTGATAGTCTAACAGATCACAACTGAAAGAGAAAGGCAGAGAGGCCAACCACAGAAGGAGTGGTGGGGTATCATAAAAGAAGACACTAGCATGTGGTATGATAGAGGGTATGTGATTGAACAGAGCACTTTGGAAGGGGAGGACTTGTGCAGCAGACCCCATTTGATGGATTAATGTTAGGAAGAGGAAAATAGCTATCACAACTGATCTGTCTGATTATGCCAGCACATGAATCATTACTATGTACTTCCAGTTCTAAACCTACAAGTTTTTGCCTTCACTCATCCCTTCATAATCCTTAATAGGCTGAGAAAATAACTTTTAAAAACATTTACTTATTTAGGAAGTTTTAACACGTTTACATATCCTTATCATGTACAGATCAGAAACAATAAAATAATCATTGCAACATTTAGCTTTTGTTTACAGAACCATTATACAGTAATATAATCACCAGATATCTCTGTTTAACAGTGTGTTACCATATTACAGAGTGAGCATCTTTACGTTTTTATCTCCATTCTATCTAGCTATCATTTAACCCAGTGGCGGGGAAACTTTTTGGCCTGAGGGCCACATCGGGTTTCGTAAATTTTAAGGAGGGCCGGTTAGGGGAGGTCATGACCCCGCCCCCACCTCCTATCTGCCCCCCCAGGACTCCTGCCTGCCCATTGCCCCCCGTTCCCTGACGGCCCCTCTGGGATCCCTGCCCCATCCACACATTCCTGCTCCCTGTCCCCTGATTGCCCTCAGATCCCCGCCACCCCATCCAACCCCTCCTCTCATTCCTGATGACCCCTCTGGGACCTCTTCCCCATCCAACTACTCATTCTCCCTGTTCCCTGACTGCCCCCAGAACCTCTGCCCCTGACTGCCCCCTGCTGCCCCATCCAACCCCCCCCGACTGCCTCCCCGGGACTCCTGCCCCCATTCAAACCCTGTTCTCCCCTGACCACCCTGACCCCTATCCACACCCCCGCCTCCTGACCACCACCCCGAACTCCCCTGCCCTCTATCAAACCCCCTCTGCTCCCTGCCCCCTTAACTTGCTGCTTGGAGCATTGGTAGCTTGCGGCGCTACAGCTGCAACGCCCAGTGGGAGCTGGGCCACGCTGCTGTCACCGCCACCAGGCAGCACAGAGCACCAGATCAGGCCAGGCTCTGCAGCTGCGCTGCCCCAGGAGCTCGCTGCCCCGTTGCCCAGAGCATTGCGCCGGCGGCAGAGTGCGCGAGCTGTGGCTGCACGGGGGGCAGCAGGAGAGGGGCTGGGGGGGCGAGCCGTCCAGGCCAGGAGCTCGGGGGCCAGGCGGGACAGTCCCGCGAGCCATAGTTTGCCCACCTCTGATTTAACCTGTGTAGTATGAGGTACCTGTAACGATCTTAGGGTGCATTAAATAACCAGCTAGTGAATGAGAGAGGAACAAAACTGTAATAAAACAAACTGGAGAGCGTCTCTGGTGAACTGCTGCACCCAGCTATGGGGTATTCCCAACCCCCACCTCTACGGCACACCTCCAAATTCCTACGTTCATAATGCTGTCTCTTATGAGGGAGCATCTCTAAATTATAATTTTCTACAAGCATATCTCTACATCTTCCCTCTTAAAGAAAAACAAATTAACTCATACTGTATATGTATTTATTAGGGCTGTCAATTAATCGCAGTTAACTCACAGGATTAAAAAAATTAACTGTGATTAAAAAACTTAATTGCGATTAATCGCACTGTTAAACAATAGAATACCAATTGAAATGTATTAAATATTTTTGGATGTTTTTCTACATTTTCAACATATGATTCAACGTTTCATTTTCAACAATGATTTATATTACATGCCACAGAATACAAAGTGAACAGTGCTCACTTTACATTATTTTTTATTAGAATGCACTGTAAAAATGATAAATGAAAGAAATATTTCTCAATTCACCTCATACAAGTACTGTAGTGCAATCTCTTTATCGTGGAAGTGTAACTTACAAATGTAGATTTTTGTTTGTTACATAACTGCACTCAAAAACAAAACAATGTAAAACTTTAGAGCCTAGAAGTCCACTTGGTTGTACTTCTTGTTCAGCCAATCGCTCAGACAAACAAGTTTGTTTACATTTAAGGGAGATACTGCTGATTGCTTCTCATTTACAATGTCACCAGAAAGTGAGAACAGGTGTTTGCATGGCACTTTTGTAGCTGGCGTGGCAAAGGATTTACGTGTCAGCTATGCTTAACCCATTCATATGCCCTTTCATGCTTTGGCCTCCATTCCAGAGGACATGCTTCCATGCTGATGATTTAAAAAAAATAATGTGTTAATTAAATTTGTGACTGAACTCCTTGGGGGAGAATTGTATGTCTCCTGTTCTGTTTTACCTGCATTCTTTGTATTAGAGGTGTGATCCCTCAAGCACTCTTATCACTTGAGTTAAGAGATGGGAGATCATGGGCCCTTTGGTCAAAATAATATTTCTGCTTTCACTTCTGATTTTCTTTCATCTTCTGAATGGCTTCATTGTTATGAAATCTCAGCAAGTTCTCAGTAATTGGTAAATTACATTTGATTCTTCTGCCTATTAACAGCCGAGCTGGAGAAAAGCCATTCTCCAGGGGCATACTTCCGTAAATCAGTAACGCTCTATGCCAATCACCCCCACCGTCAAACGTCTTTTTCATAAGGTTCTGAATGTACAGACCTTTCCACAAGTCCATCTGATTGGGGGTAATTTGATGAAAATCCCAATCTATGGCAAATTGCCTAAAATCTGCACTGGAAAATTGCATCCCATTATCACTACAGACTTCTGGAATTCTACATCTGGAGAAGATTCCCTTCTTGCCAGCTATCATTGACTTACTGTTAGTACTGTGCAGTGTGCAAATTTCTGGATACAGAGAATAATAACCTGTGACTATTAAATAAGCCTTTGATTACCAGATAAATAAGTCAGTGCCAACTTTCTCATAAGGCCTTTGCAGAACTGGATTAAGTCTTGGTAGCTCTGGCCTGTTGGCATGGCTTGTATTTCAAGCATGAGATTCAGTTTCCTACCACATTAGTAATGTCATGATTGATCCACGGCCAATATAGCACCTCTCTTGTGCTTGTCTCAATTCCTAAATGACCCTCGTGGATCTTCTGTAGCATTTCTTTTTGTAGGCTCATTGGAATTACAATCTTACTGCCCTTGAAAATCACCCCCATCTATCACACTAAATTCATGTCTGCAGTTCCAATAGTCTCTTATACTTGGATAGCAAGAGCTTATTTCTTCAGGCCACCCCTTAATTATCACTTCTTTAAGGATTCCCAATGTTTCATCTTTCTCCATTTTCTCTCTTATTTGTTGCAGTTTCCTGTTAGCAAGGACAATTGAGTTTACAATCAAATCTATGTAGGCTTACATCTCTGTCTCTAAAGTTTACTCTGGTTTCATGGGTGACATTGCTTTGGAAAGTGCATCTGCAGTGAATATGAACTTACAAGGCACATAGGTCACAACCAAATCATACTTCTGCAGCTTTATCATCATTCTTTGAATCCGCAAGGTACAGTCATTTAGCGGTTTGCTAAATAACACTATCATAATCTTGTGGTCCGTTTCAACTTCCACTGTTTGTCCATAAATATACTGATTGAATCTCTCACAGGCAAACAATATTCCTAAAAGCTCCTTCTTCATCTGTGCATATTTGGTTTCTGCCTCAGCCTCTGATTTGGGTGCATATGCCACTGGCTGCCAACCATCTTCATACTTTGGTAAAATCACTGCACCTACCCCAGATGGTGAAGCTCTGCTGAAATTTTAATAGACCTTCCTGATGATTAGAACTTCAACACTGGTTCTTGTATCACTTGTTGTTTTAAACCTTCCCATGATTCCTTCTGTTCTGCACTTCAATACCATTCATTTTTATTCTCTAGGGTTTTCTCAAAGGTGCTTCTTTGTTAGATAGATTAGGTATGAATTTTTCAAGATAACTAACCATTCCCAGAACTTTTGGACATCTTTCTTTGACTAGGGACATGGCACCATTTCAATGACTGAAATCTTCCTCTTGTTAGGTTTTACACCTTCACTGGAAATAATGTCCTCAGAAAAAGTCAGTTCTGTAACCCCTAAAACACATTTCTCCTTATTTAGTTTGAGGTTTGCAGCTCTAGTTGCATCCAGGACTTCCCAAAGTCTATGATCATGCTCCTCTTTCATTGAGCTCCAGATGATGATGTCATCCATTGGAGTGTCAATACCATGAATATGTTTATAGATCATATGTATGGTTTTGTGGTACACTTCTGGTGCTGAAGTTATGCTGAAGAGTAAGCCGAAGAATCTGTATCTGCCAAATTAGGTATTAAATGTGTATAGTTTTGAGCTTTCTTCAGTTTAATTTTAGCTGCCAAAAACCTGAGGCTGCATCCAATTTACTAAAATATTAAGCACTTGCAAATTGAGCCATAGTCTCTTCTCTGTTTGATAGTCTGAAATGTTCTCTTTTTACAGCCTTGTTGAGATCTCTGGGATCTAAGCATATGCATAGCTGGCCATTACTTTTCTCCACAATGACTAGCAAGCTCACCCATTCTGTTGGATCCTCAGTTTTTTGCATTATTTGCATTGCTCCCATCCTGGCAAGCTCAGGCTTGAGTTTATCATGGAGTATAAATGGTACCTTTCTACATGGATGGATAACTGGAGAGATCTACTTGTTAATTCGGATTGTATGTTCACTCTGCAAGCAACCCAGACCTTGAAACAGTTCATGATATTCCTGAAAGACCACTGCTTCATAGCCAGGTTCAGTATGATCTTGTAGTGAGAGCACCCATTTTACCAGACTGAGTGTCTCACTTGTAGCCAGGCCTAAAATCAGTGTCACCTCTTTTGGCACTACAATGAAAGGGAGCCTATACATGGGGGGTTTATGGTTGATGCTAGCAATGCACCTCCTCTTCACTGGTATATTTGTTCCAGAATAATCAGTTACTTTTATTTTTGTTGGTCCCAGATTTGGTCTTATTTTTAGTCTCTCATAATCTTGTTCAGACAGAATATTAACCTGAGTTCCTGCATTTAGTTTCAGTGGAATAATCATTCCATTCACTGTCATAAGCAGTATCCAGGCCCTCACATCAGGCTTGCTAGATCCCAGTACATCTATGAAAAACTTTTTAACTAGCTTGTCTTTAACTGAATATACTTGACTTTTCTCCATTTGGAATCTGTGGCATTTTGCAAAATGATTATTTCCCCCACCTTTATGACAGTTTCCCAAAGGCATTACACTGTTTGGGGCCATGCTCTGATCCACAGCTTCCACATGACCCAGTCTGTACCCAGACTTCCCCCTAGAAGTGGTTTTCATTGCAAGTGGTTCCACTCTTCGATTTGACCTATTCTGGCTATATTCTTTTGTATTTAGTACATGGATAACCACGTCTAGTGAATTCAGCTCTTTGGCATGTGCTTTCCCAGTTTCTGCTGATCTGCAAATCTGGAGAGCTTTTTCTTAAGTCAAGTCTCCTTCATGGGGCAGTCTCTCTCATAACAGATTGTTTTGGAATCATTTGTGGCATTAATCTCTGACTAGAGATTCTGTCAGCTCACCAAAGTCACAGGTTTTACTGAGTTTCCTTAATTCTGCGACATATTGCTTGATGGGGTCATCATCAGTTTTTTGCATGCATGTAAAAAATGTGTGTGTCTCAAAGGTTTTGGCATCCAATATTCCTCAATTGTAGTCACTATTTTACTTAATGTCATTCTTTCACATTCTTCAAACTTAAAGTTGTTTTAAATATGCAATGCTTCCCTCCCTCCCACTCCCAACTAGCAACTACTCTGTCCCTGTAGCTGCTAAATATAATTCAAATCTGTCTGAATTTTTTCCAGTTCTCTGCAACATGGCCTGACAATTGCAGACTGGATGGAGTTTGCAACACATCCCTTTTTGGCTTCCCCTTCCCCTTCTTAAACTAGTCAAACTACTATTGTGCTCACCAAATACATGCAAAAGCCTCTGTGCCTGGTGCTCCACATGCTTCTCTGGTGCCTCCCTTTGTCTCTACAAACACAGGAGTTAACTTCAAAATAACTGAACTTTCCTTCTCATTCAGCACTTCCAATTCCATGTAATGATCTTGGGGTTCATTAAATAACAAACCAGTGAACGAGAATGGAATAAAACTTCAATGAAACAAACTGGAGAGCATCTCTGGTGAACTGCTGCACAGAACCATGTGGTGTTCCCAACCACCGTCTCCAGATTATCTCCAAATCCCTATGTTCATAATACTGTTCCTTTATGAGGGAGCATCTCTAAATTATAATCTTCTACAAACATCTGTACAGTATCACTGAAATGGTATCTTAGAGAAATGTTCATTTACTGAGCTACAGACTGAGATTGCTGATCCCTTTTTCTTTCCTCCTCAGATCAAACCCTATTCCTCTGGGGGTAATTTGCCTGTCTAGATCCTTTTTCCTGCATGTCATAGGTGGCCAATTTTGTTAGGAAAGTTGTCCCTAAAAATTGATATAATTAGTTATATTTTTTTGTTTCCTAATCTTACCAGACACCATTACTTCTATAAATCTTGGTTTTCTGTATAAAACAACTTTCCTGGACACATAATGCCTAATTTAAAAGTACTGGTACTATGGGAGAGTGGGCCAGTTATAGTTAGTTTTTGATGTCTAAATAAATTAGAAAAAATTCTTTACTGAATATCTGGGTAACTGTATTCCACGGCTCTCCCAGTATTTAAAACTCTCTGGTTCATGATGTGGATTAAGATCTGGATTATTTGCAATGGGTATCATTGGCAAGGGAAAAGAATTTATCTAACCTATAGTTCTTTTCCAATCCCTTTGCTAAAGGGTGGGAATAAATTTCCAGAGGACATGACTTTGTTTTTATTAATCAAAACAATTAGGGTTTTTTTTATTTATTATTAGCATAGTGATGTATCAGAGGAGTAGCTGTGTTAGTCTGGATCTGTAAAAGTGACAAAGAGTTCTGTGGCACCTTATAGACTAACAAACATATTGGAGCATGCATCCAATGAAGTGAGTATTCACCCACGAAAGCTCATGCTCCAGTATGTCAGTCTATAAGGTGCCACAGAACTCTTTGCCACTCTAGCACGGTGATGTTCACACTGCCACCATTTTCTTGTTCAATAAACTCCCACGGTTGGCTTTGTTAGAATGCCCTCAATCATTTGCGTGCTTTGAACTGGCTGGCTTGATAGTGATATCTGGAACAGCTAGTCCACCCTGTTAAATGGATGTAGCAGAGTATCTGTGGTCACTTGTCTAATTCCATATAAATTGTAACATCTTCCTCAGTATTCCTGCTAGGGTTTTATCTGGGATAATCACAGTAAGATTCTGAAAACAAGAAAGAGATCCTTAGAAAAAAATATTCATTTTGATTGTGGCTATTCTTTCCAACCAAGAAATTGCATGCTTTCCCCAGCCCTCCAGATCTTTTGTCCTTTGCTGAAGTTGTGGTTTGAGATTTAAATCTTAGAACTCTTCATGGTTGTTTGAGACTTGAATTCCTAGATATCGCACAGAATTTGTTGCCAATCTGTACCCAAATGTTTTCTGGAGGAATGACTTCTCAAATTAGGACAAATTTATAGCTAGCATTTCAGATTTGGCATAATTTACTTTAAATCTAGATGCTTATCCAAATTTATGGATTTCTTTACATTTTAGGGAAATGTTACATCATCTCCATATAAAGTATTTTTCTGATGTTTCTACAGGTTTTATTCCTGTGGTAGATTCATTGTTCCTTATCAGGTAGAGATCATTATTAGATCCCGATTACTGTTGTTCATTATGTACAACATCAGAGTTGGAAATGTACTATGTCCCTTGGAAAAATCTCTTACCTTTGGTAGGTTCACATGAGAAGGGCTAAAGCATCCTGCTCTGTATACTGAACACTGTGCAGTGTTACAACTATGTGTTTTCCTATTTTATTGATTGATGGATGCAAAACTAAATGAGTAAAATTTAAAAAGAAACAAAAAATCCCCCCAAACAGTTATGTAATGGGACTGTGCCAAATTCAGAAGCAATGTTTAAATTCGATTCCCTTATTTACAATAGCCCTTCCACTTTCTCTTTTACTTATATCAGGGGTGGACAGCCTGTGCCTGAGAAAGTGGCAATGCACATTGGTAAATTCTGACTAAGAGCCACAGTAACACGTCAGCAACCCTCAGCTCACAAACCCAGTGTCTGCCACCCACCAGCAGCACCTAACCAGTGGTTTCCCCAGGAATTGAAATTAGTGGGGGTGTTCAAATTTACAGGGGGGCTGTCAGGACCAATGAGATAAATAAAAAAGATATGAATAAAGTAAATGTTTTGTTAGGATTATGTAAATTTAACATAAGAATAATGCAAATTACACCAAGACACATAACAGGTCTAGATTTCTAAAAAAATATACATTTTAAAAAAAAAGTATTTAATTTAAATTGACTTTTGAAAAGGAAGCCATCATGGGGTAAGAGGAAAGTCCTCTCATGGATCAGTAACTGGTTAAAAGATGGGAAACAAAGGGTAGGAATAAATTATCAGTTGTCAGAATGGAGAGAGATAAATAGTGGTATCCCTGAGGGGTTGGTACTGGGACTATTACTGTTCAACATATTCATAAATGATCTGGAAAAATGGGTAAACAGTGAGGTGGCAAAATTTGCAGATGATACAAAACTATTCAAGATAGTTAAGTCCCAGGCAGACTGCGAAGAATTACAAAGGGATCTCATAAAACTGGGTGACTGGGCAACAAAAATGGCAGATGAAATTTAATGTTGATAAATGCAAAGTAATGCACATTGGAAAACAATCTCAACTATACATACAAAATGAAGGAGTCTGAATTAGCTGTTAACACTCAAGAAAGATCTTGGAGTCATTGTGGATAGTTCTCTGAAAACATCCACTCAATGTGCAGTGGCAGTCAATGATTCCCAACATTCTGTTTGCTTTTTAAAAAAAACCAGGAGTACTTGTGGCGCCTTAGAGACTAACAAATTTATCGAGCATAAGCTTTCATGGGTTACAGTCCACTTCATCGGATGTAGCCCACAATAGCTTATGTTCTTTTTGCAGATACAGACTAACATGGCTGCTACTCGGAAACCTTTGCTTTTGAAAGAAAGAGATAGATAATAAGACAGAAAATATCATATTGCCTCTATATAAATCCATGGTACATGTACACCTTGAATACTGTGTGCAGATCTGGTCACCTCATCCCAAAAAAGACATACTGGAAATGCAAAAGGTACAGAGATGGGCAACTAAAATGATTAGGAGGATGAAACAGGAGGAGAAATTAAAATGACTGGGAATTTTCAGCTTAGAAAAGAGATGACTAAGGGGGGATATGCTAGAGGTCTATAAAATCTTGACTGATGTGAAGAAAGTGAATAAAGTAAATGTTTTGTTAGGATAATGCAAATTTAACATAAGGAAAATGCAAGTTACACCAAAACACATAACAGATCTAGATTTCTAAAAAAAATAAAAGAAAAAAATGTATTTAATTTAAATTGACTTTTGAAAAGGAAGCCATCATGGCATAAGAGGGCAGTCCGATCATGGATCAGTAACTGGTTAAAAGATGGGAAACAAAGGGTAGGAATAAATTATCAGTTGTCAGAATGGAGAGAGATAAATCGTGGTATCCTTGAGGGGTCAGTACTGGGACCAGTACTGTTCAACATATTCATCTGGAAAAATGGGTAAACAGTGGGGTGGCAAAATTTGCAGATGATACAAAACTACTCAAGATAGTTAAGTCCCAGGCAGACTGCGAAGAGCTACAAAGGGATCTCACAAAACTGGGTGACTGGGCAACAAAATGGTAAATGAAATTCAATATTGATAAATGCAAAGTAATGCACATTGGAAAACAATCTCAACTATACATACAGAATGATGGCATCTGAATTAGCTGTCACCACTCAAGAAAGAGATCTTGGAGTCATTGTGGATAGTTCTCTGAAAACATCCACTCAATGTGCAGCAGCAGTCACAAAAGCAAACAATGTTGGGAATCATTAAGAAAGGGATAGATGATAAGACAGAAAATATCATATTGCCTCTATATAAATCCATGGTACGTGCACACCTTGAATACTGTGTGCAGATCTGGTCACCCATCCTAAAAAAGACATACTGGAAATGCAAAAGGCACAGAGATGGGCAACTAAAATGATCAGGGGTATGAAACAGGAGGAGAGATTAAAATGACTGGGAATTTTTAGCTTAGAAAAGAGATGACTAATGGGGATATGATAGAGGTCTACAAAACCTTGACTGGTGTGAAGAAAGTAAATAAGGAAATTTTATTTAATCCTTCACATAACACAAGAACTAGCAGTCACCCAATGAAATTAATAGGCAGCAGGTTTTAAAAAAACAAAAGGAAGCACTTCTTCACACAATATAAAGTCAAACCAGGGAAATCTTTGCCAGGGGATGCTGTGAAGACCAAAACTATAACAGGATTAGAAAAAGAACTAGATAAATTCCTGGAGAATAGGTCCATCAGTGGCTATTAGCCAGGATGGGGAGGGATACAACACCATGCTCTGAGTGTCCCTAGCCTGTTTGCCAGAAGCTAGGAATGGGCAACAGGGGATGGTCACTTGATTACCTGTTCTGTTCATTCCCTCTGAAGCATCTGGCCTTGATCACTGTTGTAAGACAGGGTACTGGGCTATATGGACCATTGTTCTGACCCAGTATGACCATTCTTATGTAAAAATTAATTATAATAATAAAAATGTTTAGTAGAGAAACTCCCCAACATAATGACCTCCCAAGATAGCAACAATGTGAGATAACAACCTTGGCAAATAATGCATTTTAAAAATCTTGGCCTACTAGGAAACATATTTATATAAGTTTCCATTCCCAGTCACAAATCTAGCATTCTGGAGCAAAGTGACTAAAATATAGTCCAACAAACAAATGTTTATTTAACATGCCCCTCACTTTTCCCTCCACCGCACTCCACTCACTGGTGTTGTCCTTGGTCAGTGGAGATTCAGAGTTCAGAGGTGCTTTCACGTGAGTACACCTTCCAGGTGGGGGACAAGAAGGCACCTTGCTTGTTCCTCCAGCTGCTCACTGTTTGCTCTGGCCACGTCTGTTCGTTGTGCCACCGTTCTCTCCACCGCTCTGTTGCCAATGGCCCTGCGCAGTCACCTTCTGCTGCCACCTGCCACTGTGACCTCTGTGAGGTTCCACCAGCTCTCAGTGATTTCAGCTGAGCTCTCAGTGTGGGAACCTCGCTCGCTGCTAGTGCAGTCTGGGCTGTCTCTTACACAAAAACACTGTACCCACAGGAACACTGTCCCCACAACAGGACTAAGCATTTAGACCTGATTGTCAGTAATTTCAGCTGCAGTGGTCACTTAACAGAACAAAAGACTCTCTATGGAGCCTAATCAGCTCTGTTTTTAAACAGTGGAGAGGGACAGGTCCCCACTCTCTCTCTTGATGCCTTCAAATCATCACAGGCTAAGTACATTTTTACTGCCCTTTACTCATACAATAAGAACAACATTTCATCCCCCATTCCCCCCACATTCAAGTGGTTTGTAACCCAACTCCAGCCAAAATCTATCACTTGGACAACATAGCTCTGTTTGCTGGATACCTAGGTAGATTAGGTGTGAACGTAAACATAATCTGGCCCTGAAGCCTTTCCCCATAGCCCCAGCTCATCACTAGCTGTCAGGGACAGCTCATTTAGACTTCGCTTACAAATCATCATTTGAAATTATTAGGTTGGCCAACATCACCGAAATGAATGCACTGACATCATAAAAAACAACAGCTGTATAAGGAAGCAAGGAAGCTAGTCTATGTTCATACTTTTCAAATCTATTATACTTTTTCAGATACACATATTTTATCATACACTCTATAAGCTTTTAAAGTGTGTATTAATGTTTCAGTTTAAATTCAGATTTCCAAACAGTCACTAAATTGGTATGTAACTAGCTCACAAAACTGGGGAGTGGGGGTTGGGGAAATTCGGGGGGGGTGTAGGGAAATCACTGCACCTAACCCTCCATCCCTGAGCCTGCTGCGATCAGCTGTTTTGTGGTGTGCAGGAGGCTGGGGGTGGGGGGAGGAGCAAGGGTGCAGCAGACTCAGGGGAAGGGGCGGGACCCTTGGGGGAAGGAGTGGAGTGAGGCTAAGGCCTAGGGCAGAACCAGGGGCTGAGCAGTGAGCACCCTGTAGCATATTGGAAAGTTGGCACCTGTAGCTCCAGCCCTGGAGTTGGGCCTGTGCAAGGAGCTGCATATCAACTCCTGAAGAGCTGCATGTGGCTCCAGAGCCACAGGTTGGCCACCCCTGACATATATCTACTATATTAATGTCTCAAGGAGTCTAAGCTGGTGTAAAATTCAAACTGAGGATCCAGAAGAGAGTCTAACATGCCATCTCATGCCATAGCTCTGAATTTGGCCCATTTTAAACTGAGGAAATTAAAGCCTTCAGCCATCAGGCCATAAAGAGAGGGAGAGAAACAAAGAGGTAACAGCAAGGAAGAAAATGGTGTGCTTGAAATGAGACAGTGAGAGAGAGAGACGTGGCTGCATGAAGTAGCAGAGAGGATGTGCTAGGTGTGGAGTGGTTAGGCTAGGTAGGCAGCTGGAGTCTGAGGGACAAATCTTCAGCTGGGCTTGATCAGCACAGCTCTATTGATTTCAATAGAAATATGTCAGTTTACATCAGCTGAAAATCTGGCCTAGAGTCTGCAGAGCATGGGCTTGTGGTGACCAAAGATGAGGGAGCGGCAACAGGGTGATTGGAGATGGGGGACTGGATGAGGATTTCATGTAAGGGCTTGTATCATAACCTTAGTCCCAGATTTGGACCTTAGCGTCCAAAATATGGGGGTTAGCACATAAACCTGCAAGCTTAGTTACGCCTTCAAGACCATAACCTGGTCTCCTACCTTGAAGGAACGTTCTCTGGCATGTCTGTCATACCAGGCCTTTTGCTCTTCCTGAGCATTCTTTAGGTTTTTTCTAGCAAGGGCTAAAGAGTGTCGGAGGGTGCTTTGTAGGTTGCTTACAAAGTCCAGAATGTTAGTTCCTGGAGAAGGCGTAAACCCCTCCCATTGCTGCTTCACCAACTGTAATGGCCCCTTAACCTCGTGACCATACACAAGTTCAAATGGTGAAAACCCTAAACTGGGATGTGGTACAGCCCTGTAGGCAAACAGCAACTGCTGCAACACTAGGTCCCAATTATTGGAGAATTCGTTGATGAATTTTCGTATCATGGCCCCCAAAGTTCCATTGAACCTTTCCACCAGGCCATTGGTTTGATGGTGGTACGGGGTGGCAACCAAGTGATTCACCCCATGAGTTCCCCACAGTTTTTCCATGGTCCCTGCCAGGAAATTAGACCCTGAATCTGTAAGGATGTCAGAGGGCCAACCTACCCTGGCAAAGATGTCTGTTAGGGCCAGGCACACAGTGTTAGCCCTGGTGTTGCCTAGAGCGACTGCTTCTGGCCATCGGGTAGCAAAGTCCACTAAAGTCAGTACGTACTGCTTTTCTCTGGGCGTCTTTTTTGGGAAAGGGCCCAGAATATTTACAGCTACTCGCTGAAATGGGACCTCAATTATGGGGAGTGGCTGGAGAGGGGCCTTGACCTGGTCTTGAGGCTTTCCCACTCTTTGGCATACCTCACAAGACCGGACATACTTGGCAACGTCCTTGCCCATCCCCTCCCAGTGGAAGGACTTCCCCAACCGGTCTTTGGTCCTGTTCACCCCAGCATGGCCACTGGGATGATCATGGGCTAAGCTTAAGAGCTTCCCCCGGTACTTAGTTGGAACCACCAACTGTTTTTGCGGCTGCCATTCTTCCCGGTGTCCACCAGAAAGAATTTTCTTGTATAAAAGTCCTTGGTCTATAACAAACCGGGATTGATTAGAAGAGCTGAGAGGCGGTGGGGTGCTCCGTGCCGCCGCCCACGCTTTCTGAAGGCTGTCATCTGCATCCTGCTCAGTCTGGAACTTTTCCCTTGAGGCTGGGGTCACCAGTTCTTCCTCAGACTGTGGACTTGGGCTTGGTCCCTCTGGAAGCGATGTAGGTGATGGGGTTGTTTCCGTTGCTGGTGAACCGCTCTCCGCTGGTGCACCTGAGGGTATTTCAGGCTCTGGCTGAGCCTTTTGGGTATGGCTGTCTTTTGCTTCTGCCAGTTGTGGCTCGCTGGCGCCCTCTGGCGTTGAGTTTGAAGATGTGGTTGCCCTTGCTGGTGCTGGTTGCTGTTCCAGTTCCGGGCCTGGGACTGGAGATGCTGTGGCTGTTTCAGTGGTAGGCATGGAATCCGGGTCCACTACCTCTGTCTGGGTCTCTGGTAACACAGACGGGGCGTCTGTGGACGGCTCAGGAACAGGAATGGGTCTGGAAGCTTGCCTGGTTTGGCTACGTGTAACCATTCCCACTCTCTTGGCCCGCCTCACCTGGTTGGCCAAGTCTTCCCCCAGTAGCATGGGGATAGGATAATTGTCATAGACTGCAAAAGTCCACATTCCTGACCAGCCTTTGTACTGGACAGGCAGTTGAGCTGTAGGCAAGTCTACAGCTTGTGACATGAAGGGGTAAATTGTAACTTTGGCCTTTGGGTTGATGAATTTGGGGTCAACGAAGGATTGGTGGATAGCTGACACTTGTGCCCCCGTGTCTCTCCACGCAGTAACCTTCTTTCCGCCCACTCTCAAATTTTCCCTTCGCTCCAAGGGTATTTGAGAGGCATCCGGGCCTGGGGATCTTTGGTGTGATGGTGGTGTAATGAATTGCACTCGCATGGTGTTCTTGGGACAGTTGGCCTTGATATGTCCCAGTTCATTACACTTAAAGCATCTTCCATCTGATGGGTCAGTGGGCCGAGGTGAGTTACTGGAGACTGGTGCGGTTGAAGGGTAGGGTATGTGTGGCTTTACTTGGGTGGTATGTGGGGTCTTTGGCTGTCCTCGGTTGTAGGGTTTATGGTCTGTGTGCCCCCTGGGGTAATCGTTCCCCTTGATAATAGCTTTCTTGCTTTTTGCCAGTTCCATCCATTTGGCTCCAATTTCCCCCGCCTCAGCGATATCTTTGGGATTTCCATCTTGTATGTACCGTGTGATGTCTTCAGGAACTCCATCCAAGAACTGCTCCATTTGTATGAGGAGGTGCAGTTCTTCAAAGGTTTGAATGTTGTTTCCTGTTATCCAGGCCTCATAGTTTTTTGCAATGTAGTAGGCGTGTTTGGGAAATGACACCTCTGGTTTCCACTTTTGGGTTCTGAAACGCCGACGGGCATGATCTGGGGTTATCCCCATTCTGTATTTGGCCTTGGTTTGAAAAAGTTTATAGTCATTCATTTGCTGCTTAGGCATTTCAGCTGCCACCTCTGCTAAAGGTCCACTGAGCTGTGACCTCAATTCTACCATGTACTGGTCTTCGGGAATGCTGTACCCAAGACAGGCTCTTTCAAAATTTTCCAAGAAGGCCTCGGTGTCATCACCTGCCTTGTAGGTGGGAAATTTCCTGTGCTGTGGAGCAATAATGGGCGCCGGGTTGTTAGGGTTGGCTGGCACATGCAGCCCAGCTTTTGCCAACTCCAGTTCATGTTTTCTCTGTTTTTCCTTCTCTTCATTCTCTTTTTGTTGTTTTTCCATTTCTTTTTGGTGCTTTTCCATTTCTCGGCGGTGGGCCAACTCTTCTTCTTCTTGTTTCCTTCGGTGGGCGAACTCTTCTTCTTCTAGTTTTCTTTTGTGTGCTGCCTGTTTGATTTGTTCTTCTCTTTCTTTCATCTCCATCTCTTTTTGTTTTATTTCCAGTTGTCGCCTGTGTTCAGCTTCTTTGATTTGCTCTTCGGCCTCAATTTTTGCCTTAGAAGTCATGATTCCTGTTTTCTTGTGTTGGGGTGCCCTCCGGTGTTTATCTTCTGAACTGCAGGTTCTCTGTTGCCTCCTGAAGTCTGCCTAGCAACAGTGCCTTTAGCTAATCTTCAATGTTAAGTAAACCTGAAAAACCACTTTATTTGCATGTGTATATAGTGCTGGTAATGACTCTCAATGGGAGTGCTATTGCATGACAAAAGACCCTTAACAGTCTGGTAATGGCTTCTTGCTTAACATGCAAGCCACAAACTGCCAGAGAGAGCAGAAAAAAAATTTCTCTCTGGTTCTCTTTTAAAACCAAACTGTTTCCCTCTGCTAAAAAGCCCCTAGCAGAGAAAAGAAAAATAAAATATTTCCACTGGCTTCTGGATTCTGTCTATCCCACCACTGCACACCATATCATAACCTTAGTCCCAGATTTGGACCTTAGCGTCCAAAATATGGGGGTTAGCATATAAACCTCCAAGCTTAGTTACCAGCTTGGACCTGGTACCTGCTGCCACCACCCAAAAAATTAGAGTGTTTTGGGGCACTCTGGTCCCCCTGAAAAACCTTCCCTGGGACCCCAAGACCCAAATTCCTTGAGTCTCACAACAAAGGGAAATAATCCTTTTTCCCTTCCCCCCTCCAGGTGCTCCTGGAGAGATACACAGACACAAGCTCTGTGAAACTACACAGAGAGACTCCCCCTCTCTGTTCCCAATCCTGGAAACAAAAAGTACTTTCCTATTCCCCCAGAGGGAATGCAAAATCAGGCTAGCAATCCAACACACAGATCTCCCCTTGATTTCTTCCTCCCACCAATTCCCTGGTGAGTACAGACTCAATTTCCCTGAAGTAAAGAAAAACTTCAACAGGTCTTAAAAGAAAGCTTTATATAAAAAGAAAGAAAAATACATACAAATGTTCTCTCTGTATTTAGATGATATAATACAGGGTCAATTGCTTAAAAGAATATTGAATAAACAGCCTTATTAAAAAAGAATACAAATCAAAGCACTCCAGCACTTATATTCATGCAAATACCAAAGAAAAGAAACCATATAACTTACTATCTGATCTCTTTGTCCTTACCCTTAGAAACAGAAGACTAGAAAGTAGAAACTGCTTCTCCAAAGCTCAGAGAAAGCAGGCAGACAGACAAAAGATTCAGACACACAATTCCCTCCACCCAAAGTTGAAAAAATCCGGTTTCCTGATTGGTCCTCTGGTCAGGTGCTTCAGGTGAAAGAGACATTAACCCTTAGCTATCTGTTTATGACAGCTTGTCTTCACTACCAGGATAAGCCGATCTAAGTTACACTACTCCAGCTATGTGAATAATGTAGCTAGAGTCGACATAGCTTAGGTCGACTTACCCCGGTGTCTTCACTGCGCTGCGTCAATGGGAGACGCTCTCCAGCCAACTTCTGTTAATGTTCTCGGGGAGCTGGAGTAGCAGAGTCGGCTAGAGAGTGCACTCTAATCGATTTAGTGGGTCTTCACTAGACCCGCTAGATCGACACCTACTGCATTGATTGCAGTAGTGTCGATCTCCCCGGTAGTGAAGACAAGCCCTAAGGGTCAACGATAATTCCAGAGTAACAGACAGTGCAGTAAATGGAAGGTCTAACTCCTGGAGGGAGACTGAGAGTGGGAGCAGTTCAGGAGTTTGTGTCAGGAAGGGATAGCCCCAGTGAGGAAGGCATCAAAGGGAGAAGCAAGCTCAATGAGAAGAGGGAGAGCTACTCAAGGAAGGAACTGTGTGAGGCAGGGCAACCAGTGACAGAGAAAAGGGGATGGAATGGGGGCTGCAGAGGCAAATAGACTTGGCGGGAGTTGGAAAGGTGCAGAGCCAACAGGCGAGTCTGCAAAAGGGATTGACGGCCTTATTGGGAACAGGGATTTGGTCAGAAGAAGGATTGGGGTATGGAATTTGGAAGGAAGGGAGCCGGAGAATCTGGCATGAACCACTTTGTGTACATTGTCTTACAGTGATTTCAAGGACCACTGATTTGTGTGTCCACTGGAAGGCAAATGAGATAAGTGGTATGGAAAATGTATCACTGTAAAGAGTGTATTTATATAACAATAGGGAACGGAAGCCTGGTCACAGCTGCAGATGTAGAAGAGGCTGACTGCTTTGCTTCATGGCACAGATCATTATGATTATATTATGTGTTTTATTAATGCTGGCAAAAAAGCTGCCAGCAGGAAACAACAAACTGCTTTTAACTGTATTGTCATTTGTCAGCAAAACATTATATTTTAAAGATCTCTCCATTAAATCTCCATATCCTTGAAGCATGAAGAAAAAACAATTAAAAAAAGAACAAATTGGAAATCTTGTCTGCAAGTCCTACAATGGAAAATGCATATGACAGAGACTTAGAGAAGTTCCAGAGCTAAACCAACTTTGCATTTGGTCCTGCAAAACTTTAAAAGGTTGCACTAAGATAAAGCTTTTTGTACATCATAGATTGAAATTCGAATCTAGCAGAAAGCAAACCAGAACAGCTTCTCACTGCCTGTAGCTCACCTGATGACCATACAGGCGTTGAAGATTTCCTTATCATTAACTTGAATCATGGACCAACTGCGATGCTGCTCTGCAGATGCATCCCCCCTACCTTTTCTTTTAATTCTGCTGAGCAGTTACATCGATTTGTGGTGTATCAAATGTGTTTTTTAAAGCTTTTGTTAAATTGGATATTTTCCCGTTGCTAACAATCTCACAGGCAGATTTGCAGGAAGCCTTTATAAATATGACATTGCGTTATAGTAAAAGCTTTGCTGTTCTTATCTTCATGGTCAGAAGGGTTTCAAAGGACTACATATGAAGATTAAAATCAGTTTGCCCTAAGAGTCAGAATAGATTACACAAACCATTTTAACAAATAAATCCAGATAGTCCTCTCCATTTTTCTTTCTTTGTCACCACTAACTGAGCTTTCTTGAATGTATTTTAAGACATTATGTGGAGAAATGCAAGAGAGAAATGTAATACTGCTAAGGAATCTCAAAGTACTTTTTTTTTTAATTTTAGCAAAATTTTGATTGTTGGTTTATGAACAGCTCAGTGCAGAGATGTTTGTGTCCACAGAGAACAAAGGAATATAGTTAGGTAATTAACTATAGGCTACATTCCACTAGTGAAAGTCCAAAGAACTATCTAAAGAATGACGCTTCCTACTACAGAGGAGAGAGAAAACTCTATTGTCTTTTTAAGAAATAACCACCACACCAGTGCAAAGCTGTTTCAACCAGGACATTTATTATGTAACATATTTTGCCAGATGTTATTCAATTAAATACTTGGGAAGCTTTGTTATCTGTTGAGTATGTTTTTACATGATCACTCCATTCTGTTCTTAGTTACTAACTTACCCAATGCCCCTCAATTCCAATTAGGGGCAATTCTCAGTTCTCAATTAGGGGCAATTCCAATTCTCAATTGGGGGGAGGGACAGCTCAGTGGTTTGAGCATTGGCCTGTTAAACTTAGGGTTGTGAGCCCAATCCTTAAGGGGACCACTTAGGGATCTGGGGCAAAAATCAGTACTTGGTCCTGCTAGTGAAGGCAGGGGGTTGGACTCAATGACCTTTCAAGGTCCCTTCCAGTTCTAGGAGATAGGTATATCTCCAATTATTAAATTGAATTTGAACACCTAATGCTTTATTGTTAATGGTTCAGAAGAAAGGGATTCACAGCTAGTGAACACACAGAACCCTGGGTCCTATAACATCTGCATCCTTGGAGGAGGAGGAGTTTCTTTCTGAAATTTGGGGATTTTTTTAGTCAAACAAAAGTTTAACCCCTTAAACACTGACATTTGTAAGCTGCCTGAAAGATTAGTGGTTAGGAGAATGTATGCTTACTAAAAAGGGGATGTTGTCTAGTAGGTAGAGCTGGCAATTAGGAGTCTTTGGGTTCTATTCCTGGCTCTGACTTTGCCCAAATCACTCAATCTCTGTGCTTCAGTTTATCCATCTGTAAAATGGGCTTCCACTCAGCAGAACATTTTCTGCTCTTTTACTAGAAGCTAAAATAATTACTGCAGTATTTTTTGAAGGATCAGCATTGTATGTGTGCTACGTATGACCCCAAGTTACGCTGCATTTCACATACAGTTCATATGCTTCAGACAATAGTTGCAGCATGGTAAAAAGTGCTTGCATTGTTCATTGTCATCTGCTCTAATTTATACATGGACTTCATATCTTTTATAAGCCTCGAGGTGCTGTGAAGAATTACAAATTATGTATGTGTAGGGATTGTTTCATCCACCTGGCACAAAAACATGGTGGTCTTCTCTTCAGTGGATCTTGGCTGTCATTGTAATGGTACCAACACTGTAGTAGTTAGGGAGCAGAAGTGTTGGGAAATACTTTGTCAATTGCCGCTATGGGGAATTGGGCTTGGAGGAATTAGGCAAGCATGCTGGGAGAGACAGCTCTACTTGTGTGCAAAGGGCTTGGAGTTTTTTGATGCTGACATCTCATGTGAAAGATAAGGGACTTGGTGACTGAGGGCCAGTGGTTGTCAATGAAAATTCAATGTTTGCCAGCAATTTCCAGACAATGGCTTGGATTGTCCCCTTCTGCAGCAATGCTACTAGCTGGGCTGAGGGTGAAGGTGAACACCAAATGAGGATCCTCATGGAACGTGCCCTAAATCACTCTGGGGGTGTAATGAAGTGAAGTTTTGGTGTAAAGCTTTGCATATCCCCCAGAGGGCAGGGCTATGAACTTTGAGGGACAAGCAGCAGGTAGTGCTTCTCTATCAGAACTCTTCTGCCAGAGACAAACTCCAGAGCCAGAGGGTGAATCGTTTCTAGAGAGGTGCTCAGGCATAGAGGGGTTCATGGAAAAATTAATGGGACTGCATTAATGTTAGTCTGGATTTCCTGTAAAGCTTTAGCGAGACAAAGTGCAGCTCCTGCCTCGTCATTGTCTCAGCTTGGGACCCCCAAGGGATGATGTCGTGAATGAGAAGCTGCCTCCTCTGCTGCACATGCTCTGGGTGAGATCCACACAGAGAATTTCCTTTGTACTGTCATGGCTGGAGAAAGCATTGGGCCCAGTGCTATTTTCCTAATACTTGGCCTGGGATACAACTGTAGTAAGTGTGCGACGTCTCTGAGCAAATGCTGATTCTTTAATGAAGGCCTCACTACACCAAACATTGGTAAGGTTTGTTTGTGATGAAAGTAATAACAGCTTCTGCAGTGTGAAGTTAGAATGTACGCTGGACTAAATTAAAAATCTGCCAGATATTTGCATATAGCGATTTGTGAGTGCAATTAGTTGCGTAAATCTAGGAGAGAGCACTGTTTTCAATGGACCTGTATTTGAGTGTGCTTATTTTTGCAAAGGAAGGGAGTAAAGCATTTGTGTGCACAACAGTAATTTTTTAAGGTAAATGTCCACTTGCCAGCATATATTCCCTGCCCTTCATTGAACCCTGGTGGGCAGAGCCACCTCATGCTCAACCCGCCCACCAGAAGTTAGTGAGTGGGACTGGAAGTACAAAAGGCAGGCTGGAGAACTCACTTGGGAGGCAGCTGCCAGAGGAGCCAGACGCCTCCTGTGAGCTCCCGAGCTGGGAGGCTGCGGCAGACCCTGAGGGAGCTGAGGGATGGCCAGGACCACCCAGGACCATTTACAGACCCAAACACGGAGGAGCTGCAAGCACTGACAGAGGCTTTCTTCCCCAGTGACCCTCTATAGAGCCAGGTACACCCTGAGGGGGAGTGGGGAAGTGGCCCGGGGTAGCTGACACCTGTCTGGCTGCAAAGCTGACAGCAAGTGAGTGAGCGTGTTGTGGTCAGGATCCGCGCTCTGCCACTGCTACGGCTCTGGCCTGGGATGCAGTGGAGCCGGGTGGGCCTGTGTCCCCCCTGCCACCCCAGTACATAGGTGGCAGCCTCCCCATCTCTTAGGCAAGAAGCCTGTGCTTGTCGGCCCTCCACCAGAGCTAGGAGGCCTGACTGTTTGCTGCTTAGCCTGAGTGCCGGCCTGAGCAAGAGAGTCTTTGCTGCCCTGCCCCGGCCAGGGGCTGGCGCTCCATAACTGTTTGTTGCTCAGCCCTGATCACATGCTCTGTTCATTTATGCTTTTTGTGGATAGGTGAAAGCTAAAACTCTTCTGTAATTGATAATTTAGCATGCAGTAATTTAATATTTAATATTGTGACATGCAGGGTGAACTGGTGGTGGGATTTTATTTTCTTCCTGTGTGTTGGCATGAGCAGTCTGGATCTGAATGATTGCTTAATAGTTTATTATTGGGTGGATTTCATAAATGATATTATGTCCTTAATTCCTTAAACAGAACTAGCCAAAGTTCCGGTAGTCAGATTATGTGCAGTACCATAGGTTGCCCTGGCTGATTAAGGAAGGTTCCATCTTTATCTTGAACCTGGTTTCTGCTCAGAAGAGAGGAATTCTGGGACTTGTAGTCCATAAATTGGGAGGAAGCTCCTTTTTGCATACTGAGATTGATGGACAAAAAAATGTATGGAACCTTGGGAAAGAGCTGGGGTTCAGAGGAAGACCAGGCTTTCCTCAGACTTTTTGTTCCACTTGTTATTTTTTTACATTTTTCCAGAAGGGGAGACATTCTGGTTCACCAGGACAGCTCTGCTATCAGCAAGTGAGAAACTGAGGCGCATGCACATTTTCACAGCAAAAGATACATGCAGTTATAAAGTCATATGTTTGACTTTTCACGTATTTTTTCCTTGGCACAACATACTATGATTTAATGTGGCTTATTTTCATCCTGTTGGTTATGGAGGGAGATGGGCGCTGAAATTCCATATCCTGGTCCTAGTGCTGAAGTCAGTGGAAATGTTTTTGCCTAATACGGATTGCAACATCATACCCAACGATAGTGGGTGTCTATGGCTAGGGGAAGGGACAGAGTAAGGCTTCCTGTATTTTTTTCCTGGCTTCTCCACTGATTCACTGTGTAACATTGGACGAGTCACTGAAACTCTGTCATGCAACTTACCACCTGTATAGTGGAGATAATATGTATTTTTATGAGATTTGGAAGACTGTGAGGCGATTTAGGTGGCAGTGTTGTAAGCCAAATACCAGTTCCACATCACTTTTCCATAGCTTCCTGCTCTCACAACAATCTTTGTACCCAGTAATATCCTTTCAGTGAAAATGTGGCCTTACAAGTCAAAACACAACTGACCGAGGTAAAATGCCAGAAATCTATGTTTTCATCCCTCTAACTCTTTAATTTTGAACTCTGCTCCTAGGTTGGGTCTGTTCATCTCTGGCAAACAGCAAATGCTTTGCAGATGTTTGAGTTCTCTGTAGTACTTCCATAGCAAGCAGTGTCTTTTTGCATGAGTAGAAATCTAACCAGAAACATAGTAAGGATAAAGCACTCTGTATACTGTGAGTATAACAACTGGTTAAAGTTAACTGGTTGGGTTCAACCTTCAACATTGGTAATGATGCCTGTTGGTAGGCGAAAACATGTAGAGGAATGGGCAAATATGCACAAACTAGTGTCTATATTTTGTTAAAATGGTTCACAGTTTGGCATCTCACTGGATTCATGACTGCTCCTGCAGTTTCAGATAACAGCAGAGGCTCATTGCAATTTCTACCACCTATGATTTTTTTTATCAAAATGTTTTTTCAATGCAAAGTAGCTTTTTGATCAAAATCACTTTTCTTCTCCAGAATATTTTCACTTCATTTGTGTTTTTCAATTAGAAAAAAACTCAGAATGTTATGCTAAAATTTTAAATGCAAACCATATTTATTTTTTTAACAAAATCAGTTTTCTGGACAATAAACATTCTTCGAGTTTTCAGGGTTTTGTTTTTTTTTCACTGAAAAAACCTGAAATTGTCATGGGAAACAGGAAAAAAGCAAAATTTTTATGACCCCTCCCACCCACGTGTAAAATAATGTGCCTTTTATGACCAGCTCTGAAAATTAGCCATGAAGCTGTGAGCAATCCTTTCTCTCTCAGATCCTCTTGACAGTCATCCACAATTTTGTTTCCTGCAGAACAGGCTAGTGAAATGCACACTACTTTGGGCTATCCTTGAAGACCATAGAAGCTTCAGATGCTGCAGAATGCAGCTACTCACATGAAGAGCAAGTCACTGTGTGTGCATCCTGGTGATTCTGAATTCTAATCTTTGCAGCTGAGTGCAATTTCAGATGCTCTTAATTCTAATTAAACCCCTGAACAATCACTGGAATGAATGATCTTTGTTAGCTGTAAGATATAGAAGGACCCTTATATTTTTTGCCAATAGAGGGCAACAGGCTCATATTTATTTACTGCCTGTTCCTACACCCTCCCACTAGAGACGAATGCCGAAAAGCTTCCACTGAGCTCAAAAAGAGCAAGATTGGGCTCTGAAGTTTAAACGCTAAGGGCAGGACTGGGTCCCAATTTATTCATAACAAAATAATTAATAACTGTGTAATTATACCCTCTTTTCTTTATATGAAGCTAGTGCATGTTATTTAGCAATATAGTGACAAGAAAATACAAGTTTCAGAGTGGTAGCCGTGTTAGTCTGTATCAGCAAAAACAACGAGGAGTCCTTGTGGCACCTTAGAGACTAACAAATTTGTTTGAGCATAAGCTTTCGTGGGCTACAACCCACTTCATCAGATGCAACAGGAAATACAAGACAGAAGTCAAGTTCAAATCAGAGTGACTTTTGACTGATTTGTAATTCAGAAACAGTTTGACAAATTCCCTTCAAACTTGCCTTCAGAGTAAAACTGGAAATTTTCAAGCCAAACCAAGTTTCTAAGCAAATGTTATAGCAGGGCTAAAATAAGGCATTTAATGAAAACTAGCTGCATTTGTGGGCAGGCTATTGAATCGCCTTAATATTCTGTATTGTAGAACTATGCTGTACAAGCTTATCTTGGTCTCAATTATTATTTAACTACTTGCTACTAATCCTTAATGATTTTAGTGAGGGGTTATGCATGCATACATAATATTATCTATCATTAACATATGTCACATTGCAAACTCTGAAAATGAACATAATCTTTATTATGGTTGCAAACTCCTACTCTCTCACTCAGGGTAATTGTTCCAGGTAAATGTTCCAAGGGAGAACTGGCTTTTGATCTCTTTACTCTAGTGGAAAGGAAAAAAGTTATTTCCCTCTCCAGCATTCTAACTGGAGAGGTAAAATCACACTAAGGCACATAATAAACCCCTACTGCCTCGTTTATTTAAAACAATAGAGTAACTTTAATATTTGCTAATGCGAGGGACCTTTATTTTTAATTGGTATGTGGATCAACAGGCTGTAGGGGCTTAAGGTCCCCTGGCTGCTGATGCATCCAACTGCAAAAGGTTCAAAGATTTGCAGTCACCAGAAGGCGGAATCCTGCTGGTAGAGAGTAGAAAGCAGTAGGGTGACCACAGGGCCGGTGCAAGGATGTTTTGCACCCTAGGCGAAACTTCCACCTTGCGTGCCCCTTCCATGCCTGCGCCCTGAGGCACCCCCCTTGCGGCAGCTCCCCACCCTCCGCCCTGAGGCACCCCCCCACCCCAGCTCACCCCTGCTCCGCGCACAAGCATGAGCACCCCGAGCATGCCGTGGCTGCTTCACTTCTCCTGCCTCCCAGACTTGTGGCGCTAATCAGCTTAGGCGCCGCAAGCCTAGGAGGAGGGAGAAGTGAAGCAGCCATGGCGTGCTCGGGGAGGAGGCAGGGCAGGCGTGAGCTGGGGCGAGGAGTTCCCCTGCATGCCGCCCCCCCCCTTACTTGCTGCAGGCTGCCCTCCCCGTGCTCCCTTGCCCCAACTCCCTCCGCCTAAATGCCGGAGGCGATGGGTGGCTGAAGATCCGGCCACTACAGTTGCTGCCAAAGAAAATGGCGCACCCCAAATCCCAGCACCCTAGGAGACTGCCTAGGTCACCTAAATGGTTGCACCGGCCGTTGGTGACCAGATGTCCCGATTTTATAGGGACAGTCCTGATTTTTGGGTCTTTTTCTTATATAGGCTCCTATTACCCCCACCCCCGTGTCCTGATTTTTCACACTTGCTGTCTGGTCACCCTAGAAAGCAGGCCCTGATGACCATCCCTAGAAGATCTTTGCAACCTGAAAGTGTGGGGAAGAATGGCTGTCAGCTGATCTCTCTGGATGCTCCCTTAGCCTTAGGGGGCCAGGAGCGGAGGAGGGTGGTGGTGGTGGACCAGAAAGCATGCTGAGGATTTGCCCTAATGGAAGGACAATAAATAATTACAAATGACAAACAATTTCTACCCTGCCTCCCTCCTCTATCTCCCTTCCTGAAGTTGTATTTCTGGAGCTAGGGTATTTCTAATAATGGCCTTTCTTGAGGATATTTGTTGCTGTGGTGGTAGACTGGGTCTAAGGATCCTGGTCCAGAACTTGGAAGAACATGCCACATGATGTACAGCTTCTATAGGGGCAAATCTTCTCTCCACTCCCAGGGTGCCAGAAGCCAGCATGACTCTGGGATTAATGCATTTCCACTGTATAGGTGAGGGAACAAGATCTAGGCATCCTTTGCAGGGATTCTACAACTCTAGCATGATGCTGCAGAGCCTAGTTCCATTGTGTTTCCTTGCACCCAAGAGTTTGGGATCAGACTGGGCCTGGGACTATTCTCCTCCCCTCTTCCCACCCACAGCTGTTGGGAGGAAGTTGTGAGGAAAACTTTAATGATTGTGGACTGACTCTGCTGCTGCTCTCTGACCATTACTTCATCCCATGACCTCAGCATCACACAGCCAGTTATCTCAGTCTGTGCATTGGATTCAGGCCTAGAGCTTTTTGAATGAATAGGTCATGGAAAACATATTCACACATTGCACATATGAGAACTATTTGTGAGTACTCTCAAATGCAGTATCTGAATATGATGGGGGTCTGGCCCAGACCTATATGTGTTTTAAAAAGCAGGGTTATTTTTATCTGATTCTACCTTGCTGCAGAGTCTATTTCCAGGTAAATGAAATACTTAAAGTTTCAAAGGCACAGTTACTTCTTGTTCTAAAATGTAGTCTCAATCTCTTTTTTGTGTGTGTGTGTCTTCTTGTATATCAGACTACTACTCTGTTTACAAATAAATTCCAGACAGTATTAGAGCTTTGCAATCATTTGGGTGATGGAAGAATGCATTATAATTTGAAAACTAGGTTTAGTTAACTTTAAAAAACCCGTGCTTCTTGTTGAAAAATCTATCTGAAGCAGTAACCTATAAGCTATAGCTTTCTGTAAGGAGGAAACCAGCACAAGTCCCCTTCTAAACCAATCTGTTTCCTAACTCTATATGTTCAGTAAGTTCTCAGGCAGGGAATGAAGTTTCTTTTCTCATCTATGTGTATTTTCTGTGGGTTGCAGTATCATTTGCTAATCTCTGTGGAAAGCTACTCACCTCAGTTGGCAGCTGCAAGACTTTCTGTGCCTTGAAATGTGCAAATAAATCACTGACTGAAACAATGGTTCACCATGTGCAGGATATTAATGCATATAAAGGCCCTGGACTGTAAAATCGAAATGTATTTTACTGAATCATTCATCTGGCATGTATGCAGTCCCAGTGCAACAACTTGATCATTATGAAAAATGTTTTTGGAACTTTCCTGATGAGTCTACTGATCAATGCTCTGGCATACTAGGAAAGTAATAGCTTCGCTTTACATGAAGTAAACATTAATGCACTCTTATTCAATATTAGCTCAGTCCAAACTGTATGTCAAAAAGCAATACTTCTACTGGATCAGCTTTTACATCAGACAGTTATGTTATTTAACTGTCCAAGAGAACAGCAAATTAGGGACACTTTCCATGTTCATCAATTAGTCATGTAGAAGTCAGGACACTATTGCATTCTAAGGCAGCTCTGGAATAGCAGCAGCAGCAGTAGCATTACTCATTACATAAGGATCAAGTATCAGGAGGTTCTATGTCTACAATACAAATTTTCTGCATCGCCGGCAATAAAATCTAATAATATTTAATACAAGAAACTTGTCAGTGTGGTGGTGAGGTTGAGATTTTAATGGCACTTGAGAGGCAAGTCAGAGTTAAGGCTCTTAATTTTTCTGGTGATTTATTATTTTAAACATGCTGACTAAGGGCCTGCTCCTGTTTCCGTCGAAATGAATGTCAAAACTCAACCAGACTTCATTGTGAGCAGGATGGGACCCAGTCTGTCTCCAGCTCTAAACTTGGAGCGCTTGTTTTCTGCATATTTCATGGCGCCATTGGGTTAGATGAGGCATCTTCAGTGGTGCAAAAAGGCTTTGCTAAATTAGATGCTTGCTGCAGAGTCTCTACTTTGTTGTCTTACCGGTTTTGCCTTGGGAGTTGGGGAAATGGGTGGGGCTACTCAGTATATTGTAGCTGGAGTTAAATGGAAGAGTAAGATTGGAGCAGGAACAATGTTCAGCTACCCTGTAAAATGTTATCCCCTTAGCCCTATGTTATGTGTTAGTGTCCTTAGGTGGTTTTGCACAGAATGGGGGTGCTCGGAGGATAACGCGTTGGACTGGAACTCAGAGCTCTGTTCAATTATTGGCTTTCCCAGAGGCTTCCTGTGTGCCTTTAGGTCTTAACCACTTTGTGCCTCAGTTTCCTATCTGCAAAGTAATTTCTTTCTCCCACACTTCAGGTCTCTTATAAGCTCTTTCAGGTGGGAATTCTTAATATGTGTGTGGCCAGTGCCTAGAATGGGGTGTCAAGTATCAGAGGGGTAGCCGTGTTAGTCTGGATCTGTAAAAGCAGCAAAGAGTCCTGTGGCACCTTATAGACTAACAGACGTATTGGAGCATGAGCTTTCGTATTGGAGCATGATGCATCCGACAAAGTGGGTATTCACCCACGAAAGCTCATGCTCCAAAATTTCTGTTAGTCTATAAGGTGCCACAAGACTCTTTGCTGCTTTTATAGAATGGGGTGGCTTCTAGACTTTACTGTAATACAAAAACTGTTAATGAGTCTATTTAAATTCAACATTTAACACCCTGCTGAATGGCTTTTAATTAAAATGTCCATAAAAATTCACTTTGGAGCTGATCTCGTAAGTAGTTTTATATCCAAAAGCAATTTTTGAGGAAGTTTTTAAAGCGAATGTAAACAGGTTTAGAATTGAAACGCCATCTCATTCTGAACTGCATGACCATCAGTGCAACACTTTACATCTGGTCTAGGAAATGCTTTACCTCTAATCGTGTCAGTTAGAGTCGTGTAAATGGTCTCTGTGCTTTTTAAAGTAAAAAAACAGAGAAGGGCTTTAAATTGTATAATTTCCCAGAACAAACTCATGTCATCAGTTTACACTATCCTGAGTTGTCACGTTGGTTGTGATTCTTCCCATATGTCTTCAGTGCATTCATGTATTGCTAAAACCCGGTGACACTAGTTAAAAAGCTTTTTCTTAGCTCCTTGCAGTCTGAGGGAAAGTTTCAGCACCTTGGCATGGCTCTCACACAGAGAAGGAGACAGAATGTGTTTCTGAGGCTGGTAACTACTCGGGGAAAAGAAATCAAGAGACTGATCGGCCCAGACTGACTTGCAGTGTTCTTTGCCTTGAGCAGCACCCAGCGCTGCTTGCTTTCTTTCCACCCTGGATTTCCTGTCTGCCTGTCAGAAGTACCTTCTGCTGGGTCAGGAAGCAGCTTTTCTGTTCAGGGCCCAAGTAAGGTCTCAACACTCTAAAGACATGCCAAACCCATGAAACACCCCCTCCAGAAATTGGACTTGTTTTTGGCTTAATTGGCTTGTGAGTTGCTTGTTGGCTAGTTTTTTTCTTGTAGCTTCTTGCTGCTGCTGCTTCTTTTTTTTTCTTTTTGATTGGCTCCCAGCAAGCAGGGACAAAGAGGGGAGAGAGTCAGGGGTGCACAGCAGGTGCACCACAGTCCCAGACTGCAGGTCGGGGGGATCTAGTTACATCCAGTGTTGGGGCTCTTAGAGATTGGCTTGTTTTGGCCTTGTTTTGAAATGGAATTAGCTTGATTTTTGGCTTATTGTAAAAGTCGGGGTGCTTATTTACCACATGAAAGTTGGCACCTATGCTCTAAACCCATGCCTAGAGCCTCTGCTCCTGGAGTCACGTCATTGCTCAATCAGAATTTCAGCTTTCATTTTTTCAAAATGTCTCTTGCCCTCATGGCTGTAAAGAAAAGCTTGCATACGTGACCAGAGTGTAACTGATACAGGGAGCCTGAAACAATAGCTCTGATCAGGGAGGGTTCTAACTCCAAAACCCCCTGCTGTGGATGGCTCTACTAACACCACCCCAGCAGAAGGGACTGTGCATGGCAGGAAGAGAAGAGTGCAATGTTCCCAACCCTAGCTGCTGGTGTAGGCACTGAAGGACCGCCTGCTGCCATCTCTCTCTCAAGGGGAAGGGAGGAATGGCCCCTTCTGCTCCTGATAAGAGGGCCCCTGTTGCCATTTTTAGAGGAAGAAGGGACCCCTGTGCTGTTGCTCCTGCCTCTGTGAGGGGTAGAGCCAGCCTTAGGGAAAATGGCATCCTGGGTGAACTTTCTAGTATTTCTCCAGGAGCAACGGGCAGTGACTCAGCAGGCAGAGCAGCAACAGGTGGAGTGGCGCTGCAGGTGCCATGCTGCCAGGAGAGTGGAGGGGTGAACATGTGAGCGCCTGGCTCCCACCCCACAGCACACTTTGCCCCCTCTCCACTGTCTCCCAGGGGGGCACAGCCCTTTTGCTGCATCTTGACCACAGTGCCGTGGGCCATCACCCACCCATAAGGCCAGCCCTGGTTGGGGGAGTGGGCATACCACTACCACCCCTAGTGGTGACAGTGTGAGGGCAGGACCACAGACCATGTCATGGTACGTTTAGGGCCCCGTATTGTCTTAATCCAGCCCTGACCCTACTGGTCTCTACGATGTGAGTTGTGAGACCCCTCTCCTGTCAAGGACACCATTGCATTGCCCACTACCCTCACCTACATGTGAGTTCAGGTCTGACACCTGACTCAGGTTGCACGTTTTGCCCCACTGAATCCTAGTTTAGATTTGCACCCTTGAAAATGACCAGTTTATCTTTAAAGTCTTCCTTTGGGCCATTCGGTAAAACCTTTTCAGAAATCATCACCTTCCTCTAAATGTGTGCCTGAAACCATTTCCCCTCACTCTTAAGGGACTGGATGAGATATTGGCAGAAAGAGGAAAAAATATAATTATTAGAAAAGATCCACTGAACTTAATTCACAAAATCAGTATGATGTACCCATGCTAGAAGAATGTGGGTCTTTGTCTCCCTCCAGTGCCTGGCTTTCGTGAGAGGTTAATTAATCCACTACGGTTGCTAACTAGAGGACCTGGGGGGTGGGGGCATATTTTCAAAGGTACTTAGGAGCCTAGTGGGAGTTTTAAAAGTGCCTAGGCAGGTTAGGCACCTAAACTGCTTAGGTACTTTTGAAAATCTCACTAGGTGCCTGTGTGCATCCTTAAGCAACTAAATACCCTGGAAAATCTGGTCCTAAGTCCCTTAGTGGTGCTGTAAAGTACTATATATTAAAATAGCCTGTCTGCAAAACTAGAGTCTTTTTCAGGAGATTTAGTGACCCTCTGTAGCTCTTACCAAAATAACTTCACTTAATGTTCTTTGTATCAAGATTGCTGTGATCATTAACATTTCCAATATAGCATTAGGTTTGGAAAGTCATTGTGCCCTCCCACAGCCAGAAACATTAATTTCATATCTGATTCTGCATGCATAGTTCCTACTAAATTGAATGGGAGTTTTGTATGTACAGTGGCTAAAGGATTGGTCCCACAGAGGGCTGGATCTCACAAGCCCTTATTGTTTTTACTCATGTGAATAGATTTTAATAGGACTACTCACCTAAGTAAGCATTACTCATGTGTAAGGGTGTAGACCCTATTTGTCAAAAGTGCCACGTGGAACAGAAGACACTATTTTAGGCATTTTAGTTGTAGCGTACTCTTGGCACATATAGTGCCTCCTCTAAAATAGCAGCTCTTCCAGTTATTCTTTTCTGAGATGATTCAGCTATTGGCAGAAATAACCCAAAGTGAATATGATTTTGGACCGCGTGAATTCTTTGCATCACATTTAACATGATTGTTGTTTCAGGCATTATCTATTTGTGGACAGAAATGTTTTTCTCCAATTTCATAAAGCCAAGAAAAACAAACTGGTGAGGTTTTATTTAACTTGGTAACTCAAGATTTTTAAAGCTAACAATAAAAGTTATTAGTTTCAGGCCCCTATTTCTCAGGAAGAAATATTGCTATAGGAAGTCCCCATAGATCAATTAGAAATCTCTGATGAACTTCACTGCTGACATTTGGTCTCCTTAAAGTGGAGTTATCTTTCCCTTATTTCAGGTACTGGACCATTTCAATCCATTGCACATTGACCAACCACCTCTTCTGCAGAATCTGTATTATTTTGTGTATTACATATGTAGGAAAGATACAGTACATGTGTACTATATATTAGGACGTGATATGCATGTTGTAAACTGCAGAGCCATACAATTCATTCATCATGCACCTTTGACCATCTTATGTGTCTTTTGGCCAATAATTCATCTTTCTGGGATCAGATCTGATCTATTCTGTTTTGGTTCTTAATATTCCTCTCCCAGAGCAGCTTCAAACAGCCTCCTTTTGGTAAAATAAATAAATAAATAAACTCTTCAGAGACTATTTCCTTATCTTCATGCCAAATATGGAATTTCCTCCAAAGTCCCACATCCCCGGATGGAAAAGTTTCACTCCTGGCCGAGTAATGTTTTTCTAACAATAAATATGACACAGCATTATTATCTGTTATTTCATTGCCTTGCAGGGATGGAAACGGGAGCTTTAGGCCATTGGAAATAAGGGGATTCCCATTTTTCCAGTGGGACCAAGCATTTGGGGCCTGATCTAAAGTCCATTGAAGTTTTGACCCAGGGCCTTGCTTCCAGCCCTCGAAGGCACCATGATAATGGACTTCTAAAGTTGAGGCTCTTTTATACATATATAAAAGCTATTTTAGGAAATTTTAGAGGCTTTTATGTCTCTCTCTAAGTCCTGCACAGTTGAACTGATATCTAAAGATCTGGCTTTGCTGGCAGAGGGTATGAAATACAGTTCTAATAATGGCTTTTCTAAATCTATATTGCACATTACATCAAAAATAACTACATTGAAGATAGTTAAGGTTGCAAATTCAGGCACTCAGAAGTTAGGAAATGCCGGTATTAACATTTCCTGTGCAACCTTAATTCAGCCGCTTTGTGTGCATGTATTACCATACAGTCTTTAATTACATGAGCACATATTATTTTTCCACAGGAACTCTTGCCTTATTCAGTGCACCAGATGGATGGTGCTCAAGGAATTAATTAGGGTTCTGTAGTGAAGGTCACTGTTGTTTGTAGGACCCCTGTCTCAATTGTCGCAGAAGTTGAAAAGTGTGTAGTGAATAAGGCAGGTGACAGCAGGAAAAGAAAGGATAGTCTCTTGGCTTAGGTAGTTGAATGACACCCTGGAGAACTGGATTCCATCCCTGCCTCTGCCACAGAGTTTTTATGCGATGCTGGGCAAGTCACATAAACCAAAATTTTCACAAGTGGCCAGTAATTTTGTGTTCTTTGTTTAATGAGTGCCCAACCTGAGACGCTTGGGGTGTCATTTGCAGATGTGCTGAGCTCTCACAACTGCAACTGAAGTCAATGGGCACTGTACATACAAAAATGGTACATACTCTTTTTACCTTGATCACTCTATACCTCAGTTGATCATCTGCAAAATGGGGATAATAATGTTTCCCTCCCTCACAGGGGCTGTGAGAAGACAAGTTTGATGTCTACGAAGCCCTCTGATATTATGGTGATGAGCGCTGTAGAAAAGTCATGAGGAAATTAATAATTCTATACTCAGTGCAGAGTTTGGATGGTGTGCAGTGAACATGGCATGAGGCCACACATTGATTAAGTATGAAGAGAACTATTGACTAGTTACCCAGTCACTGAGCACCATCCAGCACTAGATGAACTGTAGACAGGCAACCTTAATCCTAGCATTTTCTAACTCCTGAGCGCTCGACTTTGCCCCCTGAGCATTTTCAAATGCAGTTTTCTGTGTGTAATTTCTGCTTCTTTTTGTTGTTCATAACTAAATTGGCTAATGGGGAGGACCTGTCACCCCTAATGTTTGTATTTAATTTCATAACACTTTAATTGGCTTTAATTTCATAACACAGTGAGGTCAGCGATTCATCACAGCAATGCCTAGTGCACAGCCCTAGACTCTCATAATTGTGATGTCATAGTGATCCCTTCTGTGATTATCTATGAATCCGTCATCATCTAGTCTGTCCTCCTGCATAACAAGTCACAGTCTTACTATCACAAACTTGTAGCATGCCATAATTTAACATAATTAAAGCACCAATAAGGAGTGTTATTGATATGCCAACTAACTCACTGACACTGAGAACTGGATGGAAAAAATGGCAGCCAAGTTTTTTTCCTGATAAAAATGTTGCTTTTTTATCACAACCAACATTTTGAATTATTATAAATAGTTTTGTTTTGGAAAGCAAAAAAAAAATTCCTACTTCTTGTTCCATTTTTATTCCCACCTCCCCTTTCTAATGGGGAAAACTTTTTTTTAAATAAGAGAAATTGCTATTTTTTTTCATAGAAATGATTTTTTCCTAAAATTAAAGAAAAAATGTTTTTGTAGAAAATAAAAAAAAAGAGATTTCAAATAAAATACTTTATTTCAAAAATGTTCATGAAATGTACTTTTTAAAAGACAACTCTGAGCTCCTCAAACGATATATATTACACTACACCTGCCCTATCCTCAGGAATAGAGGTTCTTAGGCTCAGACCAGATCTATATGCCATTCTCTGTACGTTCTCCAAGCTCTCGGGGCATAGCTGCAATATAGAACAGCTATAAGCAATGCTAAGTGCATCCCACCTCTCAGTATTGCATGTGTAAAAATATTTTTATATTTATGTGGGTGGTTTCTGCCTGGTGCCCAGACAGCTCCAGAGGAAACCAGTTCATTTTGTTACACATAAACATTGAAAGCAAAGGCAAAATTATGAATAGATTAAAAAGCTCTTCTTTCGATAATGACTGAGAACATATTTGAAGGGAAAAAATCAAGGAGCATCTTATGAGATATATAATGCTGGCCATGTGCATCCCTTGGTTTCCTCCTCTCAGAATGAATTTGTGCCAAAATGAGATCATTTTTCAATTCATATGGTAAGTATATAGAAAATAATTAAGCAGATTGCTTGAATGAATGGGGCTTCCTACCAAAGGTGACATAAAAAAAATTGAGTCTGGCCTGCAGCTGGTCGAAAATGTGCATCTTCCCGTTAATTGATGTTTATGGTAAGTGGAAGACTATGACCAGTCTTTTGTTCCATGGGGTCTCTAACTGGATTGGCTGCAGTGCCAAAATAGTAAATACTCTCTACAGTAAAATAACCCATTCTCATATGATGTAGATATTAAGGGCCAGATTCTCAGCTGGTATACATTGACTTCAGTGGAGCTACATAAATCTATACCAGCTGAGGATATCTCCATATTACTTGACTGATGTGCACAAGGGTGTTTATAGAAATGTCATTGGAGGGGAGTGCTGGGATCTGAGCTCATGTCCTAATAGTGATAATATAAAGAAATGTAATGATGGAGGAAGAGAGGGCAAGAGGCAGGAATGGCACCCCATGATGGGGTGTCTGCCCCATACTGGCTTGCAAGGGGTTAACAGAGCCCTAGGGAGGCGGTACAGGAAGCAGCCAATAGGAGAGAGGCTGTGAGGAATAGCCAATCAGGGCCCACCAGGCCCATATAAATAGAGCTGCAGGGCACCACATGGTCAGTTACTCCCTGAGGCTCAAGGAGAGAGGTATGGGTGCTATGTAGGTGGAAGGAAGCTAGCATCATGGAAAAAAACAGTCCTGGGTAGGAACTGGCTGGCTGTTATGACTGGGATGCTGAGGTCCTGAAGTAAGCGCAAAGAAGGTGCTGGGGAAGTGGCCCAGGGAAATATACTGAGTTGGAGAGGTAGCAAGTGGCTGCCATCTACAGGGTCCCCTACACTTGCCACTGGGGAAGTGGCTGGACAGCTAACTGCAGGGCCCTTGGAAGCAGGGCTGGCTCCAGGCACTAGCGCAGCAAGCAGGTGCTTGGGGTGGCCAATGGAAAAAGGCAGCATATCTGGGTCTTCAGTGGCAATATGGAGGTGGGTCCCTCGGTCCCTCTTGGAGGGAATGACCTGCAGCTGAATTGCTACTGAAAAATGAAGTGCTGCTGATCGTGGCTTTTTTTTTTTTTTTTTTTTTTTTTTTTTTTTTTTGCTGCTTGAGGTGGAAAAAATGCTGGAGCTGGCTCTGCTCTGTAGGTGGGAGCAGAGATTGTGACCCAGCTGGAGGAGTCATGAAGAGGACACCATGGTCCTTGGAGTGATGTGTGTCTGGGAGCAGATGTGATGGTGGGCAAGGCCCCATTGGGAATGGGCAGACCAACCTGTGGGGCTAATCCCAGGACAGCCAGGAGGAGGTGCTAGTATGGTGACTGGAGCCCTTTCACATACCCCTTCATTTATGTGTCCTTATCTCTTGTGTTATACTTAAATTGTGAGCACTTGGGGCAGGAACCATCTTTGTTCTGTGTTTGTACTGCACCTAGCACAATGGGATCCTAGTCTATGACTAGGCTCCTAAGTGCTATGGTAATACAGTAATAATAATAATATTTCCTGTTCTACTCCAGTACTCAAATGTTCTAATTCCTTGGTTCCTTCCTTTTGGATTTTGAAATTGACATTTTTTTCTTAAACCAGAATTATTGTAGTTAATTCTTTAACATATGTGATTCCCTGAACCACAGGATTTCAAGTGGTGGTGCATGAACAAACTGGAGAGCATGATTTGGATTAGCATTTTTATAGCAGGAAAGTATATTTAGAACTCAATTGAATTTTCTGTCCCACTTAAAAACAGGCAGTTGAGAGAAATACTTTTGACTAGGAAGGAAAAGGGTTAGCAGGCTCTACACCAATCTCAAATCTGACAGTTCACTGCTTGCTAGTTTGACACTCTGTTTCCAACTAACAACCCACAAGATGACAAAAATCTCCTTTGCCGTTTGCTCTCTTTCACATCAAACCTTTTCTTTTCAAGGTTATCTTTAGACTTACTGAGCAATTCAGGACAGAAATGAGAGGCCCTCCAGAGCAGCTTCTGGGACCTTAGTTATATGTTTGAAAGAAGCTCGGGTCCCATCATGTATACTATACTCTTCCTGTCCTTCCAGACAGCAGTGACATTTAAGGATTTATCCCTGGAGCCTGCTCCCCTCCAAAACCTACAGTCCAATTAGTGCCACTGAAACTAGAGTGGTAGAACTACTTTTTAAAATATGTGGTATTCAGAGTTGGATGCCTGAAGCGTAGCAGATGGGCTGAGTGTTGGACTCAATTGCCATTTAAAAAATGTTGAGGAAAAGTGAAGTAAACATAAGCAGAAAGGGAAAGCAAGAGAGGGTGTGGATCCAAAATTCAACGAGCTGGCTTTGTTTTCAGAAGTGAAGAGTGAAATAGATAAAAATAAATAAAAGAATCCAGATTGGGCTGGAAGCAGAGTAACTAGAAATATTATCCAGCTAGGACAGTCAGTTTGGCTGTGCATGGGTGATCCGAAGGGCCACCTAACATCTCCTTAAAGAAACAGCCATGGAGTACGCCACATGCCAATTATTAGAAGTCGACTTTTTCTATATCTGGGGCAGTGTTCACTGGGGGCAGCTTTTAAAAAATCATTCCTGGAAGGAGAGCCCTGAACATTTCAGCTCTGTTTCTGAGGATACAGTCTACTGAAGGTTTGACATTTTGGGCCTGATTCTGTTCCTGTGCCAGTTTTATGTTCGTGTGATTCCACTGATTTCATTGTAGCTACTCCTGATACTTTTTAGTGCAAATGAGAACATAACCTGGACTTGGATTTTCAGCAGTCCAGGTAACTCTCAACTAGGCTGCTACATGTATTGATAGGAAACTTGGGGCTCTAAATTGTAGACTTATGGGTTTCAGGAAGAAAAGGCCCCCAGTATGGCAGAGCACTTAAGCATGTTTAGTTTTAATCACCTTAAAAATTCAATTGATTTTTAGTTAGGCCTTGATCCAGAAAATCAAAGACACAGAAATTGAAAAGATTCTGATTAAACAGGAGGTTTGCTGTGGAATAATCTCCTTAGGGGAGGCACTAGCACTTGAATCAGTGAGAGTGAGCTAAACACTTGAGAATATTCTGTAGGGTATCCTTCTGTACTGGCAGTGATGGGCCAATACCTAATAGCTTTTCTCCATCTTTCTTTCTGTGATCCGATATAGTCTGAAACGATTTTTAAAAAATAGCATATGGGGAAACAATAGACACACGGCTTTCTTCCAGGGTCCCTGCCACATTCGCAGGATTTTATTCTCCAATCCTTTTCAAGTTATTGTCAGAATTACTAGATAACTTGTGATCATGCTGGAGGGGGAAACTGAAATTGGTCAAGAGCATAGAAAAGCATGCAGAGCAATTAATGTGCACTCTCCCACCACACATGCTGACTCATCTGTTCCTTTGGGACTCTGATGTAGGAAAGGAGAGAGACAGTAGTGCTGCATACCAAAATAAAATAAAGGGGTTGTAGATGATTGAGACATCTTTGCCCCAGCTGCCTCCTTCTTTATGCATAACCACCCACATGTGGCCAGTTTTGCACTTTATGCTAAAACATTGCTCTGTGTCACAGATCATTATCCATATTGCCAGTTTTTGTGATTTTATCTTTTTGTTTTTTTTTCTAGCCCCAGCTCATTGGGTCATGTGAATACATGAGAATCTCTGCTTTCATTTGTAAAAGCAAGTGCCTAGCACTTACCTCATGGTTGTAGAGAAAAGCATGAAAATGTCAGTCCTGAGCACCCTAGAGGCTCAAAAGCCAGAAAGAACCCTAGATGATATGTTTAAAGATTATAATTTTTAAGCTAATTGAGTGATTGTGTGTACCTGACTCATTTTTGAATGGCTGGGGTTGGCAGTATTGCATTATTTTTTATAATTCGTATTGGAATAGTGCCTCAGTCACACCTGTTGTGCTGGGTGCTGTACAAACCCAGTATAACACAATACCTGCCCTAAGGCATTTATAAGATACCTTTTAGCTGCCATAGCAGAATTGAGTCTATCAGACAACTTTTAATGGCTAGACTGAGGACCAGCTGGGGCAGAACACTGACAGACAGTGAAGGAAAGTTGATACTTAGTTATGTAATTATAAAAATGTGTGAATATAAAAATATGTATCTGAGTCTCCCTGTCCTTCCAGCTTTTATATCTTGCTGGTCTTGTAGATTACAAACTGCCTGGGGCAGGCACCATGTTTAGCATTTTTTATACAGGTCCTAGCTTACCAAGGCTCCTGATAGGGAGCTGCTGGGCTCTCATGTAACTGTAAGTCATCATAGATTAATGTTAGCGCAAGTCTTAAAGTTGTGGTTGTTAGGTTTATTACTTGACCATGAAGCTCTGTTTTTTAGTGATAGGCTGGGGGTTGTTTCCCACTGATACAATAGTACATTGAAAAAACCCAAATGCGGAAGACATTTAAGACGAAGTTCTCTGGAGTGGTGCAACTGCGCTGTGCCATATTGCTGCCATAACCTGACCATAAAGCCAGTTTTAATTGCCATGAGATGGGAATCACCCCAGTGTAAGACTGACATTTTATTCTACCCTTGTGTGCAGCATCTTTACTGCTGCTCCATGCATTGTGGCTGCACTAGGGGGCCAGGCCCATGGCCTCACGTGGAAGACTTCCCCTATCAGTTATAAACCTGCTTCAGGCTGATCAGATTTGCAGTATAAAAATGATGAGTCTCCCTTTAAAAACAGATATGACAGGGCTTATACAACTGCCATTTAAAGAGTACCGCACACAGGAGTAGGAGGCAAAGGCCTCCCAAACCTGGTACGGGTGCTGCCCAAACCAGATACTAAGGAAGAGCCTCACTGATGTAAATCGGGCTGTTTGCCACATTCCATAATTCACGAACAAGAGGCAACAGTATGTAGATGGGAAAATCTGGGTGCAGGGGCAGCAACCTCCATGCTTGCTAGGAAGGGCCTGGCTGATGGGCTGGGTAAGTGGGTATGTCCTGTCCTTCATCCTCAGCTTTCCTTTCCTTGTGGGCTGCTAGTTTTGTTTGGATGTATTCCTGGAGGTTTCATCACATGATGTAATCTCTAATTAAAGATTAATGTTTAATTTCTAGAGACTCCAGGACAATCCTGGAGGCTTGGCAACCCTGCTTTCCTTTCCTCAGCCTGCAGCCAGCTCCTGCCCTGCCCCAGGACCATGTACATCAGTGAAGCCCATCATATACTAGGTGCTAGCAGGCTGATGGCAGGGAGTAGCTGCCTGCCAGGTTTAGTCATCAGACAGCAGCCAGTATTTCTGCCTATAATGGTTTTGGAGCAAGACTGTCTCCCTCGCCCTGGGACACACTGACTTGGCCTGGATGGCTGCTGGGGGGTGTGTCTGTCTGTCTGTGCACTGGAGAAAACAGACACTGCCCATCAAGGCTGGGAAGAGATCTACACTTGTTCTGGGCTGGGGGCAGCATTTCCCCTCTTCCTTGGAGCCTGGGTTTCTGAGCAGCCGAGGGGCGTTTAAACCTCCTCCTGCCCCGGGAGGGGCGGGATTATAACCCCCTAGGCCAGGAGGGTTTGTGGGCACCTTCAGCTAGAAGAGGCTAGGGGAGAGAAGGGCTCTTCCCACCCCTGTCGTCGGGGAATATCCCACCCTAGGGCGCAGGTAACCCAGTCTGTAGCATCCCCCTGACCCCCACCCCAAGCGCCCTGCCACGGGGTCAGAAGCCGAGGGTCTTTTCCCGCCGGGAGGGGAGTGAGATCCCTGGGGGGGGGGTGTCTCTCCCCGGACCCCTCTCAGTCCCAGCTGTAGAGGGATTCGCCCAGCCACGGGCACACGCCGGCTCTGCATCTCCCTCGCGAGCTCACCCACGCCACGCGCAGCCCCGTCTCAGCCAGGGAGGCTTCCCCTGCCCCAGCCCAGCAGCCACGGGCTGTGCGAGTCCCTCCGCTTTTATCCCGCGGCAGAGGTGGCCGAGGGAGGATGCCCTGGTCCCCCTCTGAGCTTGCTGCTGCGGGCGGGGAGTACAACGGGGTTAAAGTGCCATCTCCCCGCCTGCCCCCACCCGGTGACCCGCCCCGGCTCCGGGCAGCGCTACTTGCTTGGCTGACTCCTCCCCGCCCCGTATCTGCATCAAACGCCCAACTCTCCTGAATTATTCAGCCGCGCTCCCCGCCCTCTGGCAGCGCGGAGCTCCCCCTGAGCAGACCCCGTAACTTTTCGGCAGTGGGCAGGTCAGAGCCTGCCTCCAGTCCGCCCCCAGCCAGGCAGCATCCTCGGCAGAGCGCCCTGCCTCCCCCGGGCTTTGTGCCTCATGCACCTTCCCGCCCCCCCGCAACCTGCACCGCTGGGACTCGGGGGCTTTGAGCGGCGCCGCGTCCTGCCGGCTGCACCCCGCACTTCTCTGCGCGCACGGGGCGGCCCCAGCAGCTCGGGGAGTCGCGGTCCGGCGGAGCTCGGCAGGCTGCGGGGGGCTCCGAGCCCCGCTCGCTAACCCAGGAGCGGCCGCCCCGCGCTGTCCAGGGTGCGGGCCGGGGGCAGCTGCAGCCGCCCTTCGGGGCCAGCCCTCCGTGGCTGGGGGGCTGCGCCTTGCCCGGCTCCCGGCTTGCTCCAGCGCAGCGGGGAGCTGAGCGCGCGCTGTTCCCGCCGGGCGGGCTCAGGCTCGCGGGGGGCGAGCTCGCGGGACCATGCTGGCAGCCGGCGGCGGCAGCAGCAGCGGCGGCCCGGCAGGCGCGCAGGCGCAATCTGCCCGGAGCCTGCGGTTCCCGAGCCCGGCGTGCGGCACCGCCACAGTCTGGGCTCCCCTCGCCGCCCGAGCGCTACTACCATGAACTGCTCCATCTTCGCCGGAGCGACTCACCGGCACTGGGCGCGAGACACCTCCCCGGCTGCCCCCAGCCGCCACCGCCGCGCCCCTGCCGCTCCAGAGCCCGGCTCTGCAGGCGCAGGATGCCGGGCGGCAAGAGAGGGCTGGTGGCACCGCAGAACACCTTCCTGGAGAACATCGTCCGGCGCTCCAGCGGTAAGAGCTCTCCCTGCAGCTCACCCCCGGCCCGGCCACCTAGGGACACCCCGCCCGGCGCTTTCGGGGGGACGCTGCCTTGCAGATCAGGACCAGAGCGGGGGAAAGTTAGTTGCTGCTGGGCTAGGTTCTCATTGCAACTTTATGGTGTGCTGGGTGTCTTTAGACTGGATGCAGCCCGCTAGCCACGGGCATGCTCTTAATCTCCGTTCAGCGATGCTGCTGGTCTGCTTGGCACAATATGTGGCTGAGGAAAGAAAACCTAATACATTTGCTTTAAAAAAAAACCCCAACCCTCTGACCCCCATCAGTGCAATATCGAAGAAGCCCCCCTCCCGATTATTTGTTTCTTCAGCAGGTGACGATCAGAGAGAAATAAAGCCCCGATTTGTTTAGCAGCTTTCTTTCCTGTTAATTTAAGGAATTTGGTTAATTCCACGTGATGCCTGAAGTTCTTTGGGAGGTTTCCTTATCCATCATTGGTAACTTTAGCTATCTAGCTAAAAGTGTGTCCCACACTGACAGCGATAATAGACGCAGTTGACAAATTAGAGAAGATACTTTTATTGTAAAATTGTTCAGCCACCACTGTCTGTATTTAATTAAACTGATAAAGTGTATGTTTGTGAGTGTGCATTTCCACTAACATAGCAAAATATGCTGTTAATTTCCCATAAAAATAATTTCTGTAGAGAACATAATTTACCTGTAGTTGTAGATATCTGATCTATCCAGCATTTGCTGTTCTTCATCTGGTACCTTTTCCCCCCACCTAGCGTCTTTAGTCCATGCCAACTTTATTATAATAATAATTATTATTACTATTATTATTTATTAATTGCATTTAAATACTTTGAGTTTTTGTGAACTGGTTCTGAGAATAAATAATCAAAAACCTATTTTGAAACTATATCTTCCCAATATACGTCATTCATTCTATGTCTTTAAAAATGGTTCTACCTAATAGGCTCACTTTTTATCTTTCTTTTACTGTTCTGTGGTCTAAAACTCGTAGAGTTTTGTAACACTTTAATATTAATTTTTGTTGCAAAGGTGCTATTAGGAATTACAGTGACTTAGGTGGTAGTAATCCTGTGGCTGTGCAAACATGCTGAATATTGTCAGCAGTTCCATACCCGCAGACTCCTCTGTTTATATATATATATATAATGACAGGACTGTTGGTTTTCAAAATTCCATGGCTGTAAAATTATTCATTGCCTTTGGAATCTATTTTACCCTTGCAGCGCATTAGGAAACACAATCAAGAATATCACACATTAAAATAATGAAATGGATACAGATCATCCCACCAACAAAACACAGATGATACTTTGGGCCAAACTCTGACCTCCTGCTTAGTCTTTACTGAGGCAAATTTCTATTGAAGTGAGTGGGAGCTTGTATGAATAAAAATGAAAAAAGGACCTCAGAATTTGGGCTATTGATACCAAACTGAGGTTTCTCTTTAGACTACAAAAGTTTAGGTCAGCAACATGATGGCTAACACTGACTGTTTATGTGCTGCCAATGTCTGCGTTAATCTAGTGACATGAATCAGAAAGAGGGACAGAGAAGAGGAAAGTGATTAAAAAAGTTGCAGAATGTATCATTAACAAATATTCTAATGTTATCTGAAGTCCAGCTGAGCAGTAGTTCTTTCCATGCCTTCAGTTGCGCTGTGCTAAATTCATTTCATGTTTCTGCCTTAAGTGGTACAGTTTGTTGGGTTTGACATTGATGTCGGATGAAGAATTTGGAGGCTGATGCTACTCCCATTGAAGTCAATGGGAATTTTGCCATTGCCTTCAATGGGAGCAGAACTGGGACCTAGAAATTGTTGGTCAAAGAATGTTTTTCTTGGTTTTAAAATGTCAGCTTCATAATAAACCAACAAACATTTTTATCTTTTTCTTTCTCTCGTATTGCCAATATCAAATGCTCTGCTTAGCTGCTGATTCTGTGTCAAGTTCTAAGGTGGTATGGTTACGGAAAGCTGGGGTCTCTTGCAACAGTGTACTGCCAGAATTTTGAATGAAAGATTAAATAATACAGTTGTATATATCACCTTTCCTCTGAGGATCTCAAAGCATTGAATAAATTATAATTACACTTCACAAGAAAATCAAGGAGGTACAAATAAGTATTAGTATCCCATTTTAAAGATGAGCAAACTGAGGCATGGGTAGTTCAGTTGTTGTGCCCAAGGTTACATGGGAAATCAGTGGTAGGGCTGGCAACAGAACCCTTAATCTCTTGTTCTAATTAGGTCACATGGCTATCCTAATGAAAGTTTAGTAAGACTTAAGGTACCAAAAAGTAGAAAAGATCAGTAGGTTTTTTAAATTGTACTTTAAAAAATACTTTATTTTCCATCCAATTTAAATTTGACCAAAAATGGGAACATGGGATTTGTCATATGGGATCAAACCACTGATTCCTCTAATCTGCCTCCTCTGATGCTGGGGGAATGCAACAACTCCCCATAATGCACCAAGCCAATTGTACATTGATGGACGGGCTGGGAATGTCTTCCTAGCTCATGCAGGTAATCAGTTTTATACCCTGAAGCATGAGATTAGATTATTTCTATTTCAGTTAATGACTCATGTTGTCATGGTCATAACATTATTCATGCTTTTTGGAAATCAGCAGCACTATTGGATTCCATGACATCTTTCATTAGCAGTGAGTTCTATACTGCATGGGCCACAATGAATGGCTCTTGAGTGGGCTAAATTCTGCTCCTATAGTCTTGTCTGTAGTCAGTATAAGGCAAGCAGGACTATACACCCTGTGAAGTAATATTGCTTTGTGTTTATTATATCTGTCCTCACAGATTTCAAATCACCTTTCACTGTCACGGAGCAGGGTAAATAAAAAGAGCTTATTTTTTATTATAATCTTCAACATTTCTAATATCTCAATCTAGTCCCCTCTAATTTCATTCTAGGTTAAATCATGCTATTTTTGTTTGTGATTTCTCATCACATTTTAAATCCCCTCAGACTCCTTTACTGTCATATATTTTGATTGAACAACTGAACATTTATGTACAGAATTACCGTATTTTTATAAAGTTGAAATTCATGCTGACTCTGCCTTTTGACAGTGGGAGTTTTGTGCACAGATTGAGTGTGGTAGATAGACCTTGGTGTTAAAAACAGTCATATGGTTGATTTTAACATGAACTGGAAACTTTCTGTTTAGGAAGCATAAGAACCTTTCCCTTCCCCCAGTTTTGGTTACAAAATAGATTAAACTCAAGCGACATCTCATGAAAAGAGTGAAAATGCATATACAGTACAAAGAAGTGTATTGGCCACTGTGTTTCCATGATTCCTATGCTGGAGTGGACTTCCTGAAACCCTTGGTTAAAATTATACCCCCGCAAGTCATAAAGTAGAAGCAAGGTCAGATAACTAGTGATTGTCCTACCTCTCTCTTATTGTGCCTTTTGTCTACAGTTCTTGCTTGTGTCGTATTTAAACTTGGATTGTAAACTCTTCGAGACAGGGTATTTGTCTTTGGTATCGAGAAGTACCTTGTGGCCATATGGGTGCTCAATTATAAGACCTTAAGGTGGTCATCCTGCAGCAAAAAAACTTCAGGACCAGACTTCAAAGAGAAACTGCTGAGCTTCAGTTCATCTGCAAATTTGACACCATCAGCTCAGGATTAAACAAAAACTGTGAATGGCTTGCCAACTACAAAACCAGTTTCTCCTCCCTTGGTTTTCACACCTCAGCTGCTAGAACAGGGCCTCATCCTCCCTGATTGAACTAACCTCATTATCTCTAGCTTGCTTGCATATATATACCTGCCCCTGGAAATTTCCACTACGTGCATCTGACGAAGTAGGTATTCACCTACGAAAGCTCATGCTCCAAAACCTCTGTTAGTCTATAAGGTGCCACAGGATTCTTTGCTGCTTGAGAAGATTTGGGGTGACCTCATTTATTTCTGGTAGCATTATACCCCCCCTGCTCTGAGTTCTTCTAAATCAGCTTTGCCAGGGCTGACTTTTTTTCATCCTGGAGCTTGTAGAGTACTTTCGAAGAGCCAGTTATTTTCCATTTTGGACAGCACCAAATTGCTCCATCGGGTAGTTTGAAAAGAATTTCCCAGAGGATGGTGACTCTGGGCCTCTTCACAAATTGTTCATCCAGCCACAACTGATATTGCCTAAGCTAGTCATTCTGCTGTACTATCAATGTACTCAGTCAGTACATTTTTCAGGAACAAAACAAAACAAAAAGCCCACAAAGGGCCTGCTCCAAAGCCCACTGAAGTCAATGAGAATCATTCAGCTGACCTGTTTGTGCTTTGGGCGAGGCCCTGTGTACCTGTGCCTTTTCATTTTTTTTGCCATGTGTTGTTGCCTTCCCCCTTGCTTATGGTTATAAGAAACTTGAAGTAAATGAGCAAATGAATAGATTCCCTAGTTCGTTACCCTTTCCCATTGTAAGCACGCTTATCCCCGGTAAATGAGGTTTCACGTAAATTAAGGCCTGGTCTACACTGGGGGTGGGTGGGGATCGACTTAAGATACGCAACTTCAGCTACGAGAATAGTGTAGCTGAAGTCGATATATTTCGCGTCCTCACGGCGTGGGGTAGAGTGCTGCCGCTCCCCCATCAACTCCGCTTCCGCCTCTCGCTGAGAGAATTTTTTTGTGGGTGAGAGCACTGTGTTAGAACAGATCACTGATGTTTCCTTTTACCTTTATCAGAATTTGAGGTTTTGAAAAAGGCCTTTTCTTTCTTAGGGCAAAATCTTCCTCTCAGCTCATCACAGGAGTGCACACCTTTGAGTTTTTTGGTTCCCCAAATGTGCGGACCTTCCACTGACATAAGCATGTGAGATGGGACCTGGATCCAGACATTCCACAGCTTTGATTCCAGAGCTGAAGTTTGCAGCTCGGGCTCATTTCTGTACGACACGCAGGGAAAGCCAAATGTTGAAGCTGAGCACCGAGTTGAGCTGTGTCAATAAAGAAAGGAGAAATTTGTCCTCGCCTTCTATCTTCTCCTTTTGCATAATTCATCAGTAAAAGTCTAAAACCTGTGTTTAGGACACAATCTGCTTACATAAAAATGTACAGGTTTGTAACTAGTTTACCCTTGGGACTTCTCAACAGGCTGCAACAGAAAGCAAAAGTAGTTTGCAGGGGAGCAAGCCCTACTTTAAAGACCAAGAGTTCTAATTACCATTATTATTTATTACTTCTCTTGCATTAACACTTAGAGGCCCAATCAGGAGCATGGTTCTGTTGTGCTAGCACTGTACAAACACACATGAAGACTTGGGGAGAGAACTTGACTTCACTGCAGGAAGTGGGAGTTTTGCCATTGACTTCAGTGAGGCCAGGATTTCACTTTAGTTTCTGCCCTGAAGAACTTAGTTTACTGCCACAATCCTGCAATCAGATCCACAGGGGCCTTGTTCCCCCATGGGGCTCTGTGATGTCAGGGGCGTTCCACATATGTAACAGGAACTGCCCCTTGCAGAACCAGTTGCAAAATCTGGGGCTAAGAAGATAAGTGACACACAAAGGGGGAGGGGAAAGGTGTACGATCATATATGTAACCTTGTATATACATTCATTTTAAATATTGAAAATATGTATACGTAAATAGGTGTCAGCTCCCCTCTTTTCTCCCTCAAACTATCCATCAGGAGTTGTCTGATGCCTTGTAAGTCTGGTAAGGGAAAAAACTCTCAATAATTAAATGGATTTTTGTTTGACCCTGATAGAACTGAAGATTCTCTCCAGTCTGAAAATTCTTTAGGACAAGTTAGTAGAAATATCAGGGCTGAGCACCTTTCACAAGTACCTAAATTCTTAAGCACAAGGGCTATAAACCAGTGGCCAAATTAATCTGTGGTCTAACTCGTTTGGCTACATTGCAGTCAGGTCACTGATGAGCTTGGTCTAATAAGTTTATTATTATTAGTGGATCATTTAGCTTTTGAAATGCACAGCATTGCTATTGAAATATCCAGATGATTACAACTGGAATTTGATTAAATTCTTGGGTTGCATTTATAAGTCTGCCTGAGGAGGGATTTTGAATCTGAACTTATATAATGATTGCAGTAAATTGTTGAGCAGTGCTTTCTATCCCAGACACCCCCTTCTTACCCAGGAGACTGTCCTTTGCTGGGCCCGATCCTGAAGCCTGAAGTGCCTGTGACTCCTGTTGAAACCAGAGGGAGTTTTATATATAAAACAACTACATATTTTTAATATTTATAGTGTTGTTTTTTTTAAAAAAAAGAAACTTAAAAAATTTGATAATGAAAAATTGATACCAATTTAATAGTTTAGAAATGTGTATGTACAATTTTGTTGGTTAAGGGAAGAGCCAGTTTTTTTCACTGATATTTGATTGGCTGGATTACAATGAAGATATTTTTTATGTTTGTAAATACTTTTTTCTCTCAAGTTACTGACAGCCGGATGCTGCTCTGGAAGAGGGATTGTTACCTGTATTCTGGGAGAACAGCATTCAGTATATGTCACAAGAGGGCGCTCTAAGTGTTATTGCATCTACAGATCCGTGTTTAAATCTGAAAGAAAACAGTAAAATGAAATTATTGCCTTTTAGAGTAAACATTTAGTTTGTTGTTGTTACTGGAAGAGCTATGCAATGAACAAGAAATGTAAGAAAGTTAATTGAATGGGAAGGACATGTAGTCTGCCTACTTTATCACTGTATTACTTGGTGGCTAGCCAGCATTTAGTGACTGAAACACAGGATTTTTTTAAATGAATAAAACATTATTTTCTGTTTGATGTGAGTCTATAAGGGGTAATGTTGTGGTCTAATAATTCTTTTAAGTTATATTGCATTGCAGGAAACTTGTTTTGACAAAAGAGTTGTGTGGTTTTTACATACTCGGGAGCTTGTGTGACTGACTGATATTTTGAAAAATAAACGCTTTCATTGGATTTTAGGACCCAATCCTGCAGTCCTGGCTTCCAATGGGAAGGAATCTCACTGGAGTAAAGGGGAGTTTTGCCTGAGTTAGGATGGTATGGTCAGGTTGAGAGTTGAGCTCTACCATGTCCTGAGAACAGTACATTTTTGAATTACAAGCCTGATCCTATTGACTTGTGATCCCAGTGACTTCATTAGGAGTTTTGATCAAGTCAGGACTGCAGGATTGGGCCCTAATGCCTGGTGTGTTTCAAAACATTGTCAGTCTTTCCCACAAATTAGAGTGTGAAAATCAGACATCATTGTTCTTTGTCAAAACAAATTTCTTGAAATATAAATACATTGAGGCTAGTGGGACTGCTCACAGAGGTAGTTACATGTGTAAGTGTTTTCAGGATTAGGTCTTATGTACAACTAAAATTAGAGGCCAAGATTTTCCAAACGAGGAGTCTAAATTTGGAATCCTAAATCCATATTTAGGATCTTGCCTGATTTTCAAGAGTGCTGCACACCCAACAGCTCCCTTTGCTTTTAATGGGAGAGGCTGGATGCTCAGCTGTGATGAAAAGTAGGTAGGTACCAAGAAGGCCCTGGTCCTGCAGATATTTAAGTATTTGCTTATACACATGAATAGTCTCACTGACTTTAATGGGATGCTCACATGCATAAAATTAAACACGTCTTTGCAAAATCCGCCTTAACTATGGATCTAAGATCCTGAATGTAGGCTCCTGTTTTTGAAAATCTTGGCCCTGGGATACGATATCTTGTAGCACTATAAATGACAAAGGAGTTTTTTTTCCAGGTTTTACTCTCTCTTTAATTATCATGTAAAAACGTACCTTAGTGGTATAAGATTGTATAAAAGCTTTCCATTTCTTACATTACTTCCAAATGCCTTCACTTTCAGCTTCTGCAGATTCCATAATACTTTCAGATAAGTGGCGATTAGTAGTAAATTAGTATTTATTTTTGAAATATACATTTTCACACAAAATGGACCAAATCCTGCTTGCTTTCCTCTTATGAGCATTCCCTTTGAATTTAATGGGACTACCCAGGTAAACAAGGCAGGCTGGACTTGGTCCAATTGAAGTGCACATAATTTTAATAGAGAACCGACTCATTGGACATTTCATGGGTAGTTTGTTGGCATCTGTGACATGTAAAAACGTAACTGGGAAAGGTTTGAACTAATGTAACTCCGTAGTAAATCATTTAGGCTATATCTACACTACAGCCTATGTTGGCAAAATTTATGTCGCTCGGGGTGTGAATTTTCCACTCCCCTTGGTGACATAAGTTACAGTGATGTAAGTGTTCGTGTGCTCAAAGTGCTCTCCTGCCGACATAGTTTTTGCTGCTTGCGAAGGTGTTTTTTTTTTATGCCTATGACATAGTGTCTTCACCACACGCTCCTCTGCAGCGCTGTACGTATACAAGGCAAGCAGTGTAAAACCTATGGCCATCATGCAATAAAATAGCTTCTCAGACAAGCCATAGGGACAACCTGTTGTCTTTATTGATGTAAACATCTGTTGAGGTAGGTGGGAAGTTTGTCTCAGTAAAGAGTGAAGTATCAGAACATATATGAGATTAGGCCTGATGTGTAGCAACCAGTTTAACTTTTGAATTTTTGGGCAATAAGTTAAATGCAGATTATAATGTTTTTCTTTTAGTGTTTGCCTTGGAAATTGCTGTCAACTGCCATGCTCATAGCTGTCATACAAACTACATGGCAATAAAACAGTGAAACATATATTTGTGTACCCAATTTTATAATTTTTGATGAGCAGCTTTTTGGGGTGGGGCCATGGCTCGTATCGCAATGGTGAACCAATCGTGAGTTGCTCCTCAGTTTGCTATTATAATATAAATATTAACAACAACAATAGTACAAATAAATATCTGAAGCAGGAAATTTGTTCTGTGATGAATCTGTCAAGCAGATCTCAGGAGTTAGGTTTGGATGAATTTGAAAAGACTGACATGATTCTACATATTTAAAAGGCACAAGGGAAAGAACTCACTGTATTAGAAAATGTAGAACGGCCTTTACAGTACAGATTAAGAATGTCATGAGGAGGTTTGTGGTATCAGCGTAATGGCTCATCTGCAGCACCATGCCCAAGCTTGACCCCCTGATTCTGCAAACTGTTCCACATGGAAAGACTGCTGCACCTGCACAGAGCCCCCTGGACTTTAGTGGGGCTCTGCCCATGCAGGTCAGCTTGCAGGATCAGGATTTTCAATTGTATTCTGTCTGGTCGTGTGCCATGCCATGAGTGTGTTGCTGGATCCGTTGACTAAATTCAATAGAATATCCTTATTTGTCTGTGTCAGGGCTTAATTAGATTGGCTAAAAGGAAATCAAATATAAGGGGGGGGCATCTGAAAGGTTTTTATTTTGTGCAGAGTCTCATGAGTTTTCCAAGAGGAGGTGTGCAGATTGCAAGGCTATGCTGATCTTGGTTTAGTTATTGGGACAGTTGATTGACAGTCCTGTAAGTGGTTTGGGATTCTCATAAGGGAGTTAAGAAGCAAGCCAAAGTTGAAACAGATTTCCAGGCATTTTCACACAGCCTGTCAGTTCCTGGCTGTGCTCTATCTGGGTTGGAAGTGCGGATCTTGTAAAACTGATTTGGATAGATGTGTTTTTTCTTTTCTTATTTTTTTCTATTTTTTATTTCTGGTTGTGTTACTGAGTCTGATTTTGCATATCTCCTCCTTCCAACATAGTTGTTTTGTTCCTTAAAAGATTAGTTGCATATTCTCATGGGAGGAGATGTAAATATGAAATGGTGATTTTTACAAATTGTACTTGAATATTTCTAAGACAAGATGAGCAGAGATGATGTTCTTCACTTGATTAAACACATCTTCTCCTAGAGTGATTTAGCTGTTCTTACTTTTCCATCATTATGTAACGTGTATTTTTACATCGCTTTGGGCATCTTGTAAAAAAAAAATTACTTGAACATTGTGCTCATTTTTTAAAAACAAGGTTCCCAGGTTCAGAACAAAGCTGAACATTGGCTATTGTGATATTAAAGGTTTGGTGCTGTACTACATATTTTCCTACCTTTTTATATGAAGGAACTTATCTGCAAAATAGAAGCATGGAAACTTAAAATATATTTGATTTTTACAAGAAGCAGTGCTAGCAAAAGGTGGAATATTTGCTAATGTTCAGTAGTACAGTTGCTTGTCATCTGTATTAAAGTTTGTAAAGATGAGAGTAATGTTAGCTCATTAAAAGGGCTGCTGAGCCTTCTGAGATGATAGGAACTCTTTCTGAGGCAGGCATGTCCGATGCCTGAGACCTGCATTCTTGTTCTCCTATAGACATCAATGTTTTAGAAATATCTAGTAAAGGATTATATATATCCTACAGAACGTTTCTTCAGGCATTCTGCAGCACACTAACAAGATGGGGTTGGGAAAAATGCCTGGTGGACCCAGTGCCATCAGACAAGTTTAGACATCATAAAAATGGACTTTTCTCAAAGGGGATGTAAAATGAAAGTGCATTTTCAGCACATCAATTAAATTCAAGCCAGAGGGAATACACTAATAGATATTTTAACTTAATAACTGTGGAAGTTTTAAAGTTAGCTGCATGTGAATCTTTTCAAATAATGATTTATTGCCAGTTAGCTAACTGGAAAATTCTCGGCTTCTACATTCCTATGTTGGATCAGAGTCTATCACATCTAGTATCTGGTGTTCAGCAATGGCCAATATTGAACGGTCCAGATGCAAGTGTTCCCCACTTTTCCACCTCCTCTGTAATGTGCCTGGCAAGTTGTGCATTGCTGTACGTGGAAGGAAAATATATTCCTTTCTGGGCCATACCATGCAGCACTTAGTTTACATGAGTTGAAATTACCCATATTTTATCAAGGATTTGTTTACTTGTACCCTACCATCCAGAACTTCAGATCACTTTTGTTGCTCATAAAATAATCCAATTCTTTTAAAAGCTAGTGTGTACTGGACAGCTTGCCTCTCCTGTGGCAATGAATTCCACAGGCTGACTACACACTGTGGTCCTGATCCTACTATCTTAGCTCATGTGAGTAACCTCATGCTGTGCAAGGAATTGTTTAAGTACTTTGCGGCATATATACAGGAAAGTTATAGGGTTAAATTCTGCTTTTAAATTTTTTTTTTGGTAAATATAACCTGTATAAAATATTAGTGATGCAAATACAGAGGTAGATGTAAGTAAGTGTTTCTCTATTTTTTCTTTTCTTTATTCCTTTATTGTAGAGCTCTTGTCATTCTAATTATACATATATGTATTAGTTAATAGCATTTGTTAATTTTATTGATTCATTTAATTAAAACCAACACAAAGAAACCTAAGTAACACTAAAATTAAAATTCCCCAAACTCTACAGAACTAAACGAAATATAAATTAATCTAAGAACATAGTTTGTACCAAGTGGGGATTGAATGCCCCACTAAACTTCTGGTGCATTGATTTGTGTGTACAGTCGAAACCTTTTAATCCCTGGACTCTAAGTCCATTGCAGCTGACACAGGGGCACTGGTAGAAAGAGGAAAACTGCCTAAGGTGGTGGCCAGAATACTGCTCTCACTCCGCTTATCAAAGTAGTCTGGAGTTTTATCACTAACCAAATGTTAGCAGAGGCAAAAAATGCCTTCTTCCATTGCCAACGTCCTGGGAAATTCGTCTTGGACAACATTTTAGCCACAGTGCTCAAAGGCCCTTGGCTACATGGAGCAGCCTGTCAGAGGAGATTAGAATGAACCCAAAGTTGACTGTATTTTGAACATGAAGCACACCACAGTATTAGTTTTGACCAAAGCTGTCCTGCAAGTACTGAACATGAAAAAGAAACAAACAAAGCTAACTCTCCAGCAAGTGTAACCAGCAAGAGATTAAGGGAGATGGAGAGCAGAATCCACTCTGGTCAGTTCTGTGTAAATCTTAATCTTGGAAACGATGGATGCTCTAGAAATTCCTTAGGTAGGTAGGTTGTATATTTTGATAACTAGGCCAAACAGGCAGTGGCGTATTAGCCACTGGACTGATGGGGCCTGGGCCCAGGGGCCCCAGCCAACTGTGGTGTCCGGGAAAAAATCTGCTGCCAGGCACTGTAACCCAGGTGGGCGGGGCAAGGGAAGCCCCCATGTCTTGACCCTGCTCCGTGGCAGCAGGGCCGGGTTGGGGAAGCTCTCATGCCCCAACCCCCTTCCCCAGCAGCAGCAGCGCCGGGCAGATGGGACGGGGAAGACCCCCCCCCACAGCAGCCTCCAAGCCCAGCAGAAGCCGCGGGACGGGGAAGCCCCAGTGTCCCCCACCCCTCCCTGGCAGAAGCCATGGGGCGGCAGAGGAAGCCCCTGTGCCCGACCCTGCTCTCTGGAAGAAGCGCTGGGCGGGCAAGGCAGGAGAAGCCTCAGTGCCCAGAAATGTGGGAGGTTGTGGGGGAAGCCCCAGCATCTGGACCCCTGTGGTGGACCCCCTGGTGCAGGGACAGAGCTTCTCTGGTCTTGGGGCTGCAATGGGAGTGGGGCAGAAAGGGGTTGGGGGATGGAATGGGGAGGACCCTGGGTGGAACAGGGATGGACCCTGCCCCCAGGGAAGGGACAGAAAGGGGTGGGGCTGCAGGCAGAAGGAGGAGAACAGGGGCGAGCCGCAGGCAGAAGAGGCGGAGAGGGGCTCCCCACTTGCTCTGGTCCAGGCCCCCAAGAAACCTTAATCTGCCTCAGCAAATAGGTAACTTTAGTCCCAGACTGGCCGTTAGGACCAAACCTTGCTCATAGTCGCTGCAGAAACCTAAATGTTCATCCACCATTAGATATCTCCAACAATGTCATCCAAAACTGTCACATCTCAAACCCGGCGAAACCCCCATAAACTGCTGTGCTGTACCCTCTGTTCAGTTATGTCTATGGTTACCAAGAGGTTAGATTCTAAATGGAAAAAAAGCGGGGTGCAAAAATTCGAAACATTTCAGAATATACACCTCTACATCGATATAACGCTGTCCTTGGGAGCCAAAAAATCTTACCGTGTTATAGGTGAAACTGCGTTATATCGAACTTGCTTTGATCCACCAGAGTGCACTGTCAATAACAGATAGCTAAGGGTTAATGTTCTTTTACCTGTAAAGGGGTAACACCAGTAACCTGAAACACCTGACCAGAGGACCAATCAGGAAACAAGACTTTTTCAAATCTGGGTGGAGGGAAGTTTGTGTGTGAGTTCTTTGTTCTTTGTCTTGTGTCTGACCCTCTCGGCTCTGAGAGTGATCTTTCTGTCTCCTGCCTTTCTAATCTTCTGTTTCCCAGTTGTAAGTACAAAGAGATAAGACAGTAGGTTTATATTGTTTGTTTTTTTGTATTTACATGTGTGTAGTTGCTGGAATGTGTTAAATTGTATTCTTTGTGGATAAGGCTGTTTATTCATATTTCTTTTAAGCAATTGACCCTGTATTTGTCACCTTAATACAGAGAGACCATTTTTATGTCCTTTTCTTTCTTTTTATATAAAGTTTTCTTTTTAAGACCTGTTGGAGTTTTTCTTTAGTGGGGACTCCAGGGAATTGAGCCTGCAGCTCACCAGGGAATTGGTGGGAGGAAGAAGTCAGGGGGAAAATCTCTTTGTGTTAGATTTACTAAGCCTGACTTTGCATACCCTCTGGGTGAAGAGGGAAGTACTTGTGTTTCCAGGACTGGAAATGAGGAGGGTGGAGTCCCTCTGTTTAGATTCACGGAGCTTGCTTCTGTGTATCTCTCCAGGAACTCAGGGAGGGAACACCTGGAAGGGAGAAGGGAGGGGGGGAAATGGTTTATTCCCCTTTGTTGTAAGACTCAAGGCGTTTGGGTCTTTGGGGTCCCCAGGGAAGGTTTTGGGGGGGACCAGAGTGCCCCAAAACACTCTAAATTTTTGGGTGGTGGCAGCTTTACCCTGTCCAAGCTGGTAACTAAGCTTGGAGGTTTTCATGCTAACACCCATATTTTGGATGCTAAGGTCCAAATCTGGGAAATATGTTATGACATGCGCAGCCCCATCCGCCTGGAGCACTCCTTTACCCTGTTATATCCGAATTCGTGTTATATCGGGTCACATTATATCGGGGTAGAGGTGTACTAGCAGTTAAAACAGAGGGTTAAGACAAGGACTCCTGGGTGCAATCGCTGCCAGAGTTTTGGAGTGTGACCTCGTGCAGGTCACCCAAATCTGTGCCTTGGGTTCTCCACCAGTGCATAATTCATTAATACTACTCTCTGAATAAAGCGAAGGTGTGTTATATTTCTGTATCCTGAGTACTTCATCTCTTGATACTAGAAGACATGTTGGTGCCCTTTTCCTGCTGTTTGCAGAAAGACTCATTTAATTTACAGATGCTTGGAGAGGGTCCCATCTTTGTATTCAGAACTGTTGAAAGACCTGTGCACAGGCCCCGATGGTATTTTTAGAATTTGTGTCAAGAAAAAAAATTATATGGGACAGTTTAGCTGATGATTGGCATTGTCTCCAGCACTGGCTAGGGGTAGCTAACCCTGCTTTATTTGTGGAAACTCTGATATCTAGCAAAAAACCCTGTTTAGGATTTTGTTCAAAATTGCAGAGGTAATGTAAAAATTGTTAAACGCAGCTTTGATGGAGAAAATAACTCTATCAGCAATCAAATGGGGGAAAAGACAGGTTGGTATTATACATATGAATTAATGTGGTTATGATATAAGAAGACTCAGGCAGGATGTCATTACTAAATCAGCATTTTTCAGATTGCATTGGTATTTCTATGGGCTCTTTCCTTTGTCAAAGTTTTAAAGAGAAGATGCTATATACACAAAGCAAGAGACTTGTATATTTATCTGTCTTTGGCCTGATGCTTGTTACAATGATCATGGTACTAAATTTAGCCTCTTACTAAATTTTTGCATTTTTTAATTTTTTTTGTGTTTTTAATGAAAAATCAATAAAGCAAAAACAAAACAATAACCCAAAGTCAGTGCTGCTTTCCTATCTCCCGTGGTTTGGTCAGGCTTTGTTAATTAATGCTTTCTGAGCACTCTGCAATCCTCGGATGTAAAAGTCCAAAAATGTAATATCAGGCCTGCCATATGTCTGCTCTTGGCTGTGACATGCCTCTTGTGCTGTGTACATTGTGTTCTGAAACAGTTACATAACAGGAATATAGGATCAAGATTATCTCTGTCACAAATGATAAGATTACATATCTATGTAATCTGTTTATTGGTTTATGAATCTCAGGTCCTCCAGGGAGTGTCACAAATCCACATGATATCCCTGAATGATTTTATATTTGAATATCTTATTCTGCTGAAAGATGGATGCAATAGAAATGTCAGTCAGTCAGTTTGCTTCTGGTGAATGGAGGACACTCCTGTTTCATGTAAGGTGTTTCTTACTTCTAAGTGTCTAGAACATCTTAGGGAAGATAGTTATAGAAAATGAGTATTTTTTTGTGTGTGCGCAAAATCAATCCTGGTTTTGATTCAACACTCGTGTAGTACTTGTAGATTCACACAGTCTCTCCCAAGTAGGATTTTCCTCACATGGGAACGTTTAAGTCCAGCACCAACTCTGAACTATGCCCACTTGAGAGGAGTTAATTGGGGTGAATGTTGTGAAGACCATTCAGCAGTTCTAATGGGGGAGAGGGGTTTGGCTGATATGCAGATATATTGGATAAAATTCAAAACTATCCCGTGGGAGCAGTCATATTCAGAATTGGAAATGGCGGGAGGTGTTACTAACGGGTAAGGTTCTGTTAGTGCTGCAGTACGGCTGCCAAAATAAAACAGTGGTGCAGAAAAGAACTCTGGTTACGTCTCTAAAGCATGAACATCTCTTTTTCACTCGCTCGTCACAGTTCTGGGATGGCTGTTTTTTTTTTTGTTTGTTTTTTTGTCCTCACCATGCAGTTCTTTAATCTCTTTTTACAGCCCCAGCAATTAGTGATGCACACACTTGTTACACCCACCTAAATGTCCTGGATTCAACAGCTGAATTCACACGCAAACATTACTGGACTTGTGTTCTGCTTAGACAGTGTGTGTGTGAGAGAGAGAAAGAATAGAAAGTCCAGTTAGACAGTAATGGGGAAATGGTGCAGAGAGGGTAACAAACAGGGATACGCTGTGTAGAAAGTAGAGGGAAGAGGAAAAAATGCCTGGAGTATCAGTACAGTGGGTGAAATCTTAGCTCTATTGAAGTCAATGGCAAAGCTTCCATTGTCATCCGATATGTATGTATTTGTTTTGTGGTATGCATAGAAGCTCCAGTCATGGACCTGGCCACTTGCCTCCCTTTAGGTAGAAAAACAAGTTTAAAAAATATTGACTCCCTCTTCGGATAAAAAAGATTTTTGGGTAAACTCAGACTAATTATACGAATCTAAAAAGATTGAAGTTCATGAAACCCGAAGCTCTATCCTTACATCATTCTGTCTTTATTAGATTTTCACAAGGAAAAATATTGATCTTCGGATTTTTTTTTTCAAAATTCAAGTTTGTAAAATATATGAGAGAGATGGATATAGAAACTCAAAAATTTTCCAATATACTTACCATGTTGGATAGAATATTGGATAGAATATTATTTGGATTATATACTCTACATTCAAGCCTCTAAACCATAGGAAAAAATGTAGTGTAGAACCTATAAAAAAACAAATTATCGCTCTTTGATATGGAAATAAGGTAAATATAGCCATAAACAAAAGCAGTAGGCATAATTATCCTTTCACTAATGTAACGACAGCTGCTAAAAATTCTCCTTTAGATCTTTTTTGGACAATACCTGTGCTGAGAGGAAGATACCTGTATCATCACTGAGTTTGTACGTTAGAGACTTTTAATGGCTACATTTCATTAGCTTTTTTGCACCACTCTAGTGGTGAAAGTTACTGAATAGCTCCATAGCCGCAGTAAAAACACATTTACACAATGCTCAGAGATGACCCTGGATCATAAATGGAGAACCTCTGTTTTAGACTATAGGGAGAACATTGTTACAGGAACAATATTAGAAATGTTTGCATTGCTGATGAGCATATAACACTGTGGCAGTACAGCTGAAGAAAATGGATACTTCCTGCCAGGGGCCGCTCTAAGCACCAGCAAAGCAAGCACTTGCTTGGGGCAGCCCATTTGCAGGGGCGGCAGAACCAACAGGGGGCTCTGGGAGCTGCAGTTCCTTGGTTAGCTCCCTGCCTATAGAGCCAGCCCTGGAGCAGGGAAAGAACTACATTTCCCAGCATTCCCTTGGCCACTACCAACTGGAAAGGAAGGAGAGGGGGACCTCATGCGGCAGCGTGCTGTGAGTGGGGAGTGGTAGGGATACCATATTTTAACATTCACAACACAGGACACTCCATGGGGAAGGAAGCCCCACCCTGCCACCATCCACTCCCTCCGACTGCCCCTCACAGAAACCCCAACCCATCCAACCCCCCTGCTCCCTGATCACCCCCTCCCGGGACCCCTGCCCCTAACTGCCCCCCAGGACCCAACCGCCTATCTAAGCGCTGCTGGTCCTTGTCCCCTGATTGCCCCCTCCCGGGACCCCTGCCCCTAACAAAGCCTCCCTTCTTGTCCCCAACTGCCCCCTCCTGAGACCCCCTCCCAACTTCCCCCCTACCTGTCCCCTGACAAACCCCTGGGACTCCCATGCCTATCCAACCACTGCCTGTCCCCTGACTGCCCCCCCGAACCCTTGACACATCTAACCCCTCCTGCTCTTTGACTGCCCCCCCCCCAGAAACCCCTGACCCTTCTCCAATCCCTCACCCCCTTACCGTGCCACTCAGACCAGCACGTTTGGCTCCACGCAGCGCCAGACACGCTGCTGCATACATGCTGCCGTGCTCTCCCACGGAGCCCACAGCCCCCACCCCACACACACCGAGCACCTGCCTTCCAGATTTGAACACCTCAAAATTCAGGAGTGCTCAAGTTCAGTTTGGGCAGCTGTTACTTCATTTCTCCCAAATCAAATATACTGATCCACTGTAACTTGCTGTAGAAAAAGTCGGATAAAATTGAGCAAGAAATGCTTCTCAGTGGTTATTAGGACTGGAATTGCTATTTTCAACAGCCATTGCCTTTTTTTTGGTTTGTTTGTTTAAAAGGAAGACAGTGGTATTGCACTGGCAAATTCCCCATAGAAAGAAAGAGTGGAACAAAAGAATAATAAAGGCACCTCAACTTTTCCTCATTTATGTAGGATGGCCTTATAATATGCATCCAGATATCCTCCAGTCACACAAGCTGAAAATTGTTCCACTTACTGCAGTTCTGTAACCATATGGGAACCAATCCTGTCTGTGTTCTGTGCACATCTAAAATTCCTGCTGAATGACCCGCCCTGGGAGCGAGTTACCAGTGACCCAGGGCTGCGGCAGAAGGAGGGTGCAGGTGTAGGGGGGAGAGCCCAGGGCTGGGGTGGCAGGTGGTGTGTGTCGGGAGCACTGGTGGGGGGAGAGCACTCATGGGGGGGAAGGGAGAAGCCCAGCGCTGGGACGTCAGGGGATGTGGGTGGGGGGGAAGAGCCCAGGGCTGGGGTAGCAGGGGGGTGCGGAGGGGAGCCCAGGGCTGGAATGGGCGGCAGCCAAAATGTTTTTTCTTGGGGCAGCAAAAAACCTAGAGCCAGCCCTGCTTCCTGCTTCAGAAACACCTTGCTAAAAGCAGCTTTGGAGAAACAACGTTCCAAACTGGTGAATCAGATTATTTTAGGACTAGCTCCTAATATGTTTGTACTAATTCATGTATCTGAGCTGTAGGCACTGACTAAAAGAACAGATGATTGAAGCAATATTTAAACATAAGGTCAGCCTCCTGAAAATACTCACTGCAAATATTAGCATATTTAGAGGAACTGATATAGGCTGATAGAATTAACCAGAGCCAACACCTCCTTTTATGTAATAAAATAGACATTTCCAGTCTGTATCTACAATGTTGTTTTCTTTTCTAATCTCAGCCTTGAACTTTTTACTTTCCTTGCTTCCCATCACTATATTAGAGTTCCATTCAGCTTATCTATTATCTGCCATTATAGGCGTGATATAGCACGGTGCATAGCTGTGCAAATTTCTCTCTGCGTGTCAGCTGCAATCCTCCACCCCAGAGGTGGCTGCCTCTGAATAATTGTGTGAAACACTTTGGGTACTGTGAAAAGCACAGTATTTTATTTGTCTTATTATGCAACATGCCTGTCATCAATGCTAGGCACACTGACCATTTTACACATAAATAAACAAGATATAATGTTAGTTCAAGGTTGATATCAAGGCACAATATCCTCATCAAAAGTTGATAATAGGTGATTCTTAGAACGTACTGTATGAATTGTTTAAGAGCTGGTGCTTGTTTTAGTACTTTGGGTGAAAGAAGTGTCAAACGTTACTAGAAACAAAACGTGTCCAACCAAATGTAACTTTTCATTTTATAATGCCATATCCTTTTTTTTAGAGCCTTTGATTTGTTCGGTTATCTGTTAAACTCATATCCGATTGATATTATCAGTATGAATATGTCTGCAATTGGTTTTAACACAAGGATCATTTAACCTTACATGATGGTTAACTGCAAATCTTCCTCTCTCTCTCTTTTTTCTTTTTAGAATCAAGTTTTTTACTGGGAAATGCCCAGATTGTGGACTGGCCCGTAGTTTATAGTAATGACGGTTTTTGTAAACTCTCTGGATATCATCGAGCTGACGTCATGCAGAAGAGTAGCACTTGCAGGTATGTAGCCTTGGTATATTCACAAACTAATTATTTATATTGAGTGAAAGTTAGTACTCTGCTAAAATGTTTAAATGATCTTGAAAGCCTTAATTTAAAAATGATCTGTTAAAAGTTTGCAAAATTACCAATATACTATTTAAGGTACCAATGCAATCAATAGAATTTGTAACTATAAAGGTTGGATACTGCACAGTGCTGACCACCTTGTCTCTGATCCAGCAAAGCACTTAAACACGTGGTTAACTGTATGCATGAGTAGTTCCATTGACGTCAATAGATCTACTGAAGTCAATGGAAGTAATTGAGTGCTTAAAGTTTAGTACATGCTTATGTGCTTTTGTTGGATCAGGGCCAGACTACTCAGCATGTTGTAGGATTGAGCTATAAATGAAAAGAGAATATTTCTGATGATAATATAGATTTGTTTTTACTTTATAACATTTACCAATGAATATATTTTCTGCCATCCATGTTTTGAGAACAAGCTAGTTCTTCCTTTAATTAGCTTCTGGATCCTGAGTTCAGGAATTTGTGACTTGCCTTGTAACAGCTGTTGGTGGTATAAATGTTCTGAGCAGTGCAGGAATGAAGAAAAATCTTCAGTGGAAAAGGAAAATTTTAGAGACTCTGAGCTAGGTTCTCCTTTTTCTTGGAATTGCTCCTGATTTACACCAATATCAGTGAGGTCACAATCGGGCCCTGTAATGAATTTGAAAGAGATATGCAGACATGGTAGGATGTTTAAAAACTGGGTTTTAGTCCACACAAGTGGACGATTTTTACTAGTTTCACTTTAACTGATTCACAAGAGGCCTACCCCCATGACCATACTGAAGTGCACACTGCACTCTGTCACCATCGGGGCAGTTACCCCTAGGAGCAGTTGGACATACTGTCACCCCTTGTCTGGTGGTCTGCCAGGAGAGGACAATTTTAATTTATGGCCTGATATCCATCCTACCCTCCTCAACTGAGTGCCTGGGAGATGCTCCAGGAGAGCGCTGAATCCCTGGGAGATGCTTTCTGTGGACTGGGTTAGCGAACTCCAAGCCCCATAAAGCATGTGCAGCCACAATCCTGGCAGAGCGTCCACTGCCCGGGGCCTACACCTGGTTAGACTGCTGGTAAATGAAGCAACCCAGGGAGCAAATCTGACTCTATACGTGCGGTACATTAAGTACCATTCCATTTTCACCAAGAGGCAACAAGCACATTGCTAATGGGAAAACGTAGCCTGCTCTGCTTTCCTCTATTGAGGAGGAGGGGAAACCCTTGGAATCCAAGATTCCTGAAAGTATTCAGGCTTCCTGTAGCAGACAATGGTATAGGAACAAGCTTGTGATGTTACCATGCAATATTGAATACAGGCAATAGCAAGCAAGTTCTCAAACTCATGGGGGCTGACGGAGACAACCTCATCACAGCCATCTCAGATGCACTCATAGAATTGCCCTGTTGCACTCCCATGATCACATCTACGTTTTCTTTGTACTCAAACACATCTATATAAGCTACTTGCTGCCAGCTGAGCCTCTTTCCAACAGCTCTGAATTAAAACCATTACAAGTACAGAACAGAACTATAAGAAAATTTTAGTTAAACACCTTTGAAACATGAGGACTTATGAGTTCTCCTATTAAAAATACCCCCTCAATTATACTTCAGATAGTAAAGGTGCCAAAAGGTTTGTTGCCTAGCAGTGTTTTTGTGCATGTTTATGTGTTATGGGTATAACATGTAGAGCAGTCTCCCACCTTTTCTCTCTTAGGATGTAAAAGTTTATATGGGGTTAAATTCACCCCTATGGAGAGAACCGGCATGAGACCTGTGCACCATTTAAGTCCCTTGTAAGCCCTGTTTCAATGATGAAAATGGTCCATGGACGTTGGGTATGTTGGCACTGGGGCTGGAAGGTATGACGCAAGTGGTCATACCCGCACTAGCTCTGATGAAGCTAGTATGCTAAAAATAGCAATATTGTCCTGGTGGCATGAGTGTGGGAGGGGCTAGCTACCCTGAGTAGGTACCTAGGATCTTGGATGGGAGTGCATTCAGGGCAGCTGCTTGCACCACTTTGATTAAAATTCTTATTTAGCTCTGATTGAGCTAGTGTGAGTATGTCTACTTGAGCTGGAAGTTACATCTTTCAGCTCCAGTATAGATACCTCCATTCTGTTGGCCCTCTTCACCAGGTCACTCTTATGTTATTCTTGAGTAGGAGGTTAGTAGGATAGACAGGGCTGCTTTCTAATATAGACTCCATTTTTTTTTCTCTTCACTTCCAACTACCCATCCACTTTAGAGTGTGTCTATTTAGCAACCACCTTTTCATTCAAAGACTGGGTCAGACTCTTGTCTACGCCTGATCTTTAGCTGGTTGAGTTACACTGAGCAGTGTGGTGATTTCCACATGCTGCAGCGGCTCAGAATGCTGCCTCAGTGAAAATTCCCATCTTTGCTGGTACATGGGATATGAGGCTGGGATCGAAAAGTTATCCAAAAGGTTTAATGTCCAATGCATGCCTTTTCAGACAGGAAAAGTTTTGAAGCTACTCTCTAATAAAAACTTGTGCTGCTGTGTGAAACAGAACAGTTTTTGGGTGGACTGTGGCTTTTTGGGTTTACTCACTTGAGTGTGTGGTGTTGAGGGTGAGAAATACAATAGATGACATCGAAGAGGGATTGTGAAGATGATAGCCAGCAAATGTCTGTTTTTTTGATAGATGGTGTAATTTTAATCAACATGATACATAAGATTTTATTTTCTAAATTGGGTTCTCAATCTACATGTGATAAGACTGATTGCTACATCGTGTGTGTCCAAAATAGAATTATTTGATATATAACATAGCATTAGCTGGATTAAAGCAAAGCAGATTTCTGATGCTATGAGATCAGAGTGCTATGGTGCTACATTTATATTGCTTTTCAGGACAAAAATGTATACACATAGAGAGAGATACATAATGTAAAACTTTTCAGACCCTAGGCTCTGATTCTTGGGATGCAGTTTAGCTGTGCTTGGTGCAGGTCCTGAGTATGGTGGAGGACAAAGATAGTTTTATTCCACTATTGTGGCTGTCAGTTTGAAGGTGGGCCAGTTTGTCCCCAGTGTAAGTTAGAGCAGATCTGAGGCTGCTCTAAAATTTATACTTGGCTACCAGCAGCCCCAAGTGGCTATTCCAGCAGCTGGGAATAGCTGGAGTATAGAGATGCACTCACAGTCATGGTCCTCACACCCAGGGCCTCGACATTAGCTCTACACCACTTGGGGATACCTCCTATAGAATAGTAGTTCACATCTGGCTAGATCAACTGGCTTTATGGCACATTGTAGCAGCTGAGTGGTACAAAGTACTCAGCATAGAGATGAGAACTGGGCAACCAGAGCTTTGAGCTACAGGGATATAAATATGTTTTTGATTGGCACATATCATGCCAGAAATTGTGTGCTTAATTGTGCACACAATAGCATTGTCACACACACACAGACCCAATTTTTCAGCAGGTGGAAACTTGTGAGTTGATGAATATTGTGTCCCAATGAAATTACAACTGGGATGGCCTGAGGGGCTGCTGCAGTTTCAGTATATTTAGGCTACAATTGCACATGCAAACATTCTTTACTTCCAGTTGCACTAGGAGCTTAAATTGCACTTAGAGAAATATTTCTCTTGTATTTATATGTGCTCATGCAAATTTAGATCTTACTGAGTAAATTAAAAGAATTGGCTGTTTATAAAACCGTTCTGAAAATTATATGGTATTGTTAGTAGCAGTCTCAAAATATCATTTCAATGGTCCTTGGTAGCCATTGATTCCTCTGTGCAAGAACTCATGAAAACACAAGCCCATTGAACACTTGGTTAGCAGAGGTGCTCCATGCCTTGTACATTTGGCATTGTCTGGGGGCTGCTCCATTCCTCTCTTTGGCTTGCCTGTCTCCACAGGGCTTGGCTAAGGCCTGGGTGTGACCCACAGTTTTTAGATGAAACTGAGCTTCCCTGGGTGAGTCTGTGTGCCCTGGTGGAACCGTACACAAAGGGACACAGTATTAGGGGATCACAGCTCTTTATTGAACCGGTTGTTTACAGGCAGCATTATCGGGGAAATTGCTGCACTATTCTAATTCAGGATCTCAGGGGAGTGAGGGAAACATTCACTCCTGGTTTGATCTATTGCTGTTTAAAGTTGGATGAAAAATCTGTAGGTAAAATCCTGGCTCTGCTGAAGTCAATGGCAAAACTCCCACTGATTTCAGCAGGGCCAGGATTTCACCCCTGTATGTCTAGTGAGTGGACATCAGTGTTCAAGAATAATTAAACTTGACATTGAGATGGTTTCTCATTTACGCTAAAGGCCCCTTATACTATCAGGGCGTCACAAAGAGGCCTTGTTGTGAAGGAGAATCAGGCCTGTGGAGTTTCCATTGAGGTTTATTATAAAGGATGCTGTGCTTTAACTTGCAGATTTTTGAAGCTTCTAATTCGCGAGTTGGTGGCTGTTGTTCATTTTGGGTGAATCCTTTTCAAGCTGGTATTGGCCAGCATAATGCTGTCGTGCTGGTTTTCATCGAATGCCCCTTGATAAACAGGGTTGTAATTTTGGTTTAGGATCCTGCCATGCTTTGCCATTCACCCAGCCTTCAGAACCTCACAGAATTATCCATTAACACGAAGAGGGCACTACTGGTGACACCACCAGCAGCGGTCTGAAACTGACTAGCAATACAAGAGTCCTGTGCCCACTCAGAGCTGCACTGTATTGAATGATTCTTCTGTTTCGGGGGGTGCTTGGGAGGGAGATAAGAACACAAACAAGATAAATACAGATTGACCTGCTTAAGAAAGACAAAAAATTTGTCTAAAGTTGCTCCTTTCTGCGACTATCTCAGTGAGTCTTATGTGTCTGCGATATGTCCATCATGTAGATTGTAGGATCCCTAGCATGGAGTGGTCTTGATATTTGTCTTGTACAGTGTGCTGTTGATGCTTGACAAGTAATAAATAACCACAACCGGTGACAGGGGAAGACAGTGTGATTGATAAAGGAGTAGGGATGGGAGTCCCCCCAGTTGTTTTAAAAAAAAGAAAAAGAGAGGAGGAGAGTCAAAATTAAATCTGTGATAAACAGAGATCTTATGTAACTTGTATGGCAGAGTTGCTTTGTAAGTTCCCTATGCACCTGATACTAGAAACTGTCCATTGAAAAGTTTAGTTATTGCAGCACAAGACCTTAAAATATTTCCTTATATGAGAAAATATTGTAAGATTTGAACTTTAGAGATTGACTGCTGTCATAAATTGATTTTCTTGTAAACATATAGTTGATTGATCATATTCAGCAGGGTTATATAGTTACTCCTTAATACCTAATATCCCCACTGTACAAGATGCTGAATACAGCTAGTCATTATACCTCTAATTAATATTGATTGTTCCTGCACTTATAAACTATGTAAACACTTGAGCAGAATCTTTTTTCTGTAGTCTCGTGCTAAGGGGAAAATTGTTTTAAATCTCTGGAACAACACAACAGAAAATTCAGTTGCATGACACATTATGCTAAACCTCTCGGGTCATATTTTTGTTTTGCCCTGTCAGTGCATTAAAGAGAACAGATTAAAAAGAAATGGAACATTCCAACCTTAGTTGTTGTCACCTCAAATGTAAATGTAGAAAACATTATCAGCTGAAATTATAAATAGAAAACAGATTGTTTGAAAATATTCTGTCTGCAGTGTGTTGTGGAATTATCTGAAAGACAGCCATGTATTAATAGAAGTTGGATTCTAGGTTGGTGGTGAATTCGAAAAATGATGACATTATTGAGTGGTATCTTGTAGAACTCTGCTGATTTGGTAAAACAGATTGCTGGCATCAGTCATCACAGAAAAGTTCAGTAGCATCTCCTTAATAATTTGCACTGGTAACTTAGTAATGACATATACTATATCAGTGCCTGCCTTTGTTTTGCTGTGAATAACTTCCTTTAGTATCCCACAAATATTATAGGACATTTTTGATCTACAGGCCAGATTCTGATCCCATTCCTCGCACTGAGTAGCATCTTACTCTGCGAGTATCCTCTTGACCCAGTAGAACTACTGTGCTAGTGTGAAAAACTGCTTACCAGTAGTGAGTAAGGAGTTCACAGTCTCGCCCTAACACAGTCAAGTCACTAACAACTTATTTTGTTGTTTCTTGCAGCATAAGTGTAAAATAAATCTCAGTTTACTGAAGCTCTGAAGGTTTGTCAACCAATAAAAGAAAAACTTCTTTTAAACTGTAGAGGCACTGGTAGCCTTATTTCCTCCTTTATCTCTAATTTTCATGGAGGTTTCTATTGTGGATTGCCATTCCAACTCAAAATGCCTGTGAACAAAGAAAATGGCAATTAAAAGTATGTTCATCCAAGCATTTGACAGCTTTTATTCTACCTTCCTTTTTCTTGCACTTCTTTAATTGTAGATCTGCATAGAGCTGTCTTCATTTATATTTGGTCCTGGGGAAGAACAACCATGAGGGCTCAGATGTTCTGTTATGAAATTCAGTGTTTTAGGGTATGTCTCTAATGCAGCTGGAAGGTGTGATTTCCCACCCAGGTAACTCCCCGCTAGCTCAGCTTGAGCTGGTGCGCTAAAAATAGCAGTGCGGACATGGCAGCACGTTTGGCAGCTCGGGCTAGCCACCTGAGTCCAAGCCTGCCTGGGCTGTCACTGTGGGCCAAGCTTGGGCTGCGATACCCACACTGCTGTTTTTAGCACACTAGCTCAAGCTGGACTAGCATGAGTCTGTCTACCCACGCTGTGAATCACACTTCTCAGTCAGGTCAGTACACAGGTGTTTGGGAGCCTGGGGCAAAATCTGAAACGGAAGCCCTCCCACCTTCCAAAAAAATTGTCCCTGAGAGGAGGACCTGGGGAGTGGTGGCATATTGGAGAGGAGCCTCCCCTGCAACCCCACAGTGCTGGCTCCTGTCCTAAGGGGCTGGGTCCAGCTCCCTGCTTCGGGTGTTGTGACCTGGCTCACAGGCTTGCATCACCACTCAGTTTGGACTGATGGTCCCTCCACTGCGAAGGAACTGCTAGGCCAAACCTGAATGGTGCTGCAATCCCACGCATCAGTTTTCCTTGCACCCTCCTTTCCCCTAGGTGACCCTGCTCCCAGCTGCAGTGTAGACATACCCTTAGAAGTAAAGTCAATGGAGTGGTGCCCATTTATACCAGCCTCCTTCTGAAAAACTCCAGTGAAGAAGCTTAGGCAGTCTGTTCCATTGTCCAATCGTTCTTAGAGTTAGGAAGTTTTTCCTGAGATTTAATCTAAACCTGCTATGCTGTAGTTTGAACTCATTACCTCTTGTCCTGCCCTCTGAGACAAGAGAGGACAACTTTTCTCCTGTCTTTTTTATGGCAGCCTTTCAAGTATCTGAAGACCATTATCATATCTCCCCGCCCTGCCCATCTCCTCTTTTCCAAACTAAACATACTCAGTTCCCTCAGCCTTTGCTCATATGATTCACATTCCATCTCTTTGATCATCTTTGGCTCTTGCCTCTGGATCCTTTCAGGTTTTTCTGCATCCTTTCTGTACATTGGTACCCAAAACTGGACACAGTACTCCAGCTTAGGCCTAACCAGCACTGAGTAGAGTGGTACTATCACCTCCCATGCTATGCCTCTGTTAATGCAACCTAAAATTGCATTTGCTTTATTTGCAACAGCTTCACGTTGCTGATTCATGTTGAGGTGGTGATCCCCCACAACTCCCAGATCCTTCTGAGCAGTGCTGCTGCCAAGTCAGTTTTCCCCCCATTCTGTATCTATGTGTTTGGTTTTTCTTCCCGAAGTGTAGCACCTTACATGTGTCTTTGCTGAATGTCATTTTGTTGTTTAAGCCCAGTTCTTCAATTTATCAAGATCCCTCTGAATGTGAGCTCTATCCTCCAAAGTATTGGCAACCCCTACTAGCTTTGTGTCATCCTCAAACTTGATCAGTATGCTCTCCATACTTACATCCAGGTTATTAATAAAGGTGTTAAACAACACCAGACTCAAAACAGATCCCTGTGGGAACCCCCCAATTATGTATTCACTTAATGGTAGTTCCATCAAGCCCACATTTCTCTAGCTTACTTATCAAATGTCATGTGGGACTGTGTCAAAAGCCTTGCTGAAGTCCAGGTATGTTATGTCCATCACATTCCTCCTATCCAGCAAATCAGTTACTTTCTCAAAGAAGGAAATCAAACTGGTTTGGCATGATTTGTTCTTGGTAAATCCATGCTGGCTGCTAGTGATCACTACTTCATTCGCCAGGTATTCGCAAATTGAATGTTTATACTTTGCTCTAGTATCTTACTAGGTATCGAGGTTTGGCTGACTGCTGTATAGTTCCCTGGTGCATCCTTTTTCCCCTTTTCAAAGGTGGACACTATGTTAGCCTTTCTCCAGTCTTCTGGGATCTCTCTTGTCATCCATGAGTTTGTAAATATTATTGCCAGTGGCTCCAAGATTTCTTCAGCTAATTCTTTCAGTACCCTTGTGTACATAGCATCTGGCCCTGCTGATTTGCATCCATTCAAATTGGTCAGAAGATCTGATGTGTTCTTTACTTTTTCCCAATCTGCATGCCTTCCCCTTTATTATCTATAGTAACTTCACTAGTCATCTGGTCACACATTATTTTTTGTGAGAAGACTGAAGCCAAGTAGATATTGAGCAGCTCTGCCTTTCTATCATCCTCCATTCCCAGGTCACCTTCTCCATTGAGCAGCAGACCCGCACCATTGTTAAGTTTGCATTTATAGCTGTTTAGTGGAGGGGAGGAGGAGGAATGTACAGATGCATTTTAGTACTTTTTCCAAACAGTATGATACAAAAATTAATTGAATAACATGAAATAAGTAAATGTATTTGCATATTTCTTAAGAGTTGTGTAATAGTCTAGCAGTTTGATTTCTTGTGCAATAAAAAGGCAATTCATCCAGTTCTATTTTATTCCACAAATTAAGCAAGTGAGGTAAATATAGTGTAACTAAACCTCAGAGGAGTTTAATGGAGTTTTGCACATTTACATCAGCACAGGGAATTTGAACCAGGGATGCTCTTCCATTGAAATTCACCCTGCCAATATGAATGACAGGTGCTGGCACTTGTATAATTGATGTTGGGGATGCACTATTTGAGAGGTGTAGTGTTGAACAGGGTAGCTGAGGAATTGATCCAGCAAGGCACTTAGACACGACTCTAACTTGAAGCATGTGAGTTGTCCCAGTGATTTCCTTCCCACTCACATGGGATAAATGCAAACTTGACTTGACGTCAGTGGGACAATTCGTACTCTTAAATCCCCCAATCCAGCACAACTTTTATTTGCAAGTGAATTGCAACCTTTATTTCTTGTTGGTGAAATCCTGTCTTGATTCATAATCAGACCTTTATAAGTAAACTGTGATTACCTGAATGTCTTGGGGTACCTCTGGATAATTTTAAAAAACAGAACTTGGTCCCTGTCTGAATTTTGGATTTGGGGCATGGGAGCAAATTTTGAGTAACTCAACATTCTCATAACCGATGCTTGGATCATCAGGACTTATCAGTAGTGGATTCCATTCTGCCTCACAAGTATAAAGGGTTCTATGAGGATTTGAGAATTTGCATGGCTTTTGTTGAGTTTTCTTCTCCACTTTATCATTTTGTCACTGTAGCATTTTTACGTGTTGCCCCAGTGGTAGTAATAGGATATGCTTTTGTATATTGTCAGCTCTTTTTGTAACACACTAGCCTTGAATGTGTGCCTAGAAAGTCACTTATAAAATGTAAAATGACAGCACATAAATCTTTCTTACAATAAATGAGCAGCCACGATTGTTTGATTTATAGGTTTCATGGCAATCTTGGAATACCATAAATGTTGATATGAGGTGTAACTCATAGTTACATTTCAGTGATGACGATTACAGCATAGCCAATGTTTATAAGTTGTTACTTGAGTGTGGAAAAAAACAGAAATGGATTTTTCTTTTCCAGTTTTATGTATGGGGAACTGACGGATAAGAAGACCATTGAAAAAGTCAGACAGACTTTTGACAACTATGAGTCAAACTGCTTTGAAATTCTTCTGTACAAGAAAAACAGTATGTATAACATTGTATGCAACTGGTGGTAATTGACAGTACATTTTTTTAAAATGAATAATTGAGCAATACCAATGTTTCTTTTAGCATTTGTGTGGGAGTTTGGGGCAAGATTGTTAAAAGTGGTTAGTGGTTTTGGGTGCCTTAATATTTGAATGGGCAACTTGAGACCAGGGCCAGCTCCAGGGGTATTGCCGCCCCAAGCAGTCAAAAAAAAAAAAAGCCGCGATGGCTATCGCGATCTGCGGCAATTCAGCGGGAGGTCCTTCGCTCTGAGCGGGAGTGAGGGACCCTCCACTGAATTGCTGCCGAATACCTGAAAGTGCCGCCCCAAGTACCTGCTTGATAAGCTGGTGCCTGGAGCTGGCCTGCTTGAGACCCCTTAAAAGACTGGTTTTTAGTGGGTAGGTGCTCAGTACTTTCTGAAAGTCTGGCCCCTTTAAAATGCCTCAAGTGAGGGCCCCAGAAACATAACTCATTTTTGAAACTTTTGGGGTATATGAAAATGATCAAACTAGGTACATTTGTAGGAAGCACTGTGCGAGGTGCTCCATGCAGATTGGAGAATGTCCGTCAATCATGAGCTGGAACACTCATGTCCCAGGTGTCTATGGTCCTGTCACTTGTGCCTACTGATCTGATGTCTCTATGATGCGTAAAGATACCCATTAGGAACTTGGATGAGACCACCAAACATAAGACCCAGTCAAGAATTAGTACAAGGTTATTGGAATGCAGAGGACAATGTAGTAACTCAACAATGTGACCAATTCTCTCCTTCAGCTGTCTGTCCTCTCCAGCAGGTTTCAAGGACTGGAGATGATTTTACTTCAGAGTCAGCTTGCCACTACATATTGCCACTCTAGTCTTTCTCTTTAGGTGTTTATGCTGCTCCTGTGCATTGTTCTTGCTCATCAACATTTAACATGATACCGGAAAAAATCTGTTAGTTATGGATTGGCTGGCAGAGTTTACAAACTCTGTTTTTTTAACTCATATAGTCCCTCTTTTTTTTAATGGTTGGACTTAATCACTATTCAAAGAATACTGCTGCCATGAGATCCCGGAAGCTTGACCCAGTAACTTGCATGTTCATTCGGTTATGTGAGGCCACGTAATAGAGGCTGTAGCCTTGTAAGCTGCTCTCCACAGGCAGACCCCTATGCCTGCATGGAGTAGCTTGCAGGATTGGGTCCTTAGCTTTTCCTAGTGTACGTCAGTTGCAGGAAACAAATGCATTTTAGGAAAGGGTAAATTGTGTTCCAGGGCCTCATCCAATAGTTGTGCTATATCTCAGTACAAATACTTCTGTCTCTGATAACTATGAACAGAGGATTTAAGACAATGCTGCTCCCTGAGATTGTATCTGCTAAGACTTCCTGAAATTATACGTGTGTTCTTTATACTTCATTTCCAGTTTCCCTTTGTAGAAGAAATCATCCTGTCCTTTGCCTTGCACACACTTAAGCAGTAATAAATTATCCTAAGATTCCCAAAATTCTGCCCACCCGAAGTATTTTAGCAAACTTTTCCATTAAAAGAAGAACAATTGCAGCTCTCACTTCCAGTATTGCTGCAGGTGTCTTGACATGTTCTGTGAATGACACCATTCTGGTCTTTGGCATATGGTCATGTCTGTTCTTTTGCTTTTCTGCTGCTCTGCTCTTTTGTCCATGCACTCTGCCTGATTGCTCCCACATATTAGGAAAATGTTCTGAGATGGTTTTGCCCTGCATTTCTCCACTGGAGGAGGCTTCTAATGTTTCCACACCCTGTTTCCAGCTGGTAACGGAATGGATCCCTGGCAATCAACTCTCCCCTTTGCTATTGGGTTATCTTATTAAAAATAAGCTGAAGTGGCAGCTCCTGGTTAATTTCCCTTTTATTTTTAAATAGAAAAGCTAAAAGCTTTCTCCTGATCTCTTTTCCATATCAGGCCAACAGCTTTTGCTTAGAAAAGAATATCCCCTGCTTGAGTGGATTGCCTCTCAATAAATCCCTGAAACACAGCTTCCTCATTAAAACCTTCAGCTGTGCCCAGATTTCCAGCTCTTCTGTCTGTAGTTTTTATAAGATATGCAGGATAGTGGAAGGATTTTGTAATAAGAAAATATCCAAGTACAGTCTATAGGGTCATTCTCTGTTCAGTCTTGGATTGGATCCCATCCTTAAATTCAGTCTCTCTTGCTCTCTCTCCTCTTCTCCAAAGGCAAGAATTAAGACTCCTTTTGGTACTAACACTTTAACTGGCTGACTTCTGTCTCAGCAAATGCATTGTCCAGCACTTGGTTCTACCCAGTCATAATCTGTACCTGGCTTCCTGCAGGTTGGCAAAACGTGACCTCACTACATAAGCACATGTTAAAGTTAACGCTGTAGTAAAAAATAGGTAGTGTATGTTTCTTCTAGAACACCTGCAGAAAATACAGACTGTTCCCAGATTGAGGGGTTTCAGTTTATTCCCACTGGAGGCCAGATGTGTCACCAGCCTTCTGCTCTGAGTTCACTGCACTTTCATAGACCAAACGTGAGAACACCCAGTGTTCATTTCAAACCCCACTCTGTGCCTAGCAGTGCTGTGTGTTCTTGCTCATGAGTTGTGTAGGTTTTTCTCCTGAGAGACTCTTTTGGGAGCAACTGAGATTTGTTTGGCTTCTCCTTTGCCTCTAGCATATTGAGAGGTATTATCCAGAGCTGCTGCTTTCAGGCGTTATCCTCAGGATTGCTGCCCTCAGGCACTTACTTAGCATTTTAAGCTTGCTGTTATGAGGACTGCCTGGTTTCCTTATGTTTATTAGAGTGCCTTCTGCTTTTTAATTAGTTACTTGTCTAAAGAGCTGCACATTACAAACCTCTTAGAAGCCAGTGTTCAGGTCTGTAAATCTTGAGTTGGCCATTGGGAGTTGAAATAATGGAGCAGTCAGCACAATGTCCCTGGAATAAACCCTAAACCACAGGCCTTCCCTGTGCTTGTACCACTTACTGCTACTGTGCTGTTTTAATCACAATCAGTTCAGTGTAGCCACACTAGCCATGGTGAATTGCAGTTTTGACCTTGTCTACACTAGTCCTGTGCTAAACCATTTTATTTGCAGTGCCCTCTGGGCACGTATTCTGCAGTTTCTGGTACAACTCCAGAAGCAATGCATGGTGGGAGATTTTGAAAGGCCAGTGGTGCATTGTGGGTGGACTAGTCTGTGTCCATACTGGCACCAAAACAGTTCAGACTGAAAACAATTTTTAACCTGGATGAAAGCATGTCTAATCCAAATGGCATTGTGCATTCTTCTAAGCCATCCTCCAGCATGAGGTCTGAAGATGCTCAAAAGAAGTGGATGCCTGTGAAGTAGCCAATGCTGCTCTGTTTTTGGCCCTTCAGTAGCCTCTGTGGGGAATGTTGAGACATTATGCTGCAGATCTGTGGAACCACAGTTAGACCAGCTCTGCTGAATGGAAATGCAATGTGGGCACAGAGGAAAGCTGAAGAATGTTGGAATGATATTTTCCATTCTCGTGGTCTCCGTCCACTTCTCCATATCTAGTGGCAGGACAAGATCAGAAATGAGGCTATTCAGAAGCCGAACCAGGCACTGTCTCCATCCGCAATGGTTCAGTTTCAATGGCTTTCTTGGCCTGGACATATTGTTAGACTAGAAGACCAACCAGTTTCGAAGCGTGTGTACCAAGGAATGCTGCTACTTGTTTGCCATGTTTGCCAAAAGCTTCAGTGGTGTGATAAGATTGCCAGGGGTGGATATAAACTGAATATACAATCACATCACCTTAAGCACCTTGCCAGAGATTAATCCATGTGACAGTTTGCAAAGAGGCCATGTCCTATGCTGATGACGCTGGAGAACCTCTGTGTATGGATGTGAGGTGTTGCAAGCTTGCTATGGGGAGCAAATGACTCTCAGGGTGGCCCATTTTTTCTAGTGTAGGTAAGGCTTCACTGACAATGCCATTCATACAAGTGAACTGCGTATCTCTAAACAAACTGTGTAGGATCCCAAATCAATAAGAGTAAAATCTACCTCCCCTGCAGCAGATCAGCATGCGGCAATAGAACTGAAGTGATGCACAATCCTTGTGGTGGCTGACTACACAGGGGTGAATTTGACCTTATAGAGAACAGGACACTTGCTGGTTTACTGGTACATCATGCAGGAGAATTCAGCATATATATGCACACAGCAGGAATGATAACCCCCCGCCCCACAGGACTATATCCCCTGAGCTCTGAACCAACCAAACTGAACTCCACCATGTGAGGGTCATCCTGTCCCCATTACCCGGCCCGCTTATTTATACTCAATGACTGCTTGTAACCTATTGTATGAGTGATGTACCCCCACTACTGCCTGACTGTATCTTGATCCCATCCACCGTACACCCCGCATTGGGGACATTGCAGACTGTGTCTGTTATGTGCTGTCCAATACCAAAATAATGACATCCCCCTATGCTCTGTATGTTACCCCCAATGACCAAAAACTGACATTTCAAACTCTCTGTATCATTTATCTTTAAAATATTCCCTAATAAATTTTTAAATCTGCTAACTTAACCACTCCAGCATGTTAGGTGCTTCGTTGATTGCTTAACCAAAGTGCCAGGATTGTAAAATGGTTTTACCTTTAGTTCAGATACTAAGAGGAAGATATATCGGTGGGTTTATTATCTATTGGTTAGAACAGCAGAGAGACTGGGAGTCAGACCTCTGGGGCTCTATATTCAGCTGTGTATGTGGGGGGGGCAGGGTATCGTCTGGTGATTAGCCCAGCAGACAGGGAGGCAGGATGACTGAGCTCATCTCTCAAATGTTCTTTTTTATGTGTGGAAGAGTGTCAAATCTGGGACATGGCACGTTTGACAGCATCATCCTCATTTACAGAGAAATTAAAAAATATTTTTGAAAAAATCTAAAGCTCGTTTTTTAAAGATGACCAGCAAAGGAAAAACATAGGTGACTTTGCCATTTTGTTTTGGTTCTCTGTGATGTGTAACGTGGATCTTCAAGGTTTTCCTCTCGCCTTGTTTGTTACTTTAGAAATATCAGAAAGTTTTGCATACCCTGAGAATGAGACCCACCCAGACTCCAAAGAGGGCAGAGAATGATAGGGAGAGACTAGGCTAAAGGGGGAACAGTAAAACAGTGTTATGGTAGAAATTATTTTGGGGTTCTTCATTTGGTTACTTGTGATAGTTCATTGGATTGCTAGCATTTTCTCATTTTAATGTGCGTCTGAATATATTATAGACCCAAACAAACATGGCAAAAGTACAGCTATCTAGAAATGGTTTTCAGATAAATGTGTGCAATACAGCATTTAAATCATGAAATGCCCCGTGTAGGAGTTGTGGAAGGCTGGTGTTCTATCACAAGCCCCGGTTTCTTTCTCTCTTCTCCAGGAACCCCAGTTTGGTTCTACATGCAAATCGCACCTATAAGAAACGAACATGAAAAAGTGGTTTTGTTCCTGTGCACTTTTAAAGATATCACTTTGTTCAAACAACCAATTGAAGATGATTCAACAAAAGGTAATTTTAAAAATAAATTAATGTTAAAATACACACATTCAGGTTGAACCTCAGAGCAGAAACAAACAATGAATGTGAAGTGTTTCTTGGCTTACACATTGCTAAGGAAATACTTAGCAATGTGTAAGAGTTCGGACATCGTTCTGCTACGCTGGTGTTATAAAACTCTAAGATCAAGCAGTGTGTGTGTAATAAGTTTCAGAGTAGCAGCCGTGTTAGTCTGTATCCTCAAAAAGAACAGGAGTACTTGTGGCACCTTAGAGACTAACAAATTTATTTCAGCATGAGCTTTCGTGAGCTACAGCTCACTTCTTTGGATGCATAGAATGGAACACACATAGAATGTTCTCCTGTCTGTGTGTTCCATTCTATGCATCCGAAGAAGTGAGCTGTAGCTCACGAAAGCTCATGCTGAAATAAATTTGTTAGTCTCTAAGGTGCCACAAGTACTCCTGTTCTTTTTGTGTGTGTAACATTCATTAACAACATGCTGCAACTGTCCCTAGACTTGGTACATCTTTTTTTTGGTATCGTTTCATTGATTGTTTCAGCACAGCTAGATTTTGCTTAGATTAGAAACTAGTATCACTTTGAGACATTGTTAGCCACTTTTAATTATTTGTTAAGCTTTACTGTTTTAGGAGATTGAAAATTAAATGTCTTTCCCTAAAGAGATTATAATTTTCCATTTAGTAAACACCTTTTTCCCCCTTGGTGATGAGATACTGATATCTTTTTTCTGTTGAAGGTGAAATTACAACGAAATGGCCCATTTTGCTTGTTCCTTGTTTGCCAGCAATGATATCCACATAGCTCTGGTTGTTGGGTTTATTTGTTAACAGCTGCTGCAGATGGTGTTCATTTGGATGTGCAGTGGCCTATTCAAATAAACACCCAGGGCTAGATCCTCAGCCTTGTCCAAGGACAGCTGCTGGGGAAGGGTGAAAAGGACCTGTTTATACTGTATGTCTCGTTCCTGAGGCATATTCTGTGCTTCATGACTGTTGTATGCTAAGTTTATGTGTGTGTTGTTTTTCTAATTATACTTAGTACACACTTGCTTAAGGGAAATAATATCCTGTTGCATGCACATCCAAGATTTGCTTTGCATTTGCTTATCGTTTATTTATTCCTCACCTTCTCCCTCCACCTGCCCCCAACTTGGCAAAGTCTGTGTTTCTCATGGAGAACTATGGACACTCAAAGCTTTAAAGAGAAACTCTTGGTGTCCTCCAAGTGCAAAAAAACAAGGTCTGAACGATTTTCGTACAGTGTGGATAACATCTGATTATCCATGCTCAGGTAACTCAAAAGTTACTGAATATATTTGTCAAGCTGTCTGGAGAGACTTACGAGCATGTATGCCAACCTCAGGGCAGACTGTCCAGGAACAGGATATAGAACATACAGCCAGTTTGGGGTTTATCACTAGATTTCACCAACCAAGTAACAAGTGTGAACTCATCAGATACTATAACAGCCTTAACATGGAGTCCTAGACAGTCCCCTCGGGCACACTGATCTATCTTGCCACCCAGGCAAGCCTGCCTTTCGATAGATGATCCCTTACATCAAAAATCACCACAATGTTCAGGTTACTCCCACTCCCAAAGAACCAGTCACTTTCCCCAGGTCATTTGTACCTTAGATCTCTCATCAAAGACAATGCTTGTAGCCAATCCTGTATTTAACTAAAAGTTTATTAACCAGGAAAAAGAAATAAGAGAGTTATTTACAAGGTTAAAGCAGGTAAACATATACACCGAATGAGTTACAGTCTTAGGTATCAAAAGGTTATAGATGTTGCTGTAATATACAAGCTCTTTGTGTCCTTGAGGGCTAACCCAGGCAAAGCAGCTTGGGGATCCCTTTCTCTCCACATTCCAAGCAGCATAGTGATAACAAGTTTTTCTTGACATAGATTTTTATCCCCTTCCCCAGGGCTCAAGCTGATGGGATGAGGATTTGTGCACATCTCCATTTCATAGATGTTTGGGAGAGGGGGGAACCAACAAAGTCTTTTGTCCAGTGATGTTCTGCAATGGCTTGTCTAATACCCATAGGCCTTCTTTTGTTGGGCAGGAGATGACACCTCTTGTGGTAAACTAGTATTTCACTGTAGCGGGGTGGTTGGTCCATCTCTGCAATATGTGTTTATGGGGGAAAATGTTAAAAAGCTGTGAAAATTCTCCCTTTTTATTGCTGCTGTCTGAAATGGGAGGGTATCGTTATTTTCAAATGCCAATTGTTACATTTAAGCACCATTCCAAAATATTGCCCTGTAGCAGGCTGAGACTTTAACCTGCCAGTTTAAAAAGTGCTTGCTCCTGTAAAGCCCATTTTCCGGGCATGGGGACATATTGTCTTTTGCTTTCACATGGGCAGACTGACCAACATGGCCGAAGTCTAACAGCACTCGATCAGAGTACTTTGGGTAAAATATCCAATACAAGCCTGTTAACCCCACATCATTGGCCTGATTTTCTTCTCACTTACACTGGTGTAAATCAGGAGGAGCTCCCTGTGTTTGTTCTTCTCTCTCTCTCTCTCTCTCTCTCTCTGAAAATATTAGATTATAAATGTTGGCATCAGTACTTGGAAGAAAAAAACCCAGCACTGTTGCATTACCTTTTGTATCTCAATTGAATGAGTCTGTATTGGAATTACAGCACTGCATTGGAATTACAGCACTGCTTTGTCAGATGTAGTGCTATAGGATATGCATAATTCATTTTTCTTGCAGATAACATCGCTGTATGTGCACAGGCTCGCAGAGCACTTTAGTTTTGAATTATGGGCTTGATAGATGTACAAATTGCAATTTACTGGGAAATTTAGAAGCATTTATGAAAAGCGCTATGGTAAAATACTGCTTTAAAGTACTAGAATTTGTCACTGAAAGGACTCATATTTTTTTAAGACTTTTTTTGTTTTGAGAGTCTATCAGGGCTATGAAGTACATAATACATAAGTAAAACATATGCCCAATGTAACTATGAATGGTGTATTTGAGCTACAGTCTATTATTTAAGATGTCTATTTCATTTAAGATGAAAAATTCAACAGCAATAAAATATCGATGACATTATGTACTAATCCTGCCATACCAATGTATTCTGCAGTATCGGCAAGTATATTGCCATATCCTAGAGCTATAATATATCTCACTCCTGCAAAACGCAAGCAAACAGCATTTAAAATCATAACAATTAGACAGTGTCTCAAGGGATAGGTGCTAGGATATGGAACCTTTCCCTTCAAGGTCATCGGCTTCACTGTGGCCCAGATTGATGGGTTGCCAAAAAGCATTTCCTTGGATTTGATGGCTTCAGTCCAGTTTCTAGTGGGCAAATGTCCACCTCACAAAAATCATCATTGCAGCTGGCATCACTGTTGGCAGTCTGAGCAGGGATGGAGGCTTAGCCATTATCTGACTCCTAGACGTGATTCCTCTAGGCCTGAATCTTGCACACAAGTTTGCATTGCTGCTGCCAGTCCTATACCTGTTCTGTTGAGGGCTTAAGTTATCAGGAATGTCTACACGTGCCTTTCACAAAAACTAAATTCACTTAAAAAAATCTGAAAATGCCACTTAAAGGAATATTCCTGATAAAAGCCTGCGTGCTCCATACACAACCGAAACCACATTAACATAAATCTCTTGCAGTTAATGTTTAATGAGAGAATAATCCCATTGAAAGAAAATCTAGCCCACTGAGAAAATAAAAATTGAAGTAAGAGAGTAACGTTGTTTGTTTTAAATGGATACATTCTCCACATACAAAACTAATAGCTTCTAAGCAATATATGAAATAATGAATATAGTTTTGGGTATCCAGGTTTACAATGCATTTTTTTGTACTTGCAGCTCAGGTCAAATAGCTGCATTTATTATTAAACTTAAATCTAAAAATTCACGTTGGTGGCAGAGTCATGAAACTTGTTTAGAAAAAATGAACAGCAAGATAAATATGGAATGTTCTGCATTTGAACGTGTTTGGAATCACAGTTAAGCTAGAGGAAAGGCTGAAATTACATACAATATGAAATTACATATCTCTTATGTAGCACTTTTCACCAGTAGATCTCAAAGCACTTTGCAAAAGAGAGCAGTATCCCTATCCCCATCTTACAGATGAGGAAACTGAGGCACAGAGCGGTAAGTGACTTGCCTAAGCTCATCCAGTGTATATGCACCCATTTTAAGCTGACCAGTGGCTGAATGTGAGTGCAAAATAGGTGTGTGCGTACTTGTTAGTATGCAATCAATGATGCAGGCAAAAATGGTTGTGCAAAAACAGAAGTCACGCATTTAAATGTATCCTAGCATTACAGCAGATTATAAAGCATCGGAATACACGGAATTTTGAAGTCAATGAATTTGGCCTAATATCACTGAGCTAGATGGGATACTTGTGTGCACACGGATAACATCTTGCTCCTTCAATGGTCTCGTTGTGTTCAGTGGGCCTGTGTAATAACCTCAGTCCCAGATTTGGACCTTAGCGTCCAAGATATGGGGGTTAGCATGAAAACCTCCAAGCTTAGTTACCAGCTTGGACCTGGTACTTGCTGCCACCACCCAAAAAATTAGAGTGTTTTGGGGCACTCTGGTCCCCCTGAAAAACCTTCCCTGGGGACCCCAAGACCCAAATCCCTTGAGTCTCACAACAAAGGGAAATAATCCTTTTTCCCTTCCCCCCTCCAGGTGCTCCTGGAGAGATACACAGACACAAGCTCTGTGAACCCAAACAGAGTGAATCTCCCTCTCTGTTCCCAATCCTGGAAACAAAAAGTACTTTCCTATTCCCCCAGAGGGAATGCAAAAATCAGGCTAGCAATCCAACACACAAATCTCCCCTTGATTTCTTCCTCCCACCAATTCCCTGGTGAGTACAGACTCAATTTCCCTGAAGTAAAGAAAAACTCCAACAGGTCTTAAAAGAAAGCTTTATATAAAAAGAAAGAAAAATAAGTACAAATGTTCTCTCTGTATTAAGATGATACAACACAGGGTCAATTGCTTAAAAGAATATTGAATAAACAGCCTTATTCAAAAAGGATACAAATCAAAGCACTCCAGCACTTATATTCATGCAAATACCAAAGAAAAGAAACCATAGAACTTACTATCTGATCTTTTTGTCCTTACACTTGGAAACAGAAGACTAGAAAAAAGAAACTACTTCTCCAAAGCTCAGAGAAAGCAGGCAGCCAGAAAACAAAGACTCAGACACTCAAATCCCTCCACCCAAAGTTGAAAAAATCCGGTTTCCTGATTGGTCCTCTGGTCAGGTGCTTCAGGTGAAAGAGACATTAACCCTTAGCTATCTGTTTATGACAGCCTGCTTGTCGAGTAAGGGCACTAGTTAATGTGTGCAAAAGTCTTACGATCTGGCCCATTATTTTCTGCTTTTTCTTTTTTTATATCCCATTCACCTCTGTCCCTGGTAAAGCTACAGTATAGTGGAAAATATTATCATGGAAAATAGTCCATTTCACCAGCTACCGTTTATCCATAATAAGGAACAAACATCTAGCCAATGTAATGATCTGAATGGCTGAACATCCATAAATGATTTAGAATTGCATATACTCATTACTGATGTTAGAAACTGATATATCTTTCTCATTTTATATTTCCAAACTGCCTGACTCCAAAAATTGCTAGAGCTCTGCTTTGGTTTGTATGCCATAGAATATACAGGGTTCAAGGTGTTGTTGTATATTAACCATTTCATGCTGCACTACAAGATGGGGAAAAAAAGGACTTTTCATTGTGCTACTATGGGCAGGAATCAACATTAGAATTACTGTAGTTACCCTTTTACAGTCTTTTTTTCACAGAATATCATTGTTAACCTAAGCATTTTTCCTGCAGATTAAGATCTTGGATACTACTGTGAGGCATTGATTTAAATGCCTTCATTATTTCCTTTATTTTTAAGATCAGATGAACCCTGACACAGAGGCTAATTGCAACCCAGTAGAGCTACATTAATGTTTTCTTAAGGGAAGCCAGTTGGTTTTCAGCAGAGCAAATATCCAAATAATATGATATTTCCTTGAGACTTTTAAGCTCTTCATGTTCTCTTATTCATATGTGGTTTATAACAACTATAATATCCATTACCGCCTCCATTTTCAAATGTGGCAATTTCAAGGCCCTGTAATCAGATCATCAATAGTATTTTGGTGCTTAACTTCCATTGATTTCAGTGGGAGGGCCGATGAGAGGGGGAGGAAGCCCCTGTCACACGCTGGGGATCCTTCCTTTATCCTTGCAGATAAAGAAGGTGATGGGGGAGCTGGTGTAAATGTTTGGCAGGCTGGGCGATTAAGGAGACTTTCCAGTGCTGGTCAAACAGCAGAAGGAAGTGCAGAACTTGCAGAACTTCTAACAGTCCCACCATTTGAAGAGAAAGCTTTTTGCTTGCCTGACAGGCTCTGCCACAAAACCCCCCAAACTCTGCAGGACTTTATAAGGGAGCAAGCCCTGGTGCAGCAACAACTCCTACAAAGTGTAGTGAGTCCTGCAGTGGGGATTGGCAATCAGATGCAGGGCTAGGCCTCTGCAAGGTGGGCCCCGCAGACGACCCTGATGCATTTGTGATCGTGGTGGAGAGAGTGGCTTCCAGGGCAGGATGGAATAGGGAGACTGGGTGCCATGGCTAGCACAGGAGAAGCTCAGGAGGCCTATGTGGCTCTCAGTGAGGAGCTGACAAGAGATTGCAAAATGGTTAATGTGGGTAGCCTAGACTAAATGGATCTTTCGATGGGCAAGTCTCCGTGAACATGTCAAGTTGCAAGATGTATGGACTGGGGGATTACGGCCTCAGGCATTTGCCCAGAAACTGACAGACTAGGACACCCATTGGCTGAGGCTGGACACCCAAGGTGTGGATATTACAAGCAGTGTCATTCTTGAACAATTCGTCTGCTGGAGGATACCCACATATGGGTCAGGTGGCATCAATATGTTATCCTAAATGTGGCAATAAAACTAACAGAAGAGTTTGCAGCCCTGGACGTTCTGTGGAGTGGAGAGGGAAAGTCGGCAGCTTAAGTGGCCAGATCTTGGAGGAAGACCAGAGAACCTACATCCAGAAAGAGCACCGAGGAGAAGAAGAAGGAGGATCCCAGAGGGACACTGATGGGGTCTCGTTGATTGTGTATTACCAGTGTGGGCAGCAGGAATGTGTAAAAAGACGGAGTGAGGGTTTACAGACTTCTGTGGTTGGACCGGGACTCCCAGAAAGGAGAAAGAAGGAAGCTACCAACTGCTCCTGTGGTGTTGGGGAGGAGGTATCAAAGGGGACTGGTGAACACTACCTCAGCCTGTTCACTAATCCAGTGGGAGCTGGTGGAACTTCCTGGAGCAAGAGTGAGGCCCGAATGCATATATGCGTTAATAAGAAACTGCCCTGTGGCACAGGTACTTCTGGAAGTTCAAAGGGAAATGTTAGGCATGGACTGGAGCCCTTTCCCATTAGGAAAGCAAAGGGGCATCCGACACCCTGGAGAACTGGAATGAAACCCAGGGGGAAAAGGATCATTACGCATAGAAGGACTGAACAGTATTAGACAGGAGAACACAAGCCAGAGAGAAGGTAAAGAAAGGGGGAGTACCCCGAGAGGCAAAGGAGGAGGGAAAAAAAGACAAGGAAATCGTCTTAGAGGCTAAAGATAACCCGAACTTGTTACCAGCAGTCCTATTACCAAGGAGACAGGATAAAAGAGCTTGGGAAGGAAGTGCAGGGAGCGGGACAAAAGATGCAGACAGACAAGGAGAAGCAGGAGAGGGACAGGAGATGCAGACAGACAGGGCTAGCAGGGCCTGACCAAAGGGAATGCCCTGGGAGGAGACACCCCCTGCTTTGGAGAAGGGTTAGTAGAATTGAATGACATTGTGCATACTGTGTGACAGCACTAGTATGGAGAAAATGGTGGAGTGAAATGCTGTAAATAACTGCATAGTGGTGTCTACACAAGAGAAGGTCTCTCAACAGTCTGTGTGAAGCAAAGTGGACGGGAGCAGTGGGTCCTTGTCACAGACAGTCCGGTGTTCAGCACCTCTGAAAATCAGACCACTTTAGTTAGGTGTCAAAATATCCAAATTCCTAACCTTCAAGTATCACGGTTTGACCATTATCTGTTAGTGTGGTGGACAGATCATTTTATAGCCGTCAAGGTATTAGCAACATACTGCAGCAGCGTGGTACTGGAAAGCTGGCTTAATGGGCTAGCTAGGGATTCCCCTCATTTAAGGAAAATCGTCATCAGTGTAGAACTGACATAGTGACTGTATGTTACCAGGCCCCTGGCATACCATGTGTTCCTAGGGACAGGATCAGTGTGGAGCAGCTGCTAGAAATTGCCTAGTTGGGGCTATGGGCAGTGGGGGGATGTAAATTAAATTCCAAGGCAGAAGAGACCATTGTGATCATCTAGTCTGACCACCTGTATAACATGGCCCACAGGACTTCCCCAAAATAATTCCTAGACTAGATCTTTTAGAGAAACATCCAATCTTGATTTAAAAATGTCAGTGATGGAGAATTCACCAGGTTAAAGAGCCTCCAGGCTGCTTTTACTTATGCAGGGTACAAACCAGCCCCCAGCCAGCCCCAGGATCTTGGTGACTGCCAAGGATCTGGCTTCAAGTAATAATGAACAAGAGATGATGTTATAGAGCAAAGTCCTAACAACTACTTCTTTAAGGGAAGCTGGCATGCTTCCATTTAAAATGTCCCGAATCAGAGGAAGTGTTCTTGGAAAGGACCCAAGCTGTCACTCCTTCTTTTGACAATTTCTCTGCTGGTCTGTTTCCTACATTGTGTGTTGCCACAGCTTTTAAAAGCTGCACGACAGCTCAGTGCATTTATTCTGACTTACTGTCCAAAACACAAAGGGGCAGCTTTACGTCAGAAATGAACAAAAGCGTTCATATAATTAATTGATCACCAGCCTGTACTAATAGTAAAAGAATGTGGGAATCTGAAGAGGGGATGTGAAATCTCCTCCAGAGTGTGCATAAAACCTATGTCAGTAGAACTTCGTAGTGCACAAAGTAAACTTTAAACAAGAAAGTGGAGTGCAGCTATAACGAGCAGGTAGTAACAGATTTGTTCCCGTTCCAGCTGTCCAGTATAAAGCATAGTGACTCAGCACCTGGAGAGGAAAGCTGCATCAGCATAGCAACACTATTAGACTAGGGTCCATCCAGTAGAAAGGCAGGCACTAAAATGAACAGATTTTCATAGGGGATAATTATGGCTCAGTTAAAGTTGTTCCGGCTTTTTAACTGTGTAAAGACCATAGGACCAAGTTGTATCTAATAATATATTAGTTCTAGGCAATGCACCATACTTTACCTGTGTTATTTGGACCAAAGAACAGCAAAGCTGGAAATATTGTGTCCTGCCAAGGCACTGCTCAAGAAGTTATTTCTGAATCAGCTCATTCATTTAGGGAGTGGTTGAATGAACACAGTCCCATCTGCCAAAGCTTTTTTTCCTGGGGCCTGAAGACTTTCATTCTCTGTGTCTGGTTCAGTAGATGAGCGTACATGGTAGCTCCATGTTCCTGCACTCCCTCAAGTGCTATGGCTAAGTACAGTATTAACAGCGTCCTCTTGTGTTATCGCAGCTCACATTTAAAATAAACACTGGAAAAAATTCTTTTTAAAAAAAGATAAATTTGTTACCATATTTCTCCTCTCAGAGAAACCTTTGCCCCAGCATGTCTCAGGTACAACAGGAACTTATCTCAGGCAACATGCAGGACCTAGGTTGTGGCACCTTGGTACTGTCACTCTAACCTACAGCCCAAAGATTAGAGGCCACCACTTTGCCCCTCATATCCTGCCCAATAACAACTATAATTAGAACAAGAGGTGCAGAGAATCCTTTGTGGTAAAATATATAATTAGGAAGAGAACTGCAGAGGAAAAGAGTTGTAGCATGGAAAACGACAGTTCAGCTGCAGTAGTATGTACCACAGGTGGGAAAGGGAGAAAGATTAGTTCTTGTCATTCAGCCTCTGAACCTTTCTTTCATGCCCAGCGGCATTTTGGCCCCTACGGCTCATATTAGTTTGGAGTTGTTTAACACACACAACTACCTGAGTCGTCAATGTGCTGCTGTTGCAGAAAAGCAAATGCAATATTGGGTTGCATTAACAGAGGCATAGCATGCAAGTCCCGGGAGGTGATAGTACTGCTCCTCTTGATACTGATTAGGACAGTAGGACAGTGGAACAGACTGCCTAGGAAGGTCATAGATGCTTCTTCACTGGAGGTTTTCAAAAGGAGGCTGGGTAGTCATCTGTCTTGGATGATTTAGACACACATCCTGCATCTTTCAGGAGGTTAGACTAGATGACCCTTCTAGGCCTCTGGTGATTTTACCTTTGACTTCCCGGATGTGCAGAAGTCTCAATCCGAGTTTACAGGCAGGATTGAGGAAAGTTTCAATGGACTCCTGAATTGTGGATAGAAGATTTCTATGGATAATGAGAACATCTTCAGATTATGGAGGATATTTTAAAGACAGGGATGTAAATTCTCATGTTTCAGTGCCTGGGATGGACCACACTGAGAATGCCACCTCAGGGCAGATTGTGAGAAAAAGGGTAGACAGTGGTTTATTCTATATCTAGGTTCACCAAGTCAGTAACAAAGAACTTCTGTAGCACCATGCTGGTTAATAAGTCATCCCTTTTAGCCATTTCAGCCCTTGACTCCAATCCAGGTAACCAAATCTAATATAGTGAGAGGTTATTGAGCCAGTTCACCATATGTGAGGTTCTTACTAATTCCAAAGGATCAGACACTTACCCCCGGTCAATATGTATCTCTCACATTACCCAAATATCACACAGTCAGCCAATCCATAGTAAACTAAGTAAAGATTTATTAATAAAAGGAAAGAAGAGAGTTATAAATGGTCAATCGATCATATACATGCAAATGTTTGCAAAGTCCTTATATCAGGTTTGTAACAGTGATAGAATAGATTGCTGGCTTGTAAAGTCTCTCTGGTAACTTCTAAAAGATTGGAAGGTCCTCAGTTCATAGTTCAAGATGCTCCTTTTTAGTTGTAAGTCCACAGTCCAGAGAATTAGAGCATGATAGAGGCAAAATGGAGTTGCATCAGAGGTCTTTTTGCCTTGTGCATGGAAATTTACTGTCCCAAACAAAGTCCACAGCCCCTGTGCATGGAAAGTTACTGGCCCAAGATGAAGTACAGAGTCACATGAGCATATCACATGCCCATACACATTTTATCACAGGGAGTGGCCATTGGTTCCTCGCTGGATGAGGTATTCACAGGAAGAGCTATCTGGATGGGATGAGTTTCTTCAAAGGCCCATTGTGGGAATGGAGTGTCCTTAATGGGCCTTCAACACATAAATTTGCATTAGGGCTGGACAGCTATCTGGAGGCTGTCACCCAGGAACAAAACACATGTTGGAGATACAAATACATAGCCAATATTCATAACTTCAGGTACAAAGATGATGCATGGATTTAATCAGGGTAATCACACTTGATAGATTATAACTCTTCCATTAACACCTTACCGGATACACTTTGTGTAAGATTTGTTGCAAATGTATCACAGTGGTAATATCAATGATATAAAGACTCATCTTTAATCATACAGCATCACACAGTGCATGAACCAGAAACTAATTTAAGAAAAAAACTTCTCTTATGGGCAAGTTATCCCCCAAATTGTCTTCGGGCTTTTTTTCATCTTCTTCTGAAGCACTCTGGTATTGGCCATTGTTGGAGACGGGATCAGCTTTGGGTCAGGTCTGGTCTGGTATTTCCTATGTTCCTAGCAACTTGAATGGGATAACTCAACATCAGGCTTTTCAGATGGAGCTGTGTGAGCAGGACACAGACCTTTCTTTTTCCTATAGAACATTCTTTCTTTGTGTTACGTCTGCAATCTGTGCAGCTTCTGCACACCTCCCACAGTGAGAATAACTGCTAGGACAGGAGGTCACTCACACACATGATAAAAATAATCATTCTTTCTAAGTCTCTGCTATATTGAAGCAGGGAAGAGAAGGAATAAATTGGGTGACATTTGAAGGAGCATTAACAGCACTAGCCAGTCATGGAAATAATGTCTTGCATTTTTAAACACACACAGCTTTTAAATATAATTCTGCATTTAGCTAGTCTACAACAGCGTCAAGAAATACTGTCGTGTATCCTGTAATGATTATTTAAGATGCAAAAGGAGAACAAGACAGCCTGCATTCATTCTCGTCTTCCCACTCAGACCCCAGTACCTTGCAGTTGCTGTGTCTTTATTGGTTGCATATATGAGCTTGGTGTTTATTCAATAACATCATAGATGAAAACAGTATGCTGGACCTCATGTTGATTTTTTTGTAGGGTCATTCTAGGCCATATTATATACCGCTTTCCTTCCCGAGCAAACCCATGGCTCTGATAGAACTTTACAAGGTAGAAGACAGCGCAGAGTTCAAGAACTTAAATCAGGATTGGATTTTTTCAAAAGATCAGTTTTAGTGCAACAAGAAGTTATGGGCTTTGATGCAGGAAGCACTGCGTGAAATTCTACGGTCTGTGTCATGAAGGAGGTCAAGCTAGTTGATCACAATGGTCTCATCTAGCCTCCAAATCTATGAATCAAAATTTGGTTGATGTCTTTCATCTGTCATTGGATAAACTTGCCAAGATTAATTTATTTTAAAGCTATATTTTTCCTGCCTTTTCTCCTAGAGCTAAAAGTGCACTATTATTGTGTTTGTCTTATACAAAAAGAGGTTGAATGAGTATATGTCTTTCCCAGAGGATTGCCCTAGGCATCACCTATTCGTGGTGAATGCAGAGCACAGAAGAGATGATTTTCGTATCCATGATTTTGTTAGGAATTTCTCACCAGTTTTCTGATTGCAACAGGGGAAGTTTTTTAAATCCAAATTTCTCTTAAATGGAGACCACCAGTAATTCATCACGTATTGAAGGTGCTACATGAAAGGGACACAAAAAAAGGACTTGAGGGGCATTCACTATCGTCTACAGTACCAAACAAAAAAATCTTCATCTAATCACTAGACAGATTAATGCCCTGAACTTCAGGGAACAAAATAAATCTTGATTCAGTGACCATCTGCCAGTAGAAAGTTCTGTGTAGCTGACTAAGCTGAGATAAATCTGACAAATGAAGAAATCCTGGATGGAGTCCAGATATTTGGCAGTAGCAGTTTTGGCTTCGCTGATGACCTTCCTGTTCCTCTAATCTCTGGGTTGTAGGAAATGCTTACAGACTGAAGACTTGGGGCTTGTCTACACTGCGACGTTGTTGACAAAACTACTGTCTTTCATGGGTACTTAACCCCCCCTTCTTCCCCCGCAAAAGACAAAAGTTTTGTCGACGTAAATGGCAGTGTGAATGCGGCTTTGTTGGCAGGGATGCTCTCCTGCTGACAAAGCTACTGCCGCTCGCGGGGCTGGAAGTATTTTGTGGGCAAAAGTGCCAACAAAATACCGATAGAGAGCATTCACATGCGCTGACTTTTTTAGCGACAAGGCTGTGTTGACACAGCCTTGTTGCTAAAAGCCATGTAGTGTAGACAAGCCGTAAGTCTTGACCTCTGTGTACTCCCATTGATACCAGTGGAAGTTCCATATAAGGGTATGGACAATGTGTCCGTATAGCCATATATTCACAATTGTATGCAGGTGGGTGATCTCACCACTGAACAGAGTTGCTCTTTTTCTGTGGTTCTTGTGGCATGGCTGGAGAGTACTGAATGGAATCTGTGTGGTGTATCGTGGCCTCTAGCAATTATGTGAAATGTCGGCATAGAGTTGTCATAATTCCACTGATGTGCCCAGCTGTTCTCTGAAATCACTGGTTAAGAAAGATAAAGCTCTTCTGACATTTTTTATTTACTTCTTCCTTGTCCTTCTTTCCTGCCAATTCTGTAGGGCAATTAAAAACAAAAGAAAATGGAAGATTTTTGCACTAGAAATTATTAGTTCATACTCAAACAGTGAAATCTGTTTTGACATTGTGTAACAGAGCAGAGTACATGTTCCTAATTGAATATCAACAACTACTGAAAAGAAAGAGAACATACCATGTTATTGTGAATTCACAATTAAGGCTTATAATTGGATAACTAAACAATAAACGTTCAGGGATGTTATGCATTTTTACACTACAGTTTCGACTTAGCAATATACAAGTGAAGCAGCTTTCACTATCCCACATGCTTTTGGGCCACTAATTGGGAATGAGGGGGCTCTCCTAACATTCCAAATCCCTGAGTGGCTTCAAACAATTGCTATTTAAAAATACGAATCAGTATAACATAGAAATGTTTCCCTTTTCCTTTCCCAAATGTGGAATTCCCCCTACACTACACCTGCCCAATTTCCATGTTAGGCAAGATTAAATCTTTCACCTGCAACTGCTTTTCTGTACAGAGAAAGCATTTGACCCTTTAAAGTCTGGTATTTCACCTCTTGCATGGCTAGAAATTCGGTTTCTGTCCTACTACAAGTGGGGAGATTTCTAATTTTACAACAGGATCCAGCACTTCCTTCTAGTCCTGGAAGCTCCTGCGATAAAGGACTTTAAAGGTATGATGTGTTTTATTTATAAAAATGCCCTTTAGGTTGTTTCTGTGGCCCTCTCTAAGACCATTAGAGTTGGACTGATAGTGACTAAGAAAGAGGAAGGGATATGTAGTTTAATAACAATATTTTTTTAAGACAACTAAAAAATAGTATTATAGGTGGGGGCAAGTAATACTGCCTATTATTAAGGTTGCCAGACACTTCCCATTATAAGACCCTGTTTTCAGTTGTTGTACACATGTCATAGAATACTCAGTACTATATTATAGGCAGAATTGGTAGCACTGCCTTTTATTATGGTTGCCTGACACTTCCCATTATAAAACTTTGTTTTCAGTTGCTTAGAACTTTGCCAACTTGCAACTGTTTTGGATGAAATTTTCCATGCAGAACATCTCCATCAGGTTAGAATTTGTGGAGAAGTTTTACCTAAATTAGTTCAGCTGTTGTTGCGGATGAGATTAGGGACAAATACGTTGTTTTTCCATGTTAAAACAAAATTTGTTGTCCTTTTTATTTGAGAAGCTCTAGTGCCCCTGTGATTTGGAGCAGGGACTTGAAACTTGGCAAGGAAGTGAGTTTCACGTCAAACATATGTACTTGTATACACAATATAAAAAAATCCTTGCTTTAATAAATGCATTTTTGGAGACTAATTAAATCTATTTGCTTGTAGTTCCAGAATGTTTCCTTCCCACCAGCATCCGAGGGAAAGATCTTAATTTTCATTGTGGGCGATGCTTGGATGCTATCCTGCTTAAGGGCTTTAGATTTTCATTGCCTCTCTTTTACCCCTTTTCCTTCTCACCCATTTACACATACACGACCACTAGAACATCCTGGCGTTTGGTTGGTTGGGAAGGCATACTGCCACAGCTCCCAGGTTGTGTTGCTATCAGTGATAGAGCAAAGACTGCTCCATGCTGAATTATGAAAGCAGGTTCACCGGTGGCAGCCTGATGTGTGGCTCCCAAGCCTCCTTTAAGGTAGCTCTTTATCATTAATTTAACAGCTAAATTCATTTCTTAACTGTGTTTTACAATGTAGCCCTCAGTCTATTTTTAAGTGACTTCTTGAGACGTTTATGAATTTTCATCCACTAGCATTGATATCAACATGCTTTTAATTTCAATATTTTTTTGTTTCTATAGTTTTATTTTTGGTGTTGGATCTTTTTTGCGGGGTGGGAGGCAGATAAAGGAAGGGTCAACTTTAGGTATGTAGAGCCTGAGCCATAAATCAAGGGAACCTGTCCATTGGGTTCACTGGGCTTTAGAGCAGGCCCTTGGCAGAGTTTTCCAGATTACAGCAGCAGCGCTCAAGATGGACTTGATGCAAAGACTACTGAAATCAATGGGAGTCTTTCTGTTGACTCCAGTGGCCTTTGAATTTGGCTCCAACACCAGAATAACTCCACCTCCAGCATAGTCTGTCTCTCAAAAACAAAAGAAAGCAAATGCCAAAGTGTGCTAGTTTTACTCATTTTTACTCTTGATTAGCAGTGGTATCTACAGCACAGGTTGGTATTTTTCTGTTTTGCAGGGGATGTAAGTCTGGAGTCTGATGCCATGAGAGAGAAACCATTCAAATCTGAAACTAACATTAGTCCACATGAATGAGATTTGCACTTGCTGAATCGTAACTAAATCCAACTTGCACATTTTCTTCTTCCTCACAGGTTGGACAAAGTTTGCTCGATTGACACGAGCTTTGACTAACAGCCGAAGTGTTCTGCAACAGCTAACGCCAATGAACAAAGCTGAGGTGGTGCACAAACACTCAAGATTAGCTGAAGTAAGTCTGAGACAGACTCCCGACTTCCCTTGTTTAAAAGACAGGATGTGATGGATAAAAGAATTGGCATCATTACTAACTAACATTTTAATATAAAGAATAGTCTTCCCTGCTACTGATTTCAAAATACATCTTTTACTTATGTGAAAGAACATATTAAATACATACAGCCACCTTTTCTGGATGAGGCATGACTGGTTCCCTTGCAAAAATACACAAATCTCTATTACTTGCATGACCCTTTGTTTGTGTTTGTGTAACTGTCATTTTAGTGCATTAATCAGGTAATTGTGCACCACAGGGTGCATAGTTATGCCATCTGCATGCAGTTTTACACTCCCATACAACCAGACTGTGACACCCTTACTCCCAGTAAGTAGTAATTTGCTCCTCAAGTAGTCCCAATGAAATAAATTGGACTGCTTGAGGATTAAGATACTATCTCACAAGAGTCCTTGTCTGGATGTATGGCGATTTGCATGCACAGAGAGTGCATGTGTGTTTTTGTTCATGCATCTGTTGCACCCAGCTCTGAAAGTCTGTCCTGCTGTATTTTTATCACCTCTTGTTCTTTAAATGCTGTGCATTAAATCCACTGTTAGCCTGCAAACATTCCTTTAACAGTGCAAATAATGCAACAGGTGAATGCTTTCAGGTTAACCAAAAAAAAAGATTTGCTGCTATCTTCTCTGAGCCCACTGGTAAGTGGGAGCTGCCAAAACGTATGAGTTACTGAAAGTGACAGTCCCAGTCTCTCTGTGCCAGAAGGCTTTTGTACTGAGTCCAGTGTTAAAGATTGATGGCAGCATAAAATGTATCCTGTTCTCTTCGTAGTTTTTGTGCACATTTATAATAACAGTTCTGCTTTAATGAAATCAAAGTTGAAATCTTCTACCGTTTTCCACTACTCTCACTGCTGGTTTTTTCCATGAACTATCCTGCACAGACACTGAGACAGCCAAGGTGATGTAATGGGTTGCTCCCATCTCTAGCTTCTCTGACTCAATGACTTCTCAGTGCTTTGTGAACCTGGTTTGGGTCCACTGGTTCTGGGCAAGAAGTTTGCCTCTCCAGATGAGCTACAGCTTACGCAGGGCAGAATATGCTGGCCACATTTCAATATTATTAACAGTGTTTGTCATTTGCAGACGAAAACAGTTCACAGTACAGTTGAGCAGCATGAAGTGCAATGGTCCTTATAATTCATTGTCCTCCACAGTTAAAGCTTTTGCTGCCCACATGCCATGTCAAGCGAAGCATGATGGTATTTAAAGCACAGAAAGAAACATGGTCTCTACCCTAATGAGGTTACAGTCTAATCTGAAATGAGACACAACAATTCAGAGTAACAAAGAGTGGAGGGGATGAGGATGAGGGTAATGCCCATTGGATCAGTTACATCGTTAGCTGTTGCACAGAACGTGGTTTTTTTTCTTTTAATTTGTAACAGTGGCTGGCCCCGTAAGAGCTAGAATAGAGACCTGGGGCCAGCCAGCCATAGTTACTAAGGAGGCACATGCAAGCAGAGATCAGCTGGCTCCCCTATAAAGAGCAGCCGGATGGTGCAGAGAGTGGGATGCTTAGGGGGACCAGAGGCTGCTGGGAGTGAGCAGGCTCCAGCAGAGGAACTGGGGGCTCCAGCAGAGGAACTGGGGGCTTGGGAGCGAGGCTACAAGAAGGTGAAGTGAGGGGGCGAAGAGTAAATGAAAGGACTTAAGGAGGGATTGGAGAACTTTGTTTTGAATATTTTGTTAAATTGACAACACTGTCCACTGTTTTTCCTGAGTGAAAGCCTTGCTCGGTTGCCTCCATTGCGTTTTGCCATTGACTTTCATGCAGCCAGGATTTCACATCCTAATCTTAGCAACACCCAGTTCTTCTCCTGCAAAGAAGAATGAAAAGCATTAATTAACTGGAAATTTGAGATTTCAACACTTTTTCATACTTTGATTCATGCACTTAAATATTGTTCTATTTGCTTCAGACTTATTCACTCCCTATTAATCAAGAATACATTCCAGATTTGAGCATTTTGACAAGTATGACAGTTCTGTTTGCCATTTAGCAGCCACTGTTAATATGGTACATTAGCTCCAGTAAGGGGTACTGAAAGTGATGTGTTAGTACAATCAGTTCCTGGAGACTGAATGCATTTACTCTATCCTAATACCCCATTTGGAATCCAAAATCCTAAATCTGCTGTTGGTTCCAACATATATATATAGGTCTTTCTTTTGGCAGCTCAATAAGTTAGTAAACCGGAGTAATCACTGTTTTGTTCCTACCCACTTAAATTTCTCATGTTGGATTGAGATAAGTGATAATTAGACTAGCTAGAATAAATTGTTTTGGCTCTTTTACAAGGTTTGCAGTTCTAGATTTTTACAAAGGTGAGTGTGCAGAAAATACAAACTTTGGAAACTATATTTAATTTATAAATATGTCCTGGGTCCAGCACTATTCAGTATTTTCATTAGTGAGTTGAAAATGAGACTGTGCAAATGAAAAATAATATTAAGTCATCATCGATGTTGACTTTTTAATGGCAACAATGTTTTGTGCAGTCTGGAGAGAAAGCTAAGGAAGCATACATTGCAACCCTATCCAGTCATACAATTGCAAGCAGTTAGACCAGATGTTATGAACATAGTATTTTACTTTAAAAGGAAATCAGCCAATGAGGCTACAGTCCAGTAGATCATTGAGCAGGATGATGTTTTGGCTACTTTTTAGATTCAGAGAGAGTTCAGGTATGAATGCTAAGCTTTCCAGTACCTGTAGGTATGAATGGGATCTCATATTTTCAACTGCAGGGCATGAGCTGACACAGCTGTATCCAGATGGCCCTCATGCCAGTTTGCTGGCAGAGTACTTTACTTTGAACTTTTGAGCAGTAGTTGTTGGCCTTGTTTTCACTCTGTCCGTCTGCAAATGATCTTTGTTTTTGTAAGATTACCCTTACGCTTTACGCTTTTCCCGTTTATTGAGTGATAGCCACCTCCACCCATTCCTACATGATTTATGCACTGATGAGCTCAGGAGATTAACAAATTAAATAATTTAGAAACTACAGGTCGCCTTGGAACCTTCAGGGTATAACAAAAACATTCTTTCCTTAATTCTGTGTATTACACTATTTCAGAAAGTGCCCATTATAACGAATGTTAACTGAAAGCCATAACATCTGTGTTTCTTTCCTTTTATAGGTTCTCCAGCTTGGGTCTGATATTCTTCCTCAGTATAAACAAGAAGCTCCAAAGACTCCACCACACATTATTTTACACTATTGTGCTTTTAAGACCACCTGGGACTGGGTCATCTTAATTCTAACCTTCTATACAGCAATTATGGTTCCCTACAATGTCTCCTTCAAAACAAAACAGAACAACATAGCCTGGCTGGTGTTGGACAGTGTGGTGGATGTTATTTTTCTGGTTGACATTGTTTTAAACTTTCATACAACCTTTGTTGGCCCTGGGGGAGAGGTTATATCTGATCCCAAACTCATAAGGATGAACTACCTGAAAACTTGGTTTGTGATAGACCTTCTGTCCTGTTTACCTTATGACATCATCAATGCCTTTGAGAATGTGGACGAGGTAAGCAATTGCAATCTGTATGAAACTGACTGCACTGGGTTATTTCTAATTTTAAATTCAGTTAGGGTCATGTTTATACTTACTAGAATTGAAACTCTGCAAACATTGGAGGATAAAATTTGGCTGTTGGGTTTTTCACTAAGCAACGTTGTCCTGTATGGGAAGGGAAAGTGTCTTGCTAAGCAGTGTAAGAGAATATCAGTGGTGTGTGTGATTTATAAAGTTAAGGGGCAGGATTTTAAAAATTGTTCACTGTTGACCTATCTCTTCTTCCACTCAAGTCAATGGTAAAGCTCTCATAACTTCAGTGAGAGCAGAGCAAAGGCCACCTCTGAATGTTTTTGAAAATCCTGACCATAATTGCTATTTATACCCTGCTGTTTTTCATTTTCTCCTTGCAACTTCTTTTTTAATTTCTGTTTGGGAGATGGACACCACTATTGTCTGAATTTTAAAAGGCTTAATTAGAGCCATATCTTGAATTTTTGGAGACTATTTGAGAAAAAAGTGCAAATCTTAAAAAGGCCACTGAATTAAAGCTTCTTAACGTTTAGCCCTAATAACATTTAAAAATAATCAAGTTTGCAGGCTAAAGTAATGGAGAAACAAGCAATAACTACAACTAATAATGCATACATGAATCACTGTAGACAAAATTCAATATTAAAATGCAGCCATAATGGTATAAGAACTCATTTTAGTTTCCCTTTGAGGCCTCGTATCCTTCGGACATTAAACAGATGAAAAAGTCCTTTGTTCATTTTTTATTATCTGAACTGTTATTTGTTTGAACAATACAAGTGATTTTTTTTTAATCCTTAAAGAATTCTTATCACTGCAATTATATAGACTCACTTTAAAAAAATCCACACTCCTATTTCTTAATGGAGATTTTTTGGTACAGATTTTGCAAAGCTCTTTTTAAATGCCACCCCTGCCTTTCTGCTTAGTATAATCTTTTGACATTGTTCCATTATATTTATAGCAAATGTAACAGAAGTAATAATCCTTGCAGTTTAAATGCAAACTCATATGAGAGCTGTCTCTCTGGAATCAAGTTATACAGACAATCCATGTAAGAAGCTGATCCTAACAAGGTTTTTAATGTACCATAGCTTATTAACATAGGAAGAAATACTAGTTCCATGTTAACAAGAGCCTGACTTTACAAAAATATCATGGGTCTTCAGGTGTGTGTGTTTGAATGTGGAAAACGAGCAGGACATGCATTATAGCATGTAAACTATATGCAGTTTTGCAGTTTGCTGACTTCTTTCTCTAATGTGTCATGGAAAGTAACTCACCTCGGATATTTGTAAAAGGGTGTTGAGTATATGTGTGTGTGTGTGTGTGTGTGTACATATACAAATTACTGGCTCAGTGTGTATGTATCTACATACACACTGAGCCAGTAATTTCTTGTATATTCAAAACCCTTTTACAAATATCCGAGGTGAGTTACTTTCCATGACACATTAGAGAAAGAAGTTAGCAAACTGCAAAACTGCATATAGTTTACATGCCGTAATGCATGTTGTCATAACATTTCTTCCCAGATCTGGACCTTAGCGTCCAAAATATGGGTGTTAGCATGAAAACCTCCAAGCTTAGTTACCAGCTTGGACTTGGTATCGCTGCCACCAGCTAGGAATTATACAGTGCCTAGCTCACTGTGGTCTCCCCAAAACCTTCCCTGGGGGACCCCCAGACTCAGATGCCTTGAGTCTTACAACAAAGGGAAATAACCCCCTCCCCTTGTTTCCTTGTTACTTCCTCCCAGGGTCCCCTCCCTGGACGACCCTAGGAGATTCCCTGCTTCCAGTCCTGGAAACACAAGTACCGAGAGATCTAATCTCTCTTCCCCCTCACCCAGAGGGTATGCAAAGTCAGGCTTAGTAAATCTAACACAGAGATTTTTCCCCCTGACTTCTTCCTCCCACCAATTCCCTGGTGAGCTGCAGACTCAATTCCCTGGAGTCCCCACTAAAGAAAAACTCCAACAGGTTTTGAAAAGAAAGCTTTATATGAAAAAGAAAGAAAAAGACATTAAAAATAGTCTCTGTATTACGGTGACAATATACAGGGTCAATTGCTTAAAGGAAAAAAATGAATAAACAGCCTTATCCAAAAAGAATACAATTTAAAATATTCCAGCAACTACACACATGTAAATACAAAAGAAAACAGTATAAACCTATTGTCTTATTGTCCTTGTACTTACAACTTGGAAACAGAAGATTAGAAAGCCAGGAGATAGAAAGATCACTCTCAGAGCCGAGAGGGCACAGACCCAAGACAAAAAACAAAGAACTCACACCCCAAACTTCCCTCCACCCAGATTTGAAAAAGTCTTGTTTCCTGATTGGTCCTCTGGTCAGGTGTTTGGTTCCCTGTGTTAACCCTTTACAGGTAAAAGAACATTAACCCTTAGCTATCTGTTTATGACACATGTCCTGCTTGTTTTCCACATTCAAACACACAAACCGGAAAACCCATGATATTTTTGTAAAGTCAGGCTTACACACACACACGCACGCACACATGTAAAAAAAATCCCACCACCCACAAACACTAACAAAAAAGGGATTGTGAACTACGCTAGGCCTAGAGCAATTATGGCCAAGCTGCTAACGTAGATATTTGACAGTTTCCACTCCTGGTAAGTAAGTGAGCCATTTGTTGTATTTTTCTTTCATAAAATTTCATCATGTAGCCCTGGAACCTTTCAATGAGAGATGGCTATTAGGAATCTAGTTATTAGTGCCTGAAAAACAGACTCTAGGGGGCTTAGAAGTCACCTGTATAATAAGGCACTGAGCTGTTCTTCCCGGCTCAATTTTCCTTTTTCTCTGCCTGCAAGTGAAGTCTTTTCTGATGGGAATGGCGGGTGTCTTCATTTATTACCATTTAAATGTAAATCTTTTTTTGCAATTTTTTGTTTTCTGGAAGGTTGCAGTTGTTTGGGCTTTTTCTTCATTTGTCTTTGAGTTTTCTGAACTGACTGCTTTCCTGTGAGAGAACTTGTGGGCTTGGTACGAGCAATTCTCCCAAATTATATTGATGTGATAAGGAAATTGAGATACTCAGGTTGGAAGTGCTGTGAGAAATATTCTCACATACTGTAGGTCTGATGAGAACGTGGCTCAAATTCTTCCTTGAGCTAGATAAGAGAAGGACAGATGTTTCTACCTTTTTCTTCTGGAAAGTGCCTTGCCTTCAAATTGTTCACTGTGGCACTGAAGAAAAAAGGAGGGAATGGGTAAGGAACTTGGCTTCAAGCTGCATGTTGAAGCAGTGCTCAAGGCATACCCATCAGAAATTGTTGCTGTGGAATCAGCACCTACTGCCCTAGCACTTACGAAAAATTTTCTGCTCCATTTTGGGCACATACCTTGGCAGTGAAGGATGGCCCAAAGGCAGGGTTAATCCTAGGTGGCTGCACAGAGTCCTAAACAAGCTCTTCAACTTGCAGCCTGGCCCAACATTCCCTTCCAGTCCCACAGCAAGGAGGGAGGAAATTCTTGGCTTTCTTTGACTTCTGGAAATTTCGGGCTATGCTCTTACATTGGACTCTTGCAGATCATAAGTCCAACTCCCTTTTTTCCCCACAGGGCTCATCAGATGCACTGGCCATTTCTGTTGGGGATGAAGGCAGGTGGAGTGGTGGGGAAGGAGGAGAGATCCCATGTTGTAGCTTTCCCTCTCTGTCGGGCCCTACAGTGCACCCTCACTGAGTGTTGAAGGGAAATGCAGGAGGTTTAGAAGTATGGATCTCTGGTGCCTATAGCCCCCCCGCATGCACACGCATCTGAATTTGGTCCAGAGAGAACAAAATGTAGACTACTAGCTCCCCACAGTCCACTTTAAGATACACGCTCTCTATTCTATGCCATAAACTAGTGATTATCTATTGTCTATCTACCGTGTGTGTGTGTGTGTATATGTATATTGTGATGGGGCAAGGCCAGATGACTACAGTAAAGTAGTGAGAAACAGATAGGTTAGTCCCAGGCTAAACAAATCCCTGGTACCATGGTAACCAAATGGCAGTTGCTCCAGGTTAATCAAGACACCTGAGGCCAATTAAGATCCTTCTAGAAGGCAGTGGAGATAGCTAGATTGATTGGGACACCTGAAGCCAATCAAGGGCAGGTTGGAACTAGTTAAAACCCTCCCAGTTAGTCAGTGAAGCACTAGTGTCAGGAGCTATGGGAGGGAGTTGTGTTGTTGGAGGAATGAAGCAGTACAAATCCATATCAGGTGTAAGGAAGGAGGCCCTGAGGTAACGATGAAGGAGATATTGAGTGGGGGCTGCTGTGAGGAAGTGGCCCAGGGAATTGTACATGTCCTATTTCCAAAAAGTCAGCTACTATGGCTGCTAATTTTAGGGTCCCTGGGCTGGAGCCCAGAGTAGAGGTTGAGTCTGGGCTCCCCCCTCCTCTCCCTGATTAATCACTGAGACTGGGAGACAACAGAGACTATGCGAAGGAGGATTGCTTCTTCTCACCTCCCTTGTTAGCTTATGATGAAAATGGCTCAGTAAGCTGTGACCCTTGCCTCTAGAGAGAGAAGGGCTACATATAGGGTCACAGTGAGCCTCTGAGGCTAGCGAAATCCACCAGGAAATGCAGGACCCACGGGGTCAAGGACAGTACTTTGTCACTATATATATATATATATATACTATAAAGTACTAATATATATATATATATATATATATATATATACAATGAGAAAGTACTGTCCTTGACTCCGTGGGACATATATGATAGGGGGTTCTTGTAGTTTCTTATACAGTAATTAATTTATCGCAATATAAGCGTACGTATCTCAGTATTTCTTTTACTGGCCACCGTGTGAATAATTAACTATTTTATAATTCAGTTACTGTAGATAGGAAAGAAATAGGAAGCATGTGCCAAGAAACCTGAAACGAGGGAATGTATGGAAAGAGAATGCTGGGGTATCATGTTCAGAAGCAGGGAATGTTGGCCAAACTGGGCATTTTACCACTGATTTCACTGGGAACAGAGTTAGGCCATTGCTGAACGCTTTTTGAGAATTCAGCCGTAGGTGTATATGACTGCAAATCAACATAATTTTATTGCTCAGTGAAAGTAGAGTCACAGCCGCAAAATGTGGAGGAAAAGTTTATGACACTAAGATCTAGAAGAAGATTAGGATGATTTGATGCAGATGAAGAGGTGTAGCTTTATGCAGTAAGAGTTATAGAGGCATCTTATAACGAGCTTAAGAGGATTTGGATGATGTGACAGGTAGGGAGAAAGGTAGGATAATGAGAGAGAGAGAGAGAGAGAACCACACACGGAAAGCAATCTAAATTGACACGGTAGATGGAGAATTATGTGTTTAAGTGGTATTAGGGATATAGGAAAACATGGTAAAATATATTGGAGAAAAGAGAAATACTTGAAGACAGAAATTGAATAATTCTTTTGCAGATTACCCGCTATAGCTAGGAAAATGGGTAGCATAACACAGACCTAGACATCAGAAAAATGCCAGGTATCATCATTAATTGGAAAATATTAGATGCACTGTTAGCTCAAGCTAGTTTAAAAAGAAAAGCCTAAATTGTTCAGACTTGGAAGTATAAGCATCTTAACCCAGCTCTGAAAATCTGGATTCACAGCTCTGAAAATCAGGCCACCTAGTTAACTGCTAAAGTAAAAATGAAGGTGTCTAAAAGTTTGAAGATTTGGGACTGTGTTTTTGTTTTTGTTTTTAACTTCAATCCAAAGTTTTTACTTATGCAAAACTCCTGTTGACTTCAGTGGTATTCATAAATATGTAAGGTCTGCAACAATAGCAGCAACAATACTGTGCTTATGCAGTGGAGGGCTGTAGCACTGAATGCCTGTGACCACACTGTGGGGCTTTATTCCAGGTGTCTAAGTGCTCCACAGGGTTATTACTGATTTGGTGAAGGCAGGTTTATTGTGGGTGACCATGCAACCACTGACAGTCTGTGACTGAGCAGTGTCCCCTCCTGACCTCAGATCTGATTTTTTTTTTGTTTTTTTTTTTGTTTTAAAGCTCTTGATGTCTTGGAGACTTTGTCTCCAGGGTGGGTGACATGATCCAAAAGGGCCAGCTAGAGGCGGCCAATGATGACTTCAGTCCTCTCAAGGCCGCTTCTCAATGATACATCCCTATAACCATCTTGTATCTAGTAGTCACCGCTGGCAATGCGTATGAAATGCCTCCAGCCTCCTGATATGTTGTTTAAGCAATGTCCATCTTTCAGATCCGTATTTAAGGATTGGAAATGAGCAGGTTTGATAAATCCTTACTTTTGCCTATAGTTTCTCCTTCTTTGGGCTCCAGACCCTGTGCAGGTCCTTCTTGGGTGAAAGTGCTAGACCAGCGTTCCTTAGAATGTTTGGATGGCTGCACCTGTTTGATGACAGTTTACTGCTTAAATAGATGAAGTCATCCACTATTTCCACAGTTTGTCCAGAAAACACAGATGTCTTGTATCACAAATTTGTGCCAACACTCTGGATTTTTGTTTTTTTTTCCCAAGAAACACTTAGCCCAAGGGACTTCCGTTATATTATGGAGCTACACAGCACTTAACAGCTGTAGTTAAGACAGGCGCGCTCTGAATTTTCAATCAGGTGTAACAATTCCCTGAGTTGCTTTATCTGCGGGGATTGAACCAGGGACTTCTGGATCTAAAAACCTAAACGTCAGCTTCCACCAAAAAGCTATTGGCTTCAAGGCACAACTATTATACATGGTACAGGTACTAGAGAAGAACAAAGACCCATAGTCAGTTAGTGTGAATTACCCAGGCTATCATCACCCCATTAGTAAATCTGGATTCCCTAAATGGCATAGGATTGAGGAGTCTTGGGTACTGGTGCTTAGATGCTAGGGTGATGAGTGCAAAGTAAGAACTCATGTAGAATAGAATCATCCAAAAATTAGTTCTTTGGAAGGTGGAAGACACTCCTTCAAATTGTTTTCACATCAGTTTAAATAGGGCTTGATCCTTCATGCACAGATTTCATAGGTTTACTAAATAATTGGTGCTCTTAATGTTGCTGTGAATTTTGGTTTAAATTAAGGAGGCTTCTGGTTAGTAATGAAGCAAAAAGTGGAAGTTTTAGCCTATCTCTGCCAGAGCAGTGGGCTGGGAATAACACGTCTGGTACTGTAAAGAATGAGGTAGGAAGTATTGATATGGAGATGGATTTGTGTGGTGGTAGAACTGGATAGCAGCCTGGGTTTTCAAATGGTTTGTTTTAGGCTCGTTCCTCTGCACCTAATATTTATCTTCAAGAACCCGCAGCTGGAAGTTGAAGTGAGACATATTCAAATTGGAAATACAGTAGAACCTCAGAGTTATGAACTGACCAGTCAACCACACACCTCATTTGGAACTGGAAGTACTTAATGAGGCAGCAGCAGAGATCAAAAAGAAAAAAAAAAAGGCAAATACAATACAGTACTGTATTAAACATAAACTACCGAAAAAATAAAGGGAAAGCAGCATTTTTTCTGCATAGTAAAGTTTCAAAGCTGTATTGAGTCAGTGTTCAGTTGTAAACATTTGAAAGAACCACCACAACATTTTGTTCAGAGTTACGAACATTTCAGAGTAACGAACAATCTCCGTTCCTGAGGTGTTCGTAACTCTGAGGTTCTGCGGTAAGGCACACATTTTTAACAGACAGGGTGATTGCTCATTGGAACGAACTACCAAGGGTTGTAGTGGATTCTCCATCTTTTAAATTCTTCACATGAAAACTGGATTCTTTTCTAGACGATATGCTTTAGTCATGATGAAATTCTGTGCAGGTCAGACTAGATGAAATACACAAATCTGTACATTTCACAGTGAGACAGAGAAATTTTAATAGCGTAATATCATTTTTAGTACCAGTTTTGATCCGTTATAGTAGTCGCAGAAACTTCCATGCATTCATTTTACTAGACAAAATAGCAATTGTTATAAATTGAAAGCTGATTCAATTAGTTCAGCAGTAATACCATTTACAATAACTTACCAAAAGTATTACCTTTCCTAAAGTACTTAAATGAAGGGTTTATGAGACCTGATTTCAATGTGCTAGCATGATGAATTGACGTACTTAATAAGAAAGTAGCACTGGTACTAAATGATACAGTCTGATGTTAGCTACTTTTGTTTTTCTCCAAGTGACTGACAGAAACCCCACCCAGAATTGAATCACCAGTGAAGCTAAGTGTTAAACTATGCTGAAAACTCTGAGTAACACAATGATAGAAGTGATCAGACCAAGCTGTGGGAATTTCTCATTTCTGTGCAGTCTAAAAGTCATTAAATATGAAGATTACCACATTCCCTCTGTGCTATACAGAAAAGTATATAATGTAATAAATACAATGGCTTGCTTAGCATGGCCAAGAATAAATATAGTCTTGCGTAAGCATACCATACAGCTATAAAGGATCAAACTCCTTCCTAATGCAAGTCCAGTGAAGTTTTCTGAATTACACCAGGAATGAATTTGTTCCAATATATTTGTGCGTAGTGTCAGATTCTATTCAAGCTTTCTAGCCAACGGTTTAAACTATAGGATATTGAATTTTAATTATGCTTTTTATCTGGCTTTTTCTTTTCTTTTTTAAATGTACTTCATACATTACTGGGAAACAGATGTGGGACAGAAGTCATTTTAATTCATATCTTTAGTAAGATATACACTAGCTAACACAGAGTCTAATTGGGCTAATTCCATGTGGAATACTTTCAAGGGAAGCATTGAGTCCTGCCTGCTTGTCTCTCTGGCAAAAGGAGGAGAGGGTTTAGGAAGAAAACAAGGCAAGTGAAGGAATCTTTTCAGATGCAGCCCTAAATAACACTGACTGCAGTGGCACAAATCTGTAATATTCAAACTACTTCATGCAAAAGGAAGTGGAGGGAATAGAACACTTTGCAATATTTGGAGCATAAAGTTCTTGTACGCAAAATGGAGTCCAAAGATGGCACAGGAAAAAAACAACTGAACGGCTAAACAGAAAAATATTCCTTGTTTTCAAGAAGATGTCATTGTAATTTGACATGATCCTTACTTTTGTTAAATACATGCTAAGGGCAGGAGCTGTGACAGTGACAAGAAAGCTCCCCCTGGAGAGCTGAGTGGCTGAACCTTGTGCCTAGCTGGGAGCTGACGAAAGAAGCTGGGGCAGTTTTGGACCCTGCTCCCAGCTGGGCAGGCGAGACTCCCGAGGGGAGGCAAGAAGCCCCAGGTGGTAGTGGGGGGACATCCCTCTGGGAGCCACTGGGGCAGACAGGCTCTTGGCAGGGAGCTGCCAGTGTAGCTAAGAGATCAGGCTCTCAGCTCCCCACACTGCCCCTCTTTGGTCGGTGGAAGCGCTCCTGGTGCGGACATGCACCACCGAACCAAGGAGTGTAGTGTGGACCTGCACTATGGCTGTAATTACTGCGGTGGCTGTAAGTCGACCTATATTAGGTTTGTAGTGTAGGCGTACCCTGAGAAACACCTCTGAGTATTCCTTCACTGCTCTCTCCCTGATCTGTGGGTGAGGATGTGGTAGTTTGCTGCCAGCTTTATTCCACTTGCTGGCTATTAGTGGGAGGGTTGGAGCCAAGACTTCACCCAGTCCTTGCCCCTCCCCATCCACTCCCTGCCGACCTGCTCTGCGAGGGGAGTAAAGGCTCAATCCTACACTGATCAAAGTCAATGACAAAACTCCCTTTGACTTCAGTGGTGTAAACGAGCCTCTGTTCATCTGGATCTAAGGTCTTAGTAGCCTGTGCAGAGGTTATGCTCTTACATCCTTAGGGAGACATACAGAATGAGTGCAGCCCTAAATCTAGTCCTTAAAAAGTTACTTTTTAGTTTTTTTGCACTAGCACTTAGATTGGTATCCATGAGGCTTTAGTACATTAATTGATTACCTAAAAAGGGCCTGTGAGCATATATGATGTGTTGGAAGATTTGTTTGAACATTAACTTCAGAAAAGACGCATTAAGAAGTTAACCAGGGGTTTTAAGGCTAAGCTCTATTTAAGTAGCTCAAGTTGAAAAAATTTGTTGAGAGTGATTTACTTGTAAAATTTCAAACAGCTTATATGTCAGGATGCAGTGCTTGTTTTTTACTGCACGGCTATGTACCTTCTGGAGCTGTGCTTATTTCTTGCTTATTACTTACTAATTGCTTAGTAATGAAATTTAACATTACAGTGCAGTAGGTCTAGACAACTTCTAAATCAAACTCAGGTAGGTCAAGTCTGGAATCTCTGCTGCATTATTATTTTTGATCCTTCCAAGGAGCCATGAAGTAGGCTCCCAGTACCGGAGGAGAGATCTGTTAATTATCCCCAAAAGATTTACAGCTTGGTGGGAGCTAGAGAGGACAGTATTCTTAAGCTTATATTTGCATATGTTCATGTTTCAGGTCCAGGCAATCTTGGCTGGCCTGAGGACTAAATCATGAGGGTGAGGGGAAGCCAAACTTTGATTTTGATCAAAATGTTCATCTCTGTCTTGTCCCCCAGCTTTGATTTCAATATGATGGAAACTTTAGCTAGTGCAGAATATGCAGGGAGTATATTTTATTTGTGCTTCTCTGACAGAGGCCATTTTTACCGATATCGTGGATTGAATCAGGGACTTCCACAGCTAAAATCATGAGTAAGGCTACGATTTAATCACGGGTATTTTTAGTAAAAGTCATGGACAGGTCATGGGCAAGAAACAAAAAATCACAGCCTGTAACCTGTCCATGACTTATACCAGGCCTGCACAACTCGTAAAGCGGCGAGGGCCACATTAGTCCAAAGAAAACAGCTGAGGGCCGAAACCCTCCCAGCCCCACGGAAACACCCCTCCCCCAGCACCTCTGGGCTCCGTGGAAACACCCTACCCCAGCGCCGCCCAGCCCTGCAGAAACAAACCCTCCTTCCCCAGTGCCGCCCCCCCAAAACAGCTGTGGGCCAAAAAGGAAGGTTGGGGGTGGAGATGTGATACTTGATTTTAAATCAACCAAGGGCTCCCAGCTGAAGAGGTGGTTGGGAGCCCTCAGGGGCAAATTAAAGGGCCCGGGGCTCCGGCGGCTGGGGGAACCTGAAGCTTTGTAGGGCTAGGGCAGAGATTTAAAGGGCCCAGAGTTCCTGCCGCTGAGGGGAGCCCGAGCCCTTTAAATCCCAGCCCCAGCCTGGCCGCTGGAGCCGCAGCCAGGATTCAAAGGGCTCTGGGCTGCCCGCAGCCATGGGGAGCCCTGAGCCCTTTAAATCTCAGATGCGGCTGGGATTCAAAGGGCTCTGGGCTGACCGCAGCCATGGGGAGCCCTGAGCCCTTTAAATCTCAGATGTGGCTGGGATTCAAAGGGCTCTGGGCTGCCCGCAGAGCACCGTGTGCGCGGGATTTAGAATCCTTCCTCGGGCTGCACAGTGAGCCTCTGTGGGCCGCATGTAGCCCGTGGGCCGCATGTTTTTCAGGCCTGACTTATACCGTACAAATACCCCTGATTGAATCTTGGGGTGGGCTGTAGGTTGAGGAACAGGGGAGCCTGCGGCACCAGCTGCGGGGAAGGGGAAGCCTTGGGGGTCCTGCTGCCGCTCTGGCCACTGCTGTGTGCGCGGGTGAAAGCCCCAGGGGGTCAGCTGCTCCTCCGGTCGCCTTGGGACTGCTGCCGGGCGGTTCCCAGGGCCAGCCGGATCGGTCAGTGCTTGGGTGGTCCCCGGGGCAGCGACTGGTGCAGCTGCCTGAGGGGCTGCCCGAGTGGCTGGCTGCCATGCCACTCCAACAGCAGCTGGTGTGGCTGTCCCCAGGGCCACTAGGGTCTGCTGCTTGGGCGACCCTGGGAGCCATATTGGCTGCTGCAGAAGTCACTGATGTTGGAGGAAGTCACAGTATCTCAAAGACAAGGTCCTCTGGTCATGATAGTGACAGTTAAGAGCAGCTGAGGCATTTGAATTAGCAGGACCCTTGTTTAATTGGGACCTCATTTTATGGAAAAGTTCTGAACCCTGGTGCTTGCCTCCTCTATAGGTTTGTCAGGGCCTGAATTTATTGACTTTCTGGATCTACTGCAAAGCATTTCTTTTCTCCCCACCTTTTTTCTGGGGCAGAGGTTTTTGGGACAGGAGTCAATAAATGTTTACTTGGAGTCCCAGATTTGTGGGTTTGGAGGAGTTCAAGTGTCAGACGTTGTTAATTTGTATGATTTGTCTTTTTTTGTATATATGCCCAGAGCTTAATAAATAACAAGGTCAAACTAAATCATATTTAAAAATTGAAATGTATCTGAAGGAAAAAATCATCCTGTAATATTAAGAAGTTACAGAGCTGTCATAAACAGATAGCTAAGGGTTAATGTCTCTTTCACCTATACAAGGGTTAACAAACAGTAACCTGAAACACCTGACCAGAGGACCAATCAGGAAACAAGACTTTTTCAAATCTGGGTGGAGGGAAGTTTTGGGTGTGAGTTCGTTGTTCTTTGTCTTGTGTCTGTGCCCTCTCGGCTCTGAGAGTGATTTTTCTGTCTCCAGGCTTTCTAATCTTCTGTTTCCAAGTTGTAAGTACAAGGATAGTAAGACAATAGGTTTATATTGTTTTTTTTGTATTTACATGTGTGTAGTTGCTGGAATGTGTTAAATTGTATTCTTTTTGGATAAGGCTGTTTATTCATTTTTTTTCTTTAAGCAATTGACCCTGTATATTGTCACCTTAATACAGAGACCATTTTATGTCCTTTTTCTTTCTTTCTATATAAAGCTTTCTTTTTAAGACCTGTTTGAGTGTTTTTCACTGGTTAAGGCTAAGAAACGAAGGGAGGGGGAAAGTCTCTTTGTGTTAGATTTACTAAGCCTGACTTTGCATACCCTCTGGGTGAGGGGGGAGAGAGGTTAGATCTCTCGGTACTTGTGTTTCAAGGACTTGAAGCAGGGAGGGTGGAATCCCTTTGTTTAGATTCATGGAGCTTGAATCTGTATATCTCTCCAGGAACCCAGGGAGGGAACACCTGGAGGGGAAGAGGGAGAGGGGAAGTGGGTTATTTCCCTTTGTGATGAGACTCAAGGAATCTGGGTCTTGGGGTCCCCTGGGAAGGTTTTGGGGAGACCACAGTGAGCTAGGCACTGTATAATTCCTGGCTGGTGGCAGCAATTACCAAGTCCAAGCTGGTAACTAAGCTTGGAGGTTTTCATGCTAACACCCATATTTTGGACGCTAAGGTCCAGATCTGGGAAGAAATGTTATGACAAGAGCAATTTACCAATTCAGTGCACATAAGGGTCCAACATACTGTTAGCGTTAGCTAAAGGAAGGCTGTGCCTAGATTTTACAATGCTGTGCTTGAAAGAGATTTCCAAACCTTAGGAAAGATATGCTAGGTTATCATTGTAAGGTAACCAAGAGATGTTATTCTATAAAAGATTTTCTTTTCAGAATAAGATGTGCCCTGTTCAGATTCCATTGACTTAAGTCACACTAAAACTTGTAAAAATGGTAGCAGAACTGGGCTGATGACATTTTAAAATCAAACAAATTTACATAGTTGCTTAAAGGGGGTTGTTTTGTGATACTTCATGACTGTGAATAAAAAATATAATTGCAGAGTATTATGTTTTTTATATCAATTTTATAAAAATATTGCTATCCCTAAGACTCTAAGAATGGGATTTTTAACAGTCCTCAGTTTTGGCCAAAATCTGCTCCTAGTAAAGTGAATGGGAGCAGAGTTTGGCTGACATTGAATGCTTCTGAAAGCCCTGTCCTGGGTGCTTATTTCCTGTGCATAGCTCTCTCTCTGTGTGGTGTGCATGTGTGTACGCACATTATATATTATAAACACAAAGAACTGTGTTCAGGGAACATTGTTAAGGTTGCAAAATCAAGTACTCAAAAGTTCGGAGATGCCAGAATTAAGGTTCCCCGTGCTTCAAATCAGTTCATTTTGCATATGAATTATAATAGTTTTTAACCACATGATTACATACTATTTTTTCCACAGGACCCCTACCTCATTTAGACACAGAATGGACCTGTTCTGGGGATAAATCAGGATTATGTGGTGAAAGAGACTTATCTATAGGACACTTGGCTTCGTTTGTTGCAGAAGCTGCGTGTATAGTGAATGGGACATGAGTCCCAATCCTCTCCCCTAGTCGATCACAGTCTCCGTTTCTCAGGCTTCTCATCCTGGTCCCAGTCTTCTTGCCTAGCAAGGCCTAGTGTCACCCCTCTGGGCTCCCTGCCTCAGTCCCAGTCTCCGTGCCCAGCCATTCCAACTTCCACCCCCAGGTCCTTGTTCTCAGTTTCCTTCATCAGCCAGTTCCAGTTCCCCACACGTCTTCATCTGATTTGTCAATCTCCCCTTCCTCAGCTCCACTTCTCCCACCATCCCTGCCCATGTTCCTTGCCCTTCTGGCTCTCAGTCCCAATCTCATTCCCCAGGATCCTCGTCCAATATCAGTGTTCCCCTTCACTCCGACTCCCAGTCTCTTTGCCCATGCAGTCTGAGTCATCTCCCTTTCTTCATCCAATCTCAGTTTCCTCCCACCTACTGTCTTCCAGTCCCCCACCCTCCCATTTCCATCCTTGGCACCCAGCCCCAGTCTCCTTCCCCACCCCAACTCTCAGGCCCAGTTTCCCTCTTCATCCCAACTGTGCAACCCTCCAGTCCTATTCCCCACCCCTTAGGTTTCTTGTCCTGGTCTGGTCCCCCCACGTCCTCTGCAGGTCTGGTCCTTGACTCCTCTGTGTTTAAATCAGGTATATTCCTTGCTGTTCTATGCTGCCTGGACCCATCCGGGGAAGCATCTGAACTGAGAGCACTGGGAGCCTCCATTTCAGGCATCCTGACCCAGCACATCCTGTTGCAGCCCAGAGCTACAGCTGCAGAGGAAAGTCATGTTCAGCTCCTGGCTGGAGCATGCCCAGTGTGCATTGAATCTTTGGGGAATCTAGCTGCTAAAATCTAAGAAGACTTTGCTGAGCATGTGCAAGCTACGATTTCTCAATGTCTTAAACTTCACCAAATTTAGGTGGATTTTCACTGGGAAAAGAAAAGGCACATCTGACACAGAAGTCCTCCCCTGCCAAATGTCAAATCCTTCTCCAAAGCACAGGAGCACAAGAGCTTTTAAAAGAAAAAATTACCAAAATTTTTTTAACATGGGCAAAACAATGTATTTTCCTCTAACCTCATTCTCAGAATGAGATAGACACCACCAATGGAAAATTTTAGCCTAGCTGGTTAAAGTTTGGCAACGTTATAAGCAACTGAAATCAGTTATAATAGGAAGTGTCGGACAACCTTAATAATAGTGTCATGCAAAATTAATACCAGTCCAGTCTATAATTCAGCAAGATAAATACTCAGTCAGTCAACACTCTAAACTAAGTCTCCTTGTTCAATGTGCCATTTCAAGAAAGTTTGAGAAAACAGACTTCGCAATATATCAAAGTCAACAAATGTAGGCTTTGTTTAACCAATGGTGAGTAAAGGACTCTTCACTGAAAATGCTCTTCTAGCTAAGTACAGAAGGAAAACTGCTACCATCTGAATATGCAGAAGATATCACAGCCAGCCCCACTATATCCCCAGTGCCTTCATGTGCCTATTTAATAGGAAGGATGCTAGATGAGAAACTTGTTGTACTCATTACAAGAGCTCATGGATCAGAAGAGCAAATACCCAATCTTACTGGCTGTATTATCTCCAGAAGAAATGAACTGTGCCACTCAGCTATACCTATCCCTGTGTAGGTCTTCAAGACTGTCCCTGATTCCTTGTGGTCAACATTACCAACATTGCAGATAGATTTTGCAGGTTTCAGAGTAGCAGCCATGTTAGTCTGTATCCCCAAAAAGAACAGGAGTACTTGTGGCACCTTAGAGACTAACAAATTTGTTTGATAGATTTGAAAGAATTGGCAGGCACATGTGATCTCTTTCCATTGCCAGAAGTAGTTTGTCAACCAACCAAGTCTTCATACCACACAAGGACTTAAAACCACAGAAAAGGGTCAAGGAAGTTGAGGATTCAATATTAACTAAAGAAATGAAATTGTGGATGGAGCAACAGTTGGCCAAATTCTGAACTTCAGGAGAGGGAGAACATCACAGTAATTTCAAATGAGAATAGTGGCAGGATTTTCCCATTTATAGTCACTGTATCTTTTTTAAAATGTGAGTTTAGATGAACTGGAGTAACAAATCTCCGTGCAGTCGAGAACAGCATATGCAGTACAGAGACTATTAAACTTTATCATAGTTTGCTTTTATCCCCCCTGTAAATGTCTGGCTTTGTCACAATAAGTACCATTTGATAATTTTTATTTTCTTTTATTTTCTGATTCTGTGGCGACTGACATCAAGGGGAGTTTTTCCATTGACTTCAATGGACTTTAGATCATTCCCTGAACTTTTTAAAACAAGAAAATCATAAATGGATTTTAAATATTATTTTTGGATTTAATACTTCCAAATCTGTACAAATGAAATGGCTTTTCTGCGTAAACAGTTTTTCAATTAGGAAAATTCTGAAGACCAAACAAACTGTGAGATGAGAAAATGGCCTGGTCTCATTGTGCCATAATTTAAAACCCTGTCCACAACCCTTTCATTTCATGAGATGTGGTTTTGAATTGTGTTCATGCTCATAATACAATCTGATGTCCTCAAGTAGAGAACATGTAGTCTGAGATATTGCAAGCATTTGACTCAATTGACTTTCTGCCCAGATATGTTAATGTAATGACAAATTATTCTCCTAGGAGGCTGGATCTTCAGTGTCAAGGATGTATTTTACAACATCTGAAGGATATTATGAGAAAATTGGACTAGATCCATAGCTGCACCACTCAGGTTGCTCTAAATCCCCTTTCCGCTCCCACAGTTCTTGAGGGTGCTGGGGCCAAACTAGCACACCCCTTTTAAAATAGTTTTGGGTTTCCAAAATAGATTTTTTTAACATGATCCATAAGTTCTCATAATATAATATATAAATACAGCCTGCCGCCTGAAGGGAGAATGAACACACAGACAAATTGCAAGCTGTTGGATTAAAAACACAACAGCCTGTGTTAACCTATGTTCTTTCCGGCATGAATTTGACACTAAAATCCAGTTGTCCTAATTAATTCCACCTCTACTGAATCTTTGCCAAAGCCCTGTGTGAACAATCTATCAGTTACACCATTATCTGTGGGAGATATTTTGTGTCGGAGGAAGCACCAAAGGTACCCGTTCAGGCCCAGCCTCGTACTTAAACACCTGAGTCGTCCCACTGATTTCAACAGGAAAACTCATTTGCTTGAAGTCAAGTATGTGCTTAAGTGCTTCGCTGAACTGGGGCCTTGGTACAGTGCTTTGTGGAAAAGATTTTTTTAAAAATGCTGACCTTCTTCTTAGTTTAAACAGACTGTAAATCTCTTTTTACTGGCTTTAAAACAATTGATCCAATTAAATTGGCTTGGAGACTAGCAGGCTGTTTGAACAAGTTTCATAGTAATACTATTTCAGGTAAGGCATATATCAATAGCAGTTACAATTAGTGTTCCCCTTTGTTTTATGGTATGATAAATAGCTTCTGGGTCAGTGATGCAAAATAAAAGATAATCATTATGTATGTTTGGGAGAGGGTATAATTTCCAACACAGATTTTCTCTGAGACTTGGAGTTAAATGTTATTTTTGAGGTTAATGGTACTGGTACAACCTACCTTTTTACAACTTAGAAAGAGAAAATATTGACTGTGAGCATAGGAGGATGAGTCAGACTGTAAGTGTAACGCCAACAGATTCTGGTTGTCGGTGGGCAGGACTGAACTGGGGACCTCTGGAGCGTAGTGCATGAGCCTCTAACGTATGAGCTAAAAGCTAAAGCTAAGGCTGTAGAACAGACTCATTCAACTTTCTCTCTAAGTGGTCTCGGTGCCACTTGATGGGATAGAACACCACACCCAAGGAGGTCTTTGGGGCAGGGACTGTCCTTTTGTTTGTGCAGCATCTTGCACAGTGGGATTCAGGTTAATGATTAGTGCTCCTAGAAACTACAGTAATACTGATAATAAATAATAATAAAAAGAAACTCCTGAGTTTTAATCCAAGCCTGACAGTGGACTGAATCTCTGGTTCAGTCTCTCCATATGTAAAAGGGGAATAATACATACCTACTTGACAGAAGTATTGGGCCCTGTAATGGGGCTTACTGACCCTTTAAGCCTAAGCAGGGTGGAGGTGTGGGCAGAAGACCCCCATCCCAGGGATATTGATGTGAGCCCAGTCTCGGAAACTGGCTGAAAGAGGAAGAGAGGAAGTGTTTCCAGCAGTTAGCAGTGGGATGAGAAGACTGTTAGTTTAAGGTCCTGGGATCAGGAGCCCTATACTGTAGGCTGGGGCAGGGCTCTTCTCCCGACCAATCAGGAGGAACCGTCAGAAGGCGAGGGATGTACATGCTGCTTTCCCTCTCGGAACATTGTGTGCGCTGAAGGAAGGCAGAGCTGGCAGGCTCGGCTTCTGCTGGGCAGAATAAAGGCTCAGTGTTAGCAGGAGCTTTGGAGATGGGGTTGCTATGACAGACTTTGTGTTTGGGATACTGAGGACTATCTTGAATTACTTTGGGCTACTGACCCATTTTCTCAGGGTTACCATCAACCCTCCCCTGAGAGACTATATGGCACTTCTAAGGGGCCCCAAAGAGAGGGGGCAGACAGGGTGCCATGGAAACACCTCTGGCCACGCAAGGGAGCCAGGGAAATGGTGTCCCCACTGCAGGGCCCTATCCTGCAGGGACTTTCTCCCATTCTCTTCTTTTTTCCCCGTTGATGTCGCAGAAGGTTTTTAGAACTTTTCAGGATCAGGCCTATAATTTGTAAAGTGCTGACTTTGGTGGAGTGATGCCACGGATGAATTTGGTGCAATGTAGTATACTCTCCTTTTTAAAAAAATATGTGTATTGGGGCTTTTGCTTTGTGGGTCTCTTAGACTGTAGTAGACTCAGTGAAGTCAGTGGGAATCTTTTCCATTTACTTCAGTGGTTTTTTACATGAGGGTCACAATGGGCCACGGCCCAATGGGACTAGAGCCCTGTGTGGATACAAAGTTTGTATTCACATTAGATGCACAAACATGGTCTGTGGATATAAAGTAGATATCCTCAGATTTTCAGGGCTCTACCAATGACCATGTATTAGAGAAAATGAACAGGCATCTGCTCAGTTGGAAATCAGAGTAAGAATACCTTGTGTAAAAGTGAGAGAATTTAAATGCAGAATATAGTAATCAAAATTAGAAAATTCCACTTCCTTTCTTAGTATCAGTCACTGTGTGCACCGCAATGCAGTCGCAGATCTTCAATTTAAGGATTTGGGGGTCTGAAACAAAATGACTGAATTTGGAAAACATACTGGATTTAAAAAATAAGGCCGTTGTCTAATGTGTTGAATCTAGAAATATCAGTCGTAGGTTACCCTTCAAATACAGTCTGTGATAGGAGACACAGATGCATAAGGAGAATAAGGTGTTTTTTTGATGCTAATATTAACTACAGGAATTCCAGTATTTTACAGTTTGATAATATAATTAGCTAATGTTTTGACTAGACTAATTCAATAATGATGCGTAGAAAAGTGCAATTTAATCTCGGCACAGAAACTTAGACTGTTTGCCTCATTGCATTCTGTGTCTTAATTTCTATTTTAAATTAAATGTCTGTGACTTCTCAGTATTTTATATTAGAAATCTTCCTTTGTACAGCTTCTATTTTGAATCACTAATTAATTTAATGCAAAAGTTAGTTCTATTATGGGATTACAATAAATTGAGAACTTTATTTTTCCTCAATTCTGCATGTATAACTTCCATTAAAACCATTGTGAATCATACTTGCGTTCAGGGGGATATACACCATTTCTGCGCCTTCCCAAATGTTTCCATTACTTTTTAACCATTTTTCTGTGCTTCAATTTCCTAAGTATTTGTGCTTCCATTTATTTGTGCTTTCCTTGAGTAAAAAAATAAAATAAAATAAAATAAAAAATTACTCTACAGAAACACCTGTCTGTTGACCAGCAAGTAAATTCTCTTTTGTGTACATTTCTGGCTAGTGGCTCTTGGTGTATATGATACCCACTAAACAGAGCAATTGGCTGTCAGTGATTAGGTAAGTATCCTGCCCTCAGAATTAGTGAGCTGTCTATATGGATAATGAGGACATCCACGTTACATTGGAAGCGACTACAGATAATAAGGGATGTAATCCCTCTTGTTTCAGGATGTTGGCCAGCCAGTCACTGATGGGTGGTATAGTAGAAGTTTCCCCTGTGTGCAAGTTATTCTGTGGCTGTCCTTTACAAGTTTTCTTGCACCTTCCTCTGAAGCATATGGCATTGCTACAGGATATTTACTGTCCTGTTCCTATTTACTGTCCTGCAAGGGGTCAATTCTTCAATAAACGTAGAGAAGCCTCCTTCTCAATTGTGTACTTAAATTTGGACCTGTTCCCACTGAAATCTATGCTAAAGCTCCCATTGACTTTAAAATGGTAGAGGAGTGGGCCCTTAGCCACTTATATTAAACACACTTGGTGTTTCTTATTTGCTCTTGGACTACCTAATGCTATTTCAGTACTCATAAGAGACCTGATGTGACCTAGCTCATTGGCTTGTCTAGTAAGCACTGAACTTGACCTAGCTGACTGAGGCTTTTGTGAGTTTACAGTCTTATATTTTCTAGAACATTAAAGAAAAATATTTACGGAAGGGTTACTCAGGGCAAATGTGGGAGTGGCTGTGTTACATGCTGTTTTACTCAATAGCGTATTTCTGATGGTGTAATGGAACTTATTCTTTTCTAGGGGATCAGCAGCCTTTTCAGTTCCTTAAAAGTGGTGCGACTTCTACGCCTTGGTCGTGTTGCGAGGAAATTGGACCATTATCTGGAATATGGTGCTGCAGTACTAGTGCTGTTGGTCTGTGTCTTTGGACTAGTGGCCCACTGGCTAGCCTGTATATGGTACAGCATTGGGGACTATGAAGTTATAGATGAAGTCACTAATACAATCAAGACAGACAGCTGGCTCTCCCAGTTGGCGTTGAGTATAGGGGCACCCTATCGGTACAATACCAGCGGCTCAGGGCAGTGGGAAGGAGGCCCCAGCAAAGACTCGTTGTATATATCCTCTCTCTACTTTACCATGACAAGCCTTACAACAATAGGATTTGGAAACATAGCTCCAACCACAGATGGAGAGAAGATTTTTTCGGTGGCCATGATGATGGTTGGCTGTAAGTAGAATCATTTTATTTTATTTTGCATGTAGATCTTTGCATTAGTACAGTATTAAAAGAGAAATATTTAAACCATATGCATTGGATCGTTGTACTGTTAGTTGCATTTTCAGCATCCTATGCTTGGCATCAGCACTCTTGACACACAGAGTATATTTTAGCATCTTCCACTGCACATAAATAACCAGGGAATAAAGCTGAAACCACAACTGAAAAATTGAACAATTTTATTGTCAGAGCTTGTGATTAGACAAGGTTAAGTGTGATCACTGTTGTATAGTGAGGCTAGGATTTCTTTGCATTTTTAAAGATCATTTTGCGTACATTTGAAGTGTCTTAAATTGAATTTGGTTAAAATTTGCACACACACACTGATGGTGCCCAGCTGAAATTAGCCCATAGTATTAAAACAATCAAGGTGTCCTAGCTGTTTTTCAAAAAAGCGTGATGATTGCATAAGGTGTTTGTGCCTTTATCGCATTGGCTTGGTTTTACTGTAAGCTCTATTTTTATCTCCGGAGAACAGTAACTTTTGTCACCATGGAAGCTGGAGGTAGAGGAGATCATTGCAAGAAGCTATATTGTACCTCTTCTCAGTTTCCTGCTATTTCGCAGCTCCTGTAAAATGGCTTTAAAATGATCATACAAAGGACTGTTTCTTGTTTTATGCTGTCTAGGCAAGAGCACTGGACAATTCTTTTGGTGAAAAATCATCTTCAAAATATAGCATTGTTTGAGTAGCTGGCAAATGATAGCAGGGGATTGTTGAAAAATGTAATAAATATTAATATAATATGGGTGAAAGAGGGAAATATTTTATTGTTGAATAATCATAATACTTGGCACTTCTACTAATGCTTTACATTGTCAAAGCTCTGTACAACCACTAAGTGATTATATAACAAAGATGGAAACAAAACCTTTCAAATTAGGATCTGCATAATCTCTTTGCTAATTAACTCAGCTAACACCTGGGTCCATCTTTGCAAAATATTGAACTGTAAAAAGCAACTTTCTTTAAACTCCACAGCTTATTAAACCTATTTACTATTTTTAACACGTTCAGTTTGTTTTTAAGATTGAGGGAATCAGCAATCTGACTGCATGTCTACAGTGTGGTGTCATACAATTTGCTTTTAACGCTTTTTTTGCGTAATGTGTTTCAGTTAACCTTGCAATCTATAAAAATCAACTCCCCAAAGCTAGACCATTATTGAACTACTGTGTATCTGACATAGAAAATACACAGGTGGTGATTAGCTGCACATTTTTTGTCGATGGTATTTGATACTATGTGCAGAAGTCTGAGTACTGGGACAGTAGAATGATTTTACAGCATCTTAAATATTTCAATAATCTTATTTTCCTTGCTTTTTTTGGAGAGCTCTAATGCTGTGCAGAGGAAGTGACTTTCACAGGTAATTGAACAACATCATTAAATGACCTGGGGCAGGACAGGAGCGGAGGAAATGGGGCTTGTCGTCATCTTTGCATTTCCTGCAACTAGGCACATTGTTTTTACATTCTTCTCTGAAACCTGTGGTAGAGATATGAAAGACACATGCTGGAACTAAAGGTTTGATATTAACAAAAGTCTTTGCCCATCCCAGAGGCTGATATCGATAGTGATCCTAAGTGTTATCAAAGTGACACACAGGCTGGGCACATCCCTATCATTGCAGAACTTTGGGCTGTATAAGTAGGGGCAGTGCCAGCAGATCGAGGGACGTGATCATTCCCCTCTATTCGGCATTGGTGAGGCCTCATCTGGAGTACTGTGTCCAATTTTGGGCCCCACACTACAAGAAAGATGTAGAAAAATTGGAAAGAGTCCAGTGGAGGGCAACAAAAATGATTAAGGGGCTGGAGCACATGACTTATGAGGAGAGGCTGAGGGAACAGGGATTATTTAGTCTTCAGAAGAGAAGAATGAGGGGGGATTTGATAGCTGCTTTCAGCTACCTGAAAGGGCGTTCTAAAGAGGATGGATCTAGACTGTTCTCAGTGGTAGCAGATGACAGAACAAGGAGTAATGGTCTCAACTTGCAGTGTGGGAGGTTTAGGTTGGATATTAGGAAAAACTTTTTCACTAGGAGGGTGGTGAAGCACTGGAATGGGTTACCTAGGGAGATGGTGGAATCTCCTTCCTTAGAGGTTTTTAAGGTCAGGCTTGACAAAGCCCTGGCTGGAATGATTTAGTTGGGGATTGGTCCTGCTTTGAGCAGGGGGTTGGACTAGATGACCTCCTGAGGTCCCTTCCATCCCTGATATTCTATGATTCTATGAACTATCCAATGGGATTGGTGACTGGGATTGTGGGGATTAGGGTGAAATGGGACAGAGCCTGCAAATCTGCATGTACAGAGAATGAACAGCGAGGGGGCAAAATCCTACCTGCTTTTTTCAAGTGTCTCATCTCATTGGCATTGCTGTAGCTACTCATGTGAGTAAGGTGAGCAGGATTTTGCCCATAAAAGGGAGATACAGGGAGCAGAACCTAATTTTTTTATCTATATTTTAAGATTAAATCTGTAGAAATTTGGGTCTTTTTGCAGATTTAATAGTGAATGTTTGAGGATCTGATTGTAAAAGATGGGCCCATATAAATCTACATGCCCAATTATGTGGGCCTAATTTGTGCATTCACATATCATAATTGTGAGTGCAATGTAAACTTAAATCTAAAACAAATGGGTTGCTTTATTGCTTGCATGGCTAGTTAGATGGCTAACTAGCCATGGCTGCTTGCAAATATCAGGCTTGTGCGTTGCAGTCATGCTATATACGTACACTAATTAGGCCTGCTGGATTGTGCGTGTGTATTTGAGTGTGTACGTCTGTCATAAAAGATGGTTAAGGGTTAATGTCTCTTTTACCTGTAAAGGGTTAAGAAGTTTAGTGAACCTGTCTGACACCTGACCAGAGGACCAATGCGGGGGACAAGATACTTTCAAATCTTGGTGGAGAGAAGTCTTTGTTTGTGCTGTTTGTTTTGTTCATTGTTCGCTCTTGGGGCTAAGAGGGACCAGACCTGCACCCCAGGTCTCCCCAGTCTTTCTGAAACAGTCTCTTATGTTTCAAAATAGTAAGTACTAGCTAGAAAAGGCGGATTAGTCTTATGTTTGTTTTCTTAACTTGTGAATGTGTATTTTGCTGGAAGGATTTTACCTCTGTTTGCTGTAACTTTGAATTTCAGGCTAGGGGGGAGGGAGTCCCTTTAGGCTATATGAATTTGAATACCCTGTAAACATTTTCCATCCTGACTTTACAGAGATAATTTTTACTTTTTCTTTCTTTAATTAGAAGCTTTCTTTTTTAAGAACCTGATTGATTTTTTTCCTTGTTTAAGACCCAAGGGGTTTGGGTCTTGGGTCTGAACTCACCAGGGATTAGTGGGGGGAAAGGGGGGGGGAAAGGTTAATTCCTCTCTGTTTTAATATACAAGGAGTTTGGATCAGTGTAGTCTCTCAGAGTAACCCAGGGAGGGGGAAAGGAGGGGGAATGGTTTATTTCTCCTTGTTTTAAGACCCAAGGGGTTTGGGTCTTGGGTTCCCCAGGGAAGGTTTTGGGGGAACAGAAAGTGTGCCAAACACTATATTTTGGCTGGTGGTAGCGCTATCAGATCTAAGCTAGGAATTAAGCTTAGAAGGGTACATGCAGGTCCCCACTTTTTGGATGCTAAAATTCAAAGTGGTAAAAATACCTTGACAACATTATTGACAATTTGACTGCATGAAAACCAAAAAGGAGCTATACAAGGAAGAAAGCATGCAGGAGAAACTGTACTAAGCCAGAAAAGAACGTTTTCCTTTGAGAGATGCTAAACTATAGTGCTAATCCTGTAAATGTTTGCTAATACCAGTAGTTTGGTATTGGCAACATTTTTCTAACTGCCAAATAAATGTCTTAAGCTTAGCATTGGAAACAGAGATAGTAATTCCTCACAATCCCAATTGCCTACGCATGCAATCTTCAGCTATGAAATACATTATTTGCTGTATTATCAACAAGCAGTGACTTGTGCAAGCCTAAAGTTTGCTATTTTCAATGGTGAAGTTATCTGGAGGAGGAAAGTGTATCTGGAGAGATTATATGAGTGGCCAGCATTCCCAAAAGGCATTCATTTAAAAACTAATGAAGCATTAAAGCTGTGCAGATGACAGCACAGATTTCCCTATGGAAAAACAAAGTGAATGTGGTTGGCTGTACATTTGACAGATCTTTGGTCACCTGGCTGTTCATTGCAGTCACGTCTGGCAGGTTGTTTAGTCTTTCTGAGAGAGATCACCTTTCCTCTTTCAGGAGAGAGTGCTTTTAGCAACTACACTCCATGCTCATACAACATACCTTGGCTATCTCTTTGCCTTACTCAGTCCATCTTGGTGTTTAATGCTAAGTTAAAAACAGTTTTGTTTGCTGCATCTGAACTTTTAAAAAGATAAACTATAATAAACAGTGCTGCTTTTATTGTAAGGCACCTGTGACTCTTGAGTGAAATTTGTGCTGTATAAATTTATATTTTGTTTTTGTTGTTTCTGGAGGCGGAAAGTGCATTGGGAATTTAATTTATTATAGCTCATTTTACTTTGATTACGTCATTGCATCTCCTCTACTGCACAGATTGAAGAGAGCAGACATATCTGTCAAGTCTCTTGCCTGAAGCAGTGGTATCTTATCCTTCATGAGGGACCTTTCCCTCAAGCCTCCCATTATCTCCTGGCAATTTACGCTCTCCCCTTATGTGTTCCAATTTCCCCTTTTGTGATTTCCTCCAACAAAGTCCCTGTTACACTAGATCTGCAGCTGATGTCTTAGAGTAACTGAATGGGTTTGGTCAGTTTCACATAATTGAACATGCTGGGTAATGAGCCTAAGGTTTGTGGCCAGGAATGTGAAACTTACCAAATCGGGTGACTTTCATTTTAAAGTCCATGGGTTGGGGTTGAAGACCTGGTACTGCAAGATCCTTACAGGAGAGGTTCTGAGAAGAAAGAACAATAGTGAGAGAAAGAGGCAAAGGGGAAAAGGATTGAGGGTAAGGAGGAAGATGTAGGAAGGTGGGGTTGCATACAGAAAGCAGACAAGCCATCAGAAAACAGAAAAGAGCACTGGGATGAACAGGGAGGAGGAGGATTAGGGACAGTTCTTCAGCACAATGCTTCATTTCTTTGCTGCCAGCAGTGGAAGGATTGTCCTTGGTTAGGGCACTAGCCTGAGACTTGGGAGATCCTGGGTTCAGTTCCTGGCTCTGCTGGAGACTTCCTACATGACTGCAGTCTCTCTGCCTCAGTTCCCCATCTGTGAAATGGGGATAATAGCACTTCTTTCCCTCACAGGCGTGTTATGAGACAAAACACTTGTGAGGTGCTCAGATTCTACAGTGCTGGGTGGCCAAAGAAGTAACTAAGATGGATAGAGGGAGAGCTGTGGAAACTGCCACTTCCCTCCCCTCTCTCAATTGCATTTCAGGTCTGGCTGAACTATGTGGCCAGATCTAGGCACATATGCATTGATCAGCTCCTATCTCTGCTTGGCACATGCTAGTGCTCCTCTGACTAGTGCTCAGCTCTGCTTTGGCGGGAAAGAGGCAGTGAGTAAAGAGCACACGAGCAGCAGAGCCTGTTTTAGGGGCGGGCTCTGGAAGGAGGTGGGTTGGAGGGAGGAAGTGACGCAGGTAACGAAAGGAGGAGAGAAAACAAGATGGTGTATGTTGGGAGCATTGGGAGTAACCAAAGCCATATCTCCCCCCAGCACCAAGAAAATCATCCTGTGCTGCCTCCTGCTCTGGAACTTGGCAGCTGTGGATGAAATGGGAGGAGAGCCAACATGGTATCCTTCCTGCCCATCAACCTGCAGAAACCCCTGCAGAAGAAGGGATGTGATGGGCTGCTTGGCTGTCTGTGACACCATGCCTTGGGAACCTCTTAGGTATTACTGTTGCCTTTATCAGCATGAAATCTCAGAGACTGTCCTCTCAGAGAGTGCCTGGTGTGCGCAGGGAGGAAATAAATGGCTTCGGAGGGAGCCATTCTGTCCAGGGACCTATGGAGGGGCTGGCCCATGGATTTCCCCACAGAGTCTGGAATGCTTGTGCTATGGTGTGGCCCTGCCTTCTTCTCAGATCTACCAACCACTCCTCTCTACTAGGATGCTACTTCTGGGCCTCCTGGCATTGTCCTGGTGGGAGTAGGCCATGCCTAAGCAGGAGCCCACAGTCTGTCCCACTATTTCACATACATGTGAACATCTCAAATGCAGCAGCACTAAAGTTCAATGTTTGCCTCTCTGCAGGGATTGCAGTGCTTCAATAAGTGGAAGATCATAGCCGTGTTATTGGAGAACACCTGAGACAACGAGTGTTTAATGTTGTCTGCTCTATCTCTGAATATGAAACCCCCAGAAGAATCTCTTGTTCATCCCTTAGCCCTCGAAAGACCCTTGAAGTTCTGTTTGGCCATTCTACCTCTGAGCGGATATTGTAAAATGTAGCCCAGGCTTCCCTTGAGAGTAAAAAAATAGGTGGGTTTTTTTGGTTTTTTTTTTTACATTGACTCATCCTTAAAAGAATCATTGGGTTTAAATTACAGAGGGAAAAGTTTGCTAATTCAAGCTAGTTTTGTGACGGCTCATCATAATTTATGTGGTTGTAAACCTCCTCCAGAAGCTTTGCCTATTTCTAGTAGTTACTGCAGCAATTTCCACAAAGCGCAGTTACAGAGTATTATCATGTGAGTTGCTATCAGCCTTCAAAGGTCAAAACGATGACAATTCTTTTGGCACTAAACACGTACAGTATGATGCCTTGCATCTATAAATTGGAAACAGTGAAAACATAATTATTTCCTGTAGTTATGATTCAGCCTTGTTACGGTTTGTGGGAAGCTTTCATTTCAGTAACATTCCCCTATTTTAGTTTTACAAGCTGGAGAGACATTTATTGCAGAAAGTGGGTCAGGTGTTCTCATCTGATACACCTTTCCTTGTAAAAGAGCCCTTCCTAATGAGCTGTGAGTGAACTGTGCTGAAACAGAACCTTCTGAAGGCTGCAGCTCTGCTTCCTACACACCAGGTTTGCGTTTTCTCAGGTTCAGATCCCTTGTTTGGAAGTGTGATGTGGTCTGCTTCCAGTGCTAAGATAAGTTGTTGCTAAAAGCCAGCAAATAATTCATTCCAGAGTATTCTTTTATTGTTCAAGTGACGTTAGTCAATTCATTTTTGGCCAGTTGGGTGCTGTGGGCGTGTCCCAGGCAGGGCTATCTAGCAAATGTGTTAAGCAATGGCAAAACCTGTACACCAGTTGAGCAGTGAATGATGCCTTAATTGGAAGCGGGAGCTTGTCTGGCAGATTTCCAGGCAAGCAGTCCCACGGGTCTGTAGGATTTAGTTTTAATTCCTATGAAAATATATATAATAGAGCAGCTCCCAGCAAAAATCATTACCGGCCATGGAGATTAAATCATACTTTGCACAGCAACAAATAATAACAGGCTTGCAATGGAATATGAATGAGGAGGATTTATGTCTGCAAGAATGCACTGGACTGTATGTTTAACGATGAATAAAATACGGCACTCTGAGTGCTCTACTGTCTCATATGATGGTTCGTCCTATGTACAGAAGTTTCTTCCTTCTGCTTCTCCTATCAGCAATGGTAGGTGTAGGAGGGACATGATTCCTTCCTGCCCTCCCTGGTCTTCTGCTCCTGGGACAGTAGGAGGCTTTGACCTCTCTACAGCCAGTGGAGGCCTCATGCCTAACTCTTCCTGGCCAATTTGGGCATGTCTAAACTGCGTTGTAAATGTGGGTCTGTGGGACCTGCACTTGTGGACTCCACGTTTCCAAGTCTTCAAACTACATTTTAAACCTGGGTTTACAGTTGCTGGATCTGGGTCTGACAACCATGCTACTGCATCCACATTGCACTATACAGACTGTATGTGTCAGGACTGCAGCTTCAGCTGAGTCCACACTGCAAAAGGACAGGGCTTGGACTTCAGTCGCAGCAGGACTCATGCTAGGACCCAGGTCCTGAGTGCTTGCTGACCCGAGTCAGAAAGATTTGTGTGATGGGGTAGGGAATTTTGAGCCCAGGTTTACAATGCAATAAAGACATACCCTTTGAGCCCCTGGGAAGTACAGGGCCAGTGGGTGAGAATGGGCAGGGCCCTTTGCACAGTTCCTTTAAACAAGAGCAGAATGAAATGACGGAGAGCTCTAGCTGCTGCTGTTAAAATGTGTCTTATTCATAGCACCCAAAATTGTGACAGGCACATGGACAGCCATCCATTCACAGAGACATGGGCTAGGCGGCCGGAGGGCTCGTCTGCAAATCTTGTCCCTTGAAGGAGGTGGCATGTAGGCTGGGATTATAGCTCGCCTCCTTTCCTAACAGTTTCTTGAACACAATACAGAGATCCTGCTCTGCTTCTTGATCTAGAGGAGGGAGCTGTCTACATGGTTTTCACTTCCATTCATTCCTCCTCCCCGTACTGTGCCCCAGGGCAGGATTGAGCCCTTTCTCACTTGTGGACACTTGATTGTATTGCAAAACCTGAAACTACCGTGTAGTTTGGCACCGCTCCACTTGATTGGCACCTGCCCAGGGAGACTCAGAACTGGAGCACCAGGAGTGTTGCAGGTCAGGATTGAAGTACAGTGGCAGAGCTGTGTGAGGGACTTGCACCACCAGTCACTTTCCTGCAGTATGTCTGGCTAGTCCCTCACAAGCACAGAGTTCTCCCAGGAAAGGATACATTACAGGACTAAACTCTGCCCTAGGGAAATGTTTTGAAGACATGCTGCTTTCTAAAAATGGCCAAACACGTTATGTATGTGATGATGCCTGTTGCGAACAACTGATGATGGCCCTCTGATAAAGGTGGAGCAGAACTGTAACCATTCTGTTTGGGTGTTCCTAGGAGGTGTGTCTTGTAATGACAGGACTGGAGTGTGGGTGACGGGCAGTCCTAGGTTTCACTGCTATTTGCATGCATCCATCACTGTGCTAATGGGTACTTTACAAAATAAGATACACCTGGTTCCTCTTCAGGGAAGGCCTACACTTCTACCTCCATTTAAGCTGACTCCTTGTCGGGATCAGGTGCCAGTGGGTTTTCTAGGTGAGCTGTTTTGTGTGTCTTTTCTATCTGGCTTAAGCAGGTGCCTGCTTGGTGAGATTTGAGCTCAGCCTGATTACCCTGAGAATTCAGTTCTGTAAGTACAGACCCTCCTGCAATCCTCACTTGCCCCCAACCATTGCAAGTTCAAAAGTGGGTTCATTCACCTAAAGCATTGCTACTATAGCAGACCTGGTAGAGAGCAGAGTGAGAAAGAGATGAGCCTAGGTGAGATAAAGGGCAAAGCCCTCTTTGTGGACCAGGAATTTGGTTGCTTTACAACATAGAGTCATGAATTCATGTCGGTTCACCACATTTAGAGGGCTGAAAGCTGCGTTCTGCTGTAGCTGCAGCTTCTGAGTGTTCTTTAGGGTCAGTGCCAGGTAGCACAGGCTGCAGTTAGCAGTCTAGACATGAGACGCATGAATCACTACCACTCGGCCTGAATCAGAGTGTAGTAGGATAAAGGGAAAGAAGGCATTGCTGGACACTGCTGGAAGGGCAGGGAAGGATGGCGAGGAATCTTGTAAGAAATTGACCCCACTGCTTTGATTACTGGGGCGAGAGAAGCCTTCTTGTGAGAGGCAATGTCATGGTTTCTGCCAGCATCAGTCTCTATAAAACACTCCAATTTGGATCTTTTCCAACCAGGCCATGAATTGAATTGGTGACAGCAATGTAAAAATGTACTGATGACTGAGCAGTTTAAATCAGTCATGTACTGCTATTTGGTTTGATTGCCTTGTTGTGCTGCTGACAAACTTTACCTGTGTTAAGCATGGTTGAACTGGCCATCTTGAGCGAAGTTCTGCGTTTAACAGGAGGAGCTGCTCTGGGGTCGTCCAGAGGGGGTTTCATTCATGTGCCATGCACCAAAGCCCTTAAGCAGCCATGTTGCACACTGGGGTGTTCTCTTCTTCTTGGTAAGGGAGGCAACACTTGTCCTCAGTTACCATATGCTGCAGACAGCATCCTGTGTGCTAGTCACCTGCAGGCAGATTTTTAAAGGTATCTAGGTGCCAAACAATGCAGATAGGCCTCTAGTGAGATATCAAAAGGGCACTCCAGCATAGTGAGGAATCTTGTCAAAATTTCACTTGGCATCTATTTCCATCTTTAGGAGCCTATGTATCTTTGACAATCTGTCTCTGGAGTATAGCCACACCCCCTTGTTGGCAGACCACACCCTTTTGTGGGTGTGAATGAGTATGATAACTGCTCCCCTTACATAAAGCTTTCTGAAGATTAGTTTGTAAACCTGTCATGATTTGCTAGTTGGTAGGGGTAAACATCAATATTTCTTGACTTTCTAAAGCTTTCTAGAGCTAAAGGGATACTGGGTAAAATTTTCAAAAGGCATCTAGGTTACTTGGAAGTAGAGCTGGGTGAATAATGGATTTTTCGGTTTGTTGGCAATTCTGAAAAATAATTTTAAAAAATTGTTTCGGATCAAACCAAAAAGATTTGTCTGTAAATGGAAATTTGAAAAAAAAAATGGGTTGAAAGAAACATTTTTGTTTCAACAAAATTCAGATGCTTAGTTTCAGCTTCAACCATTTAAAATTGTATTTATTTATTAGTATAATTATAGGAAATTGTGAAACAGAAAGTCATATTTTGAACCAAAAACTCAAAATGCTTTGAAAATGTTGAAACAAAATATTTTGATCTTTTTGACTGAAACAATTTGGCAAAACCAGTATGAATTTGTGAAATGTTTTGGTGTTGCCAAATCTACATTTTTCACCAAAAAATTTTTTTGTTTTAAAAATGTCATCCAGCTTTACTTGGGGAAACTATATTTTCACAAGTGGCTAGGTTACTTAGAAGCCTAAGTGCCAATGGCATTCCATTAAATGTTCTGCATCCCTAAGTCACTTTTGAAAATTAGATTTAGCATCTTCAGTCACATACTCTTGAAATTTTTACTCATCATCAACTTGAATCCTAGTCAGTTAAACAAAAACAAACCACAATGTAGTTCCCAGTGCTACATGTGCCCCTGAATCTTCTGCCAACCTTGTTGTTTCACAACCATATTTTTTTTATTGTTTAAACATTGTTCTCTTCCCTGTTGCTGTGGTGAAAGACCCATACAAACATCAAGGGTAACTGACTGACTCTATTTGGGAAAAAATGTAGTCTGTATGTAAATATCAAACTGAGCAGACAAGAGATTTTCAACTGACATGTCGTGACCTCCTTGGAATCACTTGCTGCCCGTCTAGTGTTGCTAAATGGGAGTTAGGCCTAAGCTGGATCCCATCTAGATTCTCTGGGAATTTCTGGTATGGAAAAGGTAGAGAGTCATTGAACTAGATGCATAGTGCTGTGAAATGTACAAAGGAGACAAGCTGAAAAACCAGAGCTGTTTTTTTTCCCCTCTAGTGCTTTGCAATTATAGTGATCTTAGGGATGTGGAGTGCGGGAGGGGGCTCAGGGCAGGGGTGCAGGAGGGGTGAGGCAGGGGGCTCAGGGCAGGGGTGCAGGAGAGGTGTGGGATGAGGCAGGGGGCCTGGCACCATGCCCCTGCAGCCCCTGAAGGAGGGAGGGCAGAGGGCTCCGTGCGCTGCCCTTACCTGCGGGTACCTCCCCTGAAACGCCCATTGGCCGCTGTTACCCGTTCCCAGCCAATGGGAACTGCAGGTAAGGGCAGCGCGCGATGCCCTCTGCCTCCCAGGGCCGCAGGGCCGTGGTGCTGGCTGCTTCCGAAAGCAGCGAGAGGGCCCGCAGCGCCACGGGGGTGGCAATCCCACGGGCTGGATCCAAATCCCTGACAAGCCGGATCTGGCCCGTGAGTCATAGTTTGCCCACCCCTGTCTTAGCTGTTACCTGTAGCAATAGCAGGTAAAACGCTTTGACAGAAGAATAGTTTCAGGGCCATTCTCAACTTTGCAGCCTTAATGTTCTCTAAACATACCATAGTATTTTATATGAAATTCTCCTCGAACTGTTGAGGAAAGAGTCAGACTGTAAAAGCACAAGTAGCCTAAATTAAACGGTGGTAGAGTTACTCCTAGAAGTCAGAAGAATTGAAGTAAAAGAATCGGATCATACAGCACTCTTTCATCAGTATTCAGTCCATAAGGATTGGTGATGATACAATGGATTTTCTTGACAGAAGAACTGTGGGTGTGTTCTCTTTTGTTTTGCTTGTATTCCGAAATGGTGGCAGGTTTAAAAATATTCCGGCAGTTAGTTTGTAGCAAAAACATATGTGCCTCTGATGCAAACAGCTGTACACTATAAAACAGCCTCTTTGGGAAGTGTTAGTGGAATTCTTATGAAGTTATATCTAAAGCAGGGTCATATATGCTTCATTTCTGTTATTATTGGGTTGATTAATTTAAATGGATTTATGGTCTTTAGGAAGAGGGGGGCAGAGATTAGGAGAGGAAAGAGTGAAGAAATGGTATTTAGCTGTTTCTGTACAATGTTATCTAAAATGACTGAATATGACTCAGTCGTAGATTTAAAAAGCTGCCGAAGTGTATATGGGGGAACCCATAGGCAGTGCTTCTGCCTACTTACAGATTATACAACTGAGCACCTGAAATATCCATCCTCTGATGATGTGGGGGCGGTGCTCATGTTTTCCCGGTATACCCAGAACATCACTCTTTCTCAGTAAGCAAGGGTTTTAATTACCCATCTCAACCACAAAAGACCTAGTGTGTTATATTACATAACATATATAAACAAATCCTGTGGTATCCCATCAGACCATTTAGCTATAGATCTTTAATTTGCAAGTTTAGTTGCAGATCACTTCATTAAATCAAACAGCAGCTGCTGCTCTCCAGCCACCCAGCTCTAAAGGCAGCAGTGCAGGAGTAAGGGTGCCATAGTCTGGTATTGCCACCCTTATTTCTGTGCTGTTGCTGGCGGGGTGCTGCCTTCAGAGCTGGACACCCAGCCAACAGCTGCTGCTTTTCGGCTGCCCAGCTCTGAAGGCAGTGCAGAAGTAAGGGTGGCAGTACTGTGAACCCCCTAAAATCTTGTGGACACCCCCCTCCACAATTCCCTTTTCACTCTGGACGTCCAATTTTAGAAACACTTGTCTTCCCGGTGAAATCTGTATAATATAGGATAAAAGCACACAAAAGACTAGATTTCACGGTCCGTGATGCGTTTTTCATGGCCGTGAATTTGGTAGGGCCCTCTTCATGACACATAGTCAGCAGGCTTCTACTTTGTATGCTTGTTAGTTATGCATTTCAGTTTGCAAACTGGTATTTTCATCTTGTCTCCTTTAAAACCATGTTCTGAAGTGTCCCTAGTCTCTGTTTGCCAGAAGCTGGGAATGGGCAACACGATGGATCACTTGATGATTACCTGTTCTGTTCATTCCTTCTGAAGCACCTGGCATCAGCCACTGTCAGAAGACGGGATATTGTCCTAGATGGACCATTGGTCTGACCCAGTGTGGTCGTTTTTATGTAATAATGAGCTAATTTTTTCTGCAACAAAGTACTCTAGTTCCCCATTGTATAGTATTGGGATTGGGAGGAGAGGTGGGGTCCCGCAGAGCCGGATTTAAGAAGCAAGCTACAATATGAAAAAATATTGGAGAGCTCCTGCCCTAAGGAAATGCTGACTTTTCCTTTAAATCAAGGTATTTCCCTGCCTAGATATTGTCCTTGTTAAATGTCAGAACTGGAGAAAAAAGTGACATCTTTATATGTCTGGAGAGGCTTAAACATCTGAAAATGACTAATAAGTTTGACAGTAGGAAATAAGGTTTCGGTCCAATGGGAGGACACAGTGCAGTGTAGTAGCATTGCAAGTTAATCACATTGTTGTCATGCAAAAACGCAGTGTATTTAATGTTTATAGAGAGACTTGAAGTACTTTTAATAGAAGGTGCTAGACACCGTAAAATATGAAGAATCCTATTGCATTTAATGGCCATGCCGCAACCCATATCAGGTTCCTCAGCGTCTGTACATTTTTCTCATGTCTTCAGTCCAAGTGCCGTGGATCTGATGGAATCCAGCCCGAACCCCCCACCTACTCACAACCTGGGGAAGTCCCCACTTGATGAAGAGCCAGCATGTTGTCTTCTTTATCTTCCTCCTTGCAGGGCTTTGTGCAGGGACCAAGCAGGGGGCAGGGCATCCATTGCTAGCTGATGCAAGTGTAACCCACTAATATTTTAGTATTTTAGGAAATAGTATCAGAATTATTTATTTAAAAGAGGAAATAGAGGTATGTAGTAACCCAGTAGTGAGTGTGTGTATTTTCTCTCACTTTTAAACAAGTGAACAGAGAAAGAAAAGTAAAAACAATCAAAAAACCAAAATGATATTTTTAATGTCACCAATATAAGCACTTCTGGTTTTTTTTTCATTTCAAATGTTATTGTTGAAAAGCCTAAAAAAAATCCAGCAAATTTTTGAACAGAACAACAATTTTTTCATTTCTTTTTAAATTTTTGAGGAAAATTAAAATGGAATTTTGGATCAGTCCTGCTGCCAATGTTTAACCGGTATTAAAATAAGATAGAAATAGGTTGTACATATTTTTCCGTGATATTGATGTCACAAGTGACATCACTTCTCATTGAGACGGCTCTCATTACCTGAAGGCTCTGTGATGCCATTTTTTAAATGTAAATTCTTTTCCTGTTCTGAAAAACAACTCTATACAAATGGCATCTTGTGGTTCCAGGTTTGCTGCTTCTCAGTGAAAGATGCTCAGTTTCTGAGCAAAAAAAAAGACTACTTTTAATTGGCTACAATGCCACATGATATTTTTAATTCAAAATGTCCTTTTTTTGCTCCACATACCCCAGTGAGTTTCTCCCCCCTAATATAGTAAAAGCCCAAATGAACAAAACTGGAACGGACAAACCGTGTGTGCTCAAGCACCCTGATCACGCTTATTGTGCTTACATCTCTTTCTCCAACTCTTTATCTCTTCATTGTGTTTTTGGATTGTAAGCTCTCTAGAACAGGGATTGTGTCTTCCTATATGTGTGTAAAACATATAGCAGACTTGGACCATGATGGCAGCCTTAATTCTGGCATTTCTCAACTTTCCAGCGCTTGACTTGGCAACATTAAAAATGTTCCTTTAACATACTTTTTGTGCGCAATTGCCTAGGTTTTTGTGAAAGCAATTTGGAAAAGCAAATTCCATCATGTGGCATTACAATGACACCAACATGGCTCCTTAGTGGGGTTGGAACCTTTAGATCCATGACCACAGATCTCTGCCATGTGAGCTAACTGAGTAACTGTTAGCAGTAGTAAGTTGTCATCCTCTGTGTAGTCCCCCAGTGGAGGGAGGTGGAATGCTTTGCCAGTTGATTTCACAGATATTTTCTGAGGAATGGCGAGACTCTGGACTCTTGAGTTCCATTCCAAGCTCTGGAAAGGAGTGTGCTCCTGTGGGCACAAGCTCTTCTGCCTCTTCCTCCCCCCAAGTGTAACCTCTTCTGCAGTCCCTCATCCTACCTACCTCTTTTCCATCCCTATCTGCTCATCTCCCCATCTAAACAAACCCAGTTCCCTCTCCCCAGACTTCTCATCAACATCCCAGTCTTCTTGCCTGGCCAGTCCCAGTTTCCCCACCCTCCCGCCCCCTGCTCCTCATACATCACTCTCCACAACCCTGGCCTCCAGTCCTCCCTCCACGTATGTTCCTCATCTCCACTGGCTCTCAGTCACAATCTCCTTCCACTGGCACATTGTCCAGTCTCCATGTCCCACCCTGGTTCCTTGCCCCAATCTCTGTGCCCAGCCAGTTCTGGTCTTTCCCCATCCAAATTCCCAGTCCCATCTTTCCTCTCCCTGGCTCTGCCAACTTTCAGTCACAGGGTCCAACCCCCCAGCTCTTTGTCCCAATCTAGTCCCTCTGCTTCCCAGGTTTGGCTCTGCATTTGAATCAGTCAGCTTCTTCCTCCATGTTATATGGGCCAAGCAGGATCACTGAGTGCACAGAACGGACAGGCGTCCTTCCAGTTCTAGGGCCCAGACTCAGAACAGCTCATAGCAGCCCAGAGCTGCAATTGCAGGGAAAGGACTGTTCAGCCTTGGGCTGGAGCATGATCATTATGGATAGAATCTTGGGAAATTTAGCTGCTAAAATCTAAGAAGTCTCTACAGAATATGTCTGACTTGCATTTTTTTCAAGGGCTTATAACCTGGCCAAATTTGGGCAGATTTTCACAGATACTGGAAAAGACTCATGCCTGACATAAAGGTCACCCCTCCCTCTGCTGAATTTAAAGTTCTTGGTGCAAAGCATGGGGGCTCTTGAGCTTTTCTAGGAAAAAGTGACCAGAATTTTTTAATGTGGGCAAAACAGTGGATTTCCCCCCTAACTTTGTTCTTGAAAATGGCTGAATTATTTTGCGTGCAATTTTCCAGCAAAAAATTCTGCCTGAGGCAGACACCTGGCATGGATATTTTCAGCTCACGTGGTTAACATTTGGCAAAGTTATAAGCCATGGAAAATGGGGTCTCATAATGGGAAGTGTGAGGCAACCCTAATAATATGCAGTGCTACCAGCCCTGCCTATACTTCATGCGCGTGTCTGTATAATACAAATAAAATAACTGCATTTTAAAACTTTAATTTCAGTGCTTTCACAAGATTCATTGTGTTCACTGAGTACAGCAGAAACATACCAAGTATTACAAGCAAATCATTTTAAAAAATCAGTTAAATGGGTATAGAATTCAAATCAAGCCGGTTCACTTGCTGATCATTTCATAGAAATGTGCTATACAATTTGCTTCATTGACTAACAAGGTAGAAAGATCGGTCCTGATCCAGTAAAAGCACTTAGGCTCTGATTCAGGAAAACACTTATGCACATTCTTACATCCACCTCCATTCAAAAAAGCACTTAACCACATACTCAATAAATTTCCTTAATGGGATGCTTTCCTGAATTAGGGCCTTAATCATGTGCTTCAGTTTAAGCACATGAATAGTTCCATTGACCTCAATTTTGCTTAAAGTGAACCATGTCCTGAATTGATGCCATAATGAAGGAAACACTTTTGTGTATGGGTGGGATCAGCCAAGTGAATTAGGTGAATACTATCAATTGAAAGTCAATAGAACTTGTACTGCTAACTCATGTAAGTGCTTCTAAAAATCCCACCATCCATTTCTGTATACATACAACACACAGACATTTTTTTCACAGAATGTTACAATGACATTGGAATAAATTTTCACTCCTTTATATATTAAAGATGTTATCACAGATTTCCCACTGTTTTCCCTCCTCAATAATAATAATATATTTTTGTCCATAGATTTCTAAGGAGTTTACTAAGGTAGGTAGGTAGGTTCTACTAGCACTGTTTTTATAGAAGGGAAAATAGAGGTATAGAGAAAGTAAGTGACATTCCTAAGTCCACTCAAGTAGGTCAGTGGCAGGGTTGGGATTAGAACGGAGATCTCCTGATTCAGTGGTCACCAGTGCCCTAGCCACTTGACCACTAGACATCCCATTTTTACTGAAGTATAGATAGCAATGACGATGCTGTTATTTCCAGCTTCCCTCTAGTTACTACTATGACTCTCATTAATGTAGACGTTTTCCACCTGAATATACAGTCCACCTTTGCCAAAGGAATTGCAGTGTTCTGTTCAATCAGACATGAACTTTCCATATTAGCACTTAAACTTAAAAAAAAAAGAAAAAAAGAAGAAGCTGAAAATGAAGAAAAGAAACACAGCACATGGTTCTGGCATGAGTGTTGTGTATGAAATTATTGAAAGTGCTAAAGGGTCTGATTCCTAAATAATGAAACAGGGGTGAAGATAGGTCATGCAAGAAAGAACACACAATCAAATGGCCTAGAAAAAGATGAGGAAGGAGAATATAGCAGCGGAACTAGTGATTAGAGAACCATTTCTCTCTTCTGCACCCTCTGTGAGGCACAGCGGGTGAAGGGTAAAACCTGGCCAGGCTTCCATCCCACGCACTACATCCTTGTCGGACTGTGGTCTGCTAGGGTGTGTGTGTGAGTGGGGGGATGTGTCAAGCCCTGGAGCTAGCTAGAACATATGCTTCAGCATGCTGATCTTGATTAAAAGTGAAATGAAGATTGCCTGGCAGCATGTGATGGGACCTTGCGGGGGCTCATGTGGCTGGTGCTGCTTAGCTCCTCATCCCCTGTGGCTCTCTAAGGTAAGGCCAAGCGTGCTCTCTCCATCATCACCACAGAAGGCAGTGGGCACGCTGAGATTACTCAGCTGTCTCCTCTTGGAAGATGAGCAGCTGTGTTTAGCCTTAGATTGGATTTTATGATGCAGATTTTGTGTTGCATTAGACTGGATTTCAAAACTAATAAATTCTCTTCTTGCTGACAGAACTTATTTAATATTTATCAGGGATCATAACAGAGCTGCATCATTTATGCTGTGTTAAAAGGGTATCTATCTGGTTTACAATTTTCAGAAGCTTGTAACATCACAGATACCACAGTATATTTTTGCCAATGCTGAATTTAACTGAGAACAGATTTTCTAAGGTTAAGATTGGATCCCAGTATAAATAGAAAAGCTTCAGAATGACCTATTGGCTGAATTGTATATTTTACCATAAGAATGGCCATAATGGGTCAGACCAAAGGTCTGTCTAGCCCAGTTTCCTGTCTTCCAACAGTGGCCAATGCCAGGTGCCCCAGAGGGAATGAACAGAACGGGTAATGGTCAAGTGATCCATCCCCCATTGCCCATTCCCAGCTTCTGGCAAACAGAGGCTAGTGACACCATCCTTGTCCATCCTGGCTAACAGTCATTGATGGACCTATCCCCCAATTGTTTTAGGCCCTGATTCAGCAAAGCATTTAAGCACATGCTTAACTTTAAGCACCAGAGTAATCCCATTGACTCCAGTGGGCCTAAAAATGATCTCAAAGTTACACATGTGCTAAAGTGCTTGCTGAACCGGAGGCTTTAATGAGAAAAATTGGGACCCTCCTAACTAGAATGCCTTGGGAAACAGCTAGCTATAGAGTACCACATAAGAAAGTAGGAAAATCCAGAAAGTTAATAATATATTTTAATGGCATCAATCCTTCTATTAAAATGTTTCTTATACACAAGAAAAACAGTAAAAGAGTTGTAAACATTCGCAGTATTGTAAAAGATGGTTTTTCATAAGGGCCTTTAAAAGGAACAGAATTGAGTCCTAAATGGAAACGATGCATCTGAAGAAGTGGGATTTTTTTTACTCACGAAAGCTTATGCCCAAATAAATCAGTTAGTCTTGAAGGTGCCACCAGATTCCTTGTTGTTTAAATGGAAACTATGTAATTTGTGAACACCCACTCAAACATGTGGAATTGATTGTACAGGATTTAAGAGTCGAACACGTTTGATGCAGACTAATTTGTCAGGTTGTTGTTATTTTCAACAGCCACTTGCAAGGCTGGCAAAAGTCAGTCTACGCAGACACATTGGTGAAGAATCTATTTGAGTTTTCAGAAATGCACTAATAGCTGCCCTCCTCTTTGATGATTATATGAAATAATGGAACATGAAGAAGTTATGCATTCTCCTCTTGCAATCCATTATCAGCCAGATGAGAAAGCAACAAATGGGATGTTTGCTTAAATATATCACCGTGTGACTATAAAATCAAAGGGAATAAACATAGTGCTGGATTCTTTGTCTCAGTGACACATATTTATTCTTTTCTTTGTTTATAATGCACACATCAGTTCTAACAAAATTTTTATTGGATAAAGGCATTTCATTTTGTCACTGTGACACAAAGCTGTGCAGTGGTATGACTGTTTAATTGTTTTAATGTTATTACAATCAAAATGCCGGAGTGACTTAGACTTTCTCTTTGTTTCTTGTCTTGGATATTATGGAAACAGAGCTTCTTCATGAACTGCTAAAACAATGGCACAGAAGTTGCTAAATAGGGCTGTTTTCATCCATACAGGGAAGATGCACAGTGTTAAATTGCAATCTCACATGATGTAAATCTGGAGTTACTCAAGTGGGGAGGAAAGGAGGCAGTGTAGTCTACTGGACAGGACACTTGACTGAGAATAAGGAGCCCTTGGTTCTATTCCCAGACCTGTCACTCACTTGTGATACTAGGCAGGCACTTCACATCTGTGCCTCTGTTTCCTCTCCAATCTTTGGATGACTTGTCTACTTAGATTGTAAACTCTTTTTGGGGTAAGGACTGTCTCTTACTATGTGTTTGTACACTGTGGGGTCTCGATCCTGGTTGGGCCCTATAGGTACTTCTGTAATACAAAAAATAAGTAAATAGCATAAGAGTAGGGTTAACTCCATTAAATTACTCTGGATTTACACTATTGATTTCTACTGGTCTATTCACGTAAGTAAAGATGGGCTCCTGCCTCAAGTCAACTATGAGAGAGTTCTACAGAGATCCAGATTTCACCAGGTTGTATATATTCAGGCAAGGCCAGCGAGATAAGGTGCACAACTCACTCTCAAGTACCTCCCGCTGCCACACCTTCACTCAAACATATTCTGTGATGGCCAGAAGTTAGTGATGGTCCACGCAGGGACAACTGGAGGCAGAATGGAATGAGATCTAATATCCCGCATCTACTACTCATGATTTAAAAAAACTACAATATTTTCTTTATTTACATAGGTCACAATCATACAACTATTACTGTGTGCTGTGCTTACTATCAAAAGCTTTGTGCCCAGGAGTAAACATTTTGTGGATTAGGACAGTAATCCAGCCACAGGACCCAGCAAAGAAGTGTACTTAAATTACCATAATCATGAGCTTTCTAACAGACTTCGATGTTCTAATCAGAAAAGATGGTGAAGCAATGCAGGCCTAAACACAACAGGACCATTGCTGAAATTCCTTAAATATCAAATCCCTCATCTTTTAAATTGTCATATTAGTAGATTCAAGGCAGAGTCAGTTTTACTCAACAGCATAGAGTGACATATAGAACATAGTTGAAATTTGAAAAGCTATATAAGGCATCCATATCTCCAAGCACCTTTGAAAATCTCAGCCTATATGTACAATATGTGAGGTTGTGTAAAATATTGGGTATAATTTTTAAAGCACCTAGGCTCCTGAGTCACATATGTGCTTTTGGAAATTTTATCTGTTGCCAGTGTTTATTATATTTTTTAGGAGAAGACCCTCAGCTTGTCATAGCTTTATGGAAATTAAAATTTAAATATTATATACACTGATACAAAGAGAGATAATAGTTTAAGGCATATGAACAAGTTCAGTCTTAACTCTGAATAGTCTGACTTTGGAGGAGTTGGTTTCTCAGCCTTAATATCGCATCAGCTTTAGAGTTTTTTAAAAAATAGAAAAAAAACCAGAAAAAAGATACAAGCTGTTCAGTTTGTGACACACACAGTTTCCTGATTTGGAACTCTTCAACTTAGCAATTCTTCAACGCAGATGTACTTCACTCAGGCTTCCTATACCAGATTGCCTAATTTTTTTTAAAATTGCTTTTGTCTTTCTGAGATGTTCAAGTTTTTTAGATTAACCAAAGTAACAAAGAAAAAAATATATAGTAAAATTCTGTGTTAGATGCACACAATTTTCTCCCTGTTTAATGCTCACTATATTGAAATGATTTTTATACTTGGCATAAACCTTACATTTCAATCAGTGCTACAACATAAATTGTTTGCTTCTGCCTTCAACTGTTGTTTATCTGCACATTTTCAGGGTAGAGTGAATGGGATGATGGATATTCTTTTTTCATGCACAGTTACAATAATTGAAAATTGAGAATTTGTTCAAAATTTCTAAAAGCATTTACCCTGAGATCGAGAGACTTTGGAGAATATCAGGTCAAAAGAAATTAGTCTAACACATATGAAGGAGGCTTAGAATGGAAGTTGAAATTCAGCCTGAACTGTAGAATGCACTAATTGTTTATACACTAATAAATATTTGTAACACTCTTTCTTTCCCTTTCCCAAAGCACAAAGCACCTGCTCTGGTTTAAATCCTCCAAACCCTACATTGGTAAAATATGACCACTGTCTTACTTCCTTTTATGGTAAAAAATGAAACAAAATTTCATGATAGTTTTAGATGTTCATAAAACATCCACCTCTTTTTGAGTTTCACAATAATTTCTTTTTCAATTAAAGTAAAAATTAACTTAAAAAAAACATGAGCCTAAACCTTTTACAGATTTGTCTTAAAACAAGTCACAAAACAAACGTTCAAGTTTTTTGCACAAACCTAGTAATGCTTACAACACAGCGTGCAATTTATGTTCTTTTGTCTGAGTCTTCTTTCATAATCTTTCATTCTGGAGCCAAATATAGAAAATGTATTTTTCTAAATCCATTTCACCTACTGTTTATGAAGTCTGAAAGCCTGGTAATGTAGGACAAAGATGTTTGGCCTTCTATCCTGCTGTGATCCTCAGACTATTCCTTGCATACGGTTTTTCTTAAAAGACTTCCTGTGTGGGTGGAAATTCATTTTTTTTCCATACTTCCCAAGGAGGTCACTGAAGCAGCAATTTTCTGTTAAACCTTGGATGTGGCAATGCATATGATTATAGATGGAACAATGCCATCTCTGGCACTTCAGCAGGGACAGGATTTCAACCCAGAAGTCAGTGGAAGTTTTACCATTGACTTCAACAGAACCAGAATTTCATTGCTGTTGTTTTAGTAAAGAAGTGAGGCCTTTGGAAACTACAGGCCCAATCATGCATAGAGTGCTCCATCTTGATCCTAGCGGCCTACCCTATCCCATTGGATCAAGATGGAGCACAAAGTATGGTGGGACCTATAATACTTTGGAGCCGCAAATCCTAGTAAAATAAGGGTAAGCTGCAATCTACTCTTTTATTAAAAGAAGGTTCAGTGTGTCCTGCAGTTGGACCACATTTAAATGCCCCTGTTTGGCAGTAAATATTTATTAGCTTAGAATTATCAGTTTCTATATGTGGATGTAGTATACGGATAACAACTGAAGCTTGTGTTACGTATGTATCACAGTAGCAGATGTAGTTGTTGAAAGAAGAGGTTTTTTGGATTTCATTATGAAATTATCCATGTAGCAGTGTATCATAATACCAGTTGAAGTGGTATGTGAAATAATTACTGCTAATTACATTTTCCTAATTTAAAAACATTTCCATAATCTTATTTAGGCTAAATATTTAGTTGTGTCTTTACAAGGGATGATTAATAAAATTATTTGTAAGCATGGATCAAGTTGAAACAAGAAGAGTTTAAAATTAGCTGTGTTGACACTGAATTCCCCTGTATTCACACCCTACACACAATTGTAATAATCTTTGTACAAGGTATGCCTCATGAAAACTATAAAAGTATCATTTGAAAACTAAATGATAACTCACTGATCATTAATATTCTTGAATGTTATGGATATATGCTAGTAGTATGACTAAAGTGTGTTTGAACCAAACATGTAAGGAGAAGTTTGTATAGGTCTGCCTTAGACAAAGAAACATGTATTTGATTCTCTGACCAGCCCGATCTTTCGGCAAAGGGCAAAGACAGTGAAGGGGGAAGAAAGATTATGGAGCTTCCTTCACCTCTAGTCACCATGTTGCCTTCCCTCAGCTTGAATAAATTTTACTTTGAGGACCCTAAGAAGAATCCATTTAAAAGGTTTACTAGTCTATAAAGACGGGGTGGGTGGGTCTCAGCCTCAAGTGATAAGCAATTGAATCAACTGATTGTATACAGTATTATAAAATGTATAGAGTGAGGTCTTTTCTGGAAGCTAATGACACACGAGTGATTAATATCATTGTGAAATGCCTGTATTAACACTAAATGGGGATATATGGATACTTCATGATATTGTGCTTTAAAGTCTGTGATCAAACAGGGAAACAGGTTCCCTCCCAGACCAGAGAAGGCAGCTATTTACCTGTCACCTCATCTTTGACACCTTTGTCCAGCTTGTCCTTTTCCGTCCCTCCATGAACGCAAGTTGATGCCTCACCATTCTGTTTTGTTGTGAGCATTTTCTTTCCATTTCTAGGCAAAGAGTTTTGTCATGGGATCAGCCCAGTGTGTTTTCGGTCTGCTCAGCGGTGGTTTGTGGTCTCTGGGGATCTAGTCATTGATGTGGGTTGTCTACCCATTGTCTTGCCCGTGGATTACATGACCTTCCCATCTTCGCTTTGCGTGGTACATTGCCTGCACTACATCGGTCACCTCTGTACGCCTTTTGATCTCCTCATTCGGTATGTGATCACGGAGTGATATCTTACACATTTGCCTTTCCATTGCTCTCTGGGTGACAGCAAGTTTTTCTTCCTCTGCTTTCATTGTTGACCAGCGTCCTGCTCGCTCCGTATGTCATTGCTGGCAGAACAGTGGAGTTAAACAGTTCTTTCCTTTTCTTCAAGGGCAGTTCATCATTTGTTAGAGATGTCTTTATTTTGTGGAAACGCACCCACCCTGCCTTTTGCCTCCTACTCGTTCCCCTTTGAATGCCTTGTCTCTGTGCAGTTGCTGACCCAGGTAAACATACTTGTCAACCTCCTCGATTTCTTTCCCATTTACAGTGATGATTCTGTCTGCACAATGCTCATTCCACATCCACTTCATCGTCAATGTGTTCACTTCCAACCCGATATCATGCAAAAGTGTTTTGAAGTTGTTGCAATTTGTTCTCCAGTTCTGCTGTGCCCTTTGCCAGTATTACACAGTCATCAGTGAAGAGAAGCATTAAGTGATCTCCATCAATTCTGATTTCTCCTTCCTAGTTCAATTTCTTGAACAGCAACTTCAATACTGCTTCAAACTGCTTTGGTGAGATTGTGTTTCCTTGTCTGACTTCTCTATGTATAGTAATAATGCAGGGGACATTGAATAATGTTAGCTCTGCCTAGCAATTGCGATTAACTTCTTCCAGCAGGTCAATATATCTCGAGTCGATTCAGATTTCATTGAGTGCATTGAGTACAGTGTTAATCTGCACCGAGTCAAATGCCTTTTTGTAGTCAATAAATGCAATACACAATAGTACTTTGTATTCCTTGCATTTTTCGATGAGCTGCTGAACTGAGTGGATGTGATCAATTGTCCAATATCCTGAGTGGAAACCAGCTTGTTATCTTCTTTCATGCATCTCAGTCTTAATCCGATTGTTCAGGTGTATGCGCCAATGCAGCAAGCGGAAGACGAAGTAATGGAACATTTCTACAAAGATCTGGAGAAGGTAATGCAGAAAAGATCCTCTACATAATTATCCAAGAGGACTTCAATGCAATAGTAGGTGGAAAAGAGAGCGAGAAAGAAAAGCACATGGGAAAATTCAGTAAAGGTGTAAGGAATGATCATGGAGCATGTCTGGTTGCATTCACTGAGGCAAATCATCTCCACATAATGAACATGATATTCACCTATCTCCTCTGTAAATTAAGAGTCATGGAATCAAAATAATGGAGGCTCCATTTACATACAGCATGAGGTCATCCTGCCTCTTGAAACAAAGTAACTGAACTTTGGAAGATATAAGCAAAGACAGACGCCATCCTTGGCATCCATCATTAGATGGACACAAGAGGCCAGACCTTGCAAGCCGAGAAAGATGGGTCCTTCAATCAAGGAGCAGAGGTCTGAAGTCTCTGGAAACTGATTATAGGTGAGAACCCATCTTGAACAAAGCCCGTGCCGTGCTAGGTAACATTTTAGACTGTTAAATATGTTTTCACTTTGATTTGCTTGTTACCTTTTCTCGCTGGTTTGGATTGCACCCCGGAACATGACAGCTACCCTCAGGACTTTTGCATTGTATCATATTTTAGCCAAACTTAAATGTATAAAATGGGGTAAGATGAGGATCAGTGGATTTCTTGTGCTGCTAGAAGAGAGATTTTCTGCTATCTTCCAAAGCCCTTTTCACAGCTATATGTATTTTCTTTCCACTTGGTGATTATTACTCTGTATTTTTTGAAGGATATATAAACTGCTTTTGCAGAATTAGGTTGTCAATGTTAATAAATATAGAATGTTGGAACTACTTAAGATATAAACAAGAAGCATTTTGGGTCCATTTTTAAATAATCGACCAATTTCTTTCTGCATGGATTTTACTTGCTTTCCACTTGAAAATCAGATGCATGTTTTTCCCATAAAGACCAGTTGGGTTTTTTCTCCACCTTCATGAATTTTTAAAATTAGTACATAAGTGAACACCCTTCAGTAATACTCTGTAAGTGCACAACAATGGAAGTCATTAAAAAATAAGTTCCTTCATTAATGGGAATCCTGTGTTAGGGGAATGTAGAAATTACTGAATAGCTAGCTGCATGCGTGTTGAATAGACTTAGGAGGTAGGATCTTTCCTGTCAGTGCTCCACTTGCACAAAGGCCATTTACTTGGACTTTGTGTGATGGCAAAGATTTCATCCCAATGCAGAAACTGTGTATAGTTTCAAAATGTTATGTAAATAAACTATAAGGGGAGATTATCAAAGGCACAAATGGCAGTTAAGTGCCTCACTCCCACCCCCAATTTAATAAAGAAGACTATAGATATTCTGAACTCCTTAATAACCCCAACATGCATTTTCCATTGGAGTTCAGACTTAAATAGGCACACACATTTAGCGCAAGGAGTTGTGTGAACATTGTGGCTGGTTATACAGTGGAAATATCTTCATCAAACAGGAAGTCTTTTCAATATTTAATGCTGATTTTAAAAGCAATATTTGTCGTGCATGCCCTGTTTTACTACATTATGAAAAGGAAAAGATAGTGAAAGACTGCATGTGTCGTATCTCTTCTGTGGCTTGGTTTTGTACCTGTGAACAACTACAAAAAGTGGTTTATTTACTCTCCTAATGTAGGAATCACTGGAAAATACCTTGTTAGAAGGTATACAGCAGTTCAAAGGACAAATAGCCTCCTCTGACCCAATTTATTTTATACATAACAACTGTTGTTGCTATGAGAATTGCATTATTTTCATTTGAAAATAAGGCTGCTAATAGAGGAATCCAGCAAAGCATTCACCTTTCTTACAACACTTCAGAGTCCAAAGTAATGATGAGGAGCACATCTATTTTACCTTTGTGTCTCTCAGTACTCCTGTAATTAGTGAAGGAAAGATATTTGATTTTAAGCAGCTGCACCATCTTTTTATGGATGAAAACATATGTATATTAGACTCCTAACTAGAGCTGGGTGAATAACTGATTTTTTGGTTTACTGGCAACTCTGAAAAATGAAATTAAAAACAATTTTGGTTCAGCTCAAACCAAATCCAAAAATTGCAAACATTTTGGTGAATTGAAGACAAAATTGTTTAGGGTCAAATGAAACATGTTTTATTTGACTTAAAACAGATTTTTTTGGCCATAAAAAGGCATCCCTTATAACAATTAGCTCAGTGGTTAGAGCACTAACCTGGGATGTGGTAGTTAAATTCCCCTCCTCCCCCAAACCAATTTTGAAGAACAGATTCGAAGGTGGTTCTTGCACGCTTCAGAAGCATGCCCTAGTCACTGGGCTAGGGCTCTGTCATTCTCTCTGTTGATGCTATTCCACTGTACATAAATAATTATAGTCATTGGATCAAAGGCCATGAATTTAGGTCTTCCACAAGCAAGGTGAATGCCCTAATCACCAGGCTGTTGAGTCATTCTTTTTTTCTTGGGTAGTGACATTGGCATATGGAATAAACATTCTCCTTCCTAGAGCTAAACTGAGGCTGCTGCGTCTTGCCAGAGCCCCAGTTGGCTCTCACTCCAGCCCACTGGGTGGAGAGCTAATTGTCCTCCATTTTGGATTCAGCTTGGACAAGGTGTGGGCAGTTGCTAAGTTGAATGTTTTTTTCTCTCTCTCTCTCTCTCAAACTGTTAGAAAAAGTAAAGGGACAAGGGAAAAGGTCAGCCTGGGGGGACCAACTGGAGCCCGTATTCCATGTGTTTCTCTAGCAAGCTGGAAAGTGATGGGGAGGAAGAGATGAAAAAAACAACTTAATCCTTTACATGAAACTGTCTGGGAGAGAGGGGCATTTCACAGCATCCATCACAGATAGGGCCATGTGAAGTACGCCAAAACAGAGATCTTGGTCCTTTCCAATTGTTGCATTTCATTTTGAGTTTGTGAAATTAATTCAGTTTTATCAAAACTATATGGGAATTCTTTCAAAAACAGGCCTGATTTGCAGGGAATATGGGTATGAGGGTCTATATCTGAGTAAAAAGCTTGAAAAGTTCAAAATAATAGAATTCAAAATTTTGTTTCAGCAAAGACATTGCGGAGCAAGCTGAATTTCTTATGCAAAAAATGCTATTTTGAAAAAAACACGGGAAACAATATTAACTGTTTGTGCACAGTCCTAGTAGATAGGTGTGCCATATTCGTGGCCACTTAGGGGTTGATGTCTTCCTGGATTCTTAAAACCTGCAGCTGGCTTGGCATGCTGGTGCGTACTGTTGTAATATTGTTTTGAAGTTTATTAGATGAAGAATTGTCTTCAACATCCTGGCTGAAGACAGCCTTTGTAACAAAGGTTTATTGAAATCACAGAAATAATAAAAATTAGAGAGAGGTCATTTATCAAGTAAACTTATGTACTGTAGGAACAGATGGGTTTCCCAGGAGCTCCTGTGGTGGACTGAATAAACCTTGCTACTTTAGTGGTTACAAGCTACTGAGCTATTCCTAAAATGCTTTTCAGGAGAGAAAAGATTATCTTTCTGCTAATGGTTTAGAAGCTGAACAAGGTAGGAAAAGGGCAATGTTTCTGACATATAAGCAGGCTTGGCAGAATTCAATTTTTTATATTTTTCTAATTTGGATGGATAATATCAATTTTATTTTTAAGCATTTTTAAAATTTTTATCGATTTTAAACTTTCACAGTTGGGAAATTTGAGTGTGGAGCCCTAGGCAACAGGAGGGGCCAGACAATAATTATTTAATGACAGTAGATGTTGTGATTCAAAACGTTAGTTTTATAACCATTAAAACACAAAACTGTCAATATCACAGGGCAAACATAGACTTTGATTTCAAGGTATTTACTTTCTAACAAGTTCTCAAGCAGCATTTTTCATATTTTGCCTATCTTTAAATTTCAGTTATAATGGATGGAAATATTTTTTGTCAGGGTGTGTGTGTGTGAGAGAGAGAGAGAGAGAGAGATTGTGTGTATGGTGAAATTGATGTTTACTAATTAAACAATAATCCTTCAAAGCCTATGGACAAGGGAAGTATCCATATATGAACCATCATCCCTAACAAACCCTGACCTATTTTGTCTATATCCTGGAAGAATAGTTGTTCTGCACATAGTGACACCATAAAACGGTGTGATGCAGGCAAATAAAGTGCTCAGATAATATAGAGATGAGTGCCAGCAAAGAACCAGGGTAGGTAGATGTAAGAAGTCAGTGTCCACCCCAAGAGGCTTGCAATCTAACTATAATTAAATAGCAAACCCAATAATTTTCATCAAATTAATCAATTCACTGCTATCGCTTGGGCATTGGTGGCATCTCAGTCTCCCCTCTTCTCTGCCTGTAGTACACAGTAGATTAGTCCCCTGAGGGCAGTAGTGCTTTGGTCTAATTCCAGTTGTAGAGTTTAGTGTGCATGTGACCTGTCATGTACGGAAGGTCAGATTAGAAGATCTGGAGGTCCCTTCTGGCCTTAAATTTTATGACTCTAAGTTAGTAGTTTTCAACATGTGATCTGAGGACTGGAGTATGTCTAGGGTGACCATCCATCCCTAATAGTGCAGAACAGACCTGCAATGTACATTTCAAGTCCCGGTGCTGGGCTGAATGACTCTGGGACAGCAATTGTCCCAATTCCCTGCAGTGCTGCTCCGTACCTGCCTGAGGCTCAGGGGCAGCATCTTCCCTGGAGGACCTGTCCCTGGCCAGGCCAGAATCTGAAGCCAGAGCTGGGTAGTAGCAAGAACTGCCCAGGAAGCCCAGGCCATTGTGGGGAGCCCTGGAATTCCAGAGGCTCCACTTGCCCTAGATGGCATGCCTGGGGGGTGGAGACCCAGGTCAGGGGCTGCTGTTGGGCAGGGGGAAGGTCTGGGACTCCCCACAGTGGCCCTGGCTTCCTGGGTGGCTCTTACTACTACCTGGCTTTGGCTTCTGACCTGGCTGAGGGGTGGGGCCTTGGGAATAGGAGGGGCAGGGGATGGGGCCACAGAGGGGGCAGGACTCCTGCATGTGTCCCATTTTTGCATTTTGAATATGTGGTACACTAGCTATGTCTAAGATTTCCAAAGGGCTGTGCACCTTCATTTGAAATTTTTTAGGGGGGGGGGTCTGCAAATGAAAAAAGGGTGCAAACCACTGCTGAGAGTTGTGATTTCCTCTCTTGCCATCACATTGTGGCTTATTGGGGGAGGGATAGCTCAGTGGTTTGAGCATTGCTTTGCTAACCCCAGGTTTGTGAGCTCAATCCTTGAGGGGGCCACTTAGGGATCTGGGACAAAATCAGTACTTGGTCCTGCTAGTGAAGGCAGGGGGCTGGACTCAATGACCTTTCAGGGTCTCTCTCAGTTCTCTGAGATAGGTATATCTCCATATACTATTGATGTCTTGGAGAATTTTTCCTATCTTAACATTCATTGTACTGTATCATTATTTTTCTCATATGTCCAGTACAAAGGAGGATGCTGCATATGGTATTTTGCACCCCCTTTTTAAAACCATTGGTTTTTTAAAAATTATACGTGAATTATACCTTTATCGTGTGGTCTATTGTGTGGACATCGGCCTTATAAAAACAATACAACTCCACTTGGAAAAATCAGGTAATGAAACAGATATGTCAGCACGTTGCTGGTAAATATTTTGTCACAGGGCTATGATTCCCATCCTACAGAACTGCAGTGTTATGAAGGAGGAAAAAAAGGCTTTTACTTTGTCTATGCCTGTATGTAGAGTGTGCATGTGGGGAAGTATATGTGTGTGGAGATATATTTTAGTTCAGTGTTTATATGTGTGTTTATAACAATGTCTCTATTTGTCTCTATTTGTATATAGCCCATACTTTAAGCTCTGTGAAAAAGTTTAATTTTTCATCAGTTTTTCCTTAATCTATGAAAGTGAGTCTAACATGGCCACCTGTGAAATCCTATTCAGTGTAAGCCAGTCCAACCCCCACTGAAGTCAATAGAAGATGGATCAGCCTCTGTCATTGTAAGTAAGTGATCCAGGGACACTTAACACTGAAACACTTTAAACTAAGTAGCAGTATTAAAGCAGTACTTTATTTTACCCTCTGTCAAAAAGAGGCACCAGACTGTTTGGTGCAGCCAGCTGATAGCACGTTCTTAATCAACTGCTTCCTTTTAGCCAAATTGCCCAAGTCTAACACAAAAATTAAGCTGTGCTGTTGGACTCCTTGGTGGCGGGGGGGAACTGTGATAAATTACTGCCTTGCCATATATTTTCTTTTGTTCCTGGGTAATCTTGTAAGGAATGGCAAATACAGCTCACCAAGAAGAGCTGAGTGTGCTGCCCTGTACAATAACCACAAACCTAATTCCTGCCGGGAAAAATAACACTCAGCAGCATTTACACAGCATTGAAAGAAACAATTTATGAACAAACCATTAAGTACCCTGGGACTGCACACAAAAATTGATAAGTTTGTTTTGGTTTGACAGTGGAAATGTAACATATTGTCCCCAACCTAATACAATAATCAGCTTTGATGATTATTATCTTAGTTCTGTCTGCACAGTTGCAGTACAATCACTAGAAATGTGATACCCAGTATAACTGAATTTCTTCCTTTATAATGTTCAGTTATATTGACTACATTTTAGTACAATTATTAGTCATGTAATAACAGTGAGAGAATTGTATATATTCTTCCTTTGTTGCATGTGGATAACTTCACTAAATGTTAAACAGGAATTGCCGGAGAAGGCTATATTCCTGTGTATTAGCTAGCTGTGCTTCTTTGAATTCCTGTGTGTGCAGACTTGATATTGAGTGCATTAGAATAGCAGAATTGAGTGGCTTTTATACTTGGGAGCTACTTTAATATTGAATTGTAAAAATATTGAACACTTTAAGTAGTGTCACATATGTACTCCTGATAGAATAAAAAGAATGGAGCTCAGTTAATTGCAGACGAAGGGTACTACTTATTAGGAAACATGTAGAGCCAGAAGTGAATGTGATTTCTCTCTCTCACGGAAAATAGCAGTGCTTTGTGCTCTGAGCAGCAGCATCTGAAGATAAAATCAATTTAGCCTTGAGCCAGCAAAAATCTATTCTTTTATTCAGTAGATTTAAAATATTGCTCTTCGGCATATGTTTAGTTGTACAGTGTAAATTTAACAGTAACTTAGGCCACTTAAAGGATTCATGATATTGTATCTGTTTAATTCCTATAGAAGACATCTAGTTAAATTTTTAATACTTAAATGTTATTCATACTGCGTTGTAGCAATATAAAGAAGCCTGCATTAATGCATGCAAACATTGCAGCGAGTTCCCCCCGAATGTCTACATGTTTTCTATGGCAATGGAGAAGTAGAAGTAGAATACTTGGTATGTGATATACACCAAAAAATGGACTGAGATCACCAACTCTTTCCTGTAGTCCACTGACCTCTCAACTTGCCATGGCTCAGATGGGGGACACAGTGTTGAACAAAGACCCAGAAAACAAGGGATACACAAAAATTATTCATTCAGGAGACATAAAATGCTGTGGGATTGGCATCTTAATGTAAATAACTATCTATATGCTCAGTTTCAGGATTTCTGATGTAAATAATTTCCGGCAATATAAATGGAGACCAAATTCGTGTGGCGTACAGGGAATATTAGAACTAAAACGAATGAAGTTCTTTGAAATGAAGGGTACTGGAGTGGTGTGATCAGATGGTAATGGTCTACCAGTAAAGGCTGTAGTCAAACCTAGGGCTAAAGGTAGAGGTGGTATGTGTGTGGGGAGGGGGCTTTCAGCCAAATGCCAATCTGCTGAGCCACTGAGTCTACCTTCTTCTTTAACACGTTAAAATAAGATACTGATAATGGGCATCAGCTGGATTGAATAAGCTTCAATGGTAAATGAGTAAAATAACTTTTGTGGTGAGTTGTGAGGTCTTGTAGCATATCTGCTTTGCTGCTGCATTATTCTAATGGAGTGCAAGAGGCGCACTTCACCATGACTGGTTATTTTACTGCAGCATCTACTCTGTGACAGCTACCCACACATGATAACACTTACGCCTCAAGCTGAAGTAAGTCAGCTGGAATATTTGTTGATAAAAGTAACATGCCATCCTGTCTCAAAGTAGGGACTTGTGAAAGTATCTGGTGTCTCGGATGTCTAAAGCTTGTCTCCTAAATGCATCAGGTTAATTCTTTCACAGTGCTGAGTTAATTGGTCACATGCTAACCTTGAATAATTTAATGATTTTATTAGCTAAGTCTGTGGTTAAAGAGAAGCTAGCGGTCAAGTCCCTTTTGTATGAAGTCTGCCCTTCCTTACAGTGCACACCTTCTAGCATTAGCAGTAGCCTGTTTGTTCAGCAGTACCAGGAAGGGGAATGATTTCTTCAAAAAAAATCATAAATTGAAAAGTAGCTATTGTCTCTTAAAATCTGAGAAAGTTCAGTGAAATGCGATTAATTTGGTATAGTAGCTGAATCTCCTTTTGACATTCATTAACCAAGACCATTCTAAACGTGTTCTATAACGGGCAAGGAATGAGAAAAGATTAGCTAGATTACAAATAGCCTTTTACTTTTAATTTATTCAATGGTCAGACAAGGTTAATTGGAAAACATTTTCTTTCAAATAAAAGTATGTGTTATGTTTCTAGTCACGTTCTCAGTGTCTTGGGCCTGGACTACACTGGGGAGGGGGTTCGAAATAAGATACGCAACTTCAGCTATGCTATTCGTGTAGCTGAAGTCGAAGTATCTTAGTTCGACTCTACCTGGCTGTCCTCCCGGCAGAGCGTTGACTGCTGCGGCTCCCCCGTCGACTCCACTTACTCCTCCTGTCGAGCTGGAGTACAGGTGTTGATTCGGGGATCGATTTATGGCATCTAGATGAGATCCCTGATACATCGAACACTACCCGCCAATCCAGCGAGTAGTATAGATGTACCCTTGGTCTTGGTGGTCAAAGAAACCACGCTACATGCAGGTGAAATGTGCTGTTTTGTGGTTGAATGGAGGCAGTCTGGATTTTCAAAGCAATTTACTGTCCAGAAATGTTCTGTGGGGGAAGATTTTGTAACCTTGATAGTAGAGGAGAGAAAGGCTTTCTTTGATTCCTTCGCCACCATGTTGAAGGTTTGTAGAAATTCTTTGTCCTAGATTGTCTGTATCAGAATATATTTTCCACTACCGATGCTCAAGATTTTTTTTCCTGCTTTTTTGCTGCTGAATGTCATCTCAGAGGAGGTGGGAGAAGGTACTTCTATAAATAAGTTTTAGAATTTGGCATATTTGGGGCATACCGGGCTGGTGGCTTCTTCTGGTCTAGCCTTGCACCTTCTTTTTCTGCAGACTTAATCTAAGGATATGGATTTGAGTGAATTTTCCTTGAATTTGAGCTCAGAAAGGAATATAATGGCTACTGAGCAGCACTTAGGTCACACCAACGATGTACTGCAGAGGGGAAAGACTTTATATCCCATTACTTTTCTTCTTATGGACTATCCAGTCTCCTGTAGTGCAATAATTTTAGACATGAGACTTTGGGCTGCAACATTTTAACTGCTGGGCAAGGAATTTTTCACTGTTTCCTTACGCCCCTTTTCCCTCTGAACCTAAATTACCCTGTTATGTAAAATTATCCCTAACTTACACTTCCTCACTCTCAAATTTCACTTCCTTCCTTTATTATTTTCCTTCTCTTCTTTTTGTCACACTACAGACTTAATCATGTTAATTGGAAAGTTCATTTTAAATTTGCTTTGTTGCCAAAGGCTTTATGTGCAGATACAATAAGGGGTTTATGTCCTTTATCTACTGGATGTTCAGATCTTGACTCACTAAACAATAGGCAGAAGTGAAGCTCATGCAGCTGGAACATCACCAGCTCCCACAGCCCAAGACCCTTATGTAACTACATTGCTACAGTCTGCACTCTTGTACTTGTGATCAACAAGTGGTTTTCAAGGGCAGACTTCAACAGAGTATACTGCAGTAATCTATCCTCTAGGTCCCTTGTGGGCAGGTTCATATCTGGAAGAAAAGGCTACATCTTCTGAATAGTTTGGAGATGAAAGAGCTACACTGACAAAACTTGGGATTTTATGTTCAACTAATGATCACAAATCATTGTGATTGGTTGAAATCTTCCGAATTTTGATTTTGTTGTTGAAATTTTGATTTAGAAAAACTAGCTGAATTTTTTTAACAAGCTTTTTTGGTAAAAAAAATTCATCTAGAGCTAGTTCAAAAAAATGGATCATAAAAATAATCATCAATAATTTGAATTTTTTTGGGTGGGGGCAAGAATTGTGGGGAAAAAATCCATTTTTTAAGCAGCTCTATTCCCAAATTGCTAATCCTACCAGCATGCATGGGGCAAACATCATTAGTGCAAATTTATTATTTATTCAGTAATGCTGTGTATTGAAAAGTCCAGAGTTCTTTCTACCATCTCAGATGAGCAGTGTTAAATTCTTGTCACAATAGAATCACTGCATTCCAAAATGAAGTCTCAAAGCAGCTGTGAGGCAGCCAACACTGATGGCTGTGTCATAGCCTCGCACTGGATCAGCAGACATGGTGATGTCTGTCCCATTTGTTTTGTATTCACTAAAGTGTTAGGGTGACGGTCTTATTGTGTGGTATTTGTTTAAATGCAGACCAAATGGCAATGATGTAGATACTAGGGCACAAATCCTGTGTTTGACTGTAGACATTATAGGTGCTGGCAAAGCACTGCCTGTGCATTTCAGGTGCCAATTTAACAGTAATCTCAGTGAGTACCAGAATAAAGTCCTGTCTCAGCTGTGATTCAAACAGCAATGTTGATGGCACAGCTGTTTCATAACTGAGGCCTGACAAAGTTATACAAAATGGATGCTAAGTTTGTTTGCAGGAAGCTTCAACAGAAGAAAAAACATTTTTATGTTGAAACAATTATAGCTAATAACTATGGGGTGTTTGTCAAGGGAAATAATTGCTAAGAAGGGACTTGAAGAGACCTTTGTTCATGGGAACCTGTACTGGTCTATAGACATGCATGTAATGCTGGAGATGTAGACACATGATCAGTTCGCACCTTAGGGAGTGATGAAAGCCACTTAGACTAGCCATGAAAAGGTTTGTGATACAGGGGTTGCATTGACACTCCTGAAGGGAGGAGTACAGTTGATCCTAAACGGGTAAGTGTGTGTGTGTGTGTGTGTTTTTGTTTTAAAATGGTGCCAGCTGTTGAGCAAGTTGTTTGTTCACCACTTGCTCCTTGGAATGGCAGGAAGTATGCCTCCCATAGGAAAAATGGGAGAACTTTAACCTCTCATGTAAGTTGACATTAGAGAAAAAGAAAGGTTTAGGCTTTGGATGGTAGAGGTAATTTTAATAAATGGAAGAGAGAGCTCTGATATAATGTCCAAACCGTAAAGGCTGGGTAGCCTAATAACAAAATTGTTTTAATAATTTCTTGAATCTCTGAAAGTGAATCCAAACTGAAATGTATATATACAAAATTATGGAAGTAAATATTTTATGTGCCCCAGAAACATGCAGCATACATACCATTTTTAATATGATTCCAGTCCTCCAGGACATTTCTCAGGCCAGAGTTTTTCTTATCTGGTGACAGGTGCCTTACAGATACTGCAGTCACCCGGGCTGCTATAGTTAATGCACAAGTTAAGGATAACCTATAAAGTGTTACTAATTTATATGATGATGATTTTTTTTGAAAAAGCCTAGAGCACTTATTCTGACTCTTTATCTTTAATATGATTGTCAACATTTTGCTACATTTTGAAGGAAATGGTAACATTAATGCCATGCGAGGAAGGTAATTCCTTTCCACTTTTCAATTCCTTTGTTCCAGCCTCAGCTTTCTTAATTAATAGAAGAGTTTTAGTAGAGTTATGACAGTGGAAGGGAATGAGCTTGGTAGCACTACCAAGTAAATAAATCTCTGCTTTTCATACTGAAAGTGCCTGAAAACCACACACACTGTGAAACGGACCTAAATTACCATTGCCTAGACATACTTCTGTTTTGTTTCTCCATGAACATCAGAGACCAGCAAAAAACATTAACGCTAAATCTTTAAACCAGTTACTCAAGATGTAGACCTCTTCATAAACTTTGGATGTCTTCCCCGCATCCAGCTGTATGCAAATGAGAAGATGAACTATAAAGCAATGTCTCTGTGAGTTGAACATAGTTTAGTGGGAGAGATATTTTTGTGAAAAGATTATGTGAACAATGGGAACCTTTTCTTGAGGACAAATTTGTCAGTTTACTTTTATGATCACTGTTATTAATTTAATTATATGCATTGAGTTAGTGCCCAAAAGGCCAATAGAAATCCAGATTCCATTGTGCTAGGCACTGTGCCAACATACAGTGAGAGATATTCCCTACCTTTACCATTTACATTAACTGTATCTGGTCTCTTTGTAATGCTATATATGAATTAGTTACTTTACAGTATATTTTCAGCCATGATGTCTTGCATGACTGTCTCAAGAAGAAGCAGCGACATCAAAATCTGTTGCTTGTTGAAACTTTATTGAACAAAAAGTTGCTTTGTCCAAAAGTGGCCAGTTTTTAAACATTTTTTTTGTAAAATAAATTGTTGACATTGTAAAAAGTTGTCATTTTTGGAAAGAAAAATATTGTGCTACTTTTGAATATTTTTTCCAACATTTTTCTCAAAAACATGGCAAAATGATTAGTTATCAACATTTACAAAAATGGATAGCCTTTTTCAATACTAGGTTTTTAAAAAGAGGGGGAAAATCATGAAACGTTTTGAAAAAAACAAAAATGTGTCCATTTAGAAAATGTCTAAACTTTGAAACTTTTAATTTTGTGTAAACAGGCTTTTATTTCTCAACTAGTTCTAATTGTACTGTGTGCTGTAGTATATCATTCTAGTATGTTTTTTTAACCAGCCTATAAAATACGCAAGATTTTCCTACATTGTTTCAAATATTAAAGCAATACTATTATCCCATACTGTTTTAGGACCTCTTGTTTCAGTAGATTTGAACAAATTCTCATAATAAGCCACTGATACTTATTTTGGATTGAATGTATTGCCATACCTTATGTTCAGGGAAATAGGGAAAATTTTCCAAAGTGCTTAAGTACCACTGAAAATCAAGATTCAAAGCCTTGGTCCTGAACTTCAGAGCTGTCAATGGGTCAGACAACTATATCAGCAAATGTATTGCTGTCCATGTCTCACTGAGACAGCTGCATTCCTGTGGAGCAATCCAGCTTGCAGAGCCTGGGACAAAGTATGTCAAAGCTGGGGATAAATCATACTTAGTGGAGGGGATTCAGCTGTGGAAAGAACTTCTGCAGGAGAGCAGACTAATCCAGAGGCTGAAAACATTCAGGAGACATTACAGAACCGCCTCCTCTTTGACAAAGCATTTCCACCCTGACCAGCATGATGACTAGAGCTGGGGGAGGTTTTTCTGATGCATACTTTATTTGCTGAAAATTGCAGGTTTAGTCAACTTGAAACTGTTTACAAATTTTACACTAATTCGCTGAATAGTTTTGTCCAGAGAAACAGTGGGAGGAGGTGATAGCCTCCCCCTTATAACCTTTGATTTAGTAGTTAGAGCACTGATCTGGGATGTGGGAGACAATGTTTCAGTTCCTCCTGATACCTGATGTGGAAAAGGGATTTGAACTTGGGTATCATCTCTCTCAGGCTCTAGCCACTAGGTTCTTGGATATTCTGGTATGGAGGGCTCTCAATCATTCCTGTTGAAACTGTTCCACTTTCTATAAGTAATTAACTAGTCATTAGGGCAGGGATTTGACCTTGGGCCTGTTGAGGGCCCCTAACCATCAGGCTATACAATCGTTCTTACTTTTATTCTCTGGCCCGATGACTATTCATTGTCATTGTGTTCATTATGAATGACTGTGAATGGATCCACTAATGGATTCAGTCCAACCTGAACCAGTGTTTTTTTCCAATGTTTTTTAAACTGTCTGTGAACCAAAAAAAGGTTAGTTGCCCAGCTCTAAAAAGAGAGACAAGGTGGGTGAGGAAATATCTTTTGTTGGACCAACTTCTCTTGGTGAAAGAGACAAGTTTGCAAGCTACATAGAGCTGCTTCTTCCAGCTTTGTGTAGCTTGAAATCTTGTCTCTTTCACCAACAGAAGTTGGTCCAATAAAAGATATTATCTCACCCACCTTGTCTCTGCAATATCCTGGGACAAGCACAGGTAAAACTACATTGAAAATAACTCTAAGGATGACAGTTGTGAAAAATGATTCTCCAAACAGAGCCTCCTTATCTAGGCAATGAAGAATAGTGGAAAATGTATGAAGTCTGCTAAGAGTGCATGAAGATGTGCATCAGGTGCCAGGGAAATACTTAGGTACTACGGAGATGAGCCCTGTAGGACCTGGGAATTGCTAGACTGGATAAGAACAGTGGTTTATCAAGTCATGTGTCCTGTCAATGGCAATGGCCAACACCCAAGGCAAGAAACCCTGTAGTAGGCAGTTACAGAAACCCCTAAAATAAATAGAAGATGGGGAATTCATCCAGTTTTGGTGCCACCTCAGACTAATAGCTGGAATTCGTGTAGAAAACCATAAAATTCCATCTGTTCTGACATTTCAGTGCAGCTGCACTCCCTGTATTAATTTTTTGAAAGAATGAGAGGACATTAATTGCTTTTTGGTGCATTTTTAATGAACTTGCCTATGTAAGTGTTCTGTAGAACATTTTTTCCTTTGCGGTTTTTCTATTTAGATTAAGTGTGGACCATAAAATTCAGACCCATATGTCATGGTATAATTCCCCAATCTGAACCTTAGAGTCCAAAAAATGGGGTACCAGCATGAATTCCTCTAAGCTTAATTGCCAGCTTAGATCTGATCAGCTGCCACCACCCAAAAATATAGTGTTTTGGTGCACTCTGGTCCCCCCAGAAACCTTCCCTGAGGACCCCAAGACCCAAATTCCTTGAGTCTTACAACAAAGGGGAATAAACCATTTCCCCTCCTTCTCCTTTCTTCCTCCCAGATCTTTCCTGCCGTGGGTACACTAGGAGATCACTATGATTCAAACTCCTTGAATCACAACACAGAGAAATCGGGTTTTTTCCGCCCCCCTTCTCTCCCCCTCCCAGGCATTCCCTCCCTGGGCTATCCTGGAGAGATAGATTCAAGCTCCGTGAATCTAAACAAAGGGATTCCCCCTTTCCCCCCTCCCTTCTTTCTCCCTGTCTCCCACCACTTTCCCGGTAAGTACAGACTCAATTCCCTTGAACCTCAACAAGGGGAAAAAATCAAACAGGTCTTAAAAAGCAAAACTTTTAATAAAAAGAAAGAAAGAAAAAAATAAAAGTTGTCTCTGTAATTTAGATGGTAAAAGTTACAGGGTCTTTCAGTTTATAGACACTAGAGAGAAGCCTCCCCCCAGCAAAATACAATTTAAAATACTTCCAGCACAATACACATTTGCAAATACAGAAAACAATCAAAAGACTAAACTCGCCTTTTTCCTGGTACTTACTAAAATTAGAACAGAAGAGATTTTTTTCAGAAAGATTGGAGGAATCTGCTTACATGTCTGGTCCCTCTCAAAATCCAGAGGAGAACAAAGCAAAACCCAAAAAACACAAACAAAGGCTTCCCTCCACCGAGATTTGAAAGTATCTTGTTTCCTGATTGGTCCTCTGGTCAGGTGTTTTTGGTTCCCTGTTTGTTAACCCTTTACAGGTAAAAGAGACATTAACCCTTAACTATCTGTTTATGACACCATATTTCAAACACCCTAAAATTTTCTGGGGTTCAGTAGGGCAGTGTTTTGGGTCTGCCTATTATAAGTTTAAGGACTGAGGTGTGAAATTTGGACACAGGTTTGGAGTTCAAATTCCACCAAAGACTTGGGGGTGTTGCAACTTGGAGATTTGCTTTGGGACCATCCCAAATTTTAATTTTGTTTTGTAAGAGTCAAAAACAATCTAATAATTGTGCCAACGAAGGTCACCACATGGATGTGTTTGCATTTTTTTGGTCTTCCTTTTTAATTCCGCCCTCACCCCTCCACCAGTGATCAAAGCAATAGTAACCTCAGAGAAGTGTGTGTCTCAGTTGCTGGAGGTAATGAAAGTGGTTTGCAGTCAGAATGATGTTAATTTAACACCTTCAGTAATGTAGATTATATGAAAGAACTCAGACTTATACAGGTTTTCTTTTTCATAAAATTAATTACAGATTTCCTCTACGAGTTTCAAATGGACCACGTGCACTCGATAGGTAATAGAGGCAATGGAATTCTAAAACTCTACATTCTTTTGCCCACAGCTGACAAAATGATTATCTAATGCATTGCAAATGAAACTCCAGCCTGTATTAATTCTTCCTTCTTTTCCTTCTCTCCTAATGTCAGACAAAGGGATTGTTGAACAGTATTTCACTCAGCTTTTCAAAACGATATCCTTTTTTGGAACTTTTCTTGATTTTATGTTGCCAGCTTTATATGATGTACATTTCTAGAACTTTGCTCATCACTTTCCTCTAAATAAAAGGCACTGCCTCTAATATAGAGTCTCTTTAGTTTTCTTTCATTTAAATGTGCTAACCATATAATAAAGTTCTGTTACAGATTATTTTGAAAATAAAGTGGCGGGTAATGTTACTTTTTGGGGTTCTTTTTTACATAAAGATTTAGAGTTCCTTTTCAGGTGTTTTCAGATTATTATATGTGCACAATATCACCAGACTAATTACATTATTTTACAGTGCAATATTGCTGCTATATAACCCACGTTTACAGAAGGCTGCATCACAGAAGTCTCATCATGCTAATTGTTGTGCTTATTAATATCTGGCTAAGAGGTGCGGGTGCATCTAGGCTAGGAATGTCTCATTGTCTTGCAAAATTGCTGGCAGTTCCTTCAGTGGAAATTATTCCTGCCCTTCCTGGCTAGTGAGAGGCCAGAGAATGTCTGGGACCACTGCTAGCAGAGACAGAACATCTCCTTGAGTGAGGAATCCTGAGGCCCACTTTAAAGCATGCAGTAATCCTGCCAGTACTGAAGAAACTGTCTCTCCAAGATGATGACCTCACCAGTTGCTGCCCAGCAAGTAAAAAACAGTTTACGGAGTCACCTGTTAGCCGCCAGCATCATGGATCCCTTTCATTCATTGCTCAGGCCAGGCCTATGCATAGAGGTAAACACTGCTCAACTGAATAATCTCCTCTTGTCCAGCAGTCTGCAGACAGCACCTACCATACCGAGTATCAGCTTTGTCAGATGTAAAGAATGCCATCTCCCAGCTGTCACAATAGCTCAGGTCCTTTTCTGCAGGAAGAGGAGCTCCCTGAAGATAAACCCAGGCAAGATGGAGGTGATGTTGGTAGAAAGAGGAAAGTGCTTGAAAGAGTTGCCCACTGCTATTGCATGTGTGGCATACAAATTGTTGCATCAAGTTACAGTCTTGGGATCTTGTTGGATTTAGTGTTGTGACTCAAGAGGCCCTGGGTACAAAAACTACTCATTTCTTTCCGTTCCCCAGAAGACTGCCCCATTCCATCCAGTTCAGACCTGGTCACAGTGATCCGTGCATTCATGACCACTGGGCTTGATTAGTGTGAATTGATGCACCCTGAAAAAGGTACAGATGATACAAAACTCAACTTAGCGACAGTGGTTGCCATGAGTATGTCATCTGAGCACTTCTTTCTCTGCACCGACTCTCCAGTGAATACAAAGTCCTATACAAGGTCACTGGCCTGACATTCAAAGCCCTTCATGGAATTGGGCCAGATACCCTGAGAGTTCACCTCTTACTCGATGACCAAGGCTACATTTTATCCACTGGAGCCAATAAGGGAAGACTAATGAGTGCAGGAGATGGAACTTTGACAGAAGCTGAACCTCAATGTTGGAATTCTTTTCCAGAGAATGACCGGCATGTTTAAAACTGCACACGCTATTCATTTTTTCCATGTAGAATCCTGAAGATTATTTAAGGTTTTACCCTCCATAAATAAGCAAGAAAGACAGAGTGCCTTATTACTGTTAGTAATCCTGATCGTAATAGATGAAAATACTAAGATACTGTTGTATAAGGGCCATGTAAGTACCTAGATGGATGGTTAGATTTCATATTGATGAATTCCAGTGAGTGATCTTTTACTTCTGTTTGTGTTAGGTTTTCCACATCCCTTATTGTGGTCCCTCTGACCACAGTCACCATGTTTAAATTCTGCTTTAAATAAAATAAGTGCAAAACAGGCTGAGTTGAGGAAATGTCTTCCTTCTGACAGACCCACATATGGTTTTCTCTATCCGTTATTGAGAATTAGTCAATTAACGCAGTGACACAGAAAAGTAAAATAAAATGTGGGATGTACATGATGACTAGATGACTTCAAAAAGCTTTTCCTGACACCACCTAAACTCTCTGTGCTTATCTGTGCTTGAACAGAAATTGACAATCATCTTATAATTAAATGTCAAAATATGTTTATTTACTGCATCATAATTCATATTCATTTATTTGTGCTAGAGGTTGGGCTACCATTACTCATGTGGGTGAACACGAAAAGTCCCATTGACTTCAATATAGGTAAATTCAATATGTATAAGAGCACAACAGCCTGGCTATTAAGACATTAAACTGGCAGAAATGTGTCGATTTTGACAAAATTTTCCCTTGAAAGAAAAATTGGTTTAAAAAAAAGTGTTTCAATTCTGTTTCAACCTTTTGTGGAGGGAATTTTTCACTTTTCCATTTCAAAATGACTTCATTTCAATTTGTAAATTTTATATTACATAATAGTCAAAGTCAGAACAAAATGTTTTATTTGACCTGAAATGAAACATGTTGGTTGACCTGAAGTGAATTATTTTTGAAATTTTGTTTCACAGGAAGTTTTCAAACTATTTTGTTTGGTCTATTTTGGAATGGAAATTTTTTTGAAATGGAGGATTTTCCTGTGAAATGAAAAATCCAGTTCTTGCACATATGTACACATCGTTTTTGAGAGATAATGAGGTAAATATAATGTTTTATGTAAAAATGGGGTCAAGTCCTGATTGAAGTCATAACTGGGCCTGGGTACGGACTTCAAGATTTGGCCCATCCTGCCTAGAATAAGTTTTTATTGAAACTCCAGCTGTTGAATTTTGAGATTTTTGTGTGCATGTGTGTGAATGTAGAGTACTGCAGTGTGCTTAGTGCTGCGCTACAGATGATAAAAAAAGTAAATATTATTAAATTGATTACAGAAAATCTCTCTGGGCTCAAATGCATACTTGAAATTAAGCCGTGGAACATCAACATACATGGTGGTTGTTCACAGTGGGACAAACTAACATGTACTGCATAGTTAGAAAGCAAATGATGCAATAAACCTTGGATGGACTAAGCACTTGTCTTGTGGGAGACAAGATGAGTGAGGTAATATCTTTTATTAGACTAACTTCAGCTGGTGAGAGAAACAAGCTTTTGAGCCACACAGAGCTCTTTTTGCAGCTCGAAAGCTTGTCTCTCTCTCTCCAACATAAATCAGTCCAAATAAAAGACTTTACCTCACCCACGTTGTGTGTCTAATATCCTGGGACTGACATGGCTACAACTGCTTGTCTCATGTGGACACTCAGGAAAATTAATCCAAATTAACTAAATAGATTAGCTAGACTGCATTAAATCTTTGTGTAGACACTCTAATTCAGAATTTAAGTGTCCTTAATTTGATCTGTTTCAGTGGGGTTTTTTTCATGGACCACTAGAAAATTGCTGAGGGTCTCAGCGGACCACTTAATGATCTTTTCCAAATGTTGTTTATGCCATTAGCTAACTATTGTAAAGCACTTTGGATAAAAGTGCTATGTAAAAAAAACCTAATAATTAACTTTTTTTTGTTCTACAAATAAAAGCACAAAGCACACAACTTGGGGGGGAGGGATAGCTCAGTGCATTGGCCTGCTAAACCCAGGGTTGTGAGTTCAATCCTTGAGGGGGCCATTTAGAGAACTGGGATAAAAAATTTTTTGGGGATCAATCCTGCTTTGAGCACGGGGTTGGACTAGATGACCTTCTGAGGTCCCTTCCAACTCTAATCTTCTATGAACTCATATTTTAATATCAGTAGTCTTACCTTTCTAATGCAATGGATGAACCCTCTCTTCCCTGCCACGGCAGCCCCAGAGCTACATCTTTCATCTTTCACAGAGCTGAGCTGGGAAGGAGGGAGGGGTCTCTCTTCCGCCACAGAGCTGAGGCTGGGAAGCCTTGGAGCTGGAGAAAGTCGCCTCTTTCTCTGTCCATCACAGCCCCGCACGTCCCAAGTTCCCCCCACCCCCTCTTCTCACCCCACTGCCCCCTCCCACCTACCCTTTATTCCCCCCAATGCCACCACCTCACCTTACATGTGTCTTTTCCAGGGTCCAGGCACCTAATTAGTGGAGCCATGCCTGTGCGACTCCACTAATTAAGTGGGTGGCCCTTCATTCTCTTGTGTGCGGCCGCCCAGGGGCACACTTTAGAGGGAACTATCATGGACCACCTGAATGGAGTTTGCGGACCACCTCTGGTCTAGTTTAATTCACAAATTTAATTCACTTTGGGGCTTAATGCAGTTTAGACAAGCCCTTAGTCTTTCAGATTGTTTCTGAACAATGGTTCAGACTGATCGAATCCTACAGATTCCTGACACTGCATTGTAAGGATTTTTAATTCCAAACTGTTGATAAATAGCCCCAACTTTTGCCTTAAGGTGGATTGTATTATATATTTTAGACACTTGGGGCCTGGGCAGGTAGGTTTGATGCACAGGAAGCTCCTACTGACGTTTTGAAGTCATTGGGAGATTGCCAAAGTCCAAACATCATTAAATTTTATATAGCCCATTTAAAATGTACACTGAAGATTGATACTCAGCTAGTGTAAATTGGTGTAGCTCTGATAGAGCTATTTTGATTTACACCTGCTGAGAATTCAGCCCTCATGATTCATTGTGGAGATGGATCTGCAGTGCAAATTTCAGATTCAGATGCTGATCCAAACTTCCCCAAAATTCAAATGCACCCAAACATCAGGTACTAGGTGGAGGCCTTTCTCTTTTAACTGAAGTTTTGCCATCGCTTCAAGGGGACCAGAGTTGTGTCCTGACTTACCAAATATTAAAAACTCTATGTAAATACCATTTAAGAGCATTGCTCTTGATTTATAAGTCCAACTTCGGTTGATGCCAGTGGGGGTTACTGGCATGCGCTGAGGGCAATATCACTTGAGATCGTTTTAGTTCTATTGATTTTGCAATATGACTCAGGTTATAGAATCAGGTTTTTCTCACAGTGAGGAACTTGCATGTTGTTTTGTGGATGAAATTGCCTAAGTTCAATTTTATCTATGTCTGTCTTGAGGGGCTTTAGTGCATGGTTTTTGCTGCCTGAATTTTGTCCACGGTCACTTACAGAAGTTCTGGAGAAGTTTGGGAAACTTTGAGCCTCAACCTGTGATTAGGAATTAATTCTCCTCGCGCCCCGACTAGCTAAAGCCCACAGTGACATTTTTGCTGTTGATTGTCACTCACTCCCTTTGTGAGTGCAGAGTGCCAGGGATTTTTATAGAGGCACTGGTGAAGCCTCTGCTCTCCTGAAGCTGATGATCTTGCCAATTATCAGTCTTAGCCAACTCTTCCATTTGTAGGGGAGGGAGATGTGGAGAAGGTTGTCTCAGAGTAGCCAACTCAGGTAACTGGTATCCTTAGAGTGAAAATCTCGTTACAGGCCTGGGAATGGGACAGGGACCACACTAGTAGCATTGGTAGACAGTCTCCTTGAGCCATGGATGAAAAAAACATATCCACAGTTGATTCTTCTGGATTTATAAGCTATTTTGGATACTATTAAGCATGAGATGTTGTTGACTTATCTGACCAAAACAAATGGAGCTGTGTTATTGTGGCTCTGCTGATTTTTATATGGATGGTTCCAGAGGGTGGTTTAAGTCGACTCTTTTAACCCAAGTGGTGTATAGCAGGGTTCTGTCTTCTTTCACAACATGTGTATATGGCATCTGGGCGGGGAGTAAGAAGGCATGGCTGCAGTGCATCTGCTTTGCTGCTGGCACTCAGTTCTATCTGTTTTGTCGGATCCTGCTAGTGTGACAGAACGAACGACTCCATATCTGCGTGAGACTGGGGAATGGTACCGAAGGAGCTGTTTTAGGTTCTCTTTCAATAAAATCAAGGTGGTTGTGATAGCCTGGGAGATGGAAGAAATGGAAGGAGTATGTCGGCACCCTGAATGAAGGAGGGTGGCCACTCATTGGGAATCATTTTAACAGGTGAGGCGCCTCATTAGATCTGAGGCTGCTACTAGAGGAGTATGCAGCAGATGATACCAGCAAGGTGTTGTCCAGTATGGGCCTGATCCAGAGCTTACTGAGGAAGTCAGTGGGAGTTCTATCATTGACTTCAGTGGGATTTGGAGGAAGCCCTGTTTGTATGGGAAAGAAAGTACTTACTACCTTCTCTGTTAGACATAGGTCTCACTAGCATCATCCATGCCTAGCCTAGACAGCATATTGAGAGCACTCAGAATCTGAAGTACGTGGGGTGGGATTCAAGCACATCTGTATGGTTTCAACTACGAGTCAACCACACAAACATGTGAGTTTGTAAATGAAAATCTTTTTTTTTAAATGTAGCATCAAACCATGTTTATTATCTGAATATGAGTTCGTAAGATTTCCATTAGCACAGTTTTGTTGCAATTAACACATTAATTCACTGTGTGGAGGTTGGGGTTGTTCCTTTCATTTCACAAGTATATTGTTGCACATATTAAATAATATCATTGCAGGAGAGGTCTGAAAAACTCAAAATTAGTTTAAAATCATGAAATGAAGCAAAAGTCCATTTAGTCCATTTAAATAGCATAAATGGTCAGACCTAACAGACTAAAGCCAAGAAATGTCCGAATGACGACTGTTATACCTACAACAGGTCAGAAAGTGTGTTGTGCCCCTCCAGCCTCCTAGGGAAAATTTTAACAAAAACAACAGTGTTTTTATGTTGTTAGCAAAAAATCCAAATCCAAAATATTTTAGTGTAAAATCAAAATATTTCGACTCTGAAATGCTTCCCTACTTCCACAGGGAGTTTTAGTGCAGGATCACATGCTCCTATTTTTGTGTAAAGGTTGGGCTCCCTGGCTGTTGTACCATGATCTTCCATCTGAGTGTAGAGAGATGGTACATCATGCCAGGGAGCCCAGCCTTAGTTTGTTTAGGTCTGACCATTAATGTTGTTTAAATGTACTAAATGTATTCTTGCTTCATTTCATGGCAGGGCCATGGTGCATCATCATCACAGAAGATGAAGTCTGGCTGGTGAGTCCTGCCAGTACAGAAAAATAAGGACATGAAGCACTCAAGTTACAATTCCCATGATGCACTGCAGTGGCATTTCAGAATCAAAATATTTTGTTTTATAACTGAAAAGTTTTGCTTTCCATTAAAAATCTGAAAATTTTATGGTCTTCAGGTATTGCACCAGCCCTAGTTACAACTGTCCTCACCACATATATCATTTTACCTTTTCTTCATGCTAGTGCAAGTCTAACTGTAGTTATAGGGAAAATTACTAAAAATATTCATAGCACCTTATTACTTAGAAGACCTGCTCCTTATCTGCCTTTTGAGACATAACTTCCTACTCCACTGAGTTATGTTCAACTTTACATTGTACATCATCAACAAAACTGCCAGGTGAAATCTGCTTCCAAAATTTTGATTGTCATTGATGATATGTGAAGCAGAAATAATTAAACTTGATTTCTCATATAGGTTGCAGTCAAGAGTTGTGACAGCTGCTAAAAAACATGCCCTAACTTGTAAATCACACAAATATATGGTTGGGAGGTCCTAGATGAAAAACATGTATAGAACCCCAAGAAGTAATTTCTGAGTGATTATGTTTCTGAGCTCAGCCATAATGTCATTCTTACATTTGAATTTTCTCATTTTTGATGGATTCATGTCAGGCCTTGAGGGCCATATTTTATTGATCTAATTTATTTATTGCCATTTATAACGTTAAAAAAGATGCCATCCGTGCTTTGAACTCACTTGTAATAATTTTAAATTCTCAATAGGTAAAATATCATTAATGACAATTACTAATAACAACAGCCTGCACAATAGTACCACCCTAATTACAGAAAAATAAATAAATACCTCCACTGTCATGCTACACCAACAATTACCCAAATGCTAAATGTTTCAGGTATACTATACTGAGTGATGTTGGCATAGGCTAAGAAATAACACTTTGAATTCCACTCAGAAATACACTGGTAACCTGTACAGATCACAGAGCAACAGTGGTACATGGTCACCTTATGTTCTTGAATCCCACCCAGTATGTGGACCAAATCCCACTCACCATGTAGATCAAACAGTAAGAGCATAACCAACATTCAAGAATGATCAAGCTCATGAGATCTAGGTGCATGTGGTCAGCTGTGGCTACAGACTAATGGTATAAGCATCAAAATTGTATATGCATTAATTAAATCATTTTTTAGCGCATCAGTTTGCCCATGTCACCCCTATCTTTGCATGCCTGCGCTGTCTCCCCCTTCTCTATTGCATCAAACACAAGCTGTTTGTCTTCACTTTCAGGGCCCTTTACGGCCTATCCCCACCCGACGTATCATCTCTCACTCATTATTGAGATGTTGACTCTCGCCTCCAACTGACTGATGATGCCAGCTTCCATTGCCCTCTTTTTTTTTTCCCGAACAATCATCTTCATACTTTTTCCAGGGCTGCCTTCCACCCTTAGAAGATGCTCCCCGTAGACAGCTACAAAGCTACTCAGTATCCTCCTTCAAAGTCCTCCTATAAAATGCATCAACAAACTTAACAGTGCTTTGACTGCAGGTGTGCTGAGTCCACTGTCTACCATGCTGACCTGATATCGTCTCTTGTTTCCTTGTTCCTCCCCATCTGTCTGCATCCATTTGCTGTTTCTTGTCTTACACACAGATTGTAAGCTTTCTGGGGCATGGACTGTCTTTTTGTTCTGTGTCCCTAGCACAGTGGGGTCTTGGTCCATGACTAGTGCTCCTGGGCACTATGGTAATGCAAATAAATAATAATAGTAATAACAATTTGCCCAGTCCTGCTCTTTCAGGACTCCAAATTTGGAGACAGATTTTTAGATACAGAAGATGCTGTCCATTAGAGGGTGGTTTTTTTTCTTTTCTGATGTAGTATGTAATAAAGTATGTATAGTCTTAAAAAAACATACTAGCTGCCAGGTTGAGCTGTAGACATTTATTCTTAGAAGAAAGATGGATGCATATTACAAAAATCTTATTGAATCTATTCTTTAAATAACAGTGGTTCCATTCTGCCCTCAGATCTTCAGCATATTTTTTGAACCACTAAAAGGTAAGAGAGAGTAACTTGGTATCAGGGTTGCTATGCACCATGCAAGGACTTGCACCATCAAGTGGTGCTTTAGTCTTTCTATGGGCTGGTCTACTCTGAAAACTTAAATTGGCATAGCTACAGGGTTGTGACAAATCTGCACCCCTGAAAGATGTAGCTATGTCTACCTTAGCCCTGTGTAGATAGTGCTAGGTCGACGGAAGAATTCTTCCATCGAGCTAGCTGTTGCCTCTTGGGGAGGTGAATTAACTACAGCGATGAGATAACCCCTCCTGTTGCTGAGTGTCCATGCTGAAGCACTGCAGTGATGCAGCTGTGCCACTGGAGCATTTTAATTGTAGCTGTACCCTACGTTTGGGAGATCTTGCTTTTACCTTTCACAGTATCTTTAAAACAATGTATGTCAGGAGTAGTAGAATCCTGTACTTTCAACTGTTGCTGCACTGGGTGTCTTGCATCTTCAGAGAAGCTTCTTTATCTCAGTGCCCCCAGATGAGGCATGGTTTGACCAAAACTAGTAAGTCTAATGCCTAGGAGATTAAAATCAGCATATGAGCATGAGAATCTCAGGTTTACACAGGGCAGGAGAACTCAGAGAGAACTGCTGATATGCTTCAGCCAAACACAAGTTATGTTTTAGTCAAAAACAAGTGATTGGATTCAGTGCAGGAATAACTGGCTGAAATGAATGCAGGGCCGGCTCCAGGCGCCAGCCCAGCAAGCAGGTGCTTGGGGCAGCCAACGGTGAGGGGCGGCACGTCTGGGTCTTCGGTGGCAATTCGGCAGTGGGTCCCTCATTCCCTCTCGGAGCAAAGGAGCAGCCGCCGAATTGCTGCCGAAGACTGAAGCAGCAGTGGTAGAGCTTTAGATCGCGATCACGGCTTTTTTTTTTCTTTTTGCTGCTTGGGGCGGCAAAAACCCTGGAGCCAGCCCTGAATGAATGGCCTGTGATATACCAGAAGTCAGGCTAGATGATGTAATGGTCCCATCTGGCCTTAAACTCTAGGAATCTATATGGCTTTCCTTTCAATGCTAGTGGGCACCACAGTGAAACTGATGAAGACCTTCATTATGGCTGCATTTGTAAACTGACTCCCCTGGGATTAGTGCTATCTGTTTGAAGCCACTACAGATAAACTCATAGTGACTCATGTTATCAGAGGTGCTACCGGTGTGGTGCTCTGCTCTGTTCAGTGTTGATATCACTCGGCTGTGTGCGTGTGTTCCCTCTGTGTGCTGCCCCAACTCTGCAGATAGCTGACACAGTGGACCCAAGAGAACCCCCAATGACCACAGAGTCTAGTAAGGTATGAAGGCACGTCAGCCAGATTTATTGCTGTATGGAAACAATTGCAGTTCCCCGTAGATTACTTAGTCTACCGGGCATACTACAAGAAAGTGTCCCCGGTCAATGGACTCGGCTCAGTCAGTGGCAGGACTTTCCACTGCCCCCTCGGCCGGACAAAGATACCGCCCCAGGGATACATTCTTATACACAGGTACAAACAAGTTACACATCACTCCTGACGTATTGAGGTGCAACCCCTCTACGTAATCAGGTATAACCCCTCTACGTAGTAAGGTGCCGCCTCTCACCTTGTACATGTTGGTTAGAACAAAACAACTCTATCCATCAGATTACCCTTTTGCCCCTGTCATTGGGATGGGTCAGTCTGTTCCTTGTTATCTGTGTGGAATGTGCAAGTATGCGAATGTTCTGATATCTAGTGTTCAGTACCTTTTAGGTACGTATCTTCTTGCATCAGCCCTTTCCTTGCCAGCTTCTGTGAGCAGAGCCTGCCTCTGGCTCACAGCTTAACTTTGCTTTATGTTAGCAAAGTCCTGACCATTACTTTAGTTTAGGCCTCAGGCCTCTGATACCAAGGTTTCTATCTTAGGGCCTCCTCTTACTACAACTCATACAGCAAGGTTTATTAACAAGAGTGTAGCATTCACTGGAATGAAAGCTTTCACGTGGCCCAATGTTAAAGCCATCCACTCCAAGTCTTTATCCAAAGAGGAGATTGTTTTATTTATAAAAGTACTTCTCTTAGGTCCATTAGTCTGATAAAATCTGGCTAAACAAATTGTCAGTTTTTTAAAAATGTGTTTGAGGCTCAATATGCACTGCAGGCAAGATACTATGTGTGACTTTTTTCCACATGCTCAAGGATTTGAGGAAAACCAAATTATCTGTTAAGGTTGCTGTGGCAACCAGATTTACACGGAGGAGCTGCCCTGTCAATGACTTCATTAGGAATAATGCTACTTGTCAAACAAAAAACGCTTAATACTCTGTGTCAGTGGAGGAGAAGTTAAGTTTCTGAACAAAACAAATAATAACCAATTTATGATTTGGAAGACTTTAGAAAGATGGTAGTAAAGTCAGGAGGGAGGGCAGAGAATTTAAACAACTTGCAGAAACACTGGTAGAAATTCATAAGGACAAAGGCATTAATTTTAACTGGCTGAAATAATTTTCATTGAAAAGTGGGATTTTCTTGACAAAAATATTTTATGGGGAAAAAATTTCAAATGAAAAATTTAAAAAACAAGATATTTTTATCTGAATTTTTTTTTGTTTCAAAATTGTTGGAAAATTCTCTGAATATTTTTACTGTTTTCACCCTTCCCCCACACATACTAGAAAAGATATTGGGAGAAGGGGAAAACAGTTTTCCTTATTTACTTTTTTCTACTGGAAAAGTATTTTTAAGTTTTGAAAACCAAAAGAAACTGTTACTTTGTTAAACTTTTACTCATCTCTCCCTAAAGCTTTCCCCCTCTCCCTCTGCGACAGAGCAGAAAAGTCAGGGGACCATGAGTTTTTCCCACTGGTTCTCACTTTTTTTTAAAAAAAAATTTCTATTACAATATTGTGATATCTTTTTTAAGCTAATGGGGTATTCTTTCTCTGTTTTTCTTTTTTCACACTTTTTCATTGGGATAAAAAAGAAGGAAAACGTAATAAAGTGTGGGATGGGGAAACTGAAAATTTGAAACAATTTTTCGTAATGAAATTAAATTTTGTTTTGAACTTTTTCACTGAAAAACAGGAGGGAAAGTAAAATTTGTTGAATGAAATGGAAGCTTAATTTTCTTTTGAAAATGTTTGTGAAAAAAACCCACAAAATTTTGTCCAGCTCTAGTTTCCCTCTCCTTTTTTTTATCATAATAATATTTAGCATGTTATATGTAGTGTCCCAGTTTCAGGAAACTTACTTTAGATTCACAGTGAAAGAAAGCAAATGGTTTTCCATAGGCCGCCTGTCACTGAGTAACCCCTCACTTAAAGTTGTCTCAGTTAACGTTGTTTCGTTGTTACTTTGCTGATCAATTAGAGAACATGCTCATTTAAAGTTGTGTAATGCTCCCTTCTAACTTTTGGCAGCCGCCTGCTTTGTCTACTGCTTGCAGAAAGAGCAGCCCATTGCAGCTAGTTGGTGGGGGCTTGGAACCAGAGTGGACCGGCAGCCCCCTATCAGCTCCCACTATCAGCTCCTCACTCCCCTAAGTTCCCTGTGCAGCAGCTACCTGCGGTTCAGCTGTGTCCCTCCGCCCACTGCCATGCGCTGCTCCTGCCCTCTGCCTTGGAGCTGCTCTTCAAGACTCCTGCTTGCTATGCTGGGGAGGAGGGAAGGAAGAGGGGGGCTAATGTCTGGGTGTCCCCCCTCCCCCAGCTCCTGCACTCCACTTACGCCATCTTCCATAGAGCAGGGACAGTGGGAGCTGCGGTCTCAGCAAGCTGATCTAATTAACAAGGCAGTGTACTTAAGGGAAATGTGCATATCTCCCTCCATTCCTGATGCCTTGCAGAGTGAGAGAGTTAACCCTTGAGGGCTCAGACAATTGCTAGTTCATCATTTAGCAGTAAGGGAAATATCCCACCCTCTGACTCCTCCACTTCAGCCAAGCTTCACAATCATCATCACTGTGTACCAGTATTAGTTTGTTTAAAACTTAAACGTGTGTGTGTGTGTGTATAATATAGTCTTTTGTCCAGTGGAAAAAACTTCCCTGGAACGTAACCCCCTCATTTACATTAATTCTTGTGGGGAAATTAGATTCACTTAACATCGTTTCACTTAAAGTCGCATGTTTTCAGGCATATATATACCTGCCCCTGGAAATTTCCACTACATGCATCTTGCGAAGCGGGTATTCACCCACGAAAGCTCATGCTCCAAAACATCTGTTAGTCTATAAGGTGCCACAGGATTCTTTGCTATTTTTTCAGAAACATAACTACAACCTTAAGTGAGGAGTTACTGTAGTGCATACGCATTATCTTGAAGTAAGAAGTTACATATTCCATAAAGACCTGCTTCAAAATTCAGTGACATCAGGGAATCTTCCCATAGACTTTGGTGGACTTTGGATCAGGCCCCATGTGGAAAATGCTTTCAATATTATTGAGAACCAGGATAACCTCACTAGCCAATTTTGTTTGAAGTGGTTTGATGAGGGTTATGTATATGTATACAGATATTATGCACAAACACATACTTACATGAATAAATAATAGCACTGGATGATAAATATTTTAGGGAGGTTGTTTGGTATCTATCAGGCTGAACAGAGAAGATGAATATGCTCTGCTCCACTGAGAATGAGACCCATAGTCCTCATAAGATTAAAGAAAATACGCGAACATTAGATCAAACAAACTGTAGGGAGTGAAATTCTCTTGGGAAAGATAGTCAGTTTTGTAAAACCAAACTTAAAGTGTACAGAAAGCCACACTGTAAAATCAATCAGAGTTAATAGGTTAGTCTAAAACTCATCTAATATGCAGCTAATAACAGAAAAGCTCTGAGAACATCCAGGGCTCTGAAGACTTGTTAACAAGTATATTGTTGTCCTTTGCTTCAAAGTAAGTTTGAGGCCCCATTCTGCAGGGCTAGCTCTTATGAAAATTTCTTATTCATGGGAGAATCCAGTGTGACTATTTGCATTAATGAGAACTACATACATGAGTAAGATTTATAGAATTGAGCCATTAATGTTTAGATGCACAAATCACCTAAAATGTAATCCAGATCCCAACTGCATACATACTAATTTAAAGTGTAATTCCCTCACGAGAAAGGAAATTAATGGAACCCCTGACCAGCTTCTAATGCCTCATCACATCTGAGAGTTATCTGACTAGGATTCACATAAAGGCAAACTATGCAGGTAGAGGAGAAGCAATAATTAAATAGCTATAACTTGGCTTTATACATTTAAACACAGATAATTTAAATTATCATAGTGCACATATGCATGATCATATTGTGACTTGAACAAAGACAATCGTTATTTAGCTTCTTTCTTGGATGGCAGGTGCAATGGGACTACGATATAATTCCCAGTCTGGAAGATTAAGCATGTTCTTTAATGGAGAAACTTTGACAGTTATTGCTAAAGTTCTAGTGAGATCCCATACTTAAATATTAAAATCTGTTGGACCAAGTCCTGAAGTCTTTATAATGGTAAATATCTCACTGACTCCTAAGGGCGTCTAGGATTTGGCCTATTTATTTGTGGTTAAAATCCAAGAAAAAACTGTTTCATCCATGTTTAGCTTGCTCTGAGAAAAATACAGGCCTCCCTATGGGAGATATATTGTTTGAACATAGGGCGTTAGTCAGCGGGATGTAAAATTCACTGAAGGGCTTTGACATTGGAACAAACCTGGAAAAAGTTAAATTTTAGCAAGAAAAATCTCCAGTGGTCTTCATTTGTTAACTTATAGTTGTATTTAGATAAGATGTATCTCCCTCAATTCACAAGTTCTCCTTCTGGTTAATCCTGAAGTCAGAGTCCTCTAGTTGAGACATCACAGTCTTACCAGGGAAGCAGTTGTGGTGTCCATAATTCAGCACACTGAGCCAAATTCATCCCTGGCATCTTAACTTTGACTTTGTCCAAATGAGCATAACTTCACTACAGGATCAAGTGGGAAGAGAGAATCACCTTTAAGGGAGCAAACCATTTTCAAATGCCAACAGCAGCAAAAAGTGTAAAAAAAAAAAATTATGAAAAAACTAAAGGAAGATAAAATTAGGTGTTTGTAGGTGTGACTTTTTTTCCTCAGTGTCAAAGCCCGTCTTTACGACGCTCCGAAGAAAAGCCTCCAACTGAAAGTGCATAAAGTTGGACAGTTTTCAATTTCTTCTTAAGCAAATGCTGTCTATTTCACAGAGATGTATGATAGCACTTTGGAAGTTATGGATTACAATCGTCCACCAGACTAACGCCTTGAAACAGATTCTGGTGTAAACTAGAAGTAGCTCTGCTGATGTCAGTATAATTAAACTGGTGTAAATAAGATCAAAATAAGGCTCCTTATATTCCCATAGTATTTCATTGGAATTACTCACATGGCGGAAGTTGTACGTGGATCAAAGTGTTTGCAATATTGTAGCTTTAAGATATAACACCCTCATGATGAGGAAAATTAATAGAACCAAACTCAAAATATGAGGAAGAAAATGCACCAGTAAAAGGGACAGGGACAAACCAGTCTACAAACCATGGAACATCCAGGAATTTCCAAATTGTCCACGTTTTCTTGCATGCTCCCTGATTTAAGGATTGGGGCTGTTCAGTGATTGAGACTGACACTGGATTCAGCAGGGGAATGGTTCAATTGCTGCCGTTGCTCTGCAAAGGGAACCATGTGGCCTAATAAGGGGGAACTCATGCTAGGTGGCCAAGAGCTTTGTGGTAAACTGGCCAGGCAGGGAGAGAAGTCTCTGCCAGGCTTGTGGAAACGTTGCTGCTGGAGTGGGAGCAAATTGGGGCATGGTGCCGATACCGGGAAGAGAAATAAGTAAGTGAAGAGAGTGCACAGAATTGCAAAAGGAAAGAAGGAGATTAGAAGGATGGGGTTCGCCAGAAATAAGCAGGGACATAAAGAAGAGTTAAGGAACAAAATAACGAAAACATTTAAACCAAAGGGAAAAGATAACAAGAATACCACCACCAGCAGGAAGCAGGTGTAGTTGCATTAATGTTATGTTATTTTGGGCCAAACTGGGGGGCATCAGTCTGCCACTGTGTCAGCTGTGCACATCATGGGTAGCAGTGCAGGAGGGGACACAGGATCCACACAGCCGCTATACCAGTTCCCCAAACAGGTGGATGCTGCGGGGTTGACAGAGCAGTACCTCTGTCCCACAGGGTGCCTGGCCACCCATCAGGGAGCGTGCACTTGGGTCTGCACTTGCACAGCATACTCTGTCCCTGGAGCAGCAGGAGGACCGGGAAGATGATGATGTTTTCAGCTGCTCCAGAGTCAGCGCAGCAGTGTGCTGCCCCTAATGCAGGGCTTGTGGCAAAGCCACAAGAGGCCTCTATTACTCCAGTTATTCTGTCTGTTGGAGTGAAACACCATTTCACACACAGTGAAAACGTGGCATCACTTATTTTGGAGAGAATTTTCCCTCCATGTTGGCTGGTGAGCACTCTGTGAAGTGTGGAGAGGGAGGCGAGCAAGTGGCCCATTAATAGTCTCCTGCTCAGCCTCTGTGCACACAGGTTTGCATAATTCAAATGCAGCTTTTTGTGTGTGTTGTCCAGCTGTTTTCACTCCATGGCACAATGCACTTTGAGTGCCTATAAATATCTGTTCATAAATTTAAAATCTTCCTCCCTGCAACAGCTTTACGTGGAGTGGCATGTTTTTTACCTGAGTTTTCCAAGGGACAGCTGCTGTACATTCAGTCTGTCAGGCAATCAAAGAGGTATTCAATTACAAATGTATAGTCATTAAATATGAAATACAGGGGTCAAAATGAAATGAAGCAGTCACATTTTGATCAAACAGCAGCTTTGCAATACAGTATTATTCATATTGCTATTTTGATCCCCAGGACACTCATTAGAATGATATTTAACAATAGCAACATAAGTTGATCGTGTCACTTTGTGCTACTGACAGACATGCCAAACCAATCCAGTTGCTTACCCTTTAATCTTTTTTCTTTTCTGCCTGCCTGCCTACCTACTGTGAAGTCCTGTCCCTGAGAAAAGTGGAACAGATTCTGATCAGTTACCATGGTGTAAATCTGATTGTGTTACTTGGTGTCACTTCAGATTTTCAGTGGAGTAGTTAGAAATTCGGTTCCCTGAATCAAACTGTATCTCATGTAAATGTACACAGCTCCATTGACTTTAGTGGAGCTGCGCCCAGCTGAGGCTCATTATTTAGACATACTGGAGCAGATCAACTGAGGTGATCAGTGCTTTACTGATGGTCTCTGACTCAAGGAGATCCCAGGGTAAGTGAACAGTGGGTCTGATTCTGCTCTCACACTAACGTAAGTCCATTCTCTTCAGTGAAATCACTGCTAATTTACAGCAAAATCAGTTGCAGTGTCTCTTTTGTGGAGTACTGAACAGGAAGAGTAAGAGTTAATTAGGTGGAAGAACAGTGCAGGTCAGAGGTTGGGAGTGAGACGAGGTGCAGCAGGATCTTTCCTTTGAGAAGGGAGGAATGAAGATGTGTGTGTCCTCAGGACATCTGGGTTTGAGCAGAACGAAGTGGGGTAACCTGCTTTGTTACAGAAGAGGGAGCAATTTTTTGGTTTGGCCGAAAATAGTTTTATATGCATCCCTTTCAGTATCAAATTTTTACATATATTTAGTATAGGCTCTTCTTCGAGTGTTTGCTCATATCCATTCCAGTTAGGTGTGCACGCGCCGCGTGCATGTTCGTTGGAGATTTTTACCCTAGCAACACTCGGTGGGCCGGCAGGGCGCCCCCTGGAGTGGTGCCGCTATGGCACCTGATATATACCCCTGCTGGCCCATCTGCTCCTCAGTTCCTTCTTACCACCCGTGTCGGTCGTTGGAACAGTGGAGCGCGGCTTAGCTGATCTCCATCTCCCTAGCTATTCGCTCGTTTATATAGTTATTGTGTACATAGTTCATTTTCTATAGTTCTAGTTAGCATTTATATTAGTAGTTTTTATAGTAGTTGTGTATATAGTTAAAGAGGATCGGGGGCTAGCCCCTTCTCCTCCCCCGGTACCGGGGCCCATGCCTGATTCACCAAGCTTCAAACCCTGCGTGGCCTGTCATCGGCTGATGCCCACAGGAGACCCATACGACTCCTGTTTAAAGTGCCTGGGCGAATCCCACCCTGCGGACAAGTGCCGAATCTGCAAGGCTTTCAAGCCCCGGACAAAGAGAGAGCGGGACATTCGCCTGAAACAACTTTTGATGGAGGCAGCTCTAACTCCTCCATCCTCGGCACCGACTCCGGCACCGGGAACAAGTGCCCCCTTCGCACCGGAGCGCACGGTTCTAGTAAAGGCAGACACTATCTGGCAATCCCCGGCTTCCATCCCACCCACAGCCAGGGGGGTCGAACGGAAATACATGGTGCCTTCCAAGGGGTATGAGTACCTCTATGTGCACCCCGCTCCCTGTTCATTGGTGGTACAGTCTGTCAACGAACGGGAGCCCCATGGCCAACAAGCCACCGCACCTAAATTTAGGGAGGCCAGGCACATGGATTTGTTGGGAAAGAAAATCTATTCCGCGGGAGGCCTCCAACTCCACGTGGCGAACCAAGAAGCCCTCCTGAGCAGATACAATTACAATACCTGGGAGGTGGTCAGGAAGTTTACCGAGTTGCTTCCGCAGGATTCCCGCCAGGAATTTGCAGCGCTCCTGGAGGAGGGGAAGAGAGTCTCGAGGACCTCCTTACAAGCCTCGCTAGATGTCACCGATTCGGCGGCTAGAACGGTCGCCTCTGGCATAGCCGTGCGACGTATATCATGGTTGCAAGTGTCCCGCCTGCCACCTGAGCTGCAACATACCATACAAGACTTGTTGTTTGATGGACAAGGCTTGTTCTCGCAAAAGACGGACCCCAGACTGCAGAGTTTAAAGGACAACCGCGTAATTATGCATTCGTTGGGAATGCATACGCCTCAGACTCAAAGACGGTCATTCCGCTCCCAACCTCAGCGCCCTTACCCCCCGCCTCGGCCAAGACAAGACTTTGCCAGAAGACGAGGTTGTACCAATCGCAGATGTCAGTTTGGACCTCAAGGAGGTAACAATTCCGGTCTCACCAAACCAACACCGGGACCCAAATCAAACTTTTGAGGGTGCGCCCGAGAGCAGTGTACCAATTGCCTTCCTGGATCCCTTTCAGTTCTACAACCGCCTTTCCCCGTTCCTCCCTGCGTGGTCCCAATTGACTTCAGATCATTGGGTCCTACGTACGGTGGAGCTTGGATACCATCCTCAGTTTGTTTCACCTCCTCCCTTCCACCCCCCCTCCTCGTCCCTCTTCAGGGACCCCTCTCACGAGCAACTCCTCATCCAGGAGGTCCGCAGGCTCCTCTCAATCGGAGCTATAGAGGAGGTACCGGAGGAGTTAAGGGGCAAGGGGTTTTATTCCCGATATTTCCTAATTCCCAAGGCGAAAGGAGGCCTCCGGCCTATCCTAGACCTGCAACAAATTCATCAAAAAGTTCAAGTTCCACATGGTATCCCTGGGAACCATCATTCCTTCCCTGGATCCCGGAGATTGGTACGCCGCTCTCGACATGAAGGATGCATATTTCCACATAGTAATTTATCCCCCGCACAGGCAGTATCTGCGCTTTGTGGTAAATCATCGACACTACCAGTTTACTGTCCTCCCCTTTGGCCTGTTCTCCTCCCCTCTTGTCTTCACGAAGTGTATGGCGGTCGTCGCTGCTTCCCTACGCCGTCGTCGAATACACGTCTTCCCTTACCTCGACGACTGGCTTATCCGAGGGGCCTCCGAGGCACAAGTCATCAGCCATGTGACCATTATCAAGGACCTGTTTATGCGTCTAGGCCTGATCATCAATTTAGACAAGTCCACTCTGGTGCCTACGCAGAGGATAGAGTTTATCGGGGCAATGCTGGACTCCAACCTTGCAACGGCCAGTTTATCCCCACACCGGTTTCAGGCCATAGTCTCCCTTGTCCAAAGTCTTCAGAGTTTTCCAACAACCTCTGCTCACACTTGCCTTGGTCTCCTCGGTCACATGGCTGCATGCACATTCATCACAAAGCACGCCAGACTGCGAATGCGTCCTCTACAAATCTGGCTTGCCTCCGTCTATTGGCCAGGCAGAGACGCCATAGACATCATTCTGACAGTTCCACCGAGCGTTCTCGGCTCCCTCGACTGGTGGCGAACGTCATCCCGGCTATGTGCAGGTCTGCTGTTCCATCCTCCCCAGCCCTCCACGTCCCTAATAACGGACACGTCCTCCCTGGGCTGGGGTACTCACCTAGGGCACCTGCACACCCAAGGCCTTTGGTTGTCCCAGGAGTTGACGCTACACATCAACGTCCGAGAGCTGAGAGCGGTCCGGCTGGCATGCCAAGTGTTCCAGCACCATCTGCAGGGCCGTTGTGTTGCAGTATTCACGGACAACACAACGGCCATGTATTACATAAACAAACAGGGAGGGACACGGTCCTCCCCCTTGTGTCAGGAAGCGATCCAACTGTGGGACTTCTGCATAGCCCACTCCATAGACCTAGTAGCCTCCTTCCTCCCAGGAGTCCGGAACACGCTCGCAGATCATCTGAGCAGGTCCTTCCTGTCGCACGAGTGGTCCATCCATCTGGACATTCTCCATTCAGTTTTCCGGAGGTGGGGCTTTCCCCACATAGACCTGTTTGCCTCCAGAGTGAACAGGAAATGCCAGGTGTTCTGCTCCCTACAAGGTTGCTCCCCGGGCTCCCTGTTGGACGCATTCCTCATTCCGTGGATGGGCCACCTCTGTTATGCCTTCCCACCGTTTCCTCTCGTCCACCGAGTTCTGCTCAAGCTCCGCAGGGACAAAGTCCGCCTTATCTTGATCGCTGTGGCTTGGCCGAGGCAGCATTGGTACACCATGCTGCTCGACCTGTCTCTGTCAGACCCGATTCCCCTGCCACTCTGCCCGGACCTGATCACACAGGACTTCGGCAGGCTGCACCACCTGGACCTGCAGTCCCTTCATCTGACAGCATGACTGCTGGTTGGTTGAGCCAATTGGAGTTGCGTTGTTCTGCCGCAGTGCAACAGGTGCTGCTGGGAAGCAGAAAGCCCTCCACGCGATCAACATACCTCGCTAAATGGAAGCGCTTCTGTCACTGGTGCACCCAGCAGGACCTTTCTCCGCAATCTGTATTAGTCCCCACTATCTTGGACTATTTATGGTCTCTCAAAGAGCAAGGTCTAGCGATCTCTTCCCTTAGAGTGCATCTTGCAGCTATTTCCACCTTCCATCCTGGGGAGGCTGGCAGTTCCGTTTTTCCCCACCCTATAGTTTCCAGATTCCTCAAGAGCTTGGAGCGACTCTATCCCCAGGTCAAACGCCCAACCCCTACCTGGGACCTGAACCTCGTCTTGACCAGGCTCATGGGGCCCCCCTTTGAGCCTTTAGCCACATGCTCGCTGCTGTACCTGTCCTGGAAGACAGCATTCCTAGTTGCTGTCACCTCAACTAGACGAGTCTCAGAACTTCGAGCATTGACTGTGGATCCTCCGTATACGGTGTTCCATAAGGACAAGGTACAGCTGTGACCACACCCGGCGTTCCTCCCTAAGGTCGTCTCTGCCTTTCACGTTAATCAGGATATCTTCCTGCCAGTCTTTTTTTCCAAAGCCGCACTCATCACGACGGGAACAGCAGCTGCACACTCTGGATGTCCGCAGGGCTCTCGCCTTTTACATCGAGAGGACCAAACCCTTCTGGCGTTCACCTCAGCTATTTGTAGCGGTGGCAGAACGTATGAAGGGCATGGCAATCTCTTCCCAACGTATTGCATCTTGGGTGACATCTTGTATTCGTGCATGCTATGACTTGGCTCACGTTCCGACTGGCCATCTCACCGCCCACTCTACTCGGGCTCAAGCCTCATCTGCCGCGTTCTTGGCCCATGTTCCCATACAGGAAATCTGCCACGCGGCCACCTGGTCTTCCATCCTCAACTTTGCATCACACTACGCATTGGTCCAACGGTCCAGAGACGATGCTGCCTTCGGCTCAGCGGTCTTACATTCCGCAACGTCTCTCTCCGACCCCACCACCTAGGTAAGGCTTGGGAATCACCTAACGAATGGATATGAGCAGGCACTCGAAGAAGAAAAGACGGTTACTCACCTTTGTAACTGTTGTTCTTTGAGATGTATTGCTCATATCCATTCCACACTCGCTCTCCTTCCCCACTGTCGGAGTAGCCGGCAAGAAGGAACTGAGGAGCAGATGGGCCGGCAGGGGTATATATCAGGCGCCATAGCGGCGCCACTCCAGGGGGTGACTTGCCGGCCCACCAAGTGTTGCTAGGGTACAAATCTCCAACGAACGTGCACGCGGCGCGCGCACACCTAAGTGGAAGGGATATGAGCAACACATCTCGAAGAACAACAGTTACAAAGGTGAGTAACCGTCTTTTTTTATGGCATGCATAGAAAATGCACAAGTATATTCATGGTCCTGCCATCTTGAGGTTAGTTTTTAAATAGAATATCAGTTGTCTTTAGCAAATTGAGTATGGAATGCCAAATAAATACCAGAGGAGGCTTAAACTTATTGGCATAATACATGCATTGTGGAGTACCTTAAAATCTTATAAAATGTAGGAGATTGTGTTGGGTATTATCTAGTTTTATAGCAGATGCACCCTGGCCAGTATCTACGACTGTGGTCAAATATAAGTAAATCTCATTTACACTAAAATCCCTTTATACTGCTCTGGCGGGCATACGAATACTGGAAGGCTTCTTTAAACTGCAAGAGCCATGTAAAAGGGCCTTAGTATGAATGAAAATCAGGCCCAGTTATATTTTGGGATTTTTTCATTGGATGAGTAAATAATCTATTAAGATACAACATAGTAATTTACAATAGTGAGTGCTGAAATAAGAAACTGATTTGATCTTTTTGTGGAAAAATTCTAAAAATTCCTTTTCCTGCACTGAACACTACATGCAGTTTTTGCTTACTGAAAAGATGGGCAATGTGCTCATTTTTTTTGCTGCCATTACTATATGTGGTTATTGCCCATTGTATAAGATAACGATGGGTAAAGCTTTGAAGAAGCTGTCAAGCCAAATGACATTTCAACATCTATCATACTTAGATCAATAACAGGATGAAGGAAAGATTCTATGGTGTTATAATCACAGCTGAGTACAGTTAATTCAGTTTTAAAATCTGAGAATATTACAATGGTAAAAACATTTGAAATAACTGGTCTTACCGTCCTTTATATATGGATATTCTGGTAAGAGAAGTTAATTTCATTGATTCAAAGACTATAAATACACCAAAAGAACTATTGGCTAAATTCCAGTTATGCCTGTGGAATGCCACGGAAAGCAGTGACAAAGTGTCCTGTGGCTCCTTATAGACTAACAGAAGTATTGGAGCATAAGCTTTCGTGGGTGGATACCCACTTTGTCAGACATATTCACCCATGAAAGCTCATGCTCCAATACATCTGTTAGTCTATAAGGTGCCACAGGACTTGTTGCTTTTTACAGATCCAGACTAACACGGCTACCCCTCTGATACTGAAAGCAGTGGAATTGCACAGGTTTCATTCTGGGCCTAATTTGTCTTGTGGAACCTGTCCGTCCTTATTCAGCAGTGCACTTAAGCATTAACATGAATGGGACTCACGGATGTGATTTAAGTTAATCATGTGCTTACGTGCTTTGCTGAAGCAAAGCCCCAGTGCTGCTAAGTGAGATAGAAAGAATTTAACTCCCCTCTGAAAGCACAAGTTGAGTTTGCAGGGCTGCCAGTTAGAGCAAAACCTATTTTTAATTTATAAATGGAGACTAGTGAGAGAGAATAAACCTGGAACTCCATTAAACTATGTTTGCAGTCACTTTACAAAGCTGAACTAGTCTTTAATGCATTTTGATATGAACTCCAAAACCAAACTGGGAGCATTTTAATATTAACTTTATTAAGCACATTAATCTTATTTCCCTCTAAAAAACACCCAGATAATTAAGTGCAAAAACTGCTTGTGCAGAGCTGAGGCTGAAAAATTAAAATAAAAAAATCAGGAACTGCAAAATAAAACCAATATTATTTTGACTGCATTGCACATCGCAGGTATTTTGCGGCACATATTTTACAAATGAGACAGTGTTATATATGTTTTTTCTTATGTCCTGGAGCATACATGTCCTATGTTGTAGGAATTGTCTAACTGTCACAAAATCTGTTCTTATTAATTGTATTTTGATATAAAATTGAACAATTAATTTAAGAAGGAAAGACAGAATAAGCAAGTTTAGATGATACACTGGAAAGAATGGCAAATTGAAAACAAAATTAGCTGATCGAAAAAGATTAACTCCATTTGATATAAACAACCTTGTTTTTTAGCATGGATGGAAAATGAGAGTCCTAAAACTGGGAGCTGGAAATACTATTCTGTACATACAAATCCAGGTCCGGTTGTTTAAAAGTGTGTTTACAAATTTCCCATTGTATTTTAACAGGCATAAAGATCAGATGGTGTTTGTTAGTATGAGAGTGATGTTTAGGTATCTTGCCTAAAGCGACTGCCTGCTATCCAGTGTTCATCGTATTTTGACAGGAACTCTGTGTCCATGTAGAAAATTTGCCAAGTAAAAATTGTAATAAAAAGCAATAATAATCAGCCCAAACCCTGCAACAAGCTGTTAGCCTGTCTCACACTGTTACTGACAGCTGCCAAATTTACTCACGGAGCCCCTTTATGTCAACAATCACTCTTGAGCCACTCTCAGTTTCCACATTTCCATACAGTAGCGTGGTAGATCCTTTGTGTCATGTGCTTATTACAGATGACATTTCTGACATAGTGAGGCATACAGTGGAAGAAACATGACATGATTTTAATCCAGAGATGTCAGTACTTGCCAATAACAATGCTGAGGACAGCGTATCATGGAAAAGTAGGTTCTCCAGTCTTTGATGGGGAAAGGAAAGAGACAGGTTTACGGGATGAGTAGTGGAGATTGTTTGACAGGTGCAATTTAGACTTTTGCAATAAAAAAAGGAGGAGGGAAAAAGGGGGATTAAAATGAACCAGTATCAAGAATGATAATCAAAATGGACAAAATGACAAATGAGAGAGGGAGCAAAGAGCTAGAGATGCATTGTTGGCTGGCATTCATGGTGAACATTATTTTTGATGAACTCTGGCTATCCTCCGAATCTCTTCATTCTTTCTCCACTATCTCTGATTTCTTTAGCAAGACAGTTGTACTGTAATTAGCATTTACCACTGCATAGAATGTAATGCAGCGTGTCAAGTGACAAAGTGGAGAATTGATAGAAAAGCGATGGATTTCTGGACAGGCATAGAGTTTTTGCATAGAATATTTCTCGGTTCTTTATTTTACTAATTTACACATTATTACTGCATTTATAAAATGTGTCCTATCCACATTGTGTCAGGATGCATGAATATAACATATGCATACTTGGCTTTAACAAAGACTAATAATAACCCCATACCCCACCCAAACACATTAGCTAGCAATCTGAATCACTTCTGGGTACATAGAATCATAGAATATCAGGGTTGGAAGGGACCTCAGGAGGTCATCTAGTCCAACCCCCTTCTCAAAGCAGGACCAATTCCCAAGTAAATCATCCCAGTCAGGGCTTTGTCAAGCCTGACCTTAAAAACCTCTAAGGAAGGAGATTCCACCACCTCCCTAGGTAACCCATTCCAGTGCTTCACCACCCTCCTAGTAAAAAAGTTTTTCCTAATATCCAACCTAAACCTCCCCCACTGCAACTTGAGACCATTACTCCTTGTTCTGTCATCAGGTACCACTGAACAGTCTAGATCCATCCTCTTTGGAACCCCCTTTCAGGTAATTGAAAGCAGCTATCAAATCCTCCCTCCTTCTTCTCTTCTGCAGACTAAACAATCCCATTTCCCTCAGCCTCTCCTCATAAGTCATGTGCTCCAGCCCCCTAATCATTTTTGTTGCCCTCCACTGGACTCTTTCCAATTTTTCCACATCCTTCTTGTAGTGTGTGGCCCAAAATTGGACACAGTATTCCAGATGAGGCCTCACCAATGCCGAATAGAGGGGAATGATCACGTCCCTCGATCTGCTGGCAAAGTCCCTACTTATACAGCCCAAAATGCCGTTAGCCTTCTTGGCAACAAGGGCACACTGTTGACTCATATCCAGCTTCTCATCCACTGTGACCACTAGGTATTTTTCTGCAGAACTGCTGCCTAGCCATTCGGTCCCTCGTCTGTAACAGTGAATGGGATTCTTCCGTCCTAAGTGCAGGACTCTGCACTTGTCCTTGTTGAACCTCATCAGGTTTCTTTTGGCCCAGTCCTCTAATTTATCCAGGTCCCTCAGTATCCTATCCCTACCCTCCAGCATATCTACCACTCCTCCAAGTTTAGTGTCATCTGCAAACTTGCTGAGAGTGCAATCCATGCCATCCTCCAGATCATTAATGAAGATATTGAACAAAACTGGCCCCAGGACCGACCCTTGGGGCACTCCACTTGAAACTGACTGCCATCTAGACATGGAGCCGCTGATCACTACCCGTTGAGCCCGACGATCTAGCCAGCTTTCTATCCACCTTATAGTCCAATCATCCAGCCCGTACTTCTTTAACTTGCCGGCAAGAATACTGTGGGAGACCGTATCAAAAGCTTTGCTAAAGTCAAGGAATAACACGTCCACTGCTTTCCCCTCAACCGCAGAGCCAGTTATCTCATCATAGAAGGCAATTAGGTTAGTCAGGCATGACTTACCCTTGGTGAATCCATGCTAACTGTTCCTGGTCACTTTCCTCTCCTCTAAGTGCTTCAGAATTGATTCCTTGAGGACCTGCTCCATGATTTTTCCAGGGACTGAGGTGAGGCTGTAGTTCCCCGGATCCTCCGCCTTCCCTTTTTTAAAGATGGGCACTACAGTAGCCTTTTTCCAGTCATCCGGGACCTCCCCCATTCGCCATGAGTTTTCAAAGATAATGGCCAATGGATCTGCAATCACATCTGCTAACTCCTTTAGCTAGTGCAAAAGCATCTTAGCTTGGAACAAAATGACAGAGTCTTAAATTTATTATCTTATTGCTCTTATTAAAAATGGCCCAACTATCACCATTTAAAAATTAGCTAATGTGCAAGTGTGGCAGAAGGTGTCCACATATTTTTGAGGATTTATGCATAAAGGCTGCTGAATGCCTAATTGTGCTGTAGACTTGTGTAGTGGGGCAGCTGCCCACTCCAGTTGGCAGGGGGTTAAAAGCATCCCTGGAGAGGGCTGCCGCTGGGAAAAGGAGTGACACTATCTGAGTGAGTAGCTGACCACAGGTGTGGCCAGCTCAATCAGGGCCCAGCTGGCCCAGATAAGAGGGCTGAGGGCCAGGAGCTGTGGAATCTCTCTCTAGCTGTGGAGAGAGAAGGACCTGGCTGCCTGGGAGCTCAAGGTACTGGGAATAGAGCCGTGCTGGGGAAAGGCAAGAGGAGCTCTGGTCTAGCAACTCCCCAGGGTGCAGGCCTTGGGAAAAGGCCAAAACAGGTACTGAGGTTGCAGAGGCTGCAGCCTGGATTTAAACAGAGGCAGCTGGTCCGAACCCCTTGTCAATGATTAGTGGCCATTACAGACTGCAGTCTGCCCCAGTGAGCGGGGGCTAGATGATGAATGGCAGTAGCCACTGAGATAAGGTGGGTTTAGAGGGCTGGGGGTTCCCCTGTGAGGGGCAATCTAGAGTGTGGGGGTACTGCTGGCACAGGACCACAAGGTAAAGGGCACTGGGGTCCAGGAGGAACACGGGGCCAGCGCCAGGCGAGATACCAGTCTGGCACCGGCGAGTCATCGCTTCGCTGCAACTTGGTAGGCTCCAAACCAGCTGTTCCAATCTGTTGTGCAAAGAACATGCTCTATAAAAGAAAATCATCAGTTTACTACAGGTATTCTTCATTACATAATAGGCCCAAATCCTACAGTGCCTTTTAGACGAACCTCCTGTTGGCACCAATGGGAGTCTTTCCTATGTAATTGTTGCCCTTATTTAACATTTATTTTACGGTAGTTTCTAGAGCAATGGTTCTTTGAGAGATGTCCCTGGGGGTGCTCCACTCCAGGTGTTGGTGCACCCTTACGCCTTCGCTCGGAGATTTTTACAGCAGTACTCGCACGGGCCGTGCACACGCGGTACCTGCCTCCCATGCCGACTGTATCTCAATAACACGTGCACCCGGCCTGGGTTCCTCAGTTCCTTCTCTACCATCCCCGGCCTGAGACAGAGCTCAGGAGTCTTGCTCAATTATTTCTTGCTTTACATAGTTAGTTAGTTGTTTATACAGTTTATCTAGGGGTTTTTTTAGTCAGAAAAGTTTAATTTCCCCATTCTTCTCTTGAATTTTTTTCCCTTCCCAGTTTTTTTTCTGTCAGTTAGACAGTTTATTATACAATGCCTGGCTCACCAGGTTTTAAGAGATGCAGTACATGCAGAGAGGCCATCCCCATCTCTGATGGCCATTCTCTGTGTGTTTGGGGAAGTCCCACGTCCCCCAGAAATGTGCCCACTGCAGGAAACTGTGGGCTAGGGCACGGAAGGACAGAGACCTGAGGTTCAAGTTAATTCTCATGGAGAAGTCCCTCAGACCTGCCTCAGACCCAGGTCAGCGGTCCTACTTGAGACAGAGCCCTCCTAAATCCACTAAGGTCAAGAAAACAACAAAAAAACTAGCCAGCTTCATCACCTCACAGAGACCAGCTGCCATCTAAATGGCCTCTGACCAGGTCTGTCTCGGTGCTGACCATGCCGCAGCTCAGTACATACAACACTGTAGATATGTCCAACGCTGTTCGTATGCCGGCTGCTATCGGTACACACTGTTCTGGTGCTGAGGCTGCTGACTTAAAATTGCCTGCCTCTTCTAATACGGCACCGCACAGCACCACAAAGGACTCGGTGCCTACTCAGCTGAGCCTGCCTGTGCTGCACATAAGTACGGTTGCTCTCCTGGCACCGACACCTGAACCACCTGTGATTTTGCATAAGGCACCGCACCAATCGGCACTGGCCGACCCTATAGCACCGCCGCTGCACCCAGCGCTATACATTCCAGCTCCTTCTACCTCCGCACTGTAATTTTGTCATTCCAGTGATTTGCTAATCTCGGCAACTCCAGATTCCCCATTACTTGGTACCGATCTCTCACCGAGACCATCGGCATGGCACTGACAGCTATCTCCTATTCCCTCTCACTTTTCTAGTGATGAAGATGACAATGTGAAGGGAGTTTTTTCATCATACCATTCCTCCCCACTTCATACTCCCGCTATCATGGGACCCAGGAGACCAAGGTCCTCATATTCCAGGGACTTACCACTCTGGTATGGACACCTGTGGATGGGAGCAACCATACCCTTCCCAGGGCAATGGCATTATTGGAACCCGTGAGGGTCCTGCAGCCGGCACCACAGTAGCTGGTACAGCCCACACAGAGGCAACATTAGATCTCCTCTTGTACCCATCCACACTTCTGCGACAGATGACCAGGAGCAACCTGCAACAGTGCACATCGACGAAGAGGCACCTGAACCCTCTCCAAATAATAATAATTCATCCACCTCACCAGAAGAAGCTATTATTTCCCCATCCCCAACAACAGCGGATGATTTTACTCATTTTCAGGACCTCAGCATGAGCTGACTGACATATTACAACCTTCAACCTCCTCCAAGATGGCCCTACCTATTAATGGAGCCATGATGGATCCTGCCAAGAATATCTGGCAAACTCCAGCCACCATACCCGCAACCTGCAGAAGGGAAGACTGGAAATACTATATTCACTCCAGGGGCTCAGAATTCCTTTTCATTCATCCAACACCAAATTCACTGGTAGTAGAAGCAGCCAGCCAAAAGAACAAACAGCAGCATTTCCGATCCATTCCCTCTGACAAGGGCAGCAAAAGAATGGACCTACATTTACGGGATGAGTAGTGGAGATTGTTTAACAGGTGCAATTTAGACCTTTGCAATACTTTTTTACAGAAAAGAGAAGTGAGGGATGGTGACCCATCCTCGACCTCAGGTGACTCAACAAGTTCGTCAAAAAGCAAAAATTCAAACTGGTTACCCTCACAACCATAATTCTAGCGCTGGAGCAGGGAGATTGATTTTCAGCCCTGGACCTGCAGGATGCTTATTTTCATGTAACTATACACCCCGCCCACAGGCATTTTCTCAGATTTGTTATGGGCTCAAATCACTACCAATACAGGGTTCTGCCCTTTGTGCCTCCAACACAATATCCAAATTTCAGCCTCCTACCTACCTGGTTCATTAAACACCATTTTGGATTAGCTCAGGAGATCTTTTCCCCTAGATCATGAATGGAAGACAAACCACACCATCCTACGCAACGGGGATACCCGCGACTGGATCTTTTTGCAACTGCGACCAATAAAAAATGCCCGGAATTCTGTTCCAGAGTGGGCCTAGGAAAGCAGTCGATGGGAGATACATTCACCATCTAATGACACAACAATTTCCTATATGCATTCCCCCCGATACCAATTCTTCACAGGGTATTACAAAAAATACGAGCGGAGAGGGCCAAGGTCATACTAATATTCCCTATGCAGAGACAAAATTTCTCGATACTTTAAATTACTGCTTCTTGGAGCAGCTGGTACGGGAACCCACAAGGGGAGAGGCAACTCTAGATTTAGTCCTGAGTCGAGCGCAGGATCTGGTCCAAGAGGTAACTATAACAGGACTGCTTGGAAATAGTGACCATAATATAATAACATTTAACATCCTTATGTGGGAAGAACATCTCAACAGCCCAACACTGTGGCATTTAATTTCGAAAAGGGGAACTATGCAAAAATGAGGGGGTTAGTTAAACAGAAATTAAAAGGTATGACTAAAGTGAAATCCCTGCAAGCTGCATGGGCCCTTTTTAAAGACGCCATAATAGAGGCCCAACTTAAACGTATACCCCAAATTAAGAAACACAGTAAAAGACCTAAAAAAGAGCCACCATGGCTTAACAAGCATGTAAAAGAAGCAGTGAGAGATTAAAAGACTTCCTTTAAAAAGTGGAAGTCAGATCCTAGTGAGGTAAATAGAAAGGAGCATAAACACTGCCAAATTAAGTGTAAAAATATAATAAGAAAAGCCAAAGAGGAGTTTAAAGAATGACTAGCCAAAAACTCAAAAGGTAATAACAAGATGTGTTTTAAGTACATCAGAAGCAGGAAGCCTGCTAAACAACCAGTGGGGCCCCTGGATAATCAAGATACAAAAGGAGTGATTAAAGATGATAAAGCTATTGCGGAGAAACTAAATGGATTCTTGCTTCAGTCTTCGTGGCTGAGGATGTTAGGGAGATTCCCAAACCTGAGCCGGCTTTTGTAGGTGACAAATCTGAGGAACTGTCACAGATTGAAGTGTCACTAGAGGAGGTTTTGGAATTAGTTGATTAACTTAATATTAACAAGTCACCATGAGCAGATGGCATTCACCCAAGAGTTCTGAAAGAACTCAAATATGAAGTTGCGGAACTATTAACTAGGGTTTGTAACCTGTCCTTTAAATCGGCCTCTGTACCCAACGACTGGAAGATAGCTAATGTAATGCCAATATTTAAAAAGGGCTCTAGAGGTGATCCCGGCAATTATAGACCGTTAAGTCTAACGTCGGTACCGGGCAAAGTAGTCGAAACAATAGTAAAGAATAAAAGTGTACCCAATTTTACACTTGAATGCTGTACCTCAAAGCATGGCCCCTCAATGGTTCTCTAATGAGGAACTAGACTGCTTTGAACAGGTACAAGGAGTACTATTACATAGGTGGTACATGTGGATTGTGTTCTGCTATCTCTATAAATGGAATAAGTTCACTCGCTAGTGCTCCACCAAGCAAGCCGCTCCTGCTTCCATCGCTCTTTCACTAATACTAGACTGTCTTTTATAACAAACTATCTGGGCTCAACTTTAGCTCCATAAAGGTACATCTAGCAGTAATTATAGTGTTTCACAATAAGACCAGAGACACTACTATCTTCACCCTCCCCATCACAAAATGATTCCTCAAAGCTCTCCTGACCCTATAACCAGACATTAGACCACCCACTCAACCTTGGGACCTACACTTGGTCCTCACATGCTTGATGTGCCATCCATTTGAGTCACTTGCAACATGCTCCCTCCTACATCTACCCATGAAAACTGCATTTTTAGTTGCTATTACATCTGCCAGATGTGTAGAAGAACTTGGTGTGCTTATGGCTGACCACCGTACACTATATTTTTTAAGGACAAAGTCATGTTCTGAACGTATCCAAAATTTCTCCTGAAGGTGCATTCCTCCTTCTACCTCAATGAACCTATTGATCTACCAACCTTCTTTCCTAAATGACTTGTGAACACTTTTGAATCATAGATTATTAGGTTTGGAAGGGACCTCAGGAGATCATCTAGTCCAACCCCCTGCTTAAAGCAGGGCTAATCCCCAAATGTCCCCCTCAAGGATTGAACTCACAACCCTGGGTTTAGCAGGCCAGTGCTCAAACCACTGAGCTATCCCTCCCCCCAGTGTGCACAGAGCATTATCCTTTTATTTGGATAGAACTAAGCCCTTTAGGGCTTCCCCTAAACTTTTCATTTCCATCGCAGGACGATCCAGAGGCAAATTCATCTCTACCCAGAGAATATCCAATTAGATAGCAGACTGCATCTGCCTATGCTACCAGCTAAAGAAGATAATCCTCCGACTTCTGTTAGAGCACAGTCCACCAGATCTGCATCAACGTCTGTGGCATTCTTACATAACATTCCCGTCACAGATATTTGCAAAACCGCCACCTGGGCTTCAGAGCATACCTTTGCTAAACATTATGCTCTTAATCAGGAACCCTGACTGACATTCAAATGGGCCAAGCTGTGCTGTCTATAGATTTTTTTACCAGTTCTGAAGTCCCTACCTCCTTAAGAAAGACTGCTTTTCAGTCACCTGGAGTGGAGCACTCACAGGGACATCTCTCTCTTGAAGAGGAGGTTACTCACCTGTGCATCTCAACTGACATTCTTTGAGATGAGTGTTCCTGTGGGTGCTCCACTACCCACCCTCCTCCCCTCTACTTCGAAGTTTGGAGCAGTCTCCATTGCAGCGAAGACACTGAGGAGCTGGGCCGCGTGAGCACATTATTGAGGCACGTGAGGCAGGCAATGCGTGTGCGTGGCCTGTGTGAATACTGCTGTAAAAATCTCTGAGCGAAGGCGCAGGGACGCACCAACACCTGGAGTGGAGCGCTCACAGGGACATCTCTTGCAGAACATCAGTTACTGCACAGGTGAGTAACCTCCTCATTTCAAACCTATTTGATCGCACCCCCCTTCTTTGTATCTGTAGTAGTCTATCCTCCCTCCTGCCACACAAGAACAGATACTGATAAAAAAAATCAACATGCAACTCTGACTAAGTATTAATAACAGTAGGGCACTGATTCAAATAGAGCGAACGATCCATCATAATAAGAGTAAAAGGAAAACTGCAACTGTGGGCAATGCTTACAATTAAATGTTCACACCGCATCATAGCAAATGCATTAACGTACAGATGGTAACGACTTTTTATAATGCTGTGCAAGTTTAACAGACATCTGTCAAAACCCACAGCGCCATCTAGAGTCAAAAGCATAGCACCCTCTGAGGACCTGATATGTTTGGGGGAATCAGCTTTGCTGTGGGTAAAATATGCGCAGTAATTCCTCCCCTCAAAAGCTTCTCATGCCCCCACTCCCAGAATACATTCTACACTGCCCCAGGGCCTGTGGGCCTGCCCCCCATTTTGAGAACATCTGGTCTAGAGACCTCGACCAGGTCAGAACCTCATAGTGCTGGGGGCTGTACAAACATATTGTAAATGACATTCTGAGTAAGGCCCTACTGGGTCGTGGGATGATTGCCAAATAATTGCTGAGTTGCGGACAAGACATGGAAAATCACAGAAAAGTAATAATGGACCTTTATTAATTGCAGTAATTTGGAAAAGCCAAAGAAGACCTATTTGTTTAAGAAAAAATAGCTGGAACAATACAAACACTCAAGCATTATGTGATGCCTGCTAATTTTTTTGGTAACCAGACATTTTGCTGCACCTATATTACAGTCATCAATGCACGGGGCTGACAGCAGGAGCCCAGCCACCTAGGATTGACAGTGGGGCACCAGCCCCCAGTCACCCAGGGCAGGTGACTGGGGCTCCTGATGTCAGTCCTCCATATGTCAGGTTTCCTGCTGTCAGCTCCAGGCAGACTGGAAATAAGGTGTAAGTTTTTAACAGCAAGGGCAATTATCCATTGGAACAATTTACCAAGGGCTGTGGTGGAGTCTCCATCACTGGCAATTTTAAAATCAAGTTTAGATGTTTTCTGAAAGATTTGTTCTAGGAATTGTTTTGAGAAAGTTCTCTGGCCTGTGTTATACAGGAGGTTAGACTAGATGATCACAATTGTCCCTTCTGGCCATGTAATCTATGAAATAAAGAGTAGAATGTAGGAAAAAATGGTTCGTTGTCCAGACCTCATTTCCTGAAGGTAAATCCTCTTATTCATATATATTGAGAAAGCAGTCAATGTAGTAATCAATTTGAAATGCTCTAGGTTAATTTAGATCAGTCTGAACCGTTTTAAACAAGAAAATTGCTTGTTGTTAAACAGATGTAAAAGATTTATGTAGGACATTGTTACAAAATCCTCCAGAAATTATATGTATGTAATGTATAGCTGTTTTTTGAGAACTGGAGTGTAAAAATAGAAATCTAAAATAATGGTTGAACCACCTACATAGCCTTAAGGGTTGTGAGGAAAATATTCCTGCATCATTATTTTAAATTGCTCTATATAAAATGTAGTGAGGACTCTACACTTTACACGTAGAAGACAATTAGGAGAAGTAAATGTTAGATGTCAGCAGGAGCAGATGAGGGGAAAAAAATCCAGATAAATAAGAATCATTAGTGAGAAGATGAACAAATGCTACCTGACCTAACTAGCAAGTGAAATCAGGGAATTGGGGAGGGTAATTTCTCCTACAGTCTGGATAGCATGATGTCTTCTGTTTTCCCTGAGTTACTCATAAAAGAAGAGACTAAATTACAACTAATCAGGTACACATGTACATGTCCTCGTCTCTCTGCAAATTGTTTCAATCCTTTTATCCTGGAGAGATGCACTGTATTTTACATCCCTCTGAATCTCTGCAAATGTTTGCCACAACCAAAAATTAAAACAAAACAAACTGAAATAAAGCTAAGAACGGCTGCTATTTTCTCACATTTTTAAAAGGGCAAAGGATGATGCTCAAATGTAATATTCTGGGTATTCATTAACAAGGTGTGTTCTGATAAAGCTCTGATTGGTAATTACTGGGGTCATCCAAATCAAATCAATAACCTTTCAGTGTTTAAGAAACAGTTGACAACACTATGTGAAATATTAGGTACTGATCCTTTTGCATGCATGTGATCACTGCTGTCATTTTCTTCTTTCTAGTGGCCCTTCATTAGCGATATTGAATTGCACCCACATTTATGCAAATGTACAGGGACCACAAGTTGGTCCAGCAGTCAGGTGAGATGAGGATAGCACAAGAGCCGCTAATGGATTAGTGCAAGTTAGCAGAAGCCTCTGGTGGTGTAAGCTGTGTATTCATGTCATCTGGGGATCTGGCCCCTTGTGACTATCTAAGGACTTGTTTCATCCCAGTCTCTGCAGTATTTGAAGTTTATGGAGTTACACCAGCCTAAAAATGATGTACCCAGGAGAAAAATCAGGCATCTTGTATTCCCAAGAGTAGTTAACACCAGGCCAGACCAATGTTCCTTCTAATTTTTCCCATCCATGTGCAGAATGAATTTTGCTATGTGCACCAATGTGGAGGTGATGTGTGGCAGGGGGCTCAGGGCTGGGGCAGAGGGTTGGAGTACAGGGTGTGTGGGCTCCGGCTGGGGATGTGGGCTAGGGAGTGGGGCCGGGGATGAGGATGAGAAGTTTGGCGTACAGATGTCAGGACTCGCATGAAAGCCCCCTAAGCTTATTTCTACCAGCTTAGGTTAAACCTGGTACACTGCCACCACCAAGTGATTTAACAAGAAACAGGGAAAGGACCACTTGGAGTTCCTCTTCCCCCAAAATATCCCCCCAACCCATTACACCCCCTTTCCTGGGGAGGCTTGAGAATAATATCCTAACCAGTTGGTTACAAAGTGATCAAAGACCCAAACCCTGGGTCTTTGGACAATGGAAAAAACAGTCAGGTTCTTAAAAGAAGGATTTTGTTAAAAAGAAAATGTAAAAATCATCTCTGTAAAATCAGGATGGAAAATAACTTTACAGGGTAATCAGATTCAAAGAGCCCAGAGGAACCCCCTCTAGCCTTAGTTTCAAAGTTACAACAAAACAGGGATAAACCTCCCTCTAGCAAAGGTAAAATTCACAAGTTGAGAAAACAAAGATAAACTAACACGCCTTGCTTGGCTGTTACTTACAAGTTTGAAATATGATAGACTTGTTCAGAAAGACTTGGAGAACACGGACTGATGTCCGGTCCCTCTTAGTCCCAAGTGCAAACACCACCAAAACAAAGAGCACAAACAAAAGCCTCCCCTGCCCCACGTTTGAAAGTATCTTGTCCCCTTATTGGTCCTTTGGGTCAGGTGTCAGCCAGATTACCTGAGCTGCTTAACCCTTTACAGGTAAAAGGATTTTGGTGCCAGGAGAGATTTTATAGTATTGTGTACAGGAGGGTTGTTACCCTTCCCTTTATAGTTATGACCGTGGCCTCCTGCATGGCTGCACAGGCGCGCACCTCAGAGGGAACTTACGTTCAGATTTCTTTTCACAAAACTCCACTCCTCAATAGGCTACTGAGTGATGACACATTCAAGGGATGAAACACAAGATAATGGGTTTTATGAGGGTAGAACACTGTGGCCTGACAAATACTCAGTGGTGGCTTTTCCATCTTAACCCTTTTAAGTGTGTCATACACACAGTGGAATTGGGGACTAAATACAGGACATAGAGTGTCCGTGCTAAATTAAGAAAAATAATCTCATCTTGAAAAACAATAACTAACAAAGGCCAAAATCCTGCCAAGACCTAAATATGTTCCACAAAGGCCTTTACAGAACAGAGGGAGAGAGAAACCTTGGTTTTGCATATGGAGATTATGTGGTATGTAGACTAGCATGCGACATTTTCTTTAATTTCAGTTTCCAAGAAATGATCTGATGGTTCATTATATCAATAATTATGCTCCAAGAGGCATTTTCATTCCAAGCTCCTATTTTCAGGCACTTATAACTTTTGGGTAAAATTACCATTTAGATGGATAGTTTTCATGAATATTCTGAGTCTAAAGGAGATTTTTTCATGGGAGGAAAAAAGTAGCACTGTGATAGGGGACTTGGAGGGCCAACAGCCTAGAGGTTAGCACACTCAGCCCCTTCCACCTCTGTCCAAGCAGTAGAGGAGCCTGTTCCTTACCTTAAGCCAGGATCTTTGGCTTTCCACCTGCATCTGGCCCTTGGCCTTTAAAGGAGTGTGGTAGTGGGACCCAGGCCCTCCCTCTGGCCCCATGGGAAGCAACAGTGGCAGCAAGTCCAAGTTCATTTCTCTAGGCCACTTGCTACCAATATGTCCTTTCAATTTGGGGCATGTAGTCCAAATAGTCAGCTGCTTAGCAGAAAAAGAGTCCAAAGAAGCAGAGCCCTGCATGACCCACTGGTTCTCAAAGCACGGGGACGGTTGTTCAAAGAAGGTACTGTCTGTGGGCCTTACCCACTCTGTGGTCTCCTTTCAGCTCAACCTTCTCTGTGGCTTCTGGGCGAAAGGTTCCTCTCTCCTGCAGCCTGTCCTCCACCTGGTCTTCTGAGCTTCCTCTTAACCTGCTCCTCTAGTTGGAGCATGTTCGGCAAACCCAGGGCTACCTGGTCCTGGCATTGCCTTTTAACCCCCTGGGGCCCAGTGTGGTGCCATCACAGGCACTCACCACAGTCAGACTGTTTCCACCATGGCACTCTTAGCCACTTCCAGTCTGGCTGGTGTGGTATGAGGAACAGGAATTGTATCTATTCTTCCCATATGACAGGGCCATACCACATTTTCAGCCAGCCTCTGGTTTTTTCTGTCCTATTTTGCACTTTCAAAGGGGAGTTGCATATATTTTTATAGTCACAATCAGTTTCAGTACAGACATGGGCATAAAACAAGGCAGGCCAAGACTGAAAATGTATTTATATTGTAGATTCACTCATCAAATTAACTGAAACCTTTCAACCAATGTACGTGAGTGGAATGGGGGAGGAGCATTTACAAGAAGTGGCACTTCATCCAATTTAACATGCTACAAAAACTGGAAAGAACAGCAAAAGCAAAAAAACGTTCAACTGACATTCATCCACGTAGAGTGTATGCATGTGTAACCCACATACTTTTATACTGTGTGTATGTATGTACCGTGCGTACGTGGGTGTATATATGAAATGTATTGTAGAAACATTTTAGTAGCCAGTCTGTAAAACAATGAAGAACAAGATCTATACCCATTATATGATTTTGGCACAGTTATATAGTAAGAACATGAATCTCCCGAGCTTTCCAAAATTGAAACCTATTCCTGCTGTGACCTTACTTGATCATAGATCTCATATGTCTATCCAACCAATCAGAATGCGTCCCCCTAGACTTTGATGAGAGCACCACATCTCTGCTTAATTCTGGTGTTTCATTTTTACATTTAAATATTCAAGAAATTGTTGAGAACTGTCAGTGTAATATTTTTACTATTCAAGTATTTTTAAATAAACACCATATCTTTTAAAAAATTGCTGCCTCTGGAAGAGCAGTAATAAATTGGACTAAATGTCCATAAAATTAAGTCAATTTTCTGGAGTGAGGTGAAAAATCTGTTGTATACAAAAAGAAACTGTTATGCATTAGGAGATAGAAAGTAGTTATCCTTTCACAATGTCTTGTTTTTTCCTATTTGTATGCTGCGTATTATTATTATTTTTTTAGAAAAGGAATATGTAAACACAGCTGCATTCTGCAGGATAGTACTTCCAAGCAAAGACGATTAAACATGACACACACACTTCCGTATATTAGTTGATGCCAAGGACAGAATGAAAATGCAACACACTGGTATTGGAGAAATCAAAATAATTTTCTTTCTGTAAAGTCTACAGTGTTTAAGAGAAGAGTGCTATTTATTTATTTATGGCTTCTTCTCAAGAATAATTAGGTCCTGAATCAATAAGGAAGCTAAATACCTTTAAGAGCACACATCCATGCCTATTGAAAAAAGCATTTAAGCACATGCTTTAGTCCCATTTATTCCCATTTTTATCATTAATGATTTTCCCTTCAAAATTGGAGACAGTGATGTTTCCTTGCATTGCACTAGCAGTGCATTAAGCTGAGTCTGGAAAACATAGCTGGAAAGGGGCCTCAGGCTGCTCTGGGCTAGCAGAAATGTATAGTATATAAAGAGATGGATCCAAGCCACAGCATTTAGATATGGATTCAGATTTTGAACCCTCGCAAATTCAGAAACGTTTGGATATATGGTTTTGGTTTGGCCCAAATTTGGGTCTGGGTTTGAAGTTGAAGCTCCTACTTTTCAAAGAATTGGAGTATTTGGACCCATGGATTTGGTGCAGGCCCATCTCTAATGGAAAGCCTTTACACTAGGTCTGAGTTACTTGACTTCCTTATCCTGGGATATGGTGCAGCTGCTTTGCAGAACATTGCGGGCACAGTCTGGCCCTAAAACTGGTGTAGCTGGGTAAGGTGGGAAAACCACCCCAGCAGAGGGGGATATTCCTCTGGTACATATCTGGTGTGGTGGCTTCTACGCCACATACACCCAGCTGCTGATATAGAGATGTGGCCAGTGGCAAGGAGATGTGACTGCGGATTCCCTACACCTTTCTCCTCTCCATTTTCTGTTCTTGAGGCTACAGGCAGCTGACATAATACAGAGCTAATGTTACACCAGAGCTGACACATAGCTGGTCCAGAATGTAGGATACAACATCATCATGACCTGCACTGTGTAGTCCTGGGCCACAGCCAAGGATCTTGGCCACTGTCTATCCAGAAACATCCTTGTCAGGCTTCAGAGGTTGACTCAGTTGTCTCTGTTCTCTGTTCCATGGTCTTATCTGGATCAAGATATGGACACCCTATTCTCAGTTCCTGGTCCCTGCCATTGAACTGCCTCTTAGAGTATGTCAGTGTTGTAGACATACTGGTCCCAGGATATTAGAGAGACAAGGTGTGTGACAAGAAGCTTGTCTCTTTCACCAACAGAACTTGGCCCAATAAAATATATGACCTCACTCACCTTGTATTTCAGAGTATATTCACAGAATCCCTTTGATACGGTTTAGTGGAAGGCTTTTTCTATTTGGGCCAGTTCATTTTTGACTGGTTTCTTTTCAGTTGTTCACCAGTTCTTCCTTCTAGTGGCATTTCTTCCTTGTTTTTTGTTGGTGGGAGTCATATGAGCAAATTAAATATGACAGATGAAGAGGAACATGAGTTCACATAGGAAGAAGTCCTCTGAATATAAGTGGGTGAATATATGTGTGTGTAACTAGAACTTTTCAGCACATATAAATGAGTCGGCAACCATTTGCAGTTGATTTTCTTTTTCTTGCAAAACACTTATTGAAATGATTAAGCCTATTTTTGTGGAGTATAGAAATTTATCTTTGTTTTCCATTTTCTCTCTTTCAGCTCTTCTTTATGCAACTATTTTTGGAAATGTCACCACCATTTTCCAGCAAATGTATGCCAACACCAACCGATACCATGAGATGCTGAACAATGTGAGGGATTTCCTCAAATTATATCAAGTCCCAAAAGGCCTTAGTGAACGAGTCATGGATTATATTGTCTCAACATGGTCCATGTCTAAAGGGATTGACACAGAGAAGGTATGAGTGCATGAGGTAAAAATCCAGATATTGTACCTTTCAATCCATTGTGTCCTTTCAAGTAGAATAAACAGTACTGAGTACTGTAAACATGCTGGCAAAAAAAGATCTGAACCACATGTGATTCCATTAATACTTTCATAGCTGTGTTCAGAGAGAGGGAGCTGGTTTAAAATTAGGGGAAAAAAATAGGAACATTGGCAATTTTGAAAATGTGTTTTGTTACCCTGCTTTTCAATATGGTCTGACTTTCCATTTTCCAGATTTTCCTTGGAATTATTTTTACTTTTTTTGTGTTTTGGGATTTAAAATTAACAAAAACAGTTTTTAAAAAAATTGAGAGGGTGGGGAGGAAGAGAGAAAATCTCAAAAACGATACCCTTCGTTTTTGGGGAAAAACACCACATTTGATGGGGCTGAGTAATCCAAATTGGCAAGAGAAGTAACTAATAAAAACACTGAAACCCAACAAAACATTTCGCAGAGCAACTAGCAGGCTAAATATTTTAGTTCCCAATTTTTTTTGTAAAAGGGAAAATGTACATTTCATTAAGCATTCCACTGTTAAAAAGGCCACATGTCAGCAATTTTATTCTGTTAAAAATATATCCAACAGCACTTTCCATACATATTACACATACTAGCAGAAAACTATCCTTTACTCACTTTGGTAGTTCTAGTGCTTGCTGATATCATAAAATATAATAATAATATAGTAGCGGTAATGGTAAGAGAATAAAAATCAGTGTATCATTGTGGTCTGGTTAAAAGGTGAGTAGCAGAGCACTGATTGGCTCAGGAGATTGATAACTGGATATAGATCTTTTCTGCTCTAGTTCCTGATCCAAAGCCCACTGAAATCATTGAGTGTTTGGACTTTGAATCAGGTCTTAGGTCGCCATTTGGAATCTGGCGCAGGTCAGTAGTGACTGAAAGTTGTTACCATCTGAGGATTTGTTAGCATTTATAAAATAAGTTCAGTTGCCTTGGACCAGTTCCCAGTGGACGGAACCATAATTGCTACCATCACAGTTAGCACAAGATTTAATAGACGCGGAGACTGACCTCTTTGAGGTGTCCTCTCCAGGCCTGGGCTGAAGGCCCTTTGGCAGGGAAGTTTGAGAGAGCTTGTGTTCCTGCTAGTCATTTTATACCGGCTCTATAGATTAAGAAAGGAGACTAGGGGTGAGATCTTCAGTTGGTGTGAGTTGGCCGAGCTCCACTGACTTCAGTGGATTTATGCTGATTTACCCCATCGGGGAACTGGACATTAAGTGTCTAGTACTGAGAACCCTAAAGCCCCCTTGAGAGAGGAAAAGTTGTGATAGAATATTGCTCTGCTCTGCTACAGTTCTTGTTTCGGTTGTATTGCACTGTGAGGTTCTGGTGGAACTCAGATTACATCTACCAATCTCACTATAACATGACATAATAGAATTATTGTGAGAACAAGGACAGCTTTATGTCTTCTTATAAACCCATACAATGATAGTTATCGAACTAATTAACTGGAATTAGCAATTAACTTCCAAAACTGTGCAACTTTTGTGTATTATTATTGTTATGTTAACTGATAAGGCTTTCAGTTTCTTGGATTCTTGTAGTTCAGTATAGTATGCCTGATTCTTTAATATGTTAATTTCAGCTCCATTTATACAGTGATATTCCAACTTCCAAATGTGTTCATACAGTTTGTTAATAACAAATTTGTTGTAATTGCTGTAAATACTCAGTTCTGCTGTGAAAAGCCAAATATGTGTAAAAATTCAATTTTCATTCTCATTTATCTCCTTTCAATTATTTCTGCTGCACTTCCATTAGACTTGGATTGTGTTTTGCAGTTAATTAGAAGAACCTTTGCTTTGATTACTGAGATTTCCTTCCATTATTTCCACATATCCAGTTTAATAGATTATAAAAATGCAGTTGTAGCCCATAAACATACTGATCATTGGCTTTTAGTAAGCAGCGTTCACTTGTCTGCACAGTAGTAGTGGTTGCTTAGCTAGATAATTAATAAGGCCATAAAATCTGTGATTTAGATTTTTAACAGTACTCCCACACTGGAGGCCTGCCTAATGTAGCTCCTGAGCTAAACACCATTTAAGTCAATGGAAAGACTCCTGTTGACTTCAGTGGCTTTTGGATCAGGCCATTAATGCTTTTATGTAGTACAGTTTTTCAGTTAAAATATTTTATTGACAGCCAGTGAGAGAGTAGCTATACAGTGGTTACAACTTTTAAAATATTCCGTTACACAGTGTCCAGCAAAGGCTATAAACCTTCAATGGCTACTTCACAAGTACCTTGCTGCGACTGCTGTGAGCTGCATTGAAGCAAATGGGGATCTTCATGAGTGCAGCAACTTGCAAGCTGTCAGCTGCATGATCAGAGCCAAAATTCAGATTTCTTAGGGGAAAGATGGAAAGCTGTGTGTAGGTCGCTGGCAGTCACATGAGCCATCCGAACTTTGAATTCTGAAATGAATTATAAAACTTCTCAATTATAGCAAATGAGAAAATGTTGTATTTCCTAGTTGGCAAACCTGAAAACTACAGCAGTTGCATACACTAGATCCTTTCCTTCATGTTCGGGGTCTATTTAGCACTTTACAAACCACTTAAGGCCTCTGTATTAAAATTTGTGGGGGGGGGGAAAACAGGTCACACTGCACCACGTCATAGAATTTTTATTTACTGTGTGTGCAGTACAACAGTCACAATGAAGATAGGAAAATATCGCACCAAGTGATTCAGGAGCTGACATCCTCTTAAATAATGTGTCTCCAAATCTGGTAACTTTTCTATGCTGAAAACTTTTCCATATTTTGATCATAAGCTTGATTTAATCCTGCAGTAGAAATATAGACGAGAAAGAAAAGAACTGTTATATTTGTTGGTCCACCTCTGTGCCACAGTAGAATTGTTCCCAATGGTACATTTCCTAGTTTTTATATCCAGTCTGGTTTTAAAAATCCCTGGTGATGGGCTTCAACCAACCCTGGGAGACTGGCACAGCCTAACGTATCTCACCGTAGGAGAGCTTTTTAATGAAATTCAACATATAGTTTCCCTTTTTTAATTTCATCTAGTGCTCACTCTCCTGTCCAGGTGATCAGTAATCTATCCCTAGAGTCATTTCTCCTGTGTTTTTCATTCCTCACTTCCTTCAAAACCAAACGTATGTCTCCAGCACATACATCTAGACTATCATTATGCATAACATTATCTCTCCTACTCCTTACATTTGGGTAGACATTTTAGTATATTACTATATTTCTTATTCTTCAGCAAAGATTTCTTTTAACTGTGCAAATAATTAGCAAAAAAAACTCTAAACTTTGGCACTTCGTTAATATTTATGAATGGTTTTCTTCCATATAGGTATCATTACTAGAGCTGAGTGAATAACAGATTTTTCTGGTTTTCTGGCTGGAAATTCCAAAAAATAATTTAAAAAAAAGGCATTTCAGCTTGACCACAATTTTCTTTACATTTTTGGCCAATCGAAACATTAAAAAAATTGATTTTGGTCAAACTGTATGTTTCATTCTCACCAAGATAAAATGTTTCATTTAGATTTCAAGCATTTTTAATATGTTTAATTTTTAAAACAAAATGTAAATTAATATTGACTGGAAAAGTCACTTTGAATTGAAAAATTGAAACATTTCATTCAAATAATGTCAAAATGAAGATTTTTTCATATTGTTTGTTTTTATTTTCAACTAAAACAATTTGACATGTTTGAGATGAACTCATGAAACATTTCAGTGTTGCCAAATCTGCATTTTTCTCCTCCTAAAAAAGTTTCAGCCAAACAATTTCATCGAGCTCTACTGATTACATCTTCATTGGTTCCAAATAAATATACTTATTGCTCACTTTGCAGTCACGTATGCATTATGATGTCATTTTCCCCCATTATTAGAATACATTTCAGTCAGTCAAGCATGCAGCACAACTCAGCACATTGAAATGATTTTTTTCTTTAAATCAAATACAGTGGATAGAACAGCTCATGTGTTGACACAAAATTATGCAGTTTTTTCTGGTGATGAACAACTGTATCGTATGTAACTACAGAGCAATATATCATGATAAAGTCTAGTAGTTTTTGTGACAGCTAAGGTTGAGCTTGAGACCAAAATGTAAGTAAATGCCTTTGCTGGAAATACTATACCTTTAACAAATGTGCTTTAGTTAGTTTTGCAGTTAAATATCTATTCTTAGTCATATATGAGATACTACCATTTAATGCCATTGAAGATCTCGCTCAGACCAATAACAAAGAAGAAATTCAGAGAGCTTAGTGTTTGGTTCTTGTGCAGATACACAGTGCGGGCAAAGTGAAGGTTGACTAGATGTTACTCATTTCCCCAAAGGGGGCAATGAAGAAAAGGGCCATAGATCCAGACCTGGCTGCCTGAAGTAAAACCCCTCTCAGATGGCCCAATCTAATGCCCATTGACTTTGGTGTGTGCTGGATCAGACCCTGAACTTCCACACTGCAGGGCTGTGCCTTAAAGCAGTGGTTCTCAACCAGGGGTCTGGAACTCACTGGGGGCTCGCGAGCAGGTTTCAGGGGGTCTGCAAAGCAGGGCTGGCATTAGATCTGTTGGGGCCAGGGGCAGAAAGCCGAAACCCTACCACCCGGGGCTGAAGCCCGGGCTCCAAGTACCACCAACCGGGGCTGAAGCCGAAGCCTGAAGAACTTAGCTTTGCAGGGCTGCCTGTGGCATGGGGCGCCGAGCAATTGCCCTGCTTGCTATCTCCTAATGGTGGCCCTGGCTTTTATATGTAGAAAAACAGTTGTTGTGGCACAGGTCGGCCATGGAGTTTTTAGAGCATCTTGGAGGGGCCTCAGAAATAAAAGGTTGAGAACCCCTGCCTTAAAGGACCAATCTAGGCTGGGTCTTTGGTGATAATTAGTCCTCAGATTTCATCTTCAACCCACAGTGCTCATTGTTCTTTCTCACTCCTCCTTCCTGCATACCTATGAATAGAGAATCGATGAAACTAAGAGTGTCCCTTTATTTGTATTATTTAAACTGAAGCAAGTGGCCTGTGATCAATCATCTTAAAATATTTAGAAGTCAAAGCTCTAACATTGACAGCTAGGACAATACACACAATACATTGCATATGCACTGTACATACCATAATATGATAATACATAGCTCATATGTAGGAGGGAATTTGTTTTTATACAGCTCCTTTCATGCTCAAGGTACCTTGGTTATTTACCCAGTAATGAATTAAATTTAGATTGTGAGTAAATTCATGGGAAAATGCAATAGCCATTATATATTTAAAAGTCTCTCAAAGGCAACATTGCACATTAGAACCTGTTCTTCTGAGACAGATAAATGTGAGCCAGAACATTCTCTGAATATGATCTTTTAAGTAGTTGTAAAAATATTTATAGTAACAGCCTGAGATATTAAAATGTTCAAATTGAATTTGAGCTTTTTAGTTATAACCAGAATGTGCTTGACAGCAAATGAAATATTAATAGGTTGCAGTTTTCCTCTAAAAATAGGTCATTACACGTGAACCTGCACAACTGTTCATTTACATCCAACTGTTTCTATGAAGGTCCCACTCTCCTAATGGCAAAATTGTGAAATGTCAATAAAGCTGAAAGATTTTCCTTCCTTTGACTCTTAGTTAAAGTTTGGCTTGAGATTCTCTTAAAAAGTAATAAAATCAATAGTCAGATAATTTCTAACATGATTTAATGGTCCACTTCTCAATAAAAGACACAGGTTGAAAGGAAACAATTTATTCTTCAGTTTTTACGTAGGAATCTATCTGAGCCAGTTTCACATTGTAACTCCTGAAGTGGAAACAACAGGAAAACAATACAGCATTAAAAATATTCATTACTAATGGCATGACCCAATATGCAATAATGCAGAAGAGACAGGACTATGGTAAATATTTTCAGGCTGCAATTTTATGAATCATAAATCTCAGAAAATGCAAGGGAATTCAGTCCCCTCCGCTGCTAGTGAGATCTTCGATGGCCCTATGAAATATTGTTGACACCTCAGTACTGAAACCTGATTCATGACCTCACGACATCTCTCCCAGTGTCCTGATGCCCTGTAAAATCAGGCTGCTATTTCTACATGGTCTCATCCTGGAAACTTGTCTGTATGGCCTCTACTGCCATCTATCCCTACCACCAGCACGGTCCTCATACTGTAAGCAGGGCCAGCTCTAGGTTTTTTGCTGTCCCAGGCAAAAAAATTTTTGGCTGCCCCCTGTCCCAGCCCTGGGCTCCCCCCCGCACCCCGCTGCTACCCCAGCCCTGGGCTCTTCCCCCCCCACCCACACCCCCTGCCGCCCCAGCTTTGGCTTCCCCCTTTCCTCCCCACCAGTGCCCTCCCCCACACCTCCTGCCGCCCCAGCCCTGGGCTCTCCCCCCACCCCTGCACCCTCCTTCCACCACAGCCCTGGGTCACTGGTAACTCGCTCCCGGGTGGGTCATTCAGCAGGAATTTTAGATGTGCACAGAACACAGACAGGATTGGTTCCCATATGGTTAAAGAGCTGCAGCAAAGTGGATATCTGGATCCATATTATAAGACCGTCCTACATAAATGAGGAAAAGTTGAGGTGCCTTTATTATTCTTTTGTTCCACTCTTTCGTTCTATGGGGAATTTGCCAATGCAATACCACTGTCTTCCTTTTAAACAAACAAACAAACAAAAGGCAATGACTGTTGAAAATAGCAATTCCATCCTAATAACCACTGAGAAGCATTTCTTGCTCAATTTTATCTTACTTTTTCTACAGCAAGTTACAGCGGATCAGTATATTTGATTTGGGAGAAATGAAGTAACAGCTGCCCAAACTGAGCTTGAGCATTCCTGAATTTTGAGGTGTTCAAATCTGGAAGGCAGGTGCTGAGTGTGTGTGTGTGGGGGGGGGCCTGTGGGCTCCGCGGGAGAGCACGGCAGCATGTATGCAGCAGCATGTCTGGCGCTGCGTGGAGCCAGACATGCTGGTCTGAGTGGTACGGTAAGGGGGTGGGGGGCTGGAGAAGGGTTGGGGGTTCCGGGGGGGTCAGTCAAAGGACAGGGAGCAGGTGGGGTTAGATGGGTCAAGGGTTCGGGGGGGGGCAGTCAGGGGACAGGCAGCAGTTGGATAGGCATGGGAGTCCCAGGGGTTTGTCAGGGGACAGGTAGGGGGGAAGTTGGGGGAGGGTCTCAGGAGGGGGCAGTTGGGGACAAGGAGAAGGGAGGCTTAGTTAGGGGCAGGGGTCCCGAGAGGGGGCAATCAGGGGACAGGGACCAGCGGTGCTTAGATAAGCGGTGGGGTCCTGGGGGGAAGTTAGGGGCAGGGGTCCCGGGAGGGGGCAATCAGGGGACAAGGACCAGCGGCGCTTAGATACGGGGTGGGGTCCTGGGGGGAAGTTAGGGGCAGGGGTCCCAAGAGGGGGCAATCAGGGGACAAGGAATAGCGGTGCTTAGATAGGCGGTTGGGTCCTGGGGGGCAGTTAGGGGCAGGGGTCCCGGGAGGGGGTGATCAGGGGACAGGGAGCAGGGGGGTTGGATGGGTTGGGGTTTCTGTGGGGGGGCAGTCGGAGGGAGTGGATGGTGGCAGGGTGGGGCTTCCTTCCCCATGGAGTGTCCTGTGTTGTGAATGTTAAAATATGGTATCCCTACCACTCCCCACTCACAGCACGCTGCCGCATGAGGTCCCCTCCTTCCTTCTAGTTCGTTGTGGCCAAGGGATTGCCGGGAAATGTAGTTCTTTCACTGTTCCAGGGCTGGCTCTATAGGCAGGGAGCTAACCAAAGAACTACAGTTCCCAGAGCCCCCTGTTGGTTCTGCCGCCCCTGCAAATGGGCTGCCCCAAGCAGGTGCTTGCTTTGCTGGTGCCAAGAGCTGCCCCTGACTGTAAGATCAGGAGCGCAGGTTCTCTGTTTTCTTGCCATGCAGAATTTGCACCATATAAAGGTACAACAACCATGAAATGTACATATGATTCCAGACTCAACAAGAAAAATAAAATAATCTGGACCAATATTGCCCCAACATTGTACGGGCTGGCTTGTTGGCAGCGGGTGAACAAGAAGTCTCCCTCACCTCGCAGAACTGTTCAAGAGTCACTCACCATTGCAGTCCACTCCCTCTTGGAGAGCAGGATGAAGAAAAGGGAAGAAACAGAACCATGGGCCACCCGCCTTCCACACAGGCCTACAGAACAGGGTCTGTGTACTGGTGGGAGCACTCTGCTCCCTCCTAATGAATGGTGCTGATTACTTGCCTCCTGTGCACAACCAGCAGCACCAAGATGGTGCCTATGTAATCCATACCCACTCAGGGTTTGTCTACACAGCAGCTGGGAGGCACAAGTCCCAGCTTGGGTAGATGCACCATGCTAGCTGTCCTTGGGCTAGTGCCCCAAAATAGCAGCGTGGCCATGTGGCACAGGCGGTGGCTCAGGCTAGCCACTCAAATATGTACCCAGGTGGATGGGTGGGTCTGTACTTAGGTGGCTAGTGTGAGCAGCCAAATGTCCTGCTACTAATATACTGCTATTTTTAGCATGCCAGCTCAAAGAGCTAGCATGGGTATGTCCACCCAAGGTGGGAACATACCCTCAGTAATGCTGTGCACCTGGTTTGTCAAGAGAGGGAGAACTGAACCTGGGACATCTAGATCTTAAAACTTGAGCCTTTACGGCTTGAGCTAAAAAGATAAGTCTGCTAGCTAAGGCAGTGGCAGCCCCATCAACCAGTTTGTGTGACCCAGCCACCACTTGAGGGTGACAGAGTGCCACAGTGAGTGGCTATGTTTGCTCCTCCTGGAGCAATGTAGCTTTGTACTGCTCCCTGTGCAGGGCTGAGATGCAAAGTCTAGCCTCAGGGAGAATCTTTTCTTTTTATCATTTCCATCTTTTGACATCTGAATGATCCCTTTATTTAATGACACTATGGCCCAGATTAAAACAAAAAGTTCCCCATGTCAGTGGTAGGACTGGACCCTGGAATTTTTTGTCAGTCCCAAAACTGTGGGTGCATTTTATTTTATTTTGTTTTATTGCTGGAGATGGTGAGATTCTGCAGTGTGAATCTCAAGATTTTTTTTCTTATTGCAAAAACTGGTGTTACCATGAGTTTCTTAATGATATTGGCTAACTTCTAATGTACTTTGTCACCTCAATGAGTTGTGTAATGTCTATATTTTTGATATGTGTATAGTAGGACTTAAAGGGATGAAAACTCCCTCTGTAGTGTTCCTACATAGCACAGTGTGGGATCTTACACCTTGTATCATCTGTACATTTCATTAATGTGCTCATTACTACATTTTCCAGAGCATTTATTAATGTATTAAAAAATCAAACCAAACCTTCCAGCAGTTACGTCCCCACCAGGAGTGGCGCCAGGGTTTTTGGCGCCCTAGGCGGAGGGCCGGCTGGCCGGTCTCGCGGTTCCGGTGAGTCTCCCACAGGAGTGCCTGCGGATGGTCCGCTGGTCCCGCGGCTCCAGTGGACCTGCCGCAGGCGTGCCTGTGGATGATCCAGCGGAGCCGTGGGACCAGCGGACCATCTGCAGGCATGCCTGCGGGAGGTCCACCGGAGCAGGCTGCCGCCCTCTCAAATTCTGGTGCCCTAGGCGACTGCCTAGGTCGCCTAAATGGAAGCGCTGGCCCTGGTCCCCACAGCATAATATAGTGTAATTTATCATTACCAGTTGTTTCAAGACCAACAGCCAGTTTTTATCCGTGTTGAGAAGATTGAATTTAATTTAATCCAAACTAATTTGTAGCCATTTCTGTATATTTCCAACACTTGTTAGTGTTATTCAATTAAGAAATGTTCCTTGTTGTTACTGTACTGCCAATTCTGTCTCAATGCTCTGGTCACCAGTGTAATTCATATTCTTTATTGCTTAAAAAATATAATTAAGCTCAGTTTGCAGATCTGGTGCTTTCAGCATTTAAAGCAAACTACATAAGAGACCTGAAGAAGATCTCTGTAGAGCTTGAGAGCTTGTCCTTTTCACCAACGGAAGGTGGTCCAATAAAAGATATAACCTCACCGACCTTATCTCTCTCTTGGAATTTTAGACAGCTCAACTCAATAGTAACAAACCTTCCTTGTTTACATTAAATACTCAATGCTAGGATGTTTGAGCCAATCTATTAAAAACAGTCTTAATCCATGCAGGTTTAATAACGCTGATCAATCTGCCTAACTATTTGTAAAAAAAATCCAATTTACAGTATGAAAGTGCTCGGTGATTGCATATCAGCTGTTTCTTAACTTTGCCTCCTAAGCAGCTAATCCAATGCCCATTGTGAAATTTATGGCCAGATTTTCAAAAGAGCTCAGCACCTGACTTAATGAGTTTTTATGCAAATCTAGTCAGTTTCTTTGGGTGCCTAATGGGAACTGAGCTCTTTTGAAAGTCTGACCTTGATTGTGGCTGCTGAGCACTTCTGAAAATCTAGCTCTTAATGGCCTCTTCCCAGCAAGGAATTGATCTGGGGGCTCCCAGACAAAATTAGGCTTACTCTTTCCTCTCCCCCCCCCCCCAGTCAAAGTTCATTTTGTGTAAAAGTTATTCTGCCACCGCTGAATAAATCTCATGGCTGGTGCAGTGAGAGAATGAGAATTTAGATCATTATAAGTCCACTTCAGTATGTGATTTGTCAACCTGGTATTTCCTGACATGACTTCAGAGATATTGTCATGTCCATGAAGCCATTCAGCAGCCTTCTCAAACTGGAGAAGATTTCAGAAATATATAAAATGGTTCCAGCAGACATTATTTATACTGTCTTAATCCATGTCTTTATTTTAATTCATTTGCCAGTCTTGCAGCTCTTTTATAATCTCTGCTGCGTGTAGAATTCTGTGAACTATTCTGAAGGCTTATTTTAAACTGCTTGAGTACACTTAGAAAATGCTAGGAAGAAAAAAAAAATCAGATGAGCCTCCTTGGGAATTTTACTGTTCCCTTCCAGGTCTCAAGTTTAGCACAGAGACATAGATGTACTGTACCATTTATTTCTGAGTATTCCAGAGCTTTTAATACCATTGTCACAAGTCTCTGGCTGCATACATAAACATCTCATTCACCGTCTAAACTGGACATATTCAGAGATAGAACCTAGCATCTTCGTTCTAGAAATATAAATGACTACCACATGTGCTGAAGGAAACTGTCTGTCTGCTGTGATTGTATTAGGGCTTATATCCTGTGTGGGCTGGCTTGAAGATGATGATAAAATCAAATCTGAACATTCTTTTTGTAAGCAACTGAGCAGGTTTGATTTTCCACTCGGAAGAAGGCACCTCTTGGGTGCATTGCTTGATCTCAGCAGTTAAGCAAAGCTGTCCCTCAGGTATTAGGGGTCCACTGTGGTTCAATCCAATAGATACCAATCTGTGGCTTCACAGATGCAAGTGTCACCATGAACATGTGACACAGAACTCAGAACCTTCTCCGTTAAAAATCAGAGGATTCTATCAACTGAGCTAAAACAGGTTTTTCTGCATAGGGGGATTCTACATTGCCTTTCATTTTTGCAGCAGACGGTAGTGGGTTCTGTGTTTATGATGTTTGGATGATGAGCAATAGTTACTGACTGTGAAGTCTGCGGCCACAGATTTATTACATAGAACCCTGCAGACTGCATTCTCCCAAGCTTATGCTCTGAAGCTATCAAATAGTAAAGCATTGTAGTCAGCAACCTTCATATTGATTTGTTCATAAAACAAGGATTCCACGCACACGCAAAAAAATAAAAATAAAATAAAAATGAAGACTCCTCAGGAGAAATCTTACCTCTTTGGAAACTGGAAATTGGTTTTTGATACATTGCTTAAAATATACAAAAATCAAACAAACAAACAAAAACAATAACTAACGGGTATTTTGTATCCTCTTTGGATATATGCCATTTTAAAAATGTGACATTTGAGGAGACAATTTAGATTCTTTGTTTTTAACCATGTAATCAGAATGTCTAGTTCTTACTCTGCTGACTAATGGCCATTCTCAGCACGACTTGTATATAAAAGAGAAACACCTGGTCTGTTACTGTGCTCTCTTAGTAACTTCAGAAGGTTTCTAGTAATTTCAGAAGGTTCCACCTTGTTTCTGCAGAAAATAGAATCATGTTTCCACACCAGAATCTTCTTTACAGCAGCAGGAAAACTACCAAGCAGAATCTGATCTGTGCCATCAAATCCCCTTCTTACAGTGCTGCCCCGAGTCATGTTAGTGGAGTTGATGGTCTCCATTAAACACCTTCTGAACCCTTGATGCTTGCATTTGTACAGTCAGAAAGGAGCTATAATAAAGGCTAGTCAGAGACTGTAGAATCCGGTTCTGGGAGCATACAGTATATGGATTAATAATTGAGATTACCCATTTTCTCTCTATTTTCTCTTGATATTTCCACATTTACTTTTTATTTTCTTCTATTGCCAAGATCCTTTGTAAAATCTTTTAACACAAAATACTTCCTATTTAGTTGTCTTCAGCTTCATTCTCTGTTCTCAGTTCAAGGAGAACAACATATTGTAAAAATGAAATTGTTCAGCCTGTGGCTAGATCTTTGCTCCTTGCTTTTTTGCTGTTGTGTTTGCCAAAGAGTGAAGTCTCGGTGTATATAAAGAAGGTGCTATCAGAATAGTCACTTTCTAAATGGAGTCTTTTGGATCATTATTTCAATTAAATTACTGAATTCGTGTGATTTACTGAACTGGCATTTTCTGTGCAATGGAGTTCTTGCCACCCTTCTTGTTATGGTGTTTGATGATAGAAATACTACTGTACCTATAAAAAAGAGCACTACTTGGAATCACAGAATCAGAAAAATTGGATTGAAAGTGATCTTGAGATGTCATCAAATCCATCCCCTTTCGCTGAGCAGGACTAAGTAAACTTAGACCATCCTTGACAGGTGTTTGGCCAACCTGTTCGTAAAAACTTTCAGTGCTGGAGATTCTACAACCTTTCTTAGAAGCCTATTCAAGAGTGTAATTACCTTTAGAGTTAGAAAGATTTTTTGAATAGCTAACCTAAATCTCCCTTGCTGCAGATTATGACCGTTGCTGCTTGTCCTACCATCAGTGGACGTGGAGAACAATTGATCACAGACCTCTTTATATCAACCCTTAAAGTATTTGAAGACTGCTATCAAGTCACCCTTTGGTCTTGTTTTCTCAGACTAAACATGCCCAGTTTTTTTAACGTTTTGTGATATTTGTTGCTCTTCTCTGAACTCTCTCTAATTTAACCACATTTTTCTTGAAATGTTGAACCCTGAACTGGACACAGTATTCCTGCTGAAGTCTCACTAGTATAAAGTAAAGCAAGATGATTACCTCTCATGCCTTACATAGGACATTCCTGTTCATACATTCCAGAATGATTTTTGCCTTTTTCACAACTGCATCACATTGTTGATGCATATTCAATTTGTGATCCACTGTAACCCCAAGATCCTTTTCTGCAGTAGTACCATCTATCCAATCTATTCTAGTTATGCATTTGACGTTTTCCTTCCTAGGTGAAGTACTTTGCACTTACGTTTTTTTTAATTTCATCTTGTTGAATTCAGACCAATTCTTGAATTTGTCAAGGTCATTTTAAATTCTAATTCTGTCCTCCAAAGTGCTTGCAATCCTGTCCAGTCTTTTAAGATTTCTGAAAACATGCTTCACACCTTGTCCCTCTTAGATTTTGGAAGGCACTTCATATTCTTAAACCTTGGGTCAAGTGGTGTAGCTATCTTTAGAAATCTCACATCAGTACCTTCTTTGCATTTTGTCAAATCTTCTGTGAAAGTGTTCTTAAAATGTGGATAAAACAGCGCAGGGGACATACAGTTCTCCCCCAAGGAGTTCAGTCACAAATTTAAGTAACAGGTTTTTTTTAACAGTCGTCATCAGCATGGAAGCATGGCCTTTGGAATGGTGGCTGAAGGGGCATATGAATGTTTAGCATCTCTGGCAAACTACGGCCAGTGGGAGCTGCGATCAGCCGAACTTGCGGACGTGGCAGGTAAACAAACCGGCTCAACCCACCAAGGTGCTTACGCTGGCGAGCCGTGTGCGAAAGGTTGCCAACCCCTGAACTGGATGTAAAAATTACTGTGCCAGGTTCTGTGACCTGTATTATGAGGGAGGTCAGATTAGATTATTAGAATAGTCCCTTTTGGTCTTAAACATTTGTAAATATATATGCTTAAAATTTACCTTAACTGTTTTCCAATCCATTATCTCAAAAATAACAATATGACTTAGAAAGCAGCAAAGAGTCCTGTGGCAGCTGCATCCGACGAACTGGGTATTCACCCACGAAAGCTCATGCTCCAATACGTCTGTTAGTCTATAAGGTGCCACAGGACTCTTTGCTGCTTTTACAGATCCAGATTAACACAGCTAACCCTCTGAATATGACTTAGATCTATTAAAACAAGGAAGGGACACATATTAATGTAATGAATTAAGATCTGGATAGTTTATTGTCTCACAGTTCTATGCTATGTACCTTTTAGCAATATCATACAATAATAATAATATCATTCTTTATAACAGATCTTGATTGAACAGAAATTAAAATTCCTACATTAACATGAGCATGGTTGTCACAAAGTTAGTTCAGTGTTGCCTGGATTTCTCTGATTAAGTGTTCCTTGACATTCTAAGGTCTGGCAAACTGTTCATGAACTGGAGACTGTCTCCCATTATTGCCTGGGGAGCAATCTTCAGTAAGGTGAGAACTTGTGCATTGTTATTTGTTGACCTGCAGTTTTCTCTAAATATGAGACTTTCACAGTGTAGTTAATTTGTGTCCATTGGGCTTAATTTACACCTTGTCATACATTTTTGTTAGCAGCCTTAAAAAGAGAATATTCCCAAGTAAATTTGCTACCGTGTTCTTAAGGATTTACATCACTATTAGCAAGTTTGAGAAAATGTGCTCATGTTAAATGTGCATTTCACAAGCCTAATTCTTTTAATTACTGGTGATTTGCAGTTTGTCACTTTCTTTCTTTAACTGGTTAGTCTTTGCTAACTTTCCCTTTATTGTATCTATAGGAAAAGCCACATACAGTAAGAATTTATCTCACAGGATGCCCAAGATCAAGTGATCTATCATTGGCTGTCGTCAGGTTCAGGGTGTGGCTTTTCACTCACTTGTGCTTTATATTTCTTATTGCGAGATTGCATAACATTTTTGTTCCCATTTGTTCTAATCTTGAAGTTCTTTTGGTGTCTTATTCAGAGTGTAAGCTCTTTGTGGAAGGGATTTCCTTTATTATGTTTTTATACAGCACCAGGCACAATGGGGATCTGATCTCAGTTGAGACTGTAGGTGCTTTCATAATGCACATAATAAATGATCGTCTATTTCAAGGCTTTGGGGGCCAGGTTTTTAAAGGACATATATCAGTAGCACTTTCAGTAGCTCACATGTGCACATGCTGAACAGATAATGAGGTGGTTTGTGCATAGCTTCCCAGCTTTACAAACTGGGTCTGAAGGTGCAAGTGCTGGGGTTTGCTTTCATACGCTTGCCCATTTAGAAGCATTAAAGCAGGGAACAGCCCCACTTCCACCACTGCCTTATCAATGTGCCTCAATTCTCTGCTTTCACAGGGACCGTCTCTGTCAGTCAGTGGGTAATTCAGATGCCCAGGCTGCTGAGACGGCCAACACGGGTGCCAATTAGTGCCAACTGTAAATGACATGTTTTGTAGAATTTATGTTTGTAGGAACCGATGTAATAATGCCTCACTCTTACATAGGACTTCTCATCAGTAGATCTCAAAGCACTTCACAAATGAGATCAGTATCATTATCCCCATGTCATGGACATAGGTGGAAAACTCACTCTGAATACTGTCTGAAGGTGACTATGGTAAAAAAAATTCCCCTGTAGGAATGTCTCTTTGTGAAGCAGTTTCTAAAAACACTTACTGATCTTGTATCATATTCCCAGCTGATTTTTTTTTCCTTCCTTTATTCAGGTTCTTTCCATTTGTCCTAAGGACATGAGGGCAGATATCTGCGTGCATCTGAACCGGAAGGTTTTTAACGAGCATCCTGCCTTTCGACTGGCTAGTGATGGCTGCCTGAGGGCCCTGGCTGTGGAGTTTCAGACTATTCACTGTGCTCCAGGAGACCTCATCTACCATGCTGGAGAAAGCGTAGATGCGCTCTGCTTTGTGGTGTCGGGATCCCTAGAAGTCATACAGGATGATGAGGTGGTTGCTATTTTAGGTACTGTGATCTTTACTGAAATGGTCGTAACCTACATAAATAATGGGGAGCTGCTCCCCGAGTTTTATCTAATAAACTAGTTTGAAATGTAAGTTACTCAGTCATGTCTCTCAGCCTGTCTAATCAGAGGTGCTCATTGACATTGTGTCTAACTGTTCCTGAGCATTGCCTAACTGGCAAAACCCCCACCGCTTGCCTTGTTCCCCGTACGCATGATTTTATGAGTTTCGTTTTGTTTTTCCTTCCATCCTATCTCTACAATTGTGAGTTGATCCTGGGAATATGCTATTCCTGGAGGAAGGACTTAGCAGGAGATGAGTCTTCCATTGAGACCTGTATAAAGTCTGGCTTTGTCTGCCCTCATTAGGTTGTCCCACGGCTGGGGTGTTGCTGCTGAAAAGGCTCTGCCTCTGTGTCTTATCCTATCCCAGTACCTGTAGAACATTAGCTATCTTGGAGGATCATGATTCTTGGCAAATCTTCAAAGAGAGGATACAGGATGAAGAGTAGATGGATGTAAAGCAAATAATTAAGGGGGTGAGAGAGATGTTTGGAGAGGCAGATTGCTCAGGCAAATCTTGTGGACTTCACTTGCTATTCTTAGAAAGCCCTTGCCTTGCCAGAGATCATAAAATGATGCACAGTTTTAGCATCGTGAAGCAATTGTGTCAGGAAATGCAATTGCAGTGAATGACCTTCCTCAGGGAAACACATACTGAGTGGCTTGCAGCATTGTGTTCTGTTAATTACAGCTTCACCTTGTGGTAAATTCCCTCCTAGAATAGGAGCGAGGAAGCTAGAGGGGAGAGTGATATTTGGACATTCTGGATCAGGTGAGTTTTGTCTTAGCAGAAATGATTTGCGCAGTGAGTTGTGGATATGCTTTCCTTCTGCTTGGCTTCGAATAATAACTGGTCGTGCCCAGTAGCACTGTAGCAGTGCATTGGGACCATGAAAGATGAGTGGTTGTCACAGCACTGAAACACTTTGTCTCCAGAGACACTCCTCTAGCAGTAAATCCTTCACATTTTATTCCTGTAGGAATGCTCTTTCTGCCTCTTCTGGCTCACTGGTCAGAGGTAGGGTGTCCCTGAGCATAACAGAATGGCATCTGTGTACTTGAAATTCTTTAAATCTTCTACCAGAGGAAATATGTGCAGTTTTTTTGGGCTCTCATAGGAGTGTTTTCCATGTTAACCTTCACACAGGCCTGTTTCAGTTGCCTGTATTCTAGTCTGTTTTGTTTTTTTCCACTGACACATCAGAGCTAAGTTTTCTCCTGAGTCAGGAACAAAAGACACAGAAACTCTTTGCTGGGCAGTGAAATGACTTACTTACATCATTGTTGTGAATTGGCCCACAGGCCAATCCCAAAGAAGATAAATAGTGGTTTGAGCTGGATAGATATGCAAATATGGGCTGACCCAAGTAAATCTAGGCCCCCTAGGAAGGCATTTGTGTAATCCCTCTTGGCTGGAAAGCCTGTGATTAACTCTGTGACTGTCTCCTCCCCCTGGACCATCCTCAAATTCCTACATAGGCCACCTGTTGATGAAGGAGGTGGTCAGTGGTGGTGGGAGGGTACAAACAGAATGTACGTTTGTCGCTCTCTCTTTGTGTTACAGCTCTTTAAAGAAGCAAGGCTTTAGCTGCATGCTACCAAATAAAAGATTTGGAGGGTGTTACAATAAAGCAAAGCATAAATTACTAATTTGCTGCACTGAAAAACACTTGTTAAGTGATTTTCATGCAGGCTTTGTTGTTCATTACTGAAGATCATTTGTCTGCAATAATGATGAGAGGTCTTTACTTCCACCTCCTACATTTTGTAAATCCAGTATCTATGTTACATGCTGTCTTACCGGAGAGACCTTTAACCACATCAAGTTAAAGAGAATTGGCTTTAATTACTGGAAGTGCCTTCGATTCTGCCATCACTGCTGACAGCAGATTCAATGAAACAGAGTTACATTTATTATGTGGCACAGGGATTGGTAGAAGGCATAAATCTAGTTTAAAGGATGATAAACTGTTACTCTGGTTGTAAGCAAAATAGGGGATTTCCTCATGCTCTGAACTGATTAGTTGCAAGACTTTCAAGGGTTCTGGAAGAGGATCCCTTTTAAAGGCTTTTGCAAAAGCATTTGTAGTGGCAATGAGATGGTGCAGTGCAGATCAAAGGGTGGAGAACATCATTTTTATCAGTTTGTCCTGTCTTGAGCAGTTCACGCAGAAGAGAAAAGGAACTGCACGTCACCTGGCTCATGTGCCTTCCCTTCCACCTCTCCTTTGTTCACTGCCTTTGTAGGAGTCCATCTGAGTATCTCAAGGGGCTTTACATACATTCATTAAATTCTCACCATACCCCTCCCCACTATGCAGGGAAATATTAACTTCATTTTAGAAATGACAACATGAGAGGCAAGTGACTTGCTTGAGGTTGAACAGCAGGGCAATGGCAGAATCAGGATCTCCAGACTATCACTTCTGTGTGTCAGCCAGGATATCATGTGTTCCTCTTCCCTATGGGGTGCTCTATCCATCTCTTGCATGACCTGGCTGGTGTGCCTTCTAGTCCACCTCTCCCTCTTTGCTCACTCTCTTTGTGTCTGACGATTTCACAGTGGTTTACACATGAATTCATTCATCCTTACCACGCCCATTTAGCCTCCAGTAGACATGTTGCTCAGTAGATTTGGCGTCCCAGATAAGTATTTTCAGTGGAGTTACAGTAGGGATGCACTTGACCCTTTGTGTTTAGGGGCAGGGTTTTTGCAGCTGAGGTCCTCATCTTTGGAATTTGCTCCCTTTAGACTCTCATGAAAGCCTGGATCCTAGTGAGCTTCAGGACAGGATGCAGGACCCAGTTATTTTGTTTAGCTCTGTTATGCTTTTGTTCTTCTTCTGTATCTTAATTTTCTGTAATTAAGGTGCCCAGCTGCTGTAACAATAGGCATTATAGAAATGAGTAAACTATGTGAGTAATTCAAATTGAGCCCTGTGATCTGCAGAGTCTGGGATTCTTTAATGAAAATACCCTGGTGTGCCATTAAGTTCTCTCTGTTAGGATCTTAATTTTCCTCTACTGAGTGAAATAACTGCTTATCAAATAGCTAACAAACCAAATTCATCTCTGGTGTAAAATGAAGCTACTTCACTGGAGAAAATGGAGCAGAATACAGCCCAAACATTTTACCATGATTCACAACTGCAAGAGTAACCTGCAAGGGCAAAAAATCTTATGTCTAATTGTCATAAACTTTGCTAATAAGTCAGGCCACATTGAGAAGTCTATTCTGTAATTTTCCACAGTCACAGGTAGAAGTTGATAGTGTAACTAGAATTGCTCTGTATGCACAAATGTACCACCAAATAGGTTTCAGTAAATGCAAGCTAATGAAATCAGGTGTCCACTCACATAAATAGGACAGATAATAGTTTACCCTACTGCCGTTATCTAGAACTTGCATCTGGCAAAGAATCTCATATAAGTGATGTTATTAAATGCCGACCAAGTATTTCTAGGTGCTCCCTTTAATATTATGGTTAACTGTAGAACTCATAGCATCGCTTTAAACCTGAAGATTAAGTAACGTATTTTGAAGAAATTGTTATGCCAGCAGAAAAGTAACGACTTTAATGTTGATTCTGAGAACTGATCAAAAATATTTTGGTTCATCCCAATGGGCACAGTCAGGGCTGCTCTGGGTATTTTTGCTGCCCCAAGCGAAAAAAAAAAAAGGTGGCCAGAATGCTGCCCCTGAAATTGTGCCGCCCCAAGCACATGCTTGGTTTGCTGGTGCCTAGAGCCGGTACCTGGGCACAGTGATTAAAATATAATCAGGAGCCAAATTCCTAGGTGTGATCCCTGTTGAATAAAAGCAGTTTTGGTTGCCCAGGCAGTATGAATATATGATGGCTTGTACTTCATCTGCACTAATGTTCTTACCTCACATGTAATCAGATAAATTGTCTATTTTAATGTGATGTATGTCAGTTTTTATGTGTGGTGTTCATGTAATGCCACTACAGCCATGTTGTTTATTGGATTTAGTCTTTTACCGGAAGCCCAGACCTTCAGTTATTAAGCTTCCTTTAAACAGGGCCACATGTTGTCTTTTACGGCATTATTTCTTCTTAGTGGAATTAGAAACTGAGTATTACCAAATATCAGACATGAACATCAGGGAGAGCTCCCCATAGCAAGTGGCATATAATTCATTGGTTTTAGTAAGGTATTTGAAAATTGGGAATGATTTTTTTCATCCCAAACTGCAGCTGTATTCTGAGGTTTAAAGGGGTAAGAAATTGGCTCTTCTAGCAAATAGCATGGGGTGAATCCTAGAAGTGCTGAGCAATTAGAACTCCCACTGAAGTCCGTGCTCAGCAGCTTTCAGATTTATACAAGCAGGCTTTAGAAATGCAGTATGAGGAATCCACCCATCAGCCCTGTTAACATTTTGAATTTACTTAATGTTATACTGTTGGGTTTATATTTTTTATGAGACGAGATTGCGGGATGTGTGATACACAATGCGATCTAAAAAGCTGTCAGTTCCATTCCACTACCCTTATGCATATTAATAAAGCTAACTCTGTGACTTTGATGGATCTACTTGAAGAGGAGATTGCTACTTAATGGGAGTAAGGATGGCTAGAGCTGGGTCGAAGTAAAACGAGCTTTTTGATCCTGAGATGTTTTAATGACAAACCTGTAAAATAAGACACAAGCTAAGCCTGAGAGTTTCCCCATGATAATAATGAGCACTCAGTAATAATTTATGGAACCATCTCTGTCATATTTCAGCTATGAAAAAAGCCCCCCTCATTCCAGTGAATTAAAGCTACAAATTAACTAACAGAAAAACAACCACATGAGGCTGAGATTTTCTTCACCTACAGAGAGACAGACTGAAATAATTCAGCTGATGTACAGTAAATGATTCTCTATGGGCTTGATTCTTCGAGGGGCTGAGCTCTTGGATCTTGATCCTGCAAAGCACATTCGCGAGTGTTAGACTTTTAGCACCGTCTCTTGCCATTGAAGTCACTGGTGCACCCAAGTGCCATTGAAGCACATGCATAAGTGTTTGGAAGCATCAAGTAAGAGCGCTCAGCAGCCTGTAGAATTTAGCCCGATACTCATTGATCAAAGTTGTTAGCTGCCACTGACCAGGAATTCAACAGAATATTTTACTTTTACTCCATCTGATTAATTGTAACGTTTAGATATTTCCCCCTTGTCTGCACAATAGCCAAACAAAATGGAAATTGCTAACCTTAATTTAGAGCCAGATTGAGCAATATGGTCCTGGTGCAAAGTCTACTGGAGTCAATGAGGTTTATTCCACTGAGTTCAGTGGGCTTTGGATCACACTCATATGGGTTACTGCCAACCCCAATAGTTCAAAAATCATGAGCCAGGCCATCCAAAATCAAGAAAATGACTTAAAAGTCATGACAGTTCACAAAATAAATTTTGAGTTCACTTTATATGTCTTCCGGTTTCTCAGCCTTTTGAATGCAGTCAGGTGACATTTTCAAGAGTTTCTCCACAGACTTGAGGGTTAGAAACTTACTTTTTTTGTATAAAATGAAAGATCAGATTGTCACACAATCCCTTTACTCCAAGAGCTGGCGCTTTAAGAAGATCATCAAGTGCTGCGAGACTTGCAATGAAATCATGAGAGCTGGCAACAAGGTAGCCCTCGACTAATAGTAGAATAACTACAAACTACAGCTGGTCAGAACATATTTGCCAAAATGAAATTCTATCAAAATATGCTTTTTGGTTGAAGCTGAAACCTTTCATAGAGACGTTTGGTTTTTAGTAAACTTTAATCAGGAAGGTGTATGGATTGTAGGGGGAGAAGGGAGGGAGGGAGAGAGACTACAACTGGGTGGTAGGGTACTGGCCTGGGATGTGAGTGAATGTTGCTATGCAATTGAATTGTCATCCTCCGGTCAGATCTAATATAAACCTTTTCCAATTGCTGGGGGTTCCGTATTGTTGCTTGTTTCTTTGAATAGGTTTTATTTATATTTTGTATTTTAATAATTATTTGCAAAAAAGCTTTACCAATGTTCAGCTGGCTTTCTGCACATGTTCTATACCATTGTTGCTTTTTCTCTCTATTGGCCATTTTTGAACCCATTGTTGTTTTCTCAAAGTTCTTGAAATGACCTTTTTCATTCTGTCTCTTTCTGTAGTACCATGCAGCAGGTAGGCCTAGGTTTTCCAAAGGAGCTCAGGACCAGACTTTCAAGTGTTCAGTGACCACAATTGTGGCCAGATTTTCAAATGAGCTCTGCTCCAATATGGGTACCAAAATAACAGTTGGGATTTTCAGCTGAGTGCTTTGTTGAAAATTTAGCCAGGAGGGTCCAGTTATATTTCCATGGTAGTCAGTGGCAAAATATTCATTGACTTCAAGACCTGCAGGCCCAGACCCCCACCATGTTTTCGAGGGCTTAAGACAGAAAGTCAAAAATATATGAATGAACCAGTCAAAGCATTTCATATTGCAGTTATCTCTAATACTTATTGTTGATAATTTAACCTCTGACAGGCTATGCTCCTTTTGCCACTGTGGTTTTGAAGGTGCAGTGCGGGGACCTGCAGGCCATAGAATCATAAAAGATTAGGGTTGGAAGGGACCTCAGGAGGATATCTAGTCCAACCCCCTGCTCATAGCAGGACTAGTCCCCAGACAGATTTTTTGCTCCAGATCCCTAAATGGCCCCCTTAAGGATTGAGCTCACAACCCTGAGTTTAGCAGGTTAATGCTCAAACCACTGAGCTATCTCTCCCTAAAATCAAGGGTCTCACTACCTGGAAACAGTGGGGAGGGAGAGCTCAATGGTTTGAGCATTGGCCTGCTAAACCCAGGGTTGTGAGTTCAATCCTTGAGGGGGCTGCTTAGGGATCTGGGGCAAAAATTGGTCCTGCTAGTGAAGGCAAGGGGCTGGACTCAATGACCTTTTAGGGTCCTTTCCAGCTCTATGAGATAGATATATCTCAAATTATTATAATAGCTTAAGGCAGAAACACCAACCCAGCCCCTAGTGAGATTTGAACTCATGACCTCTGGTTTACAAGGCTAGTGCACCAACTGCTGAACTATAGAACTAAATCATGTTCATGGCTAAAATATTTAGATACACTAGACTAAATCTGAGATGAGATAAACATGCAACACCCACCCAATGCTTTAGCAATATAATTTTAGTCTTTGCAGATGGTCAGTTAGGAGTCAACCTAAATTACCAGCAAATACTGTATCTTCCAGCAGTTGCTGTATAGCTCTTGGTGCAGAATTTACTATGTTACATGTAATTGCTCATCTTCATCTATGTTTTACTGGCACATGGCCAGATTTGGTGTATTATGATTTCACTTTGTGGCCAGAGATTCAGGATAATATTGCATTAACTGCCTAGAAAAAACAGACTCTGCAGCTCTTCTCAGCCATTTAGATAATGACAGCCCTCCTGTAAACGCCACCCAAGTCCTTGCTGAATAGAGCATTTGTTAGAGAATTGTTTACATTTTAATATTTTATCAGTGGGGAGATTCAGAGCTTTAACAAAAATTAAATCTTAATTCGTGCAGTTTCCTCTCAAAGTGTTAGGTTTGGAAAAGATTTTCTAGGCATTGTAGTCCGTAGGTAACTTTTTACATTTTAAATTGCGGCCCAATCCATTGCTTCAGCAATCTTCAGCCATATAGCGCTGTTAACAGGATATTCTGTATTTTGACACCTGAGGTCCCTTTGCTGAAAGTTGGTCTTTGCTGATTAAAATTTAAAACAACTGAAAGGAAACATCTGAAAAAAATCTATCTGAAGGTGGGTGAAACTAGACATGCTCCCAGTGTGAACAAACATCTGTTACAGTCTGTCTGGTGGTTTGTATCATTCCCTGAATTTGGCCCATGTACCATTCTTAGCACACATCACAAACACTGGGACTGCATGCTTAACAGATCCATGGGGACAAAGGACCTATATCCTATAGTCTACTGCAGCATCAGGCTGTTGCAGGCACAGAGGTTGCCCAAGGCAAGCAACAGTGGTTCGTTGCCCAGAGTGCGTAGCGCCAATAAACACACCAGGGTGGAGAAGCAAGCAAAGTTTATTTGAGATCTCAAAGCGGTGCAAGGAGACGAATGCCTCAAGTCATGCACACCTACACAAGCGGCTTTTCCTTTTTTATAAGTTTTTTTTCTCTTTCTTCCCCCCCTCCTCCTTCCTTCCTCCCCCTGTAGCAGTTACGTAAGCGCAGGTGCATTAAGTAATCTTGGCTGCGGCAGCTCATTAGTAAGTTTTCCTTCTGCAAGTTATCTTGTCCTTCTGCTAAAGGTGCACAGGCCTTATCACCACTGCTTTAGACCGGTTTTAGCTGTGCTGCAACTGATAAGCTACTGTTACACATTTAATTTCACAGCTGC